>NC_080690.1:47472789-48072789 GCF_030445035.2 Dasypus novemcinctus | reverse complement strand
AAATCCTTGAATCTAACTGCAGTCCTCTGTGCTTCAATTTCCTCATCTGTAGAATGGCTGATGGGTTGATTAAATGGGTTAATACTTAGGAAGGGCTTGGAAGAGTGCCCGGGGCTTAGTAATGGCTCCTTAAGTGCTCATCATCATTATTACTGGTGTTGTTAGGCAATCTAACGCAGGTGCCTTGAGGATGCTCCTCCGCTCCTGATTTCAGCCCCAGCCGGGTCCAAGTCTAGCTGTCTCAGGCTGCATCTCTGGAAACAAAAGCACAGACAGAAACCCCGGGACATGCGGCTAGTTTGGATTTCCAATAATTTATCAAGAGTCGAGAGCAGATTTCCTTTGGGAGATATTAGTTCTTAGGTTTACAAAGTGCCTTGGTTGTAAATACCCATAAACATGACAATTTGTTGGGCCATATTTATATTTAAGCTGGTCAGAGGATATTAGTGTGCTCTGACTGTGTAAATCTACCAGCTCCGGAATCCCTGCTTGCTCCTGGGGTGCCCTCCTCTGGGCCTGAGCCAGCAGGACATCCTACCAGGGCCAGGCCTGGGACCCAGCAGCCTGGGTAGAGATGGGAGCACCTCCTGGGGAGGACGGCAGGGCAGGTGGTGGTCCCGCAGGGAAGTTTCCCAGGGAGAGCGGTCCCTGGGGCTGGAGAGCTGGTCCCTGGGACTAGAGAGCTGTGAGCAAGGCCGGCGGATCTGCCGGCTCCACCTGGGTGGCCTAAGCCTAGTGAGCGCCTGTTTCTCAGCGGTGCACGTGCCTTGCACTTCAGCTCTGGGGACACCGTGCCCCCCACCGTCTCCCAGATGCTGCCTCCACGGACAAGCCTGCCTCCAGGCCTTGGCCTGTTGCCTCAGACACCCTCCCTGCCTCTGTCCTTGCTCCCCACATGGCAAGGCTCGGGGTGTTTCTCGGCACTCCCGTAGCACCCGTGGATACCGCGTGGCAGTCCCTCTTTATTTCCTATGTACGAGAACAAATGTGATCTCACAGCACCCAGGACAAGGCTGGGTGCCCAGCCCGTCCCCTGCCCAATTGTGAAAACCCAGCACACCCTACCACTGTTTCCTGACTGCCTGAGGTGGAAGGCTCCTGTAAAGCTCCCTGTGGCATCGGAGGCACAAGGTGGTCTGACCTGCTTGGGGATGTGGACGCTGAAGCTCAGAGAGAGTGAGTGACCCAGCTGGTGACTGGCAGAGCTGGGACTGAGAACCAGGACAAGGCCCTAGACCTCCCCCCTCTTGAACTCTGAGTCCATCCAAAAGGGGGACACAGGCAGAACGCAGAGGAGTTACCAAGTAACTCAGCAATTTGGGCAGGGAGGGCCGGGACCGAGGAAAACAAGGTTTGGACTCCATTCCACTCTCTTTTGGCATGTGGAAGTGGCTTCTGGGACCCTGGGCCAATTTGTTTCTAGATGTTGGTTTCTGCTTTGGGAAATACTGAGTTACACGAGGTGCAGAAGTCTTGACGTCTTGGTGGGCCTGTGCACACAGTTGGCACTCAAAAAAAGCTTATGAATGGCACTGATTAGTGAATGATACCCAAGAGGGCCCTGGGAAAACAATTCAATTTTAGCTTTATCAGGTATCAATCTCTTCTTTTGATGGGGTGGTGGGGCAGACAGGTTTTTTAAAGTGATGGGGGGCAGGTAAGGGGGGGACGAGGTGGACACCTGACTTCATAGCCAGCGACATTGGGATTCTGGAGAGGGCCCGGGACCCCTCCCCCCGGCAGAGCCCTCCCCTTCAGGTGAGCACTGCCCTCTTGCATTTGCCAGAAGGATCGAGCACGACTTCTGCCCCACATGTAGACGCTCTCTGTGTTTTTATTCCAAACATTTAACTTGCAGAGTTGACAGAAAGGCTATAGATTTCCCCCCAAATATCCATTTGCCTCGCCATTTATCTACTTCGATCTGAAATACAGAACATGATGGGTGCCCAAGGTAAATCAAGCATTCCCTGTCTTCCGAAATGGGTTTGCAAACGCTTATTTCATGCCATTACCATTTTTCTGTTCCTAACAGTAAATCAAAAAAGTATCACCCATTCATCCACTTTAAAAGTAATGCCTTTCTTATGCATAATTACACAGGCCCAGTGGAGAGCTGTGTGTGCACTGTAAATCTATGCCTTTAAAAGGTTTCCCCTTAAGTACATTGGTGACATAAATTGGTGTAGAGCAAATTTATTTATTTAATAGGTTTATTCTTTTAACTGGTCTGATAACCATTACAGTTCACTGTTTGGTTTGGGGGGAAAAGGGAGTTCTTATTAATTTATCTGATTTATTTCTATGGCAGGTATTTATATAAAAGGGTTCCTCTGGAAATGAGGATGAATATGATTTATTAGTTTAGCAGGTTTATTCTTAACTGGCCTTTAGGCTTTCCTTATAGTATCCATGGAAATTGGGGTGGTTTCTTAAAATGACTGAATGAAGAAAAGGAGGTGTGATGAACCAGTATGAGAAAATTTGGAAAGGCTGCATTTGGACAAAACTTTTCCCCAAATACTGAAATGAAAGAGTTCGAGTAACAAAATTAAAGAGATTAGAAGAAAAAAGATGGAAGGAAAGAAGGAAGGAAGGTAGGGAAGGAGGGAGGGAGGGAGGATGACTGAAGAAAAGAAAGACTGTTTCAGTAATAACAGCCCCAAAATGTTTTGGCAAATTGAAGATAAAAGAGAATCTGCTAATCAGGCCCATGTAAACTTGTTCGTTTTTGTAAATCTTGTTTGTAGCTCCTGATGGTGCTGGAGTGAAAGCAGACAGGCCCAGCTGGTGGAAGTGAGGGAGAGAAATGCTGAATTTTTAGCAGTTCAGGTTTATTTTTAGGCGTTTATGGGTATCTTTAGCTTCCCAGCAAATGAGTCCATCAGAAGGCCATATATGAATAATCAGAATGTAAAAATACAGAACAGAAACGTGAAGGTCCCCATGACCAGCCGTGCCACACGCCCCTCCCGCTGCACAGCCAGTCAAGGCGAGTGCCCTCTTCCCCCCAGGCCAGCCAGGCCCTGGTCACGTGGCTCCCACAGCTGCTGAAAGTGAAGGCCTGTCCCTCTAATGTCTGTCCTGTCCCCTTCCCTGTTTGGGGAACAGACCAGACTAGGAATGGTGACCTTGAACTGAAGGCGGAGAGTGGTGACCTTCAAGGACCTTGAGCTTGGCCCAATGGGCCTTGGAGCCTGCCTGGCATGGAGAGGGCAGGGCCGGGCCGTCAGAAACCAGCCTTTCCAGCCAGAGGCAGGGGTGAGCCTGGAGAAACTCGTGACTTGGAAAAGACCTCCAAGGTTCTGTTCTCCCGAGGCCCTGCCCAGCAGAAACCCTGAGACTGGGTGGTCAGAGGCGATGTCCACTGGATCAGGCATTGGCCCAGCCCACGTTCGTGCAGAACCGGGAGACAGATCAGAGCCTCCTCCTGTTCTGGAACCCCCCAGTTCTTCCCATGCCAGGCACTCCAGCAAACAAAGCAGAGCCGATCCTCACACTTCCACGTTCCTGTAACTTTGAAAAACCCTTGATGAAAGAAATACTTATGCATGTGATACTTGATGGGCCCTGTGTTCAGTCCCTGTCCTCAATATAGGCACCATGTCCTGGGGGAGATAACACAGACTGATGGTGACCAGGTAGGAACAGGTGTGTTAGGGCAGAGAGCCAAGTGCCAGGGAAGGCACGTCTTCAGGGCGTCCCTCTGCCTTTCCACGACCTTGAGGCCTGGCACATGGTGGGTGCTCTGGATGTCCTTGTTGAACGTTGAGTCATGGGCAGACCCAGGGAGACTGGCAGGGCCTGGGTGGCGCCCTGCTCTGCAGATGTGCAAACTGGGCATTTGGAGGACTCTGCAGGTCACCTGCAGAGTGGCCCGCTGGCCAGGGCCAGGCTCCAGGATGTGAAGCCACCAAGTTTCCTCCAGTCTGCTTCTGGGACTCTCGTTGCTGCCAAGGGCCCTGAACCTCGTGGTCATGTGCCTCATGGCTTCTAGTGGAGAGGATGCTGATCTGTCCACACTCTGAGGGCCCCAGGAGCATGGCCCAAACCTTCTCTGGCAAGTAGGATGGGTCTGAGACTTGTAAACGGATGCCTGTTTTCCCAGCCTCTCACTACTCCATCACCTTGCTTTCTTTTTTATTGGAGTGCATCCATCATTATCTAAAGGGTCTTTATTCCTGCCTCCCCAAGCAGAGCAGAATATGTGCTCGGCGAGAATAGGGCCCTGTCTCAGAACAGGGGTGAGAACAGGGCCCTGGGCGAAGCAGATCTGGGGGACATCTGTGATATGAAGGAGTGCCCCGCCGGAGATGGACCTCGGAAGACGGAGCTGAGACAGGAACCCGAGGCTGCGTGCGGGGGCCGTGGAACCTTGAACAGTTACATGGCTGCCCACCCCTCCTTGTCTTCACCCCCAACAGCTGGAGCTGTTTCTCCAAGATTATTCTGATAATTCCTTCCTGAAAAAAACCTAGATAATTGAGGTCTAAACATTCAGTGGGGGTTAGTTTTTAAACGTTATTGCTGTTTCAGTAGCAATCGCCTTAATTCTCCACTTTTCTAGGGCACTGTGGCCAGGCTTGAGCTATTTAGACTTCTTCTCCCTGCTCCAAATTGTTGCTGCGGGTGGCTGTGAGCACCTCCAGTGACATATCAGCCAGCTACTGGTTCACGGCTGGGCTGCTGAGCTGGCCAAAGTGGCCAGTTTTCTTTTACTTGTCCTTTCTCTCATTTCCCCCTTGATGGATTTTTTTTTTTTTTTTTTTTTTTGAGTTACCTGGACCTGGGATTGAACCTGGGACTTCATAGGCAGGAGGTCGGTGCTCAACCACTGAGTCACACTGACAACCCTAAGTTCCTCCCTCATCTGTTTGCTCATTGTTTTTGCTCATTGTTTTGCTCATTGTTTTTCTGTTTGTCTTCTTTCGGAGGCACTATGAACCTGAACCTGGGACCTCCCACGTGGGAGGCAGATGCTCAACTGCTTGGGCCACATCTGCTCCAATGGAACATTTTTCCTGCCTAGCATCTATTCCGCTCTTCCTTGTAGGAGCACTCCCACTTTTCTTTGGTACAACTCTTTCCTCCACCCTCTGATCTTGCATGCTGGGTGGGGCTCCTGGTCATATTCCATCCCCCTGGTCACAGTAAAGGTTTATTTTTTATTTTTTCTCAGCATATGAAAATTTATTACTACTGCTTGCTCTGCATCATCAAAATTTATGATCCTGGTCTTTCCTTCTTGCCTTTATATAAAACCAAAAGAGAGACATTGGCTACTTTGACAACCTTAAAGCAGACTCCAGGAATGTCACAAACAGCGTGACCTTTGCGACCAAATCCAGCAACTAGAACTTCATCGTTTACCTCAATAAAATTTGAGCAAGCATCATTGGGTATGAAGGCTGTGATTTTCTTCCCATTCTTGATCAGCTGGACCCTGACACACTTCTTGATGGCAGAATTTGGCTATTTGGCTTTAACCCCTACTTTTTCCAACACAATTCCCTTTGTGTGGGAAGTGCCTCCAAAAGGGTTGGCCTTCAGGGCTGTGCTCAGATGGGCTTTCTTGTGCTGTTTATTGTGCCACTTCTGGTCCTTCGGTGGCTACAGAGTTTCCTGGCAGTACGAAGACCTCGACACTTACCCATCTTGTCGGCACCGTGAGACCGAGTGAAAGAGCAGTAAAGGTTTAGAGGTGGCATAAATTGGGCCAATGAGAGAGGGAGGACCTATGATTTGAACGGGAGCCACAGAAAGGATTATGTCATCCGCTGCCCTGGGTATTGGTGGTGTGAGCTGGAAGCTGTAGCCTGAGACTGGCACAAACTCAGAAGCAAGGCCCATGGGGAGCCCTAGAACATGCCAGTCCTGAAACATGCCCACTCTTCCACTATGACAGACAACGAATTCCTTCCAGGCCTGACAGCTTGAATGGCACATTCCCACATGCTACCAGACAGACCCCTGGCAGATACACATCTTCTCTTGCCCATGTTCGGTGCAGACATCTTTACCTGGTGGGTACGGAGTGCCCATTTGGACATTCCCCAAGAAAAAGGGACCCCCCTCCAAAGGTGTGTGGTTGCCTGGGGCTCCAGCGACCTTGGCCATCCATTTTAGCCAATGGCCTTGATCACATACCCACAGGGCCTTGACCAACCCTGGACCTGACTAAGAAGCTGTCCCTAAGAACCGCACAGGCACCTGAAGAAAACCAGTCCAGAAACCCCATGACGATGAAAAGGGTGTGTGTGGAGTTTGGAGGTCTGGAAATCTCCATCACCCAAGTCCACTGAGCCCTCTAGTCCTGGGAACCTAGTCCCTACCTGCATCTTCCTGCATTTTTCAGCAAAGTTATCAGTGTGGCCTCAAGGGAGACAAATGTGACTGAGAGGCCAGCAATTAGACTTTTAAGTGCTCTGTGTCAATTTGCTCTAATGCCAGCGAGTACATCTTTTTTCTGGGTAGAAGCATATCTTCACGCTCTGGAGCTCTGGAGGGTAAGCATTTTAAGCTGCAAATATTGCTACTCATAATAGATTGGCAAATATTTTCAGATTAAACTAAGTACCAAACTCTGGAATTATAACTGTGAATCCTTCAGCTCTTGATGATCCTTGTTCTTGTCTTGTTTTTTTTTCTAGACAAATCAATTTTATTGATACATATTTTTTTACTTTTTGTCTTTTTACTTTTTGTTTTTTGTTTTTTTCTTTAATTTGTTTAACAAATCAATTTTATTGATACATATTAATAAAATTCAATTCACTCAAAGTGTGCAATGAATGATATTTCGTATAATCACATAGTTGTGCATTTATCATAGTCATTATTAGAACATTTTCATTATTTCAGTAATAATAATAAACAAAAAACAAACAAGAAAATTTTTCACCTCTCAATCTTTCAATGCTTGCCCTGCTGTATATAGCTATTTTTGGCTATTCTTGTACATTTATTTATTTATTTTTAAGCAGTTTATTGAGATATATTCACATACCATTCAATCATCCAAAGTGTAAAATCAATGGCGTTTAGTATAATTTCAATGTTGAGAATTCATCACCACAAAAAATTTTAGAACAATTTCATTACACTGAAAAGAAAAACTCCTTACCCCTTAGCAGTCACCTCTCAGTCCCTTTATCCTTCCCCAGCCCTACATAACCACTACTCTAATTTCATCCTAAAAGTTGACTTATATTTACATTTTATATAAAAGGAATCATACAATAAGTAGTACTTTGTACTTAGAATAATGGTTTTTTTAAATCTGATATTAACATCTTTCACTTAGCATAATGGATTTTTTTCTGGTCTGATATTAACATCTTGTAGTATTAACATACAATTGTTTAGTTTCAAAGAAATGGTCTTATATATGCAATTTTACCCATATTCATATTTCACATATGGTTTTACTATGCTATACAGTCTCATGTTACATGTTTTAGCTTTCCTTTAGTAATATACATGACCATAGACTTTCCCTTTAAACCACTGTCATACCCATATAACAGTACTGCTAGTTACAAACATTATGTTTATGCTTTCAACTTTTCTACTCATTACAAAGATTAACATACATCCTTTTTGCCAATTATGCACAAGTTAACCCTCAGCTTACCAGTCTCTAACCTCATTCAATTTTCTGGGGCCCCACATTCAAGTTATTATCTCCATGAGATTACACAATATATTTAGTTCATAATAGCACAGTCATACAGTATTTACCCTTTTGTAACTGGCTTGCTTCACTCAACCTAATGTCCTCCACATTCATCCATGTTGTCACATGCTTTATGACTTCATTTCTTCTTAGAGCTGCATAATATTCCATCCCATGTATATACCATAGTTTATATATCCATTTATCAGTTGATGGACACCAGGGTTTTTCCATCTTTTGGCAATGAACATTGGTGTGCAGATATCTGTTTGTCACTGGTCTTAATTCTTCTGGGTATATACACAGAAATGGTATTGCAGGGTCATGTGGCAAATCTATATTCAATTTCTTGAGGAACCGCCAGTCCTCCACAGTGACTGTACCATTCTACATTCTCACCAATAATGAATAGTGCCTATCTCTCCATATCCTCTCCAACACTTGTAGTTCTTTGTCTTTTTAATAGTGGTCATTCTAATAGATGTGAACTGATGTCCTTGTAGCTTTGATTTTCATTTCCCTAAGTGCTAGTGACATTGAACAGTTTTCATGTGTTGTTGTTTTGCCATGTGTATTTCTTCTTGGGACAAATGTTTATTCAAGTTTTTTGCCCATTTTTAAATTGGGTTGTTTGTTTTTTTATTGTTGAGTTTTGGCATTTCTTTATATATCATGATATTAAATCCTTATCGAATATATGATTTCCAAATATTTTCTCCCATTGAGTCTGCTGCCTTTTTACCCTTTAGATAAAGTCTTGTAAGGTGCAAAGTGTTTAATTTTGAGGAGGTCCCATTTATCTTTTTTTTCCTTTTGTTGCTTGTGTTTTGTGTGTAAGGTCCAAGAAACCACCACCTACCGCAAGATCTTGAAGATGTTTCCTTACATTTTCTTCTAGTAGTTTTATGGTTCTGGCTTTTATACTTATGTTTTGATCCATTTTATATTGATTCTTGTATAGGGAATGAGATGGGGTCCTCTTTCATTCTTTTGGTTATGGATATTCAGTTCTACCAGCACCATTTCTTGAAAAGACTGTTTTGTCCCATTAAGATGAACTTGTCAGGCTTGTAAAAAACCATTTGGCCATAGATGTGGGATTTATTTCTGGACTCTCAGTTCTGTTCCACTGATCGATGTACCTATGTTTATGCCAATATCGTGCTGATTTGATCACTTTAACTTTGCAATATGTTTCAAGGTCAGCAGTTAAATTTCTCCCACATCACTCTTCTTTTTTAAAATGCTTTTTGGTTACTTGGGTGCACTTTCCCTTCCAAATGAATTTGGTAATTGCCTTTTCTATTTCTGTAAAGTAGGCTTTTGGAATTTTGATTGGTATTGCACTGAATCTATAAATTAGTATAGTTAGGGGTGACATCTTCATGATATTTAGTCTTCCAATTCATGAACACAGAATGTCTTTCCATTTGTTTGGATATTCGTTGATTTCTTTTAGCATTGTTTTGTAGTTTTCTGCATATAGGTCCTGTACTTCTTTGGTTAAATTGATTCCTATGTATTTGAGTCTTTTTGTTGCTATAGTAAATGGGATTTTTCTCCCTGATTTCCTCCTTAGACTGTTTAATACTAGTGTACAGAAACACTGATTTTTGTGTGATCTTGTATCCTGCCACTTTTGCTGAACTAGTTTATTAGCTTAAGTAGTTTTAGTATAGACATTTCAAAATTTTGTAATATAGGATCATGTCATCTGTGAATAGTGAGAGTTTTACTTCCTCTTTTCCTATTTGGATGACTTCTCTTTTTTTTTCAGATTTATTTTATTTTTTATTTATTTTCCCCCCTTCCCCTTCCCCCCCCCCCCCCGTTGTCTGCTCTCTGTGTCCATTTGCTGTGTGCTCTTCTGTGTCTACCTGCATTCTTGTCAGCAGCACTGAGAATCTGTGTCTCTTTTTGTTGCATCATCTTGCTGCATCAGCTCTCTGTGTGTGTGGCACCACTCCTGGGCAGGCTGCACTTTTTTTGTGTGGGATGGCTCTCCTTGCAGGGTGCACTCCTTGGGAGTGGGGCTCCCCTACACAGGGGACACCCCTGTGTGGTATGGTGCTCCTTGCATGCATCAGCAATGTATATGGGCCAAGTTCACCACACGGGTCACAGGCCCTGGGTTTGAACCCTGGACCTCCCATATGGTAGGCAGATGCTCTATCAGTTGCACCAAATTCACTTCCCAACTTCTTTTTTCTTGCCTCTTTGCTTTAGCTAGAACTTCTAGTGTAATGCTGAATAACTATAGAGACAGTGTCTCTTGTTCCTGATTTTAGAGGGAACGCTTTCAACCTTTCCCCGTTTAGGACGATGTTGGCTATGGGTTTGTTGTATATGCCCTTTATCATATTGAAGAACTTTCCTTCTATTCCTATTTTTCAAGTGTTTTTATCAGAAAGGATGCTGGATTTTGTCAAAAACCTTTTCTCCATTGATTGAGATGATCGGGTAGTTTTTTTCCCTTCAATTTGTTGATGTGGTGTATTATATTAATCATGTTGAAATACACTTGCGTATCAGGAATAAAGTCCCACTTGGTCGTCATGTATAATTCTTTTGATATTTTATTGGATTCTATTTGCAAGAATTGTTTTGAGAATTTTTGCATCTATGCTCATTAGATGTCTATAATTTTCTTTTGTAGTACCTTTTTCTGGCTTTGGTATTAGGGTGATGTTGGTTTCATAAAATGCATTGGTAATTTTCCTCCCTCTTCAATTTTTTGGAAGAGTTTAAACAAGATTGGTGTCAATTCTTTTCAAAATGCTTGGTAGAATTCACCTTGAAATCATCTGGTCCTGAACTTTTCTTTGTTGGGAGATTTTTGATGACTGATTCAAACTTTTCCAATGTGATTTGTTAAGTTCTTGTATTTCCTATATAGTCAATGTAGGGTGTTTATGGGTTTCTAGGAATTTGTCCATTTCATCTAGGTTGTCCAATTTGTTGGTCTCATAATATCCTCTTATGATCTTTTTATTTCTGTGGGGTCAGTTGTAACTACCCCCCTTTTCATCTGATTTTATTTATTTGCAACTTCTCTTTTTTTCCTTGTTAGTCTAGCTAAGGGTTTGTCAATTTTATTCATCTTCTCAGAGACCCATCTTTTGGTTTGATTGATTTTCTCTATTGCTTTTTTTGTTCTCAATTTCATTTATTTCTGCTCTAATCTTTATTATTTATTTCCTTCTGTTTACTTTGGGAATAGTTTGCTGTTCTTAAATCTAGTTGTTCTGTGAGATCTTTGATTTTAGCTCTTTCTTCTTTTTTATTATAGGCATTTAGGGCTATAAATTTCCCTCTCAAGACTCTCTTTTCTGTGTCCCATACGTTTTGAAAAGTTGTGTTCTCATTTTCATTCGTTTCAATGTATTTACTCATTTCACTTACAATTTTCTTTCTGACCCACTGATTATTTAGGAGTGTGTTGTTCAGCCTCCGCACATTTACAAATTTATCTCTTTCCCATCTATTATTTATTTCCAGTTTCATTCGATTATGATCTGACAAAGAGGCTTTATAGAATTTCAATCTTTTTATTTATTAAGAACTGCATTGTGATCTAACATGTGATCTATGCTGGAGAAAGATCTATTAGCACTTGAGAAGATGTATAACCAGGTGAGTTTGGGAGCAACGTTCTGTATGTGTCTGTTAGGTCTAGCTCATTTATCATATTGTTCAAGTTCTCTATTTCCTTGTTGATTTTCTGTCTAGTTATTCTATCTAATGATGTGAGTGGTGTGTTGAAGTCTCCAATTATTATCGTAGAGATGTCTGTTTCTCCCTTCAGTTTTGCCAGAGTTTGCCTCATGTATTTTGGGGCACTCTTGTTAGGTGCATAGATACTTATGACTGTTATTTCATCCTAGTGGATTGTCCCTTTTAGTAATATTTAATGGCCTTCTGTATCACTTATAACTTTTTGCACTTGAAGTCTGTTTTGTCCAATATTTGTATAGCTACCCCTGGTCTTTTTTAGTTACTGTTTGCATGGAGTATCTTTTTCCAACTTTTCACTTTGTTGTTTTCCCTGGATCTAAGGTGAGTCTCTTGAAGGTAGCGTATGCATGGCTCATGGTTTTTTTTATCCATTCTGTCAGCATACACCTTTTTTAAAAAAATTCAACTGTTCTCCCCACCCCAAGATGGCTCCCTTATCTGTCTACTCATCTTTAGGAGGTGCTGTACCAAACCTGGCACCTCCCATGTGGGAGGTATGTCCCTAACCATTTGAACCACTTCCATTCCCAGCAGGTAGTGTTGTCTGCTGATTGAGTTGTCTGCTGGTAGCAGTGTCTGCTGGTTGCAGTTTCTGCTGGTTGTGGCATCTGCTCATTGTGGTGTCTGCTAGTCTTCTTTTGGAGGCACTGGGAACTGAACTGAGGGCCTCCCATGTGGGAGGTGGGTGCCCAATTGTTTTAGCCATATCTGAGCCCCAGCCTGTATCTTTTGATTGGGAAATTTAATCCATTCACATTCAACAATATTACTATAAATGCATTATTTACTTCCATCATTTTATTATTTGGTTTTCCTATTTCATATCATATTTTTGTCTGTCTTTTTACTCTTTTGTGTTTCTTTTCTGCTATACTTTCCTCCAAGCCTCTCTCCTGTCTTTTTCTTTCAGCTTATAAGTCTCCCTTTAATATTTCCTGCAAAGGTGGATTCTTTTTTGTGAACACTCTTAGTCTCTGTTTGTTTGTGGATATTTTAAATTCACATTCATATTTGAAGGACAATTTTATTGGATAAGGAATTCTCAGCTGTCAATTTTTCTCTTTCAATATCCTAATTTATCATACTGTCTTCTTGTCTCCATGGTTTCTGAAAAGAAATCCACACTAAATCTTACTGGTCATCCCTTGTATGTGATGGCTTGCCTCTCCTTTGCTGCTCTCAGAATTTTCTCTTTATCTTGGATGTTTGACATTCTGAGTAGTATGTGTCTTGTAGTAGGTCTGTTCACATTTATTTTGATTGGGGTATGCTGTACTTCTTTGACATGTAAGTTCATTTCTTTCATGAGAGTTGGGAAATTTTCAACCATCATTTTCTCAAATACTCTTTCTGCCCCTTTTCTCTTCTGCTTCTGGAATTTCCATGACATGTATATTGTTGCATTTCATATTATCATAAATATGGTATTCAACTCCCTGAGCCCCTGCTCAATTTTTTCCATTCTTTTCTCTCTTCAATTTCATCTGTTCTGTCTTCTGTATCACTTATTCTTTCTTCTATCATTTTGAGTCTGCTGTTGTATGCCTCTAATGTGTTTTTATTTCACTTATCATGTGTTTCATTCCCATGAGTGCTGTTACTTTTTTATTCAGGTTTTCAAATTCTTCTTTGTGCTCACTCACCATTTTTTAAAATTTATGTATGTATGTATGTATGTACTGGAGCCAGGGATTGAACTGAGGACGTTGTATGTGGAAAGCTGGTGCTCAACCACTGAGCCACATTGATCCCCCCAAATTGGTTTTTTCATTTGTTTATTTGTTTTTGTTGTTGTTGTTTATTTGTCTTTAGGAGGTACTGCAGACAGAAACCAGAATCTCTCATTTGGGAAGGAGATGCTCAACTGCTTGAGCCACATCCTTTCCCCTCAGTGTCTTCTTGATATTCTTTATCTTTTAAACTATATTGTCTTTCAAGTCATTAATGTGATTTTGAAATTTGTGTGAATCTCATTGATTAGTTGCCTTAAATCCTGTGCTTCATCTGGGGCTTTGATAAATTGCTTTGCTTGGGACATTTCTTCCATTTTCATAGTATGGTTTGTAATGTTTTGCTGATGTCTAGGCATGTGATGATGATGGTAAGTTTACTGTGATGCTCAATTTCTCCCTCTTTCATAGGGATTTAGATGTGGGAGTCTGTTATGGCTGTTTTGTGTCCCCCCAGCAAGGTGGCTCCCTTGTCTGTTTGCTCACTGTTTTTTTTGTTTTGTTTTGTTTTTGTTTTAATCATTGTCTGCTCATTCTCTGCTTGTTTCTTCTTAGGAGGCACCAGGAACCAAACCCAGGACCTCCCATTGTGGGTGCTTAAGTGACTGAGCCACATCCACTACCCACAGTTTTTTTTCTTACTCACTGCTCATTGTTTGCTCATTGACTTTTTCTTTTGCTTATTGTCTGCTCATTGTTTTTTGCTCATTGTCTGCTCATTGCCTGCTTATTGTTTTTGCTTGATGTCTGCTTGTTGTTTGCTTGTATTCTTTAGGAGACACCAGGAACCCAACCGGGACTTGCCATGTGGAAGGCAGATGCCTGAGCCACATCCACTCCCCAGTGCTGTTTTTTGAATCTTGTTTCAACTTGTTCTGGGTCTTTAGGATTGTCCCTGTTAGTTGCTCAACTCTGGACCTTGGACTCAGTGATGGGTTGGAGACCTGCTTCGAAGTGCCTTGGGGAGGAAGGCTGCAAAGGCTGGAAAAATCCTCCCTTACTTAATTTACTTTTAATTTCCTCACATGCACTTCCTTAGTCCACCAGCAGATAGTGCTCCTTGGCAGGCCTCTCAGTTCAAAGCCTGCTTAGAGTGTGTTTGCTACAACACTGATCAGATCAATGTGATAAAGGATCATTCCTGGAGGTTAAGAACCTGATAATTCAAACTTTCAGAGGCCCTTCTCCAACCCTTGCTGGCAGCCTGCTCCCTTTTCCTGGGTAGGAAACAATTCTACATTCCTCTGTGTCCTCAACATCTAGTCTTGTCCAGTAGAGGAGATTGAGAAGGTCATATTTCTTTTGTCCTATGCTGGCTCCCAAAGCAAACAATGGTGCAGCCCCACCCAGCTTGGAAGGGCTCTGTGGGACAAAGCAGATCAACTTTTGTCGGTCAAAAGCTGAGTCAGCCTTAGGCTGTGTCTTTCTCTCTCCCCTTTCCTGGAAAGGTGGATCGTTGGGGCCCTGTTTGCTGTAGCCACTGGTCCCAAAGCCTGAGAATTCAAAAGTGTCTATAGAGTGGGAGAGGGTGCTGGCTGCTGCAGCTGCAGCTTTTACTCACAGTTTTGCCATTGCAATTCTTTTCCTTTGCCCCTCTCTCTTCTTGGTGGTGTCCAGCCTTCCCCAATGTCCTAAACCTTCGAAAAAAATTTTCCAGGCTGTTTCTGCCTCTCTTCTAGCTATTTTTCTGGGAGCAAAGATAGTTTTGTGTCTTTCTCTTCTACCATCTTCTCAGAAGTCTCTTCTTGTCTTGTTTTAAGATTTGGAGGGTCTCAGAGTGGGAACTCTCCTTTAGGGCTGCATAATCCAACACTCTACTCACTGTGGGAATCCCCTCCCCAATTTTCATTGCATCCTTCTCTTGAATGCCTCTAGGGATGGGCTGCTCACAACCTTTAAGGACAGGATGCTTTCCACTTTTAGGCAGTGCTGATGGTTAGAAAAGGATTTGGGTTTCCTAATTCAATCTGCCCATGTCTGCATGCTTTCAGCTATGATGATGGCAAGCATTCATTTACTCATTGAGCAAGCTTCCCTCACTTGTCTACCTGGTGCTTGACAAATCTGCTCAGAGCCAAGCCTTCAGAGAAGAAAGAACCAGATAAGTACACATGTAGACCATTCTTTTTTTTTCAATTACTTGATGAAATTTATTTCAGATTTGTGCCAACAATGGACTTCTTTTACCATCTACACTTCTGCCTTGTCTAATCACTCACATCCTATCCCACTGGCAGCGGAGTTTACCCCTGAGATGCTTAATACCATCTTGATAGTGACCCAAAACAAAAAGAAAACAATCACATTAATATAAAGATATATTTCATAAAAGAGGTTGGTTATCAAAGAAAAACATCACACTTCCTAAAAACACAAGCATTGTCCTTCCCCTAGTGTACAGAAAAAATTATACATAAAAATTGAGTATTATCATAATCAACAAAAACCCACCAGTATACACCACATCAGAATGTACACCAGCACAAAGAGACTCAGAAACTGGGGAAGGTGAGGAGGGTGGGATTTGAGCATGGCTTTGAAGGACTGACAGATCAGGAATCTGTAGAGACTGGGGTGTGGGTAGATGGGGTGGGGGTGGTTTGCACTCAAGAGACCCTTATCAAAGATACCCAGAACAAGGTGTGCTTGGGTGGGGGCAATGCAGGTAAGGGGAGAGGCTAAGTGAGGAGTGAGGGCAGGTGGAAATAAATGGGTTGAATCCATAGCCTAGGAGGCAGGGTCTTACCTTGGAAATAGACTGAACACTTCTTCTGGACTTAATCCTCATTCAGGATCTCACCCTCCTGGCTTCCTCCCACTTCCTTGACCAGATCTCCAATGGCTGAAGAATTCAAGAGCTGGACCATCCACAACAAAAGTACATTCCCATCCACTTCCCTCCACTGCTGTCCTTCTCAGAACACAGCATCTCCATCTTCCCTGTTGCTCAACCCAGAGACCTGGGAGTCATTTAAAATTTTTATTTTTATTTTGGTAACATACATACAACATAACATTTTCCTTTTTACCCACTTTCAAGTACACAACTCAGTGGTGTTAATCACATTCACAATGTTGTGCTATCATCACCACCATCCACTGCCAATACTTTCCATCACCCCAAACAGAAACTCTGTATCCATTAAGAAATAACTCCCCATTGCTCACCTCTAGCCCCACCCCTAATACCCTGGAATCTTTCTGTCTCTGAATTTGCAGTTTAGTTATTCCATATCCTTCAGATCACATAGTCTTTTTCCTTTTGTGTCTGGATTTTTCACTCAACTTGTTGTCTTCGAGGGTCATCTATGTTGTATCATGTATCAGAACTTCATTTTGTTTTATGACTGAATAACACTCCATTGTATGTATATACCACAGGTTGTCCATTCATCTGTTGATGGACACTTGTGATGTTTCCATCTTTTGGCTATTGTGAATAATACTACTGTAAACATTGTTGTACAAATATCTATCCAGGTCCCTGTTTTCAATTCTTTTGGATTGTTAACTAGATGTGGCCTTGCCAAGTAATATGGTAATTCTATGCTTAACTTTCTGAGGAACCACCAAACTGTCTTCCACCACAGTAGTACCATTTTACTTTCCCACCAACAGCATTCGAGGGTGCTCCTATTTCTCAACACCCTTGTCAACACTTGTTATTTTCCATTTTTTAATAACAGCCATTTTAGTGGGTGTGAAGTGGTATCTCATTGATGTTTTGATTTGCATTTCGCTAATGGCTAATCATGTTGAACATCTTTTCATGTGCTTATTGGCCATTTGTATATCTTCTTTAGAGAAATGTCTATTCAAGACTTTTGCCCATGTTTAAAGTGGGGTTTTTTGGTCATTTTGCTATTGAGTTGTATAGACTCTGTAACTATTCTGAACATTAAACCTTTATCAGATATATGGTTTCCAAATATTTTCTCCCATTTTGTAGATTGTCTTTTCACTTTCTTGCTAATGTCCTTTGATGCACAAAAGTTTTAAATTTTGGTGAAGTCCAATTAATTTTTTTCTTTTGGTATAAAGTCTAATACAAGGCCCTGAAGATGATCCCTGTTTTCTTCTAAGTGTTTCATAGTTTTAGTTCTTATATTTAGGTATTTGATCCATTTTGAAATAATTTTTGAATATGGTATGAGATAGAAATACAGTTTTATTTATTTGCATGTAGATATACAGTTTTCTCAGCACCATTTGTTGAAGACCCTATTCTTTCCCCATTCAGGTGTCTTGGCACCCTTGTCAAAAATCAATTAGCCAGGAGCGCTCCACACCACAGAGGCCCGTGTCCATCCTCCACTAGAGGCACAAGCCACCTTGGGAGCTGTTCCATGGCTGGTACTGAAAGTTCCACTTCCCAAAAATGGGTGAGGAAGAGATGGCTGGGCACCAATTTCAGCTACTGAAGAGTAAATTCAGCGGGTTAAAGTATAATCCTAAGAACACCTAAAGTTTGAGCCAGTCCAAGTCAGAAAGAGGCCAGGAGCCACCATCTTAACTAAGCGCCTGGCATAAGGGGAAGCAGGGAAGACTGAAAATCATAGTACTGGTAGGGACCAGTTTCTTTACATCCAGATCAGACTGCAGGTCTAGCCTAAGCCCCAGCCCCACCTCTAGAAAGGAGGAAGCTGGGGGGACCTGAGCCAGCCTCTCTAGGAAATTACCAGCCAAGCTGCAGAGGCCAGTGATTGTCCTACTTTGGCAGCACAGGCTGCCCCACGAGCTATTCTGTGGCTGGAATTGGAAGCTCCATTTCCCAAAAACAGGGGAGGAGGAGACAGTTTGCCATTGATTTTGGCTGCTGATTAGTAGACTCAGCTGGCTAAGGTATAACCAAAGGAACAGCTAGAGTGTGAATCTGTCCAAGTCAGAAAGAGGCCGGTAGCTGTCATTTTAACTCTGTCCCCAGCCTGAGGGGAAGCTGGGCTGACCAAAAATCACAGTGATGGTAGGAACTGGTTTCTTTCACCCAGATCGGACTGCAGCCCTAACCTAGGTTTCAGCCCCACCTCTGGCAGGAGGAGGCTGGTGGGCCTTGTACCAGCCTATCCAGGTAAATGCAGGTACCTTTGACTAACACAGATGAATAATCGGAAGTCTGCTGAGGCAACTGTGGTCATCTTGGACCGGCACCACTGCATAGATTGCTGCCCACACCTGCAGTTTCATCCCTGCCCCAGGCAGGGGAGAAAGGGGCATTGTAGCAGTTTGATAAAGTTATGAATTCCAAAACTGGATATTGGATTATGTTTGTAATCTGGTCTATTACTGGGCATGATTGAGTTATGATTAGGGCTTTAATTGGCTACATCATTAGAGCATTGAGTCTCCACCCCTTGGTGGGTGGGACTCACAGATAAAAGGCAGGCAAAGGGCAGAGTTGGAGCTTTTGATGACAGGATTTTTCCTGATGTTGGAGTTTGATGTAGAACACTTAAGCTGGAGCCTGGGGAAGTAAGCTCACAAAAGAAAGAGAAGCCAGTCCCAGGAAGAAAGGAACCTTGAATTCAAAGAAAAGCAAGTCCCAGGAATGTAGGAACCCAGGAAGCCTGAACCCTCACAGACATTAGCAGTCATCTTGCTCCAAATAGACTTGGTGAGGGAAGTAACTTATGCTTTATGGCCTGGTAACTGTAAGCTCCTACCCCACATAAAAACCCTTTATAAAAACCATCCAATTTCTGGTATTTTGCATCAGCACCCATTTGGCTGACTAATACACGCATGAAGCTTCATCAGTCTCTTTGGGCAACTACTGTCTAGGCCAACATGGTTTGGATTATTCCACACAGCTGTGATTCTGTCCTACCTCTGGCAAAGGAGAAAGTTGGGAGAAGCTTAATCAGTCCCTGGGGCAATGAGGGCAGCTTGAGCCTTCACAGCTTATAGCACCATCTACATCTTTGGCTCCTCCTACACAACCAGCAAGGGAGAAAGGGCAGGAAGACCTAAACTAAAGAGAAAAACTGCACCCAGAATAAATACTCCAGTAAGCCAGATGCCAAGAGACCAACAAAACATTACAATCCACACCAAGAAACAGGAAGCTATGGTCTAGTAAAGGAACAAGATAAGCCTCCAGATGACATAAAGGAATTAAGACAACTAATCATAGATATTCAAACAAATTTCTTTAATAAATTCAATGGGATGGCTAAAGAGATTAAGGCTATTAAGAAGACATTGGATGAGCAAAAAGAAGAATTTGAAAGCATACATGGGAAACAGATATGGCTCAACTGATAGAGCATCTGCCTACCATATAGGAGGTCCAGGGTTTGATACCCAGGGCCTCCTGACCTGTGTGGTGAGCAGACCCATGCACAGTGCTGCCACGTGCAAGGAGTGCCATGCCCCGTAAGGGTGCCCCCCCATGTAGGGGTGCCCCATGCTCAAGGAGTGAGCCCTGTGAGGAGAGCTGCCTTTACGAAAAGTACAGCCCACCCAGGAGTGGTGCTGCACACACGGAGAGCTGATGCAGCAAGATGACACAACAAAGAGACACAGATTCCCAGTGCCGCCTGACAAGAATGCAAGCTGATGCAGAAGAACACACAGCAAATGGACACAGAGAGCAGATAATGGGGGGGAGGGGAGAAGGGGAGAGAAATAAATAAAAAATAAATAAATCTTTAAAAATAAAAGAAAACATACATAGAAAAATAGCAGATCTTGTGGAAATGAAAGGCACAAAAAGCTAAATTTAAAGAACATTGAAATCATATAATAGCAGACTTGAGGAGGAAGAATAAAGGATTGGTGAACTTGGCCTCTGAAAGCAAACACACAAAAGAACAGATGAAGAAAAAAATGGAAAAAATTGAACAAGTTCTCAGGGAACTTAAAAACAGCAAAAGACGTGCAAACATACATGTCATGGGTGTCCCAGAAGGAGAAGAGAAGGGAAAAGGGGCAAAAGGATTATTTGAAGAAATAATGGTTGAAAATTTCCCAACCCTATTGAAGGACATAGATATCCATGTCCAAGAAGCACAACTTACTCCCATCTGAAAAAATCCAAATAGACCAACTTGAAGACACATACTAATCAGAATGTCAAATGCCAAAGAAAAAGAAAGAATTCTGAGAACAGCAAGAGGAAAGCAATGCACAACATATAAGGGATAACCAATAAGATTAAGTGCTGATATCTCACCAGAAACCATGGAAGCAAGAAGACAGCGATATGATATATTTAAAATACTACAAGAGAAAAACTTCCAGCCAAGAAACTTAGATATGGCAAGATTGTCTTTCAAAAATGATGACAAGATTAGAATATTCACAGATAAACAGAAACTGAGAGAATTTCTAACCAAGAAACCAGATTTTCAGGAAATGCTAAAGGGTGTACTAGAGCTTGAAAAGAAAAGACAGGAGAGAAAGACCTGGAAGAGAGTCTAGAAATGAAAATTATATCAATAAAAGTTACCAAAAGTGTCAAAAGAATGGTGAAAATAAAATATGACAGATAAAGCTCAAATAGGAATAAACTTAACCAATGATGTAAAGCACTTGTATTCAGAAAACTGCAATTCAATGTTAAAAGAAATAAAAAAAGGTCTAAATAACTGGAAGAACATTCCATGCTCATGGATTGGAAGACTAAATATCATAAAGACATCAATTCTACTCAACTTGATATACAGATTCAATGCAATCCTGATAAAAATTCCAACTAGCATTATTTTTTTTAATTGAAAACATGATATCAAAAATTTTTGAAAGGCTATGGGGTTCTGAATAACCAGAAACATCTTAAAAAGGAAAAGCGAACTCTTATCTTGAGACTTTAAATTATATTACCTAGCTATAGTGGTAAAACCAGCATGGTACTAGCATAAAGACAGGCACATAGAACAACGGAACCAAATTTGTGGTTCAGAAACAGACCCTCACATATATGGTCAAGTGATTTTTGACTAGCCTGTTAAGGCCACACAGCTGGGGCAGAACAGTCCATTCAACAAATGTGCTGAAAGAACTGGATATCCATAGTCAAAAGAAGGAAAGAGGACCCCTATCTCACACCTGATCCAAAAATTAACTCAAAATGGATAAAAAACCTAAATATATATAAAAGCAAGAACCATAAAGTTTCTAGAAGAAATTGTAGGAAAATATCTTCAAGCACTGGTGGTAGGTGGTGGATTTTTAAAGAAAATAAGAGGAGGACTGAGTTAGACTACTGATGTTTAATGTATGTAGAAGTTTTAACTAACTTTAATGGATAAGTGTGGAAATGTTTAGAGTGGATTGTAACAAATAGTAAGTAACAGCTACCATATAAATGGGGATGTGGCTGAAAATGGCAGTCTAGGGATATAAATGCCAATTGACAGAATGCTAGAGAATAATCTAGGAACTGAATAGCACAGTAAACCAAGAGGTGGTTGATGGTACAGACTCAAGAGTGTCCTTTGTGAGCTAGAGTAAATGTACATTACTACTGCAGTGTGGTGGGAATATGGAGAAGCATGGGAAAAATACAACTGGAGTGACCTATGGACTGTGGTTAGCAGTAATAATGTAATATGATTGCATCTGTGCCAAAGATGTACTGTGTTGATAATGGGGCAGTATGGAGAATGTGTGCCAAATGTATATGCTGGACGTGGTAACAGTCAGATGATATTATTTTATCTGTAATGACTGTTCCACCACAGTGTGATGTGTTGATAGATGGATGTTGTTTGGGAATTCTGCATATGTACATGATTATTTTATAAGTTTACAACTTCTGTCATAAAACATATATTTAAAAAATAATAATAGGGTGGGTTGGGGGGAAAATGCACCAAATGTAAGATAAGAACTATAATTAGTAGTAAAATTTTGACAATATTCTTTCATAATCTGTAACAAATGTCTCACAACAATGCAAGGTGTTGGTGGAGGATTGATGTATGGGACCCCTGTATAATGTTTTGCATGTTTGCTTTGTACTTCCACAACTTTTACTATATACTTATTGTTTATGTATATTTATATATAAATGATATAAAGATCATAATAATGGGGCGAGTTGGGGGAGAATACTTTGGTTAGTAGTAATATTTTGACACTGCTTTTTAATCATTAGTTTAAATTGTTTAGCAACAATGAAAGGTATTGGTTTTAGAGCGCGTTATGAGAGTCCTGTATAAAGCTATGTATGTTTGTTTTGTAAGTTCACAACTATTAATATATGCTTATTGTTTATGTATGTTTATATGTGAGTGATATACCTCAATAAATTTTTGAAAAATCAATTAGCCATAGATGTGAAGCTTTATTTCTTAACTCTCATTTTTATTCCATTAGTCTATATGTCTGTCCTTGTGCCAGTACCACATTTTGATTACTGTAAATTTGTAATAAGTTCTGAAATCAGGAAGTGTGAGTTCTCCAACTTTGTTCTTTTTCAAAATGGTTTTGGCAATTTGGGGTCCTTTAACCTTCCATATGAATTTGGTGATTGGCTTTTCCATTACTGTAAAGGAGGTTATTGAAATTTTGACAGGGATTGTATGGCATCTGTAAATCTCTTTGGGTAGTATTCACATCTTAACAATATTTAGTCTTCCAATCCATGAATGTGGAATGTCTTCTTATTTATTTAGTTTATTTGTTTAATTTATTTCAGCAGTGTTGTGTAGTTTTTCATGGGCAAATCCTTTAAAACCTTGGTTAAATTTATTCCTAGATATTTGATTCTTTTCATTGCTATTATAAATGAAATTATTTTCTTGATTTTCTTTTCAGATTGTTCATTACTAGTGTATAGAAATACCAAGGATTTTTGTGAGCTGATCTTGTACCCTGCCACTTTACTTGAATTTATTTATTAGCTTTAGTAGCTTTCCTACAGACTACCCAGGATTTTCTTTAAATAGCATCATGTCATCTGTAAATAGGGCAAATTTTACTTATTCCTTTCTAATTTGGAAGCTTTTTTCTTATTCTTTTTTTCTTCCCCAATTGCTCTGGCTAGAACTTCCAGTACAATGTCGATTAATAGTGGTGAAAGTGGCCATCCTGTCTTGTTCTTGATCTTTATGAGAAAGCATTCAGTCTTTCACCATTGAGGATGATGTTAGCTGTGGGATTTTCATATATCTCCTTTAACAAGTTGATGAAATTTCTGTCTACTCCTAGATTTCTAAGTGTTTTTATCAAGGAGGGGTGCTAGAGTCTATCAAATGCCTTTTCTATGTTAATTGAAATGATCATGTTTTTCCCTTCATTCTATTCTGCATTTTTTATATTAATTGATTTTATTATGTCAAACCTCCCTTACATTCCTTGATCAATCCAAACTGATTGTGGTATATAATTCTTTTGTGCTGTTAGATTTGGTTTACTTGTATTTTGTTGAGGATTTTTTTCAACTCTATTCATAAGGGATATTGGTCAGTATTTTCTTTGCTTGTGATATCTTTGTATGAATTTGCTATCAGGATAATGCTGGCCTCATAGAATGAGTTAAGAAGTGTTCCCTTCTCTTCATTTTTTTTGGAAGTATTTGAGCTGGATTGGTTTTAATTTTTTTTTTTTTTTTTGAATGGTTAGTAAAATGCAACAGTGAATCTATCTGGTCCTGAAATTTTCTTTACTGGGTGTTTTTTAAAATTTCTGATTCAATCTCATGTTTTATTGGCTTGTTGAGGTGCTCTATTTCTTTTTTAGTCTAGGTCATTTGTATGTTCCTAGGAATTTTCCCATTTCACCTAGATATCTAATTTTTTGGCTTACAATTATTCTGAGTATCCACTTATAATCCACTTATAAAAATGCCCTCTTTCACTTCTGATTTTAATTATTTGCATCCTCTTTTTTTCTTTTGTAAATCTAGCTGAAGGTTTGTCCATTTTATTGATCTTTTCAACAAACCAATTTTTGGTTTCATTAATTCTCCCTCCCCACCTACCAATTCCCCACTCCAGTTCTTCCATTACTGCCTACATTTGTATTTATTTGATCTTTTGTAGTGAACTATTTTTAGTCCTCTCTCATTTCTTCTGTGTGTTTTCAGATATTTTCTTTGTGGTTACCATGAGACTTAAATTTAACATCCTAAATCTATAACAATTTAATTTGCTTTAATAATATCTTAACTTCAATTGCATATTGACTATGCCATACCCCTCCATTACCCAGTTTTATGTTGTTCTTATCATAAATCATATCTTTATACATTGTGTGTCCAAAATCATAGATTTATTTATTTTTTGTATTTTTATTATTCCCCCCACCCCCTATTGTCTGCTCTCTGTGTCCATGTGCTGTGTGTTCTCCCACGTCTGCTTGTCTTTTCTTCTCGTCTTTCTCTTTAGAAGGCACCAGGAACTGATCTCGGGACCTCTGGTGTAGGAGAGAGGCACTTAATTGCTTGAGTCCCTTCCTCTCCTTGGTCTGCTACGTTTCTCATTGTCTCTCCTCTGTGTCTCCCTTTGTTGCATCACCTTACACACCAGCTCTCCGTGGTGCGGGCCATCAGCTCTCTGTGGTGCAGGTTGTCAGCTATCTGTGGCATGGGCCAGCTTGCCTTCACCAGGAGTCCCTGGGAATTGAACCTGAGGCTTCCCATACGGTAGAGCCACCATATGGTAGAGCCACATCCACTTCCCCATAGATTGATAATTAGAGTTTATGCCCATTTCTTCCAATACTTTAATTTACCACAATCTAAAGAGAACTTTAGCAGGTTAATAATCCTATGTAATTAGAATAATTTAAAATTTTTTCTCAATAAAGAAGTTGTACGTTTACAGAAAAATCATGCAGAAAATCATGCAGGAAAAAATTATTCAGAAAAGAGTTCCTATATACACCTCTCTCACAGACACAGCCTTCCCCACTTTTAACACTCTGCATTAGTGTGATATCTTTGCCACAATTGATGAAACAATATTATTATAATAATACTATTAACTATAGTCCTTAGTTAGGGTTCAATGTTTGTGTTGTACAGCCCTATGATTTTAAAAATGTTATTCTAGTAACACATATGCAACCTAAAATATCCCCATTTAACCACATTCCAGTAAACAATTATATGGACTTAGTTACATTCAAAACGTTGTGCTACCATTATCACCATCCATTACTGAAACTTTTCCATCACCCCAAATAGAAACTCTGTACCAATTAAGCATTAACTTCCAATTCCCTAACCTCCACCTTGGTCCAGGAGCTTTTCCTGTCTTAAAGTTATTTTTTCTTGATTTGGTGCTCACCCAGTTGCTATAATTCTTTACTTGGTTTCTAGAACTTTGAGAAACTTCATTGTGCCAAGTTTTGCTAGTTGTGTAAAGATTCTGTGGATGGAAACCTACAGCATCTCACTCTGCCATCTTGGTCCACACCAATAACAAAACCCTGGGAGTAATTTCTGACAGCCCCTTTTCTTCCACTACCATGTCCAATCCATCATCATATAGGTTCTCCATTAAAAATGTATCTCATACTTGTCTACTCCCCTCTCCAACCCATGCCACTGTGGTCCAAGCCTCCATCTTCTCTCATGGGACTGGACTCCCAGCTGACCTACCTACAGCTTCCCTTGCTCCTTTTAGTCCCTGCTCCAACAGGGCTGTGTTATCAAATGTCAATCAGAGCAGTCTTCTTGCATGTCTTAAGGCCCCAGTGGCTTCCCATTGTGTTTAGGATCAAGTCCCACATTATATAGTGAGACCCAAAAGGTCCTGCAGGCCATGTGCCTCCATCTTCATACTGCAGCCGCTCTTGTCTCCCTCTCATCCCCAAGATAAAGAGGCTCTAAGTGCTTAAGTGACTTGCCTTACAGCCACCCAGTCAATAACAATAAATGTTTACTGAGTGAGTGAATGAACAGGGTCTCATTTCTCCCCACCCCTCCCCACCAATCCCAGTCAATGGACTCTCGTTGGACAACAGCCCACCCTTCTTATAGTTCTTCAGGGGCTCCCTCTGCCAGACTCAGGAGGCCCTTTCCTCCCTGGCCAACTTGTACTTCTCATGGACAACTCTCCCCACTTCTTTCTACCCCTTCAAAATCATCTCCTGCTCTCTCCCACCTCTCTCTACCCCCTCAAAATCACCTCCTGCATCTAGTTCCTTTTGGACCTATGAGACAGGCATTGAATCAGATAAACATTCTGGGCTAATGGGTGTTAGGTGCCAATGGGCAACTGTGTCACCCTCCCAGGTTACACACTTGTTTTTTTATCACAGTAAGTACATTTATGTTATTGTGCACCAGGAAGGTGAGTGTAATGGTCTGGGGATGTCATCAGCACCCACATACTTTCCATCTTTCTACTCTAATATGTTCAGTATCTTGACTTTTTAAAAAAGGGTTTTGTAGTTTCTTTAATCCTCTGTTGAAAAGTCTGCACAATCACCAATCAAGTCACTGAAGAATCTTTTCCCCTTCTTTCTGTCAGCACCAACTCTGGCCTTTGCAGTGCCCCTGACTTTCTTCATTCTGTTTTTGTGTTCTTTTTGCTGTTTTCTTGGAGTCTTTTTTTTCTTTTTTCTTTTTTTATTCCTGTAGGCCATGTCTTGCAAGTTCTGTGTTTGGGTTCATTTTTCTATGCATAAGCTAAGGAATCATAAATCATGCCCAGGTCAATTGTTTTGCCACTATCAAAATGGGTTCTGAATCCAAATACAAAGATGACATCTGGTGTAGTCTTGCACATTTTGGCTAGTTTTTTCTGAATTTCTATATTAGGTACTGTTGCCTTCCCAGGGAAAGGACATGGATGACCATTTGTTTCTGCTGAAGCAGTCAAGTGGGTGTGAACTTCCCAGTCGAGTTACCGTGTCATTCATGATGGCAGGTGGTTCCCAGTTAGCTGGGGGCAGGGGGGGAGTGGGAAGAGCTCAGTATATTGACTTTTATCCTCAAGTCCCAAGAAGGCTGTCATGGTTCCAGCCACATATTCTTCCACAACCATGTCCAGGCAGAAAAAAAGTGTGTTTATTGATTTTTTATTTATTTTATAATTAGGGAGAAAAGCCTTTCCCAGGCACCTCAGCAGATTTCTCAGATCCCACTGGGTCTTATGTCCATGCTCTAACTATAAGGCACATACTTGCTTTTTACCTGAGATCACGGGAAGCTGCTGAGTCTTAAAAGGACTAGCACCAATGGTGTTTTAGGCATCACATCAGACCCAAGGTGGGGGTGGGGAGTGGATTTAATAAAGTCCAGAGTTGATCTTAGTTATCTTAAGAAAAATAATGAAAGGAGGCCTCCTTTGCCTCCAAATGAAATGGCATCTTAGGAAAGAAAGGGAGAGTGAATCGTATCCCAATGATGTGTTGCCCTTTCCCCACTGGACTCCTCAGCCTGGTGGGACTACTGAGGTCACCCTCCCTGTGGAAAGGATGGTGGATTAAAATGCTAACTACCCCCTGACCTGCCCCAGCTCCAGCAGAATGACTCATGTGTCTGGGGTGCTGATGGGAAGAGGGCATCTGCTCCTCATTCTAACTTAGGTGCTTGCTGAGCTTGGAACCTGCAGGCCCACCAGAGGCAGATAGCTAGAGGGCTCATCAGAGCTCTGCCATCTTTCTGGGAACAGGGCTTACGTACACATAGAGACAGGGGCACAAACTTGGGGCCTGGAAGGGACCACCAGGGAGAGTAAGATAGGATGGGGACACATGCCCACCTCAGTCCCTGCAGCCTTTAGAGAGTGAGGAGAGGACCTTCTTCAGGTCCTGAGACTCCAGGGGAAGAGGTATGGAGGATGGGGCAGGCAGGAGCCCTGGAGCTGCCTGGTGGATCCCCACTTGGGATGGGATGTCTTGGTCAGAGAAGACAGGAGTTCGGACACTTGGTAGGGCCAGAGGGATTCCAAGTTGCCCCTCTAAGGGGCTCTTTAGGTGCAAAGGGGCCAAGGTGATGTTGACACAATGCTCCTTAAAGAGAGAACCCCCACACCAGCAGAAGGCCCCAGTCAATGGCAGAAGGAACTGTAAGTACCAAGGGAGCCGGAGTTACCTCTCAGCATCACCACGAGGTCAGCCGTTTAAGGGCAACCACGGGTCAGCCAGGCACTGCATGCAGGTATGCGACAGTCCTCTTGTCTCTTCCTTCTACCTTGCCCCAACCCCAGAGGAGCATGGAACTGCCTGACTGCCCACTGACTCCACCCAGGACAGCCAATACTGGGGATGGGGATGACCTTTGATTTGAGATTAGAACTTTAATCTCTAAACACTTCAGTGTGCATTTCCTGAAAGCAAGGGCATTCTCTTATACAACAACAGTTCAGTTATTAAACGTGGGAAATACACACTGATGCAGTAAACTCGGTTTTTGAAAACTGAAGGTGATTAGAATGTTATGGAATCTGTCCCAGATGTCAAGGCATTAGAAAGTAGAAATGCAACATAGAATGACTGAAGGCAATACTTGGGAAAATGAAATGATTTTACTTTTTACATCAATGAGATGAGATTCCACAAGAAGTTACAGGCATGAAGCTCAAGGCCCAGAGTTGGTAAAGAGCAAACGCACTGTCAATGGTAGTTATAATTATTGTCTCCAATTTTAAGCATCAGGTCCGCTTTTTTGAAGTCCCTGACTTTCACTTAGCCCTCATTCTTTTGAATCCTAACATTTAAGAATGAAGAACTCCCAGGAACCAGAAAAGAGGATTTTAACTGCAGGTTTAGAACCATTAGATAAGAGAAACTGCTGGCCTTTTACAAATTTCTCTTGACGATCTCCCTCCAAAAGCAAACTAGAGGCCAAGGCACCTCACGCAAGTCTGTGATTCCAACAGGAACTATGAACCCAGGTGCATTCTTAGCTTCCTATCAGTTCCTCTGGCCTGGGCCAGAGCACAACCCAGTGATTCAGCTGTCCCAGAGTACTGCACTGATAGGCTACTAGAAAAGAAAAAGTCCTCAGAGTGTGTGTGCATGCACAAATCGCTTGTCTCTGACCACTTACCAAGTTGATTTCCACTTCTCTCTCTTCTTAACACCAGAAGGTCTCCCTGCCCAACATGTCAGCATCTTGGGTTGATTGTAAGTTGTTATAAGCATCCACCAAAAAAAATGAAGATGGAATTCAATCATTTATGAAGTGAGGTTGAAAATCTTGCCAAAGATGAAGGGTTTCATGAAGTTGATGAAAGTGATGCTGGGGAGCAGCTTGGATCACCCTTGACAAATGTGCAACTGACCTAGTCAAACCAGACAGCAATCAAAGGAAAAAAATTGACAGGAATGATGACATCATAGGAATTTAAAAAGAATATAAAATAGTCAAAGCCTCAAACATTTTTACAGAAATGATCTTTTTGTGACTGTCCTGTGGAAGCCATAAGTAAAGGAGGCTATAATATGATAGTATACTTTTGTCACCAAAATAGTCTCTCACCAAAAATAAAATCAACAGTTGGTTCATTGTTGGTCCTAAGAATTAGAGCATAGTGTCAACCCTAACTTAAGTGTTAATTAAATTCAATAAAATGTTGAAAATAAGTTATGGGTTCAATTGTGAAAATAATAACCAAATCATATTTTGTCCACATTTAAAGTGTATTCTGTTTGGGATTTCTGTCCAGTTCTAGTTCTCAGTGAACAAGTATAATCCATAGCCATCTTCAAGGAATTGTATTAATTGTTTTTTGCTTTTGATTTTAATGAATTGGCTAATTTATATGACTGATTATATTGCTAATTACAATTATTAATGTATTTGTTTCTAACGTTTAATCTTGAAATTATCTCAAACTTCAGAAAAGTTGCCAAATAGTACAAAGAATTCCTCTATATGCTTTGCTCCATTTCCCTAAATGTTTTCATGATACCATATTGTTCTCTCTCTCCAAACAAATAGACATAAATATAGATAAGCTATAGAAATATAATTTCTTTCCTGAACGTTTTGAGAATAAGTTACAATAAATACAATTCCCCTTACTCTCTAAACACTTCAGTGTGCATTCCTTAAAGCAAGGACATTCTCTTATACAACCACAGTTGTGGGAAATACACACTGATGCAGTACTCTTATCAAATGTAACTGATTTTATCCAAATTTCTCCGTAAGTTGCTCCTTTGATCCTGGGAAAACTTTTTATGGGCAACTTGACTGCTGTTTCTAGAAAAGTTCAAAGGGAATGGAAATCCATTCATATGTTCAGCCAGTCAGCCAGCTAATATTTATTGACCTGTTACCATGTGCCAGGGACTGTGCTGGGGCTGGGAACTGGAAAGGAATCCTGCACAGACCCTGCCTTCAAAATGACTTCATCAAACAAAATCTCTAAATGGTATGAATAAAAGTACACCTCAGCAGGGCATTGGCCTCTCATTCTTTCTCCCCATATGCCTCAGCTTGCTCCTTCCCTCCCAGACATTAGTGGTGCAGAAAGAGTTTTACTAGACTTCTGTGATTTTTCCCCTGGCATGTGTTTATTACCAGTCGTAAACATACTTCTCAGGCCATGCCTCGCTTCTGCGCATACCCCATGTGCACAGCCCAGGGGGAGGGGTGTGTACCCTTGAGGCAACCCTCTTAATGACTGGGAAGGCGGCTGCCAGAAAAACGTTTCTCCCTGTTGGTCCTCAGCTGAGGGTTCTGGTAGGCTTTCCACACCCTCGTCAGAAAGTAGCAGAATTGAACTGTTTCCCACAGAGGTGATCAGCTTGATCACACGAGCTTGTTTTAGCTTGCCTTCCTTCCCTGCTTTCCTTCTCCCTCATTCCTCACTTCAGATACCTGAGATCATGATGAACTACCTGCATAAGTTTTGGTATCAGGACTTTTGGAGGGAAGGCAGGTTAGGACGCAGGTGCCTGCAATGGCCCCTAAAAGTAGACCCTTGGGAAGGGATGAAGGGAAATAACCACTCATAGTCACGTGGACTCAAGGACCCCATTTCTGGGTGAGAAGCATGGTGACAGTACTGGAGTCAGTGAAATCAGGTACATGTAGCAAATGAAGCATTGGGTTATGAGATAGCATTTCACTTAGATGTATGGAAGAAAATGGCAATGATATGGATTGTGGAATTGGATGACTTTTGTTCTCTACCTAGGAATCCTTAAAAAATGAAAATGACAGACCAGGCCAGCCAACCCTCAACTTAAGGCTAGCTGTGAAATCTAGAAGTCCTCTGGTTAACATTGCAGGAAATGCTCATCTCCTGCAGCTGCAGGCAGACTGAGGCGAAAATTAGGCCTAGGATTTAATTGTAAGGGTGGTAAAGCTACAAAGAAGACTGACTGCACAGTCTTGTTATGTCTCCTATGCCAAAAGCAGTTCCTGGATATTCCCCAGAAGTGGAATCCCATGACCTGGGATGAGGGCATCTGGGTGGATGTGCCTCCGAGATGGCTATTGGTTGTGAGGTCTGAGTTAACACTGACAGTGTGGGGAACACAAACACCATCATAAGCCCTCAGTGGCTACTCCAGGAGGCCTGCTAATCCATGTGGTTCCAGCCCCAGTCCATCTCCCAGGGGGCTTTATGTCCATGTCCCTGATCCCTGAGTGCGTGATTGAGTTCATACACTAAATGTCTGGAAGACTCTGTAAATTGCCAGATTATCTTAAATCCTCTGAGTCAGAGGCAGCAGCTCCGGTACCACTTGCTAGAGGGAGGAAGTCTCCTCTTACTTGGAGACCATAACAAATTCTCATCTGAGACAGGTGCCCCACAAGGTATTGCTTGCCTCCTTCAAGATATGTCCTGCCTCCCCTCATTGCTTTTTTTCTTTTAAAGGAGGGATGAGGGATTGAACCTGGGACTTTACACATTGGAAGCAGATGCTCAACCAAATGAGCTATACCCACTCTCTTTCAGTCATTGCTTTTTAAGACCAAAAACTAGAGTATGGATTAGAGTGGACTTACTGATATTCTATTATGGAACTATTGTGATTAGTAATGGAAGAAATTGTAGCATTAATGTGGAGAAAGTGGCCACGGTAGCTGCTGAGGGTAGGAAGAGGGAAGAACAGATATGATGTGGGGGCATTTTCAGAACTTGGAGTTGTCCTGTGTGGTACTGTAGGGACAGATGCTGGACACTGTCCTGCCATGGCCAACTGGGTAGACGGAGAGAGTGTAAACTACACTATCCATGTGGTGCAGCAGTGTTCCAAAATGTATTCACCAAAAGCAATGAATGTGCCACGATGATGAAAGAGGTTGCTGATGTGGGAGGAGTGGGGTGAGGGAGGTGGGGGGTACATGGGGACCTCATATATTTTGAATGTAACATTGAAAAAAAAATAGAGGGGAAAAAAAAGATGAAAAAAAAAACAAACAAAAACTAATGTCAGGTTCAACCAAGAAAATACAGACCTGCTCCAGGAGAAAATATTTTATATACTAAATTAATTGCAGTAATTGGCTAATATATACTAATCAGAAACAGAGGGACATGTATGGGAGGGAACTTTGAGGGTATTGGACCCAGGGTAGGATGAGTTGGGAATAAGGCTGGATAAGGTAAAATTTATTGACCCAAGAAACACTCCTGTAATTCAAGATTTAACATCTGAATTAAGATAACAGCGAATACAGTGGTGAGGGGGAACCAAGGGCTGGTATTACTGTAATGATCCACAGGACTGGAGTGGCAAACAGGGGTCCTTGACTTGCAGGCCTGTGGTGATGTCTAAGAGATCGTGGGGTTACTAAGGGCAAGATGGATGAGCCCCCAGCAAATGTATTGCTTTACTTACATTACCAAGAAATTTCTAGTGTAGGTGTGCAGAGGACGTCAGTTACCATAGTGGAAAATCAAAACCCCTTACCCAGCTTTCAGCTCTAAGTCATTTCCCAGAGTCTATTGGTTGAGGGTGAGACTGGGATCTCCTGAGAAAGGACTCTGCAGTATCACTATAAATATAAATATCACAATAAAATACTCCATAGGGAGGTGGATATGGCTCAGGTGAATGGGCTCCCATCTACCATATGGGAAGCCCCAGGTGAAGGCAAGCTGGCTTGTGCCAATGCAGAAAGCTGATGGCAGAGAGTGAGAACAAACAGCAGGGTGGGGGGCGGGGGCAGAGAATAAATGAATTAAAAATAAATAAATAAAATAAAATACTCCATAAACACCCTCCCTCCCTTCCTTCCCCCAAAGAGACCTGAGACTATTTGCTAGAGTAACTTCATTGAGGAAAGGGGAAATCCAGAACTTTTGAAGGCTGTTGGTTGTGAGGTCTGAGTTAACACTGACAGTGTGGGGAACACAAACACCATCATAAGCCCTCAGTGGCTACTCCAGGAGGCCTGCTAATCCATGTGGTTCCAGCACCAGTCCATCTCCCAGGGGGCTTTGTGTCCATGTCCCTGATCCCTGAGTGCGTGATTGAGGTCATACATAAATGTCTGGAAGACTCTCCACCTTGGTCTCCTGAACTATGAAATAAGAGCCATTATATTTGGAAGGGCCAACCGGAAGCCCCTGAAATTTCACCTGACCATGTTAGGAGTAAATCAGAAGCATTGCCACATTCCAGGAAGAATTGTGAAGATTGGTACCACCAAAAAGAGTTAAGGTGAGAGTCCCTGAAACCCCTGAAACCTTCCCAGACTAAGATGATAAATCAGAAGCAATACCACATTCCAGGAAGGATTACAAGGATTAGTACCACCAACAAAGACAAGGTGAGAATCTCCATCCTCTTCCCATTTAAATCACTGGTATCGTCTTTGCAGTAATCACATGGGTCATGAGAGAAGATGGAGAGCAACTGAAACTAAATAAAGTGCTTTAATTGCAGCTACCGTATCAGCAACTGGGACAGATCAAAAGCTTCCTCCTCTGCCTAATAGCTGATGAATGTATTCTTTTCAATTCCCATCAATAAAGAGGATTAGAAGCAGTTTGCTTTTATATGGAAAGGATTTGCAATACACAGTTACTGTCTTGTTTTAGTGCTAAGTTAACTTTCCTGCCCTGTCTCACAAAATAGTTTGAACACTAATGCACTGCTGATGACATTTTGCTACCTAGACCTGGTGAGCAGGAAGTGGCAAGCACTCAGGATGTCCTAGTAATAAGATGTATGCATGACAATGGTAGGAGATAAGCCCTAGAAATATTCAGGGAATTGCTATATTGACAAAGTTTTTAGGGGTCTAAATGGTCTGAGACATACTAGGACATCACTTCTAATGTAAAATGCAAGTAGTGGTGACTTTGTATCACTTACTACTAAGGAAGAAGCAGGTGCTGGGTATACCATATCCCTCACCATGGGACTTTAGAAGCAGCATACATTATACTTGGTAATAGTGCGCCAATCTATTTATCAGGATGGATCAGCCCTGATCAAGTCATCAGATAGGAGGGCACAAATGCAGTCCATCTTATGATGAAAATGATGCATCTGGGAATATGTAAGTGAGTGAACTGGTGACCTTAGACCCCCACATCACCTACCTCTGTTGCAGCGACACTTTTCCCTTAGCTCACACTTAGGGCTTTATGGGCCTATAGGCAGAGGGTAGGTGATAGAAGAGGAGAAAATATGGACCTGGTTCACAGACAGATTGGCTCAATATGTTGGCATGAACTAAAAATGAATTGCTGCCATCAGGGCTGGGACTAAAGTGAGGCTAGCAAGGCACTCACCTTGGGGCCAAAATTCATCAGAAGTAAAATAACATATTATTACAAACTCAAAAAGTCAAAATCAAGGCAAAAAATCCACAATAAGCAATATATCAATATTTTCGATAAAGACAGGATCCAACAAATCACACTGGAGCCTGAGGCAACTGGTAAAAGTGGTCAAACTGATCTATATAAACAATGTGCCAATTTTTGGACTTAGGTTAAGGGTCGGCAGGAAGCATCTTCTACACACAGGTAGACCACATAATTCATCCTATGGATTTCAGCCAGCATCAACTGCTCCACTGTTTGTGCAATAAAGAGTGCCATGCATGGTGTAACCATAATGGCAAATGAGTCCAGCACTATGAGTTCCCTCTTCATTGCTGAATACACTACATGTGAGCAACACAGACCAATACTGAACCCTCAATATGATTTAAGAAGACCAGGCAGCCATTTAGTGGGAAGTTAATGACATCAAATCCTTTTACCACAGAGGAGGCAGTGATTAGTTCTCACCAGAATGGACACCTACTCTGGATATGGATTATTCTTTCCTGTCATCAGTGCCTTCCCCAGCATTACCATTACCATCAGGGGGCTTATAGATGCCTCATTTATTGGTATGAGCTTCACACAATATTGCCTCAAACTAAGGGATCTATTCTACAGTGAAAGAGGGGGGAAATTGGCTTATGACCCCAAGATTCACCCTGAAGCAACTGGCCTAAGTGAACATTAGAATGGTCTATTACAAGGCCATGCTAAAGGGAAAGCTTGGGGACAACCCTCTGTATAGCTTAGGTTTCATCCCTTAGACTACAGTAAATGTGCTGTTTTAGTTTCCTGGACTGCTTGAGTAAATACCATGCAATGATCTGGTTTAAACAATGGGGATGTAGTAACTCATGGTTTTGAGGCTAGGAAAAAGTCCAAATCATCAAGGCAATGCTTTCTTCCTTAAAACTGGAATTCTGGGACTGGCTGCTGGTTATCCTTGGTCTTGGGCTCCTCTGTCACATGGCAATACACATGGTGGCCTCTCTGTCCTCTCCCTTCTCTTCTCGGCTCCACTGACCTTCAGTTTCTTGCCTCCCATGGCTTTCTCTCAATCAGTCTGAATTTCATTCTGCTTATAAAGGACTCCAGTAATAGGTTTAAGGCCCATCCTGCCTAACTGAAGAAACATCATCAAAAGGTCTTCCTTACAAAGAGTTCACATTCACCAGAATGGATTAAGTTTAAGTACATGTTTTTCTGGGGTACATAGATCCAAACTACCATAAACACTAATACATGGTCCTGTGTTCCCAGCAGCTGAAATATATGTTTCTGGGAACCAATGGGTAGAAGTTAGATTGGCTCCTCTTGCCGTCACTCTCAGTGATCCACTTGGGAAATGTGTGCTTCCTATCCTCACAACCTTGGCTTGATCTCTGTCAAATTACAGGTCTTGTCCTTGATGGGGATGGGGAAGATGGAGGCTGGACTTCCAATAGGGGACATCACAAATTGCACTAAACTTGAAAATAAAACTACTGCCTTGTTACTTTGGGCCTCCCTTGTCAGTGGGCCAGAAGGCAAGGGAGATCTGGATTATCATAAGGAAGAGATAGAGTGTTGTCCCCCAGTACAGAAGGGCTGAGTATGTCTATGGCTCAGGGGTTCACTGGGGTGTCTCTGGGTGTGTCCATGCCTGCCATGAATGGGCAATGGCAGCCAACAAAGACGAAACAACTAAAGACAAGTGCCCCTCAGGGGTGAAGGTGTGGTCATCACTCCACACGCTGCCTGGACAAGCTGACATGCTTACCAAGAGGGAGAGAACTCCAAAGTAGGGAGTGTCAGAGGAGACAATGAGTATCAGTTATGGCTTCAGGGCCGCTAACAGTGGAGACCTGGGCCAGCCTCCACCTTGGAGACTTGGTCAGACTGTTAATGAAGAGCTGAGTGGATCCAAGTGGTGTAAGGGACGGACTGTATCAACATGTTTCCTGCACTGCTTCACAGTGTCTTGGCCTCAACTCTGGTTCCAGCTATGGCTCTGGTGAACAGCTTTGTGCAAGCTTCAACTTGCCTCATACTGACAGCTTCTGGCTTCAAGTGTGTTTTTACTTTTGGCTGCAGGGTTTCCCTAGTGCTATGGGATGGGATGGCAGAAGTAGACCATTTGGCTTGCACACCTTATGTGCAGTTTGGGAGGGTGGGGAATTAGCATCCTCTGGGAACCTTCAACCAATGGGGGATAGGCAGACAATTCTGAGAGGCCTTCTGTATTCCTCAGAAGCCCCCAGAGGGTGAGCCCATTTTGCCTGCAGCAGTGAAAAACGTTGCTAATACCGCCCCCTTTTTTAAAGATTTATTTATTCCCCTCCCCTTTTCCCCTCCTCTCACCCTGCTATTTCTGCCGTCTGTGTTGTCTTCTCATTTTCTTTCCTCTAGGCTTCACTGGGATTCGATCCTGGAGACCCCTGACGGGACGAGAGGTTCCCTATCAGTTGTGCCACTTTAGTTCCTGGTTTCTGCTGTGCTTCACCTTGACTCTCCCATTGTCTCTCTCTCTTTTTTTCCCTTCTTTATTTTTAAAAAAAATGTTACATTCAAAAAATATCAGGCCCCCATATACCCTACACCCCCCTCACCCCACTCCTCCCACATCAACAACCTCTTTCATCATTGTGGCACATTCACTGCATTTGGTGAATACATTTTGGAGCACTGCTGTACCACATGGTAGTGGTTTACATTGTAGTTTACACTCTCACCCAATCCACCCAGTGGGCCATGGCAGGACATAAAATGTCCAGTATCTGTCCCTGCAGGACCACCCAGGACAATTCCAAGTCCTGAAAATGCCTCCACATCATATCTGTTCTTCCCTCTCCCTACCCTCAGCAGCTACCGTGGCCACTTTCTCCACGTTAATGTTACAATTTCTTCCATTACTAATCACAATAGTTCCATAGTAGAATATCAGTAAGGCCACTCTAATCCATACTCTATTCCTCCAGCCTGTGGACCCTGGGATGGTTATGTCCACTCTCCCTCTATATCAAGAGGGGGCTTAGATTCCACATGGATGATGGATGCAATTCTCCTGCTTGCAGCTGTAGGCACTCTTGGCTTCCTGGTGTGGTGGTTGACCTTCACTTCCCTGTTAGCTGGCCAGGGAAAGTCCAAAAAACCAGACAGTAGGAGCTGCAAGTCTGCTGAGGATCAGGGCCTGGCTGTCACATGGACAGTCCAGAGATTCAGGTTTCCTGAGTATACACCAACCCCAGCACCAACCACAGGTCCAGCAAAAGTAACAGAAGAGGCATGTGTAGAAAGGTCATATCTGAGTCCAACTCCATCACACTCAGGAACACAAACTCCAACTGACATGGCACTGAACTCCAGAACCATCTGCCATGACCGTAGAAACTGGGTCTCTGTAGCCCTCAGGGGATCCAGTACCTGGGCTTCTATCAACTTTGGCTGTCTCTGGGACCCTGCCTATTCACTATTGCCAAAAGTTGGAATCAACCCAAATGCCCATTAACAGATGAATGGATAAATAAAACGTGGTATATGCATAGAATGGAATACTACTCAGCTATAAGAATAAGTACAGTACAAAGACATGTGACAACATGGATGAATCTTGAGAAACTTATGTTGAGTGAAGCAACCCAGGCATTGAAGGACAAATACTCTGTGACCTCCCTGATATGAAATAAGTAAACCCTTGTCTCTTTTTTGATGCATCATCATCTTGCTGTGTGACTCACTTGCACAGGACACTGGGTCACCACGCGGCACTTGTGTGGGCACTTGTGCAGGCACTGGCTAACCACGCGGGCTAATGCCTCCTTGAATTGGCCTTTCCTCCTTCTCTATATCACTTTCTCTGGTTCTTTTCCCCTATTTCCTGGGACTATCTCTCAAATAAGCCTCTTTTGTTCAAGTCCTGTTTTTCAGACTCGGTTTTACAGAAGGACCCACATTAAGACGGTCTCCAAACTCCAACTTCCCCAAGAGAAGAACCAAAGTAGATATGTGACTTTCTGTCTGTGTCAAGCTAAAAGGCTAAGGACACACAACATTCCTAAGACACCTGGTATTTATCAGACCTGGGTTCTATAAGCTGTAGCCAGTCTTGAAATTCCATGTAATTACAGGCTATGTAAATATGTCAAACTTGGGCATATATGAAATAATTTCATCCTAGCAGAAAGAGGAAAGGCATAAGTTATTTTCAATGTGCAGTTCTCACAAAGCGAAATGTTTAGTTCATTAGACTAAGATCTCCAGGGCAGCATCTCTCGCTGTCTCCAGCAGCCAGAGGATTTCCTGATCTCTAGCACAGCCTAGTGGTCTCTTCAATTCCTGTCCTGAGTTCAGCAGTGAAGACTAAAATTAGTCAGACAAAACCATGGTTAATGGAATTCTCTTTTTTTCTCTTTTTAACATGAGAAGCATCTTTCATTGCTTTCTCTCTAAGGAGAAGTCAAGTTTTTGAATCCTTGGAGGATAAATCTATGCCACCTCTATTTAAAATAATGATGTTTTAGGTTTTGTTCTTTCCTCCAGCAACTAAGTGTGTTGCATCTATGTGATCTGTAGATGACATCAAGTTAGAGAATGAGATTTCAAACGAAGATGCACTATCTTTTCACATGTGAATAGTAAATGAGAGTTTTAAACTAGTGTCCAGACAGAGAAATAGTTATCTAGTAAATGTAGGGGAGACAGATGCCACTGTTTGCCTCAATCTCACAGCAGAATTTCATCATCCTACCTGGCTCAGAAGCAGGTACGGGAGCATATGCTCTCTTTATCACTTGCCCCACAATCGATTTCAGCACATCTGTTCAGGGTGACATGAACTGTCCTAAATGTCTTCTAAAATAAAAAGGCACCTTTGCCTCAATTAGGGCTGAGCAGCTTTAAATTTAGCTGGGTTAAAGGCTTTAGCACCCTCCAGTGGAGTTTATTCTCATGCACTTTGGGTAATTCATATGCATGAGAAGACATCATTTTGGTGCAGATCTGAAAGGAAGTATTAAGGGCGAGAATTTGATTTTAAGTGATGGGGAAGGGGGGAAAAAAGGCGTGAATTTAGCTCCAGATTCTGCCGAGAATGAAAGATGTATTTTTGTTTGAGTTGTTGCAAATCATTCTAGAATGCCCTCTGAACTTCTCCCTCAGACCACCTGTCTTCAGAATGGCTGGGGACTCACTCAGTTGTATTACCTAGCTGATAAACAGTCTTTCGAGAACAATCTTAGAAAGCTCCAAAAGTCACCTCATGGACAAGAACTTGTTCTTGCAAAAAGATAGCAAAATGTCCTGGAAAAAAAAAACCACACATTTCCTCAAGGTGATTTTTCTTTGTTTTAATCAGCAGCCTTGTGGGTACATATGTGTATCTACATATAGTAAGAATGGAAAATTGCTATAAAAAAAGAAAAATCAGAACAAATTTGGCCAGGGCACTTATGCCTTCTAAGAAGTCAGGGGGTATAGCATAATTCATTACAGGGATAGACCAAATCTCTATACCCATGCTTCTCTTCATTTAGAAGAAGGGTAGATACCAAGCCTATGACTTTAGCCACACTTAGGCAAAGTCTTAGTAGCCCTGTCTTAGAGATGCTTAGGGGTTCACCATTCATTTAGGCCAGGCAAGCTGTGCAGAGAGAAATGCACAAAGCAGGAGCTGAGAAGGAAGGTCAGAAGAAGCAGCAGGAAAAGTCAGGCTTCGGGGGCTCAGAAGAGATGGAGAGTTCCTGTTCATCACTCCCTCCCTTAATCCTTAGAGATTCCAGGCTGATGTTAGCCTGAAAATGGACTGAGACCTCATTTTTATTTATTAATGTTTAGGGTGATTTCCATTTAACCTGAATGACTTGGGGACACCAACAGTGCGACTAACTATTAAATAATTATTATTAAATATTAGTCATTAGTGAATATCAGTTATATATTAATCATTTTTCTAGGCACCAGAGACAAAATTAAACATAACAAGTTCCTTCTTTGGGGACCTGACATTCTGGGAGGGGATGAGGCGTGTCCCATGGCAGGAGGATTGGGAGGTGACTAGAAGCAAAAGCCCAGTTTATCCAGGCTGTTCTTCTACTGAAAGGCTTGCTTGAGTCCTGCAGGGGATGGTTCATTTTTTCCCACCCTATTGCTGGGCCTGGGTCATTTCAGATTTCCAAACTGGGGAGGACCAAGGTCTAGTCCCCCATCCATGGCACTGGGAGCTTCCTCGTCTTCTTGAAGCCCCTCGTCCCACCCTGAGAAACAGCATGGCTTATGGTCACCCTCTATTGCATTATGTCCCTGATTTTCATGTTCATTTGGTCACATATGTCTTCTCTCTCCAGAATGTCAAGGATGCAAGAGAAGGGACCTTGTCTCTCTTGGCCACTGTTCTATTCCCCAGCACTGGAGGACCTTGAGTCCATGTTTCTTGGACAGATGGCTGGCTTGGCTGTGACATGGGCTGTTATATCATCCTCCAGACCCTCAAAAAACCCCTACCAAAACACATGAATGACAACTATTTGTGATCACCTGTCACCAAGAAGTGATCCTTGCCTCCTAGTCTTCATGTCATAGTGTAGTCCCTACCATATGGGCAAGTGCTGGTCTGCGTAAACAATAGGATTTTGAGGAAATGACAGTGTGTAACTTTCAAGGCAAGAGCATAATGATAGTGTGGCTTCTGCCTTACTTTTTGTATCAGTCACTCTGGAAGAAGCCAACTGCTTAGTTATGACGATGCAAAGAACGTGTGTGGAGGAACAGCCAATCCCCTAATCCCAATCAAACCTTCCAATGACGGTGACCTCACGACTGAACACCCTCTAGAAATGCCCAGCTAAAGCACCCAAAATTTCCTACCCACAGAAACCATGACAGATAAATGTTCATTGTTGTTTTAAGCCTCCAAGTTTTGAAGCAATTTGTTAGACAGCAATAAATAACAAAGAGTGAATGCTGATAATTGCTTTTTTTTTTTTTTTTTAAGATTTACTTATTTCTCTCCACCCCCACTCCCCTTCCATTGTTTGTGCTCACTGCCTGCTCCTCTCCTTCTTAGGAAGCCCTGGGAACCAAACCTGGGACCTCCCATATGGTTAAGTGGGCACCAACTGCTTGAGCCACATCTGTTTCCCTAATAATTGTTCCTTAATATCAACTATTGACATTGGCTCTGTCCCTTATAAAGATTTAAAAGAGAATTTTAGAAATGATGGCCTTTGTAAAAAGTTGCAATAAAAAATTGAGGTACACTGTGCACTTGCTTTATCAAAACAACTTTAGGAAGTGGATGTGACTCAAGAGGTTGAGCACTCCCTCCCACATGGAAGGTACCCGTTTGGTTCCTGAAAAAACAAACAAGCAAAACAAACAAAAAAACCAACTCAGGGAAGCAGATGTGGCTCAGTGGTTGAGTGCTAGGTTCCCACATATAAGTCCCAGTTTCAATTCCCAGTACCTAAAAAAAAAAATTTTAATCGAAGCTCCTTACCCTCCCACTCCTTTTGAATACAGCCTCACTGCTGAGCCCCTCCTACAGAAAACCTGGAGGTTCCTCAGCAAGAAAAGCAGGCTTAAGAAAGCAAGAGGATGGAAGTTCAAGTTTATTCCCAGAGCCAAGGTGGACAGCAGCAAACGAAGGTTTCGGGGACCTGAAGGAAGGTGGGATCCGGCTGGGAGGAGAACTGCCCTCTGTGCCTCCTGGCCAGGGCCCAAAGATCTCAGTAATAAAGGAAAGGAAGACGTTAGTTTATGTAAATAAAACAAAAACTCGGCTGTAATCCATTTATTGTATTGAAATGACATGCAAATTTTACTTGATGAGACTTAGCAGAAAGCCAGTGGTGGAAACAAGGGGCATTGTTTGGGAGCGCAGTTCTCCTTCGTTTCCAAACCACATACAAGATTCCATCCAAGCGCCGGTCTCCCCACCGCTCCCCTCGACAGGACTGAGCCCTTTGTCTCCCTCACTTTGTATGCAGCGAGGAGCAAGTGCAGCCCCCGCCCAGATGGGGCTCAGGCATTTGTCTTAGGGGTGGAGCCACTGGATGGATAAAGAGGGGCGCTGCCAAACCCGGCCCACGTGAGCGCAGGCCCCGCGGGGCGCGCGGTCCGGGTTCCGCGCCCCATTGTCCGCCGCATCACGGGAAGCCGCTTTCCTCCCATTGTGCGGCGCCGTAATCTCCCAGGTTTCTGGAGCTATTTGGAGAGGCTTACTTGAGCGAAATGGCTTGGCTCGCTCAGATCACTCTCCCCGAACCGCTGGCTCGGGCAAGGCCGCCACTAAAGCGTGGGTCTCTGATCCCCACGAGTAAATCTCCTCGAGCGCCTCCCGCTCTGGGCGCGCCGCAGCCCCGGTGCGTGCGCCAGTGTCAGCTGCTCCCGGGTGGCATCTCTAACAAAGCGAGACAGTGATGGAAGCCACTGAGAGGCAAGGGCAAGAAAACCAACTGAGAAAGAAAACCCTGAGAGGGGCGGGATGGAGTATACCGAGGAGAAACGAGGGCCTCAAGCCGGCCCTTGCTGGAACCTCAGTCCCGAGCAGGGGCTCCCTGGTAGAAACTACTACTACCTGGAGTACTAGGTCCCCACTCTGACAACCGCTCAGCTAAAGCACTCCAGAATTCCTGACCCATAGAAACTGCCAGAGAAACCCCAGACCTTACCCGTAAAGTCATTCTTTTCAAAGTCACCTCCACATTGTGGCCAATGGATCATTATTTACACTGAGGTCCTGCAGTTTAAGCAGAGATGGGAAGACGCAAGGGGGTCCCAGCAAAGGGATCTGGAAAATGAATGTGTGTGAAGGGGGTCCCTTTCAGCCTGTCTTTCCATCCTAAAGTCAGGGCTGTGCTTCTGGAGGTAGTGAAACTTTGCCTTGGACCAAGGGGGCTGAGGGCCTGGATCCTGCAGAAGAAACTTCTGGAGGCAGGCAATGGGTGGGGAGAACGGGAGATCCCAGAGACCCACCTCACCAGGGAGCTGAGCCCCGAAAGAATGCACCTTGCAAATTATGAGCTGCTTCCTCTTTTTGGAAGCTCCGCCCTATATGAAAGTTTCCAGGCTGGAGGATTCTCTGAACATTTCTCCTCTCTGCTTTTTCTCCACAATAAGGATGTGTGGGTGTGTGTTTAATCCCCCTAACTTCCTCACCCTCCAGAGGCAGTCAGCACTCAATGCAAATGCCCTCCAGGGCTTCTTCCCAGTCCCTGCCAGCACTAGTGTTACAGGAAGAACAGAGGCTTGAGAGGCTAAGAGGCCTGGCTGGGTTCTCCTGATTCTGCTGCTAAAGATGTGACCACAGGCACATCCCTTCCTCTATTTCTTGGGGCTCTAGGAAATTATCTGAAGTCCAGGTAGGAAGCCTCAATGAGATTAGCTTTGTCTACTTAAAGGCTCTGTGGTTGGGGAGCCTCCCCTTCTCCAGGGCCCAAGACCTGTTCCAGAATCAGCAGTGCTAACACTAGCACCATGTCTTACCAGGGACATGTGGGAAGGACTAACCTCAGTGTCGGGTCCAGATGGGACTGGACTATGTGAACAAGTGCAGGGATTTTTCAGTTCTTAAATCTCTCCATTGTGGAAAAAGCAACTGGGCCTAAAATGAGACTCTGCTGGTGTCCAAGATTTGAGCATCACCCTTCTGTAGAGGTGGTCTTGTCTGCCAGTTGAGACCACTGACTTGGAGTCAGCAAACCTACTTCCAGTAGCTGACTGGCCATCCACCAAATGGGGAATCTGGGGCCAGTGGATTAACCAAGAAAAACTCCAGCTGCTACTCTTTTCTGAAATGGGATAAGACCCTCCTGAAAGTGCCTTGAAGTTTCAAGGTTTTATTGTCACTGTCACTAATATTATTTATTCTTTCTCAAAATGTAGATTGTCAGATTTCTTGAATACAGGAGGTATGAGGATTTCTTCAGCAATAGAAATAACAGTTTTTTGGATACACAGAATCTAGGCAAAGCATCTAGGTGACTTTTTTTTTTTTTGGTACAGGCTAACAAATATTCCAGGGATCATTTTTCAGCCGCAGCATTTATTGGAAGCACAAAACATGGTGCCATTGAACAAAATCGCAGACTAAAGTCTCACTGACTCAAGTCCCACTCCCTCTCTCCTCCTCCTCCCTGTCCCCCCCCAACCAAACCCAAATTAGCATTAAAGTAAAAACTACATGGTAGAAAGAATTTCTATCCTATGAGCAATTTGAAATAAAAACTTCAGAATCATAATAGTGACTCTACCATAATTTTCTGTAATAAAACATCTATTATAACAGATATGGCAATACAATAAAAGTCCTATTGTTCCAGAAACTGTATTATAACTGAAACAGGATAATTATAGAAATACTTGTGTGAGAATTGCATGTTCAACAGAACCATTGAAATCATTCTTCTCAGACTGAAAATAAGTCTTTTGAGTACAGAAGACCACTTTAGCTAGATTTGAAATGGAAGAAAAGGTGGATTTTTTTAAAAATCTTTTTTTTTTTTAACAGCTTAACCTGCCAAACTCCCCTTTAGGGGAATCTGTGACATGACTCCACCCAGCTCAAAGTCCCACACTTTATTTGGAATACTAAAACCTAATAGTAACATTTTGAAGGAGGGATCTCAAAAAAAAAAAAAAAAGGAGCGAACCTGTATATCTTTCAAGAAACAGTTCATTTTGTAAATTCTGTCTTAAAATTTCTAGCTTTTTAGAACAGCTGACCCCCAGGGATGCTTTGAAGAAATCCAGTCATATGCCGCCTCCCACTGCTTTTAGTGCACAAAGCACTTTTCCGCTCTGTTCTTCATCTAGTTCTCACAACCACCCCCAGTCGTCAAGGGTAGGGCTTCTTGGCCTCATTTAGCCTCGAGGACATAGAGGATTATCTGTTTGGAAGCAGAGGCTGGGGGATTTGTCTGGAAGCCGTATTTGCACTGTAAGCACATGGTTTTTACTTTGCTTGTCTGTTTATTTGATGCGGCTTTGGGGAAACTGATGAAGATTAAAGTGCAGTCAGAGCCCATCCCTTGCTACCACTCCCAGCTTCTAATATTCCATCCTGGGCACCTGAAAGGCCGAGAACCTGGAGGAAATCCATGGAGCGATGATAGCAGGTGAGGGACTAATGAAGTGTGCCAGGAGGAAATAATAATAATAAAAAAAATAATGACGACGGCAATAACACATACTCAACACCATGGCAAATATGCAGAGTACTGTTAAGTGATGGCTAAAGGGACATGATAACCATCTACAAATATTTGAAGCATGTAAACACCAAGGCAGAAGATGAATTAATTATTTAGAAGAACAGTGATGAAGCCCTGGAGGAGATCGTTACCAGCTCCAAAGCACCCTATTCCTCCACAACCCTTTTGGAACTAAGCTCTCCAAGACTCAAGGCAGGAGGCTGGCTGGTGTCCCTGCACACGACACTCCTGACCCGAGGCCTGGGCTGAGGCTGCTACTTTCTCAGGCCATGGCGTGGATGCGCAGGCACCACACGCATGCTCAGGTCATAGTAACCACAAAGGGCATTTAGTGAAGACCTGCTAGGGCCCAGCAGTGAGCTGAACACTTCACAAATGAAAGGAATGGCATACATCCTGGGGCAATAAATGGGGCTAGCCTCAGGACTTGGGCATAGGGGAGACCCACTCAGCTCTCGGGGCTCAGGACTCAGGGGCCCGCATGTGTGGTTGGAACCTCTCCTGACCCAGTTCCTCTGGCTCTGTGGGGTACCTGGGGAGATGGCCAGCTGCAAGGCTGACTCAAGATCCTGGGGAATCCGCTGAAATGAGAAACAGACTACGGTGCTTCCTCAGAGGCAAGATAAAAGAAAAAGAAAAGGACCATAAAATTTCATTTTTCAAAAGCCTCCCAGGTTGACTTGATTGCTAATATTAAGAGGTTGCAGGGGTTTGTGTGTGTGGCCTGTTCGTCACCCAGCTCTGGGCCAGGGTGGGTGGGCTTATCCTGTAAGAGCAGCACATTAGGAGCTAGCACATTCAGCCTCTGGAAAGAGTTGGGGTGGGGGAGACCCCATCTGGGTTCTGGCTCCAGTTAGCCCTAACACAGCCTAGGACCCTGGGAAATTCCTGGGTCCATCAGGAAGAGGGTGCTTAATCAAGGCTCACATTTGGATCTGGAGATGCTGTTCATGTTTATATCTTAGGATGTAAACAAAGAGTACCCTGGGCACCCAGAGCACCTGCTCATCTTGAGAACAGCCCCACGAGGTAGGCACTGTTATCACTGTCATTTCCCAAGGAGGAAACCGAGGCACAGAGAAGCTGAATTACGTTCCCCAGGGTGCCCAGCCAGGTCTCACGACTTTGAGCCATACGAAAGCATTCAAAGGACCTCTTTGGCGGTATGCTGGGCCAACTTACAGTAATCACACCACAATGGGGACCCACTCTGACCTCATTCACAGACTCGCTCCGCAGGAGGTGCCAGTTCCTGATGTGACCATTATGGGCTTCAGCAGGGGCAATCATTCCATGGATGGATTCATTTCAGGATGAACGTCCCAGGCTGCTGATGGGTTGAAGGCTTGAATGTACTTCTCACCGCTTACCTTCTCTAAGGGGCTCCAACTTTGACGCGTCCCTCACTGTCATCTCTTCTCCTGGTACTCTCCTTCCCACCTCTGGGGAAAGAGGCAGTAAGCAGGTGCAGTTCTCGAAAGTGCCACCAGAGGGAGCCGCGCACAGAAAAACAGGAGCGTCTACTTGTCAGGGTTGATGACACCGCTCAACCAGTCTCAATTAACTTTCACTCCTGAAGGTCGCCCAAACCCAAGCAAAAGCTCCTACTCAGGATTAGATGTGGGGTTACTTTACTAAGGCCAGAGGAGACTTGGTGAATGCTTTAGGCCCTTTCTCACAGTAGGAACTGACGGGAGGAACAGAAATAACAAAATGACTTGGGCGTGAACAAGGCCCATCCTCTGGGTGCCGTGTGCACCCTGGGAAGCGATGCAGGTGCTGGTGACGAGCCAGGTGGACACTGACTTTCCCCACCTGGGTGTCCTTGGACAGACAAAGCTCTGCCTTGGTCCTTCCCCTAGGTAACATGGCAATGACAATCATGACCTTCAGGTTGCTTGCTGCCAGGATCAAGCCATGCGGGAAGGTCCTGTAAAGCCCCCGGAAGTCTTTGTCAGATCTGAGACCGGCTGACGCCAGCCCTCAGGACCCTGGGGGAGGGGGGTTTCTCCAGTTGCCCCTCTAGAGTGTTATTCCCTGGCCTTCTGTCACCGCCCACCCTCCCCCAAGCCCCTTGCACCGGCCCAAGAGGCTCTCCAACCTCAGGTTTGCCCTGAGGGGACCCCGTGCCCCAATCCTAGGAGTAAATATGCCCTCTTCTCCTCTTAAAATCCGCAGACCGAGAGGCACCTGGGCGGGCACTGGGGCCAGCTGCGGTTTGCTTATGGCCCGTTATTCAACAAATGCTAACTCAGCACGTCTGACTTCCCAAAGCCTCTGCACTTCTTCTCCCCCAGGCCCTAATGGGAGAACGGGAAGCCTAGGACTGAGGGTCTCAATGCTGAATGAGGCAGACCCCGGGGTCTCCACAGGAGGGCTCTCCAGCCTAGGGGAGGGTCCGAAGGCCTCCTTTATCTAGAAGGGGGGTGTGTGCAGGGGATGAGGCAGAGGGTGGGGACAAGAGGTGCGGCCTTGGGCCACCGGGAGCTCCGGTCCAGCTCCCCCCTCCGTTCGGCTGGGTGGGCCGGGTCGCGGAGGTGGGGGGGGGGGGCGGTCCTGCCCCAGGCCCGCAGGCTTGCATCGCCGCGGCGGCGAGGTCTCTGCGGGCCCGGAAGGCCCCAGCGCCGCGAGCCGGAAGGCGGGAGGGCGGGGCCTGCGCGCCGGGAGCGGCGTCCTGGACCCGGGCCTGCGCGCCCCTCGCGCGGGGCTGGCCGGGGCCGGGCGGAGCCGGGAGCCCGCGGGGCCGGCGTAGGCCGAGGTAGGGCGGCGGGGCCGGGGTGCGCGGCGGGGCCGGGGTGCGCGGCGGGGCCGGTGCGCACGGGCAGTGCCGGGGCGCCCACGGGTCCCAGTCTCCCGGGTGGCGCTGAACGGGCCTTCGACCTTAGAGGCGCGGAGGCCCCGCCTCTCCCTTAAATAGAGGGGCGCCCAGGCCTGCGGGGCCCTTCCAGCACCAGACCCACGCGGGGCCAGGGGAGGGGAGGGGTCGTCCCGAAGCGCTCCGCGCACTACGCCTGATTGCGGCTTGGGTGCGGTCTTCCCTGGAGCCTGACCCTCAGGTTCTGGTGGGGAGGGGTGGGGTGGGGTGGGGAGGGGTGGACACTGTGTCTTCCTTTTCCTTATGAAGACGCAGAGGCTAGGAGAAGCTAAAGTGACTTAAGAAGTCAGCAGCAGAGCAGGGATTTGAACCCTGACAGCTTCACTCCAGGGTCTGCCTCCCAGCCACTGTGCCCTCACCAATTTTTAAATACTGACAACCAATTAAAAATCACTCTGTGGGCTAATTCCATGGTGTTTGCTGGTGGAACCTGTTGCGACCTGGGCACCGGATCAGAGAGAGGTGAGAAGACAGGTTTATAAGATCCGGAGTGCTCAGTGGAGTTGTTTTCTTTTTAATTCCATCATGAAAGCAGAACCTGTTGAGTAGTCTGGGTGATACAAGGTCAGTCTGACTCCCAGTTCCACAATACTAATTCTTTTAAAAACAAGACGATGGAGGACTGTGTTTGCTCCAAAGGCTTCCTCTCCCTCTTCTCGCACAGTTGGTCAGTTCCAGTAAACCCCAGGGCCGCTTGCTGAGGAATGGGGTCCTCTGTCCCTTCTCCAAAACCTGCTGCCACCAGCAGACCAGCTGGGTGCACCCCAGAAACCAGGGCTTCCAGTTGGCTTTTGCCTTCCCTTGGCTGGCAGGTGGGCTTTCTGTGACCCGGGCTGGTTCTGTAGACAAATCTGATTCTGAACAAGTGTGAGACCCCTGGGGGGTGAGGGGGGAAGACCCATACACCCACCCCTCTAAGGCCTGTTCCTAATTGAAATGCCCCTCCTGCCTCCTCTTTGTCCCCTCACCCACTTTCCTGACCCAGGCACCCTTGGGGTAGGGTAAGGAGAAACAGGACTGGGCTCGTTCTGGTATCTAGGAAGCCCAAACTCAGGAAGCTGAGCTTTTTAGCCATGGCTCAGAAGATGGGGTTACAAACCTTTCTTCCATGACAAGTCTATGGATGCACCAACATCTGACATGGTTTCTGTAAGGAAATTAAACCAGCTTTCCCTTAGGTTGAAGCAGCCACAACGCCAACTCTACCCATGGTGTGGGACTATTAAAACGCAGCTGGAGCCGGGCCCTTCTGTCCCCTGCCCGCCTCCACGCCCCCACATCCCATACCTGCTGGCCCTCCAGTTCTGCAGAGTGCGCACTTGTGCCTTGTCGCTGGCCCACTGGGCTAAGTGGAGGTTGAAAGTAGCATTTGCACAGTGACACCTCATTAGCCCCTGTGGGTTTTGACTTAAAGTCACTGTAGAGTAGGCTGGAAGCTGTTTTTTTGTTTATTTTTTAATAGACTGAAGGGTAAAGAGGGTATATATCTGTTTCCTGCCTCTTTTCCATGCATTTTCTTGCTGTGCAGAAACTCTTTCAAGAGTGCAGATCCATAATTCTGTAACAAACTGGTTTTTTGAGTGGCGCTGGGCAGAGTGCACTGGTGTGGAAGCCAGCCTTGCAAAGTGGGTCTTCCTGTCACTGCAGCTTCCAGAGGGGCCTCTTCTGTGCCATCTTCCCACAGAAGCAAAGGATGAAAAGTTGGGGATCCACTCGAGCTAAGCTAGAAGGTGATTAGATATTGGACAGTTGAATTTTTAGCTTTTTGAAAGGTTTTCCTGCAACATTAATTCCTTGGGTTATCTTAATATGAATTTGAAATAAAACTCATGTTATTCATTTGCACCGCTTTGCAGGACCACAGCTACTTAAATCAGGTCATATTCATTTCTGGGTGGCTTCTGCCATGTTCTGTCCCTTTCCTGTTCCGTAAGCCTATTTCATTGTCATGTCCATTTGTGTATGGATGTGTCTTGACCACTGGAGGGGTGGAAGAAGGCTCTCTTCAGGGAGGCTTTTCCTTGCTCTGGAAGTAGTCGCCCCTGGTGAGCAGGGGCTGGGGCTGGACCTGGGCGTTTCAGCAGATCAGAGCAGGCACAGGCAGACCTGGGCTCCTGCAGACCTTGGACAACACTGCAAGGCCTCTCACACCCCACCTGGCCATCTGGGGGTGCCACTGGCACCTTTGGAATTCAAGGACTGAATGACAGGTTCCAAACACCCCAGCTCAGGCTCTTCTGAAGACCTGGCAGCTAATTGGAAAGGCAGAATCTCTGTCCCACCCCATTCCTGCTACTGCACCAGAATCTGCATTTAACAAGCTCTGCTGGGATTCCTGGGCACTTGCAGAGAATCCCTGATACAGTGAATTTTTTTTAATTAAAGATTTATTTATTTCTCTCCCTTCCCCCACCCCCTAGTTGTCTGCTCTCTGTGTCTGTTTGCTGTGTGTTCTTCTGTGACCGATTCTATCCTTATCAGCGGCACCAGGAATCTGTGTTTCTTTTTGTTGTGTCATCTTGTTGTGTTGGCTCTCAGTGTGTGCGGCACCATTCTTGGGCAGGCTGTACTTTCTTTCACGCTGGGCATCTCTCCTTATGGGGAGCACTCCTTGTGTGTGGGGCTTCTCTTATGCAGGGACACCCCTGCATGGCACGGCACTCCTTGCTCACTTCAGCACTGCACATGGGCCAGCTCCACACGGGTCAAGGAGGCCTGGGGTTTGAACTGCTGACCTCTTATGTGGTAGGCGGATGCCCTATCCGTTGGTCCAAGTCCACTGCCCTGATATAATGAATATTAAAAGGAAAAAGGAAAGGAAATTCACAAGGGCTGACACACAGGATAACTTCTTTTGTAAATTAAACTTTTTTTAGCAAATCAACTTTTAAAAAAGATTTATTTTATTTATTTCTCTCCCCACCTCATTTGAGCGTGCTGTCTGCTCGCTATATGTTTGCTTGGTTTCTTTTATTTAGGAGGCACCAGAAACTGAACCCGGGACCTCCCATATGTGAGGGACACACCCAATTGCTTGAGCCACCTCCACTCCTTGCTTGTTGTGTCTCTCATTGTGTTTCCTCATTGTATCTCCTTGATGTGTCATCTTATTGTGTCATCTTGTTGAGTTAGCTCACTACACCATCCTGTCATCAGCTTGCTGTCTTGCTAATCTTTAGGAGGCACCAGGAACTGAACATGGGACCTCCTATGTGGTAGGCAGGTGCCCAGCTGCTTGAGCCACATCCACTTCCCTATCAATTTTGTTGATACACATTGATACATGCTTTATTAAAACATACAATTCATATTAAGTGTACAGTACAGGATAACTTCTTACCTTTCCTAGGCCTGCAGAGAAATTCTGAAAACCTGACTTTGTGATCATGTGGTATATCTACAGACTTGTTCTCAGGGCTCAGAATTTTCTCCCAGTATTGGGAGGACAGTTGTCCATTAGAGATTTCAGTTCCTGGATTATCCTTGGGTCAAAAAAGCTCTTAAAACCAAAAGATATGGCATGTAAGTTCTGCCCCAAACTTCTTCATTCACATTCCCTTACCAACTATTTTTATGTTTCAGCCTTGAATAGAAAGGGAAGTGTTGGTAGGAAAGGAAGATGCTGATACCCAGCATTAGCTTATGACTTGACTTGCTTCCTCGATTTATTTTGTTCTCTGGTTGCTGGCAGAAGACTCTGGGTTCTGGGCTTCTAGGTGCTTGGCTTATGTCATGTATAAGAATTTAAGGGCTTCCCATAGGGTAGGCAAAGGAGCAAAGAGTATTAAGAGACAAGAAAAGAAAAGTACACAGCCCGAGGCAGGTGTGCTGCTGAATAAGATGTGCATGGGGCCCCAGGTCAGGCCTTTTTAAAGTCTTTCCTCCTTCCCTTCATCATCTTGGGAGCAGCTGTTTGATGTTCTGATAGGTTGCCCCACCTATTCTCAGGGGCCAATGGTGAGGCCTTTTGAAGGTATCCAGGGCTTCCCCTTGACCCCGAATGGAATGTTCCAAATGGGAATCTTGCAGCTGAGGTCTGGCGGGATCTTTCTGGCTTCATTCTTGGCATCGGTCTTTCCCACGGGGTTTCCAGGCAGGCTGTCATGGCCCTGTGTCTTGTGGCCATGTTTTCTGCCAGGTCTCAGCTGTGACGTGTTTTCCCTTTCCCTAAACTCACCTTCCTCACAGTTACTTTGTCTTTCAACATTGTCTCATCATTGCTTTTACGGTCCCATGTATAGAAATGTATGGACTTTCAGGAATAAGCTTTAAAAAGCAAGCAGTGTGGCTGAGTAGCAGCAGTGTTCCTTTAGCACTACCATGGATTGAGAATTTGCAGTGTTCCAGACCCATGTCAGGCACTTCACATTGTTGAAAGACAAATCAGAGTTGAGTTTGCAGGTGTTAGCATTTTATTCTGGACACCATAGTTCTGCTGCAGTAAGGAAGGCAGATCACTTGCAAAACTGAAAGCAGCTTCAGGTTTTTTTGTGATAGCAAATGATTTATTTTTTATTTCTTAGGCAACACTAGCGATTGAACCTAGGACCATGTACTTGCAAGGCAGGTACTCAAACACTGAGCTACACTGCTCTGCAAGCAAATTATTTTTATGAACATAAAAAGGAAGTTGGTTTGACTCCTCTTGATTGGATGAGGGTTTGTCCTATAGGGGTAGGTTTAGGGCAGGTGGGCTTTATTTTGTATTGGGTTAAATGTAATGAACTATGTGCTTGATTACCTATCTGGGCAGCTGCCTTGGTGGGGATTTCAAATTTCAAAAAATAAAGAGGAAACTCAAGTGGGAGTTCAAAGAGGAAGTAAGGCACAGGTTTCCTTTTCTTTCTTTCTTTCTTTTTGGCTCTGAGGGATCCCAAGGGTTTTCTATATATAATTTTATCAACATCCATCTTAGTAAACTGTTCAAGAATCCACCAGTAGGGTTTATCCCCATCTGACAAGTGAGGAATCTGACATCCGGGCTCATGCAGTGGTTGTGCCAGGCAAGGCCAGGAGGCTGCAGAGCCTGCCCTTGTCCTCTGGCTCCCTACACGCTCAGATGCCTCGTCACACAGAAGAGGAAACGAGGCTTGGCCTTTCTGGGAATTGCTCAGCCAGTTGAAAGGTTGCTGATGCCAGAAAAGGCAGACTTGCCTCCCTCATGTTGAAATGGCGGAGCGTGGGGCAGAGGCTGCCCCTGATCTGGCCGTAAATCAGAAGTCAACCAGAGGGCCAGAAAGACTGTTGCTCCCCTCTGCCGTCTCGGTTTACTTCTTAGCTGAACACTGCCCTGTCTTCTCTGTGACAAATAACTTTTCACAGGACTAGGTGCTTTCTCTACAGAAAATGGGGACCCTTCCTCAATAGTCTAGGAGGAGTAACGTTTGGGTGGAAATATTCTTAGATTCATTCAGACTCTCTTTGACATTTCTCTCTGGAGGCCAGCCAAGATGCCCATCGTGGTAGAAGATGTCATGAAGCTGCTGTGTACCCTCTCGGCGGAGAGGAAGATGACGGCGGCCGTCAAGCACTCTGCGAAGGGTGCTGTGCTCACCGGGGCCGTGGCCTTCATGGGCGGTTTGGTCGGTGGCCCGCCGGGGCTGGCCATCGGTAAGTGCCTTCAGCGACAGGCGGCCTCGTGGGTGCCGTGGAGCTACCTCAGTGCCACGCGCCCTGTGTGGGGAGCTGTTGAGTGGAGGTTGCTTCTGTGAAATGACCCGCGGGTGCGCGATCTGTCCTGGTGAAGTGCAGGCTTCTGCGTGGATGTCTCGGCTGTGCTGGGCGCGCTTGAGAACAGGGTGTGTCATTCATGCATGGAGAAACCTTTGTGCCCCAGTGCTGGGATCCCACAGTGAAAGCTCAGGGCATCTGGCCCTGCCCTTCCCCTGGGATGTGTCCTAGTGTCTGATGATATCGGGGTGTCCTGGGCCCCCCGGATGCCTCCGCCCTCCCCCATCATCAAGACCTTAGCGCTTCAGAAGGGAACCATGAGCAGCTGTTATGTAGCTATTTTACACATACTCTTTCAGAGCAAGCCTCTCCATTGTGAAAGCCAAAATTCCAATGGTGAGAAAGCAGCAGACCAACGAGAGAACTGCCTTTTACTCCCAGAGTGGTCATCCCTGCCCCCCTTGGGTTTACCACCTGGTTCTATTTGGGAGCCAGCTTCTGGCAGTGAAGGAAGGTTTGGGCTTATTTTTCAAAAGGTGATGTCGCCCAAGGCTCAGAAAGGCATCATTCCTTGGGGCTGGGGTGAATGTGCTTCCTTTGGAGTAGCAGTAGGAAGAATTCCTGTGCCTTAGGCCTTGGAAGAGCCATCCACTCAGAGCTGGCACCCAAGCCATGGGCTGGGATGGCATTAATGAGCTGGCCTGGCTGCCATTCAGACCTGACTTGGGGTGGGGGCTGGTGAGCCCACTGTGCCATGTCCCTGGGGTGCTCCTGATGGCATGGCAGCCTCCCACCACCTGGTGTACCCCATGGGGCTCAGTGGACATTTACTGAGTACTGCTGTGGGCTGGGCAGCCTGTGCTGGGGCATCAGGAGCCTGCTGGAAATCCTTTCTCCCTGTCTGGCAGCCTTCCCCTGGACATAGGCTTGAGAGAGAACCACTTTTCAACCGAGGCTGGCTTCTGTCTTCCAACTCACTGGCCAGGCTGCCTGCTCTGTTCTTCTCCTTTGGTGGCGGTTTGACGTTCAGGGATGTTTCGTTAAGCTAAGGACATGCTGGGGACAGAAATAAGATGTGCCTGGCACCTGACTTTGCGTCGGTCTATTTCCCTTTTGAAACTGTGAATTAGTAAGTCCTGACTTAAGCTTCTTGCTGTCCAGGAAGTAACCAGAAAGGAAGGGCCAACAGCCATTTCTTTTTCCCATGACATACTATATCTTTGCCCTTAACCCCATCTGATGTGCTCAGGGGAGGCTTACATAATTTTATGATATAGATGGCATTTGAGAAACACATATCTTTTTCAGATTGAGTAAAAGTGAGTAGAGAACAGGAAGTCCACAAATGGAGCCCAGGGGATTTGCTGCTTCCAGCCTCAGATCATGAAAACAAAGTAATTTTCTCTTTTCCAAAGAGCTGGTAATTCACAGTCGATATTTTTGGCAACTTTTTGCATTGAGTGCTGCTCTAAATCAAATATTGATGTTCCCATAAAGGCTTAGTGCAGAGGAGTGCCACTCCTGCCTACTCTAAGCATTTCACAGGTGTCACGGGGAAAAGTTCTATAAAACTTATAAATTTTCCCTCCCCAGAACATTCCCCTCCTCTCTGACAGATCCGAGGCTGGCGCTGGGCTCTGGCAGCATGGGAGGGAGGCAGGTTTTACTGCCTGCTGACTGAACCCAGCCTGCAAATGGTTCTCTTTGGCCCGGGCAGCATTTTTTGAAATACTCTTTTAATTTATAATAATTAATTATTATTAATTATAATAATTAAGTTTAATTAATAGATTTACCAAAAAATGGCAGCAATAGAACAGAGAATTCCCATGTACTCATCATCCAGATTCAATTCCCCTGATGTTAACCAACAGTGATCCATTGCTATGAATGCTTCTTCTGCCTTTATTTGGAGCTTACCCATTTTTTAATGACCTTTCTTGGCTCCAGGACCCTCCAGGAACGCTGTATTAGTTCTTTAGGGAAACAGATCCAACAGGAGATATCTGTAAATTGTCTCATTCCCCCATGGGGATTCACAAGTCCAAATTCTGCAAGGCAGTCTGCAAGCCAGGAACTCCAATGAAGGTTTTCAGTGAGTTCCCCAGCTTCAGCTGGTTGGCTGAAGTAGAGCTGGGAATTCTCTCTCTGACTGCTGAAATCACCTCTTCTTTTAAGGACTTCAACTGATTGGATGAGACGTCACTCATTGCTGAAAGCAGACTCCTCAGTTGATTGTAGATGTGATCAGCCATCAATGCAATCAGCGCACTGATGATTAAAATCCATGAAATTCTTTGCATTATAGTTAGCCCAGTGTGTGCTTGGCCAAACAACTGGGCACCATTACCTGGCCAAGTTGGCACATGAGCCTCACATCACAAACCCACATCACGTTACCATCGCGTCTCCTTAGGCCTCCTCGAGACTGGACAGTTTCTCAGACTTCCCTTGTTTGTCGTGACCTTTCTGTCACCTGCCTGGCCCCTGAAAGGGTCTGAGCTTGAAAGCCCTGCCCTAGGATGCCTTCCCTGCACCCATCCTGTAACTCCTTGGGGCCTGGCCAGGTTGGGTAGGACCTTCCATGCATGTAAGGTGGCCTGCCTTAATTTTGTCATTAAGTTACATTTAAAAATAATGTTGTGTCCTTTTGTGGAGAGCAGGTAGAAAAATAGTTGAATAAATTAAATTTTTATGTAGCATCATACAGCTCTGCGGGGTCCTTGAACCATGTAAGTATACCAGAAATGCCTGAACATCAGACGCAAGGAGTGTGCTAGCCTCCTGCCGGAGGACACTCAGCCTCACTGCAGAGCTGGTGCTCCTCAAAAATGCACTGGTTTTGTGTGACCTATTTATCTTTAAAAAAAAAAGACAATAAAAACAACACATTGGCTTCTCAAGTCTCTCCTCTGTGAGGTTTATATGGGCAACACAGGCACCTTCCTCAGGATTTTAGTTTGCACAACTCTGAGTTGTAGACGGTGTCTGCTTTGTCTGTTTCACTTTGCATCCATGGTACAGAGTTAAGGAAGGGCATATTTGGGTGTCAATTAACTGAGCCAAATGGACCAAAGACCCAATAAACCTTTGCCCTCCACGCTAACTGGCGGTGCAGGAGGACACTGAGCCTGGCTTGACCCACTCATGAATGGGCACATTTGTCATACAATGGATGTGCTCTCGGCCAGAACTGAATAAGGTCCGACTAATTGAGCCCTTCCTTGTTTTCTAGGGGGGGCCGTCGGGGGCCTCTTAGGGGCCTGGATGACAAGTGGACAGTTTAAGCCAGTGCCTCAGATCCTAATGGAGCTGCCCCCTGCCGAGCAGCAGAAGCTTTTTAATGAAGCTGCTGCCATCATCAGGCAGCTGGAGTGGACCGACGCTGTGCAGCTGACCACGCTGGTCATGGGCAGTGAGGCCTTGCAGCGGCAGCTGCTGGCGATGCTGGTGAGCTACGTCACCAAGGAGCTCCAGGCGGAAGTCCGGTATGACGACTAGGCCGCTCGTCCCAGGCCGCGGGGGCTTCACGTAGATGATTCGGCAACTCTGAGGCAGTGTGGAAGGTGGCCAGGGCATGGGGGAGCTGAGCGGATCCCCCTGAGAACTTAACATACCATCAGGGTATTCCCTGACACTGGAGTGAACTGTCCTACTGGAGAGACCCCTGCTGTGCCATATCACGTTCAGGAAATTATTTATGATGAAGTCACGTTTCTGTGGCCTGGTGCACCAGTGGTACTCCGAGGGTGAAGCTGGTGACAAGCAGAGGCCTGCCCTTTGTGGACATACCGCTCCCTGGAGCCTGGAGTCTTGCCGTCAGCTCAGCCAGCTTCCTGGCTGTGTGCTCCTATCCTGACCATCTTGTTTTGCAAAGGTGACTCCAGTTTCAAGCACTCGTTGCAGGGCTGGACCCCGCTTGGGCCCCGGGGTCTCAGTGCCAGAGCCGGCCCATACTGGAATCATGTTTACCTTCTGGGTGTACCCCTTCCCACCGAGGCTCCTGAGTGGCCTGTGGAGGAGCGTGGAGCACCTGCGTGGGAGGCCACACACTCCAACCCACTGTCTACCCCCGGCTCTCCCACGCCCGGGGTCTTGCTTCCCTGCCTGAAAAATCATGAGTACCTCTAGAGTTATGCGTTTTAAATTAAATATTTCAAATTAAATGATTGTTCTTTCTGAAGGCTAAGAATTGTTCCTACACTTGAAGTTCCCTAATGATGCATTCACTTTGCTTTCAGAATCCCAATCGTCTACGTGTCGTCTGTGACAATAAGTATTTTTCTTTCTGAAAAACGCCCTTTCCCCTCATATTTTCTGTACAGTAGCTGTAACTTTCTGAAATCTTTCGCATAAAGCAAAAGGGAAGGTGCCAGATGTGGTGGCTCTAAAGAATTAAAGAAAGCATCCCCAGCCCAGGGCTGCGCCTGCGTCCCCAGTTGTCTAGGCTCCCTGAGCCTCCGGGCCAGGGCTGGGGCTTGGGGCTCTCTCCACCAGCTGGTAGCCATGCCAGCCTCCCAGGGGATGGGGAGGAGGCACTTCTGCTAAGGACTGGCTCAGAGGGGAGCTCGCAAGCCTGGCACCTGCATTTGTGTGTGTGCAGAAACTTTCAGGGTACATTATGACCCAGGGGGAGGAAACAGGAATACTCATGCCAAGTTCCAGGACTGAGTCTGTCTCTTCCAGAAAATCAGGTGCTGCTGGTGTGGTGCAGCAGGGGCTGCCTGAAAACTGGGTGGAGTGGGACTCATTTCTGCCCGTCCTGCCAGATCAGCCCCGAGTGCAGTTCTGTGAACTAAAAATCTAAAATCACGGAATGGTTGCCCCAACCCTCCCATTTTCTATAACTTCAGTGAGCTCTAGAGTTGCTCTCTTTTTAGTGTCCAGGTGAAAACATTCATTTGCAGATAGCATGAGAATGAAACCAGAATAAAGATGTTTGGTTCTGTGCTCCAAAGTTGGGGGATACTTTTTCATTTTCATTTTAAAAAGCACGCCAAATTCAGAAATTGCTTATAACGGCTCTGCCTGGAAAAACCTGATTTGTAAGAGTTCCTTTCAGCTGGGTGTTTGGGCCTCACCCATCCATTACTTGAGTACTGAGCTGTGCTGGTGCCAGGGCCCAGGTGGTCCCAGGTCTCAGGAGTCCTGCATCAGTATCCTCTGAAGCCCACCCTTGGCCTGCCTGCTTCCCACCCCCGTTTCCAGGAAACATCCCAGGGACATGGTCCGTGCTGGCCAGTGTAGCCTCTGCTGAGGCAGGCCTGGCTGAGCACAAACACCCTCAACCAGCCTGATCCTGGGGCGATGTGTGAATGGCTTTGGGCCAAGAGGGCAGCCCAGACCTTGATCCTGTCTCTTACAGGAGCTAAAAACAATTTCCTTGTTTTTCTCTGGGGTTCCTTCTCATTGTCTCCTCTCCACTCCTCTGGTTTGATTATTTACAGTTTTTAAGAAATCCTCTTTTAAAAATCTGTATTTTTTTAAAAAGATTTATTTATCTGTTCTACACACCCTGACACTTGCGCTCACTGTCTGCTCTCTGTATCCACTGGCTGTGCATTCTTCTGTGTCTGTCTGTCTGCTTGTCTCGTCTTCTCTTTAGGAGGCATTGGGAACTGATCCTGGGCCCTTCCGACATGGGAGAGAGCCACTCAATTGCTTTAGCCACCTCAGCTCCCTGGTTTGTTGTTACCTCATTGTCTTTCCTCTGTGTCTCTTTTTTGTTGTGTCATTTTGTTGCGTCAGCTCTCGGCGCGGGCCAGCTCACCGCCTGGGAACCAAACCCAGGACTTCCCACATATTAGACAGGAACCCAATTGCTTGAGCCACATCTTCCCAAAAGTCTATATTTTTGAATAGGTCATACCTGCCTGGTCCATGATTTAAAAGGAACCAGAGGGCACAGATTGAAAAAGGAAACTTCCTCCCATGTGCCCAGGCCCTCCCTTCACAGGCAGCCACTATTACCAATTTCTTGTGCATACTTTCAACTATGGCTTCTTTAAAGATTTTTTACATTTATTTCCGCCCCCCCTGCTATTGTTTGTGCTTGAGTCTGCGCTCTGTGTCCTTTCTGTGTCTGCTCATCTTTATAGGAGGCACTGAGAACTAACCCAGGACTTCCCATGTGGGAGGGAGGCACCCAATTCTCCCTGCTTGTTTTATCTCTCATTCTGTCTCCTTGTTGTGTCTCCTGATTGCATCATTTTGTTGCACCATCTTGTGTCAGCTCACTGTCTTGCTTGTATTCTTTAGGAGGCATCAGGAACCAAACCCAGGCCCTCTCAAGTGGTAGGCAGGCACTCAACTGCTTGAGCCACATCTACTTCCCTCTATTTTTAAATACTCTTCAAAAACTGGTCTTTAAATTTTTTGGTCAATGTTTATTGCTGGAACCTTAGAAAATCCAGAAAAGTATAATGAAAGAAAAATACTAATTCCAATACCCAGAAAATCACTGTTATCAGATTTGGTCTATTTCCTTTTTATTCCAAGTATATATAGTTTTTACATATTTATATATACTTCTTTGAATGCTTTTATCAATTAACATTAATCAACATTTTTGCTGTAATTTAAAATATTTCCTAAACATTTCTAATGGCTGCATAATATTCCCTTGTCCTTAACCGTATCCCTTGTTTCCTTTTGTAGACTTTTACCATTATTATCTGAAGGGAACATTTTTTTGTGTTAAGATCCTACTGGTTTTTGGATTATGTCTTTAGGATAGCTTCCTTTAGATGAACTTTCTGGGATAAAAAGCAGGCAGCATTTATAAAGCTGCTATATTTGGTCATGACTCACCCACCCATAGGGTCTAAGTGCCCATCTCACTGCATCCTCATCAGCAAATGAAATGACAGTTTCTTAAACCTTTGTTAATTTCATAGGTGATCGTTGCACCTTGGTGTGATCCCTTTTCTTGGGATTACTGGTGAAGTTGAGCTTTTATCTGTTGACTGGCCTGTGGCTCAACTGTCCCCTCATATTATCTGTGACCCCCTGGCATGGTGCCTGCCCAGGCAGTGCTGAAAGCTCCCGGGTCCCTGTGCCCAGAGAGTGGCCTCCCTGGGGGTGAGGAGCTCTGGAGCCGGGAAGGGGCTGGCTGCGGGGCTGTGTGTGCCTCCAGCTGGGCTGGTGGGTGGCCAGGTGGCCCTGGGGCCTGGTGGCAGTTCCAGCGCACAGAGCCCCTGACATTGCCTGGGGAAGCAGCGGCAAGCTGCCAGCAGGGTAAAGAGGAAGCCTTGGTGGAGGGACCCGGTAATTATAAAAAGAAACCATCTGCTCTGGGGCCGGTTATTAACCTGCTTCTGGTGTTGACGTGACAGCACTGAGCAAGATTTTTCACAGGCAGATGGTGTATTTTTAGCTAAAATTAACTCTCTTGTTTTTTATTTTTTTTGAGATGTCTGGCTTGGAAGTAAACATGACTGGGTGTGCTGTGAGCAGGGACAGGTGGACACTGCCGTGGGTTTGGAAGACAAAAGTCCTCTCCCAGTTAGTGACTGTGAGGTGCCTGCCACCTAGCGGGCAAGCCGGCCGCAGCCTTTTCTACTCGCCTGAGCCCAGCACCCCTGCGCTTTTCCTGGTCATGCGCCAGGCGGGGGATGTGGCCCCGCGGTCGGGGCTGAGGCTCTCTGGAGGGTTTCATAAGCCCTGAACGTTCAGCCACATCCTTGGCCACCTTTGGCATCTAAAACAGAATGTCTTTCAGCTCGTGGCAGTTTAGGAGTGCTGAGCTTCACCCACACTGCCCAGGGAAGGGGGAAATGTCAGTGTATTTTCACCTGGTTAGGAGGAGAGAAATGGCTTTATTAGCTGCTTAGCTGGAGCAGGCTTGTTGGACCATAATAGTGGTGGGCCAGGAGGCAGGACACAGGCCTGGCCTCGGGCTCAGCTCTCAGTATTCCTGAATACTGGGAGATGGAGGTGGAGGGGGCTGAGAGGTGTGGCTTCCTCCCCAGTATTAAAGTGGCTATTTGTTTATTTATTAGTAGTAGTAGTATTATTTAGGAGGTACCGGGGATTGAACCTGGGACCTCATACATGGGAAGTAGACACTCAAAAACACTGAGCTACACCCACTTCCCTATTTATTTTATTTTGGTGGGCTTTAAAAGAAAGACTTTACACATTCTCATTAGCAATTAGCAAATGCAAGTATGATATCTAGGCAGTATCTATTATATACCAGTTAATTAGTAAAAATAAATCCAGATGAACAAACTGACCTGGCAGGGCTTGGGGACGACTGTTATATAGTTATTATACAACTATATATAACTATATACCTGTATATAAGTGTACACACATACCCCCCCACTGGAGGCGATATACAGTGATAAGTCTTTGGGAGAGTGGCTTGGGGGTGGGGTGGAGAAGTCACAGGAACTGTAAAATTGTGTATACTTTCCAGCCAATAAATTTCACTTCTGGGAAAATGTTCCAATAAAATAATTCAAATGGAAAAAATAAATAAAGATATTCATAATATTGCTGTTTAAAATAAAAGGTAAAGAGAGTGAAACAATTCTAATGTTGAGCATCAGGGAAATAGTTAAACTATGTATGTGGGCAATACAGGGAAGCACTAATAGGCAATTTTAATAAATAGTAAATAAGAAATTCAGTGGGACTGTCCCATATGCAAATTCATATTTATGTGCTTGAGGTGGAAAGGAAAGAAAAAGAAAAGGGCAAATTGTAAATAGTGCTGGTGGTTCCACCGACTTTTCTACCTGTGTGTCTGGCTGAAGGAGAGAACAGCAGCTGCGCCTCCCAGTGTAAGCATCGTGGAGCTAAGGGGGTTCCAGTGTTTAAAAATGTGAATTATTCACATGGCCCTAAACCCAGCCAGCCCCCTTGTCAATCATCTGTCCCAACAAGGACCAGCCCAGACAGTTTTATAGCCAGCCGGCCAAGGCGCCCCAACACCCTGGGGCTGCCTCCCTGGGAATGCTAAAGGTCATATTGACCCGAGCCATTGTCGTCATGAGCCCACAATGGATGCTGACCTCCTTGGAAGTGTGACCCCACCACAGTTAAGTTCCAAGGCCAACCTGGATGGGGAGGCCCTATTTGCCCCATGGGAGCTTTATCCCATGCTGTGGAGCGGGAGGTAAGCTGGCCTGGGAGCTGCTTTGGATGTAGGGTCTTCTCTTTCTAGCAGCGCTCTCCAAAGGAAACATACCAGCCACGCATGTAAGTCACATATGTAATGTAAAGCTGTCTAGTAGCCACTTCTTAAAAAGTAAGCAGAAATGGAAGAAGTTAATTTAGTAATACACTTTAATGCCATAGAGCCAAAATATCATTTCAACATGCAGTCCATATAAAAATTATTCATGAGATATTTTACTTTTTTCCCTTGGAAACCTGGTAGGTATTTTCCCATACATCTCAATGCTGACTAGCCAGTGGCTACTGAAGTGGGCACCACAACTCCATAAGGTACGCAGAGAAGATGTAAAAATGAAAGACCTCTCTCTTGTTGTCCATTCACATTGCCAGTGATGTGGACACATCCTCTCAAGGGCCAGCACACCTCTTTTTGTGTCCCTTCTGTTCTGAAGTTCAGCCTCAGGGCTGACCTGAGGTCCTTCCTGGAGGTCAAGAGCAGGTGGAAGTGAGGGGAGTCAGGAGGCTGAGGCTTACTGTTGACTTCCCCATCCATGCTCTCTAACCAGATTTGAGTGTGGGAGCATTTCCCCCCTGCCCTGAGATGTCAAAGTGGCCACGGTATGGTGAAGATCTTGATGAACCTGTCATCCTCAGGGCGAGGATTGTGTGCTGCAACCAACGAGAACCAAACTGGCCCTTCTGTCCCAGGCAGAAGGAACCCTGCCACAGGGGCCTGGAGGACAGCATCCCCAAACTCCCTGCCCGCCAATTGTCCTATATTTTCACAGTCTGCTTCCTTTCCCACTTGCGTCTTCTCATCTCTGGCTTCCAACCCTTTCTTCCCTGTCCTCTCTCTTCAGTAGTGATCTTGTTGCTTGTTTCACTGAGCAAAAGAAGTACTCAGAAGAGAGCTCCCACTGCCGGCACCTGTGCCCACATGCCCTCCTCTCTTTCCCTGTTCCTGTGAATGAACTGGCCTTGCTCTTGACTAATGCGAACCCCTTCACTGGGCACTGGATCCCATCCCTCCCTTCCACCTGAGGACACTGTTCTAGCCACTCTCCTCTTTCTCCTTTTATCACCATTTCCTTTTCTCTAAAAGAGTCTTTCCCATCCACGTACATGAGTGCACTATTTCTCTCATATTAACAAACAACAAAAATGTCAACAAGGGTACTACGACAACTAATGGGGTAATAATAGTAATTCAATAAATTGTTCTAGAATAACTGAATAACCACATGAAAAAAAAAAATGAAGTTGGACCTCATACCATAACGACATATCCAAAAATTAACTCAGAATGGATCAATAACCTAAATGTAAGATATAAAACTGCAAAACTCTTAGGAGAAAACATAAATCTTTGCAACCTTGGATTAGGTAATGGTTTCTTAGACATGACATCAAAACTACAGGTTACAAAAGAAAAAACAGATGGATGGTACTTCATCAAAATTAAAAACTTGTGTTTCAAAGAATACCATCAAGAAAATGTAAAAATAGGGGAGTGGGTGTAGCTAAGTGGTTGAGCATCTGCTTCTCGTGTATGAGGTCCCAGGTTCAACACTGAGAACCTCCTAAAAAAAGTATAAAAGCAACCTATGGATTGAGAGAAAATAACTGCAATCATATATCTGATAAGAGGGTAATATCTAGAATATATAAAGCATTCTTATGACTCAATAATAAGCAGACAAGTGACCATGGGTAAAAATGGGTAAAGGATTTGAAGAGACATTTCTTCAAAGAAGTTATATGAATGGCCAATAAACACATGAAAAGATGCTCAATATCATTAGTCATTAGGGAAATGCAAATCTAAACCACAATGAGATACCACTTCACCCCTCCCAGGATGGAGAACATAAAAAAGACAGTAACACTCCTAGTCTCATGTTTGAACACCAGGAATCCCTTCCGACACAGCCCAGCACAGCTCATCAAACAAAACCACAGCTACACATCGTTTACCCAGGTTATGCTACCATAAAAAAAACTTGTTTTAGAAATTAGCACTGCATGGTCTAGGATGGAGTAGCGAATGTAGGCTGCATTCCTCCTCCAGTAACTGCGGGAAGGTAGGCAGGCTTGCCTGGCATAAGGGAAGCTGTGGGACCACGGGGATGATTGGAGAGGGTGGCTGGAGAAGCGGGGCTCAGGGGAGAGGAAAGTCCTGGCGATAGGGCAGGCAAGCCGGGACCCAGCCAGCTCCAAGTGGGGGGAAGCTGGGCAGGGATCTTGCCGCCCGCTGGTGCTCAGCTGGCTCTGAGAGTGAGGAGAGTTGCTGGGCAACCAGGGATGTGTGCAGGTGCCCAGCTGGCTCTGGAGGGGAGGGGAGCCGCGGGGTAACCAGGAATACTGGTGGGGTGAGCGGGTGGCAGACGGGCTCCCAGCTGGCTCTGGGGGAAAGGAGAGCCGCAAGCCCTGGTCTAATCTGCTCCAGGGAGAGGGGAAGGGGATCTGGCAGAATGATTAGCTCCCAACCCGCTCTGGCGTGTGTGTGGTGGTGGTGGTGGTGGTGGGGTGTAGGGCAGTTAGGCTCAGGGGGAATCTAGACAGAGGGGTTTTTTCCCCCCTCCCCATCTGGGTACAGAGAAGCAGGCGGTGGGGGTGATTCACTAGTGGGTACAGGCAGACTGAGACGGTTGTTACTGGTGGCCTGAGAAGGAGGCCTGCTTTTTCTTTTCTTTTTTTCCCCCTCTCTCTTTTTTCTTTCCTTCCTCTTTTTATATTCTTTCTTTCTTTCTTTCCTTTTTTTCCCTTTTTTTCCTTTCTTCTCATTTGTCTGGTCTTTTACTGTTTCCTGTTTCATTTTTCACCTTTTTAATTTTTATTCCCTTTTATTATTTTTCCCTCTTATTATTTATTTTTTCTGTCTTTTTTGTTGTTATTTTTCCTTCCTTTTTCTTTTTTTTCCTTCTTTTTGGTCTGTTTTCTTGTATTAGGCACTGTTCTCAAGGGATCCTTCTCCTATTTAGGAACATAGCAGAAGTCCCCAGGATGGAAGTTTAATATTTTGCTGTTTATTGTATGGGTCTCCACTCACTGAGATAACACCCTATGACAAGGTGAACACTTAATATTCCATAGAACCATGCCGCAGCTGTGTCCTTACTTCTTTAAAAAGTTTTTTTTCTTTTTCCTTTTTCTATCCTTTCTTTCCTTTTCTGTGGATTTGATATTTTTTTCAGTTGAAAATGTACAACTACAAATATGTAGAATAACTGGAACCTTGTATCAAAGAGGGCCCTTAATACAAAACAAAACAAAAATAAAACCCTAGATTAGAAAGGGAACCTAACCAACTGAATAAGCCCATCAAAATAAACAAATGCCTAGACATCAGTAAAAAATTACAAGCCATACTAAGAAAGAGGATGCCATGGCCGAGTTTAATGAACAAACTAAAAAGTAGGAGGAAACACAGAATGTGAAACAGCTAATCAAGGATGTCCAAAAAAATAACATTAATCAACTCAATGAAATGAAGGAAGAGATAAAAAGATATCAAGAAGACACTGAAGGAACATAAAGAAGAAGTTGTAAACATACATGAAAAGATAACAACTGGAAAAACCTTGACCAAAAAGGGGAGAAAGGGTAAAGACAAATGAGTTTATATAGCTAAGAGACTTCAAAGTGAATCTGGAGGTCTTCCAGAGGTTACGCTTATACTTGTCTCGTCAGGATCTCATTGACTGCCAAAGTAAATACTACCTCAAATAGCTCCTGAGCGCTCTGGAGACATCCAGACGGTATAGAAAGGGCTGAAAGCTCAGGAGTTTGGTGCCCTATCAGTGGACCCTATTTTGGAGTTATGCTCCCCAGTGTGTCAGAGTTGGACTCAGTTATGGTTTCCCTACACATGGTTCTTCTGCCCCTTCTATTTCAACCTATAGTTAGTACCAGAGTTGATGGTTTTATGTCCAAGAAACTTAAATCTTTGGGCTTTCCATGTACATTCAGGCCCTGAATCTCAACAGAGTTGCAACACCTACTCTCCAGTTCTTTGGACTCACCCAGGACAACTAACAAAGAAATGATGATGGACTAAGACCATCCCAAGGAATAGAGAGAGTCTACAACTGCAAGCTAGATAGTCCTATCCATCTGGCCCATGGGATCTAAGCCCCTCTCAATTAGAGGAGCAGTGGACATCACCATCCCAGAATCTTCAGGGTTGGGGAATGAAGAATGGACTAGACTAGAGTAACTGTTATTCTACTATAGACTTATAGTTATCCTAGCAATGGAAGAACTTTTATCATTGATCTGGAGGCAAGTGGCCACCAGAGGTTCTGAGAGGAGAGAAAGGGGAAAAAAGTGTGTAATATGGGGACGTTTTTGGGACATTGGAATTGTCCTGAATGACGTTGCAATGACAGATACAGGCCATTATGTATCTTGTCATAATTTACAAAATTGTGTGGGAGAGACTTTAAACTATAATGTAAATTATAATCCACACTGAGTGTCAATGCTCCAATATGTGTTCATCAATTGTAACATATGTAACATACTAATGAAGGATGTTAATGTGGGAAAGTGTGAAAGGGGTAGGGAGTGGGGCATATGGGAATCCCCTACATTTTTTATGTATCACTTATGTAATCTAAGTATCTTTAAAAAATAACAGATCTTATGGTGATAAAAAGCACAATGCAAGAAATTAAAAATACACTGCACGTAACAGCAGATTTGAACAGGCAGAGAAAAGAATTAGCAATGTCAAATATTTAAACCTGTCATTACTATTTCATTTTCCTACTAATTGAGTTTGGCAATATATTAGGCTTCATTTTTGAAGAAGTTTTGGATCACAGATGGCAAAGGAGGAGCACTGGTGTGGGATATCATTGATGGGGGATGCATGGATAAGAGGGAGTTCTCCAGGGCATGCATATATGTTCAGATGTTCGTTGGGTATTGTTATAGCGGGTAGAGTTACACATGACAACTGAGAGAAGGCTGAGTTCCCATCCTGGGAGCTCTGTCACATTCCCCAATGGAACAGCAACAATCCCTCAAGTGCAAGGGCAAAGAGCAGTGAAGAAGGATGGTCCAATGATGGGCCCTTTATACTGATGACTATGCTTATGAATCTGTATGCTTGAAATTTCAGCTAGCCTAGAGCTGCACGGTGCCTAAGAGTTACCTCCTGAGAGCCTCCATGTTGCTCAAATGTGGCCACTCTCTAAACCAAACTCAGCATATAAATGCATCACCTTCCCCCCAACAGGGAACATGACTCCTGGGGATCAGCCTCCCTGATGCTGAGGGATTACTACCAAGCCCAGTTGGTGATGCAACTAGAAAAAGACCTTGAATAAAAGGGGGAAATGGCAAAGACAAATGAGTTTATATGGCTAAGGACTTCAAAATGAGTTGGAAGGTCATCAGAAGGGTCGCACTTATGCACATCTCAGCAGGATCCCAGAGATAGCCAAAGTAGACACAAACCCAGGTAGAGGTGCTCCTGAGGGCTACAGAGACACCACTCAGGTCCTATGGTCATGGCAGATGGCTCTGAAGTGCAGTGCCTTGCCAGTGGGCCCTACTTTGGAATTCGTACTCCTGAGTATGATGGAGCTGGACTCAGATGTGACCTCTCTACACATGCTTCTTCTGTCACTTTTACTGAACCTGTGGTTGGTGCTGGGGTTGGTGTATGCTCAGGGGATTTGAATCTCTGGACTGTCCATGTGCCAACTGAGCCCTGAGCCTCAGCAGAGTTGCAACACCTACTCTCCGGTTCTTTGGGCTTACCCAGGTCAGCTAACAGGGAGGTGAGGCTGTTCAACAACCACACCAGGGAACCAAGAGAGACTCCAACTGTAAGCAGGAGAATCTCATCCATCTGCCTTGTGGAATCTAAGCCCTCTCTCAATTTAGAGGTGCAGTGGACTTCGCCATCCCAGGGTCCTCAGGAAGGAGGAATAAAATATGGATTAGAGTGGACTTACTTGTATTCTACTATAGAATTATTGTGACTCTAGCAATGGAAGAAGTTGTATAATTGATGTGGAGACAGTGGCCATGGGAGTTTGCTGAAGGAGGGGGAAGAAGAGGTGTGATATGGGGGCATTTTCATTTTCAGGACTTGGAGTTGTCCTGAATGATATTGCAGGGACATTATATATCCTGTCATAACCCACTGAATGGACAGGGGGAGAGTGTAAATTACAATGTAAACTATAATCCACGCTGTGTAGCAGTGCTCCAAAATGTATTCACCAAATGTGATGAATGTGCCACACTGATGAAAGAGGTTGTTGATGTGGGAGGAATGGGAGGGAGTGGGGAATGGGGTATATGGGAACCTCATATTTTTTAATGTAACATTTTGTGTGATCTATGTATCTTTTTGAAAAAATCCCTCATCCAGAAAAAAATTAAAAAAAAAAAAGAATTAGTGATGTCAAAGCTAAAACATCTGAAATCACACAGATAGTAGAGAAGATAGAGAAAAAAAAAAGAAAAAAAAAAAAAAAACGGCAGGAACTCAAGGAATTGAATGACAACATGAAATGCACAAACATATGCATTTTGGGCCTCCCAGAAGGAGAAGAGATGGGAAAGGGGACAAAAGGAGTGTTTGAGGAAATAATAGCCAAAAGTTTCCCAACTCTTATGAGGGACATGAAAGTACATATCTAGGAAGCACAGCACACACTAAACAATAAATCCTAGCAGACCTACTCTGAGACACATACTTATCAGATTGTGAAATGCTAAAGATAAAGACAGAATCCTGAGAAGCAGGTATGACTCAATGGATAGAGCATCTGCCTACCATATAGGAGGTCCAGGGTTCAATACCCAGGGCCTGCTGACCTGTGTGGCAAGGAGAGTTGCCCCACATAGGGGTGCCCCCCATGCAAGGAGTGGCCCCCATGCATGGAGTGCATCCCTGCACAGGAGGGCAGACCACCTGGGAGTGGTGCAGCCCACACAGAGAAGCTGATGCAGCAAGATGACGCAATGAAAGAGAGACACAGAGAAGAGACAATATGAGACTCAGCAAACTAGGGAACTGAGGTGGAACAAGAGAATGGTTGCTTCTCTCCCACTCCAGAAGGTCCCAGGATGGGTTCCAGAGCTGCCTAATGAGAATACAACAGACACAGAAGAACACACAGTGAATGGTCACAGAGAGCAGACAAACGGGGGTGGGGGGTGGGGGGGTGGATAAGCAGGGGAAAAAAAGGCAGAATCCTGAAAGCAGCAAAAGAAAAGAGATCCATCACATACAAGAAAAGTTTAATAAGGTTAAGTGCTGATTTCTAAATTGAAATGGAGGTGAGGAGGCCAGTGGTATGACATAGTTAAGACACTTAAAGAATAAAAACTGCCAGCCAAGAATTCTGTATCCAGAAAAATTGTCATTAAAAAATTAGGGAGAGTTCAAAATATTTATAGATAAACAGAAATTGAGAGAATTTGTCAACAAGTCCTACCCTTCAAGAAATACTAAAGGGAATTCTGCAGGTTGAAGAGAAAAAACAGGAGAGAGGGGGTGGGAAGAAAGTGTACAAAGGGAGATTAGTAAGAGTAACTAAAGGGATAAAACAGAAATTAAAAGATGACATATATAAGCCTAAAGAAAAAATGGCTAAAGTGCTGCCTTTACAATAATAAAATTGAATGTTAATGGATTGAACTCTCCAATCAAAAGACACAGATTGGCATAATGTATATGGAAATATGACCCACCTATCTGCTGCTTATAAGCAACTCACCTTAGACACAGGGACACAGGTTGCAAGTGAAAGGGTGGAAAATGATTTCATATGCAAATAGTAACCAAAAAAAGGGAAAACAGGAATAGTTATACTAATATCAGACAAAATAGACTTCAATGAAAAATTGTTGTAAGAGACAAAGAAGTACATCATATATTAATAAAAGAACAATCATAAATATTTATGCACCTAATCAAGGTGTCTCAAAATACATAAGGCATATACTGGCAAAACTAAGGGGAGGAAAAAACAAAAAAACAAAAAAACTAAGGGGAGAAATAGATGCCTCTGCAATCATAGTGGAGAACTTCTTGACAGAGGCTTAATAAAGAAACAGAGATCTTGTATAATACATTAGAGGGACTAGAACTAATGGACATATACAGAACATTACAGCCCAAAACAGAAGGATATGCATTATTCTCTAGTACTCATGGAATCATCCTCCGGGATAGACCACATGCTAGGTCACAGAACAAGTACCAACAAATTTAGAAAAATTGAAATTATACAAAATAATTTCTCTGACCACAATGGACTGAAGCTAGAAATTAATAAGGGGCAGAGAACCAGATTAGGCACAAATATATGGAAGCTAAACAACACAATCTTAAACAATTAGAGGGCCAAGGATGAAATTGCAAGAGAAATCAGTAACTACCTTGAAGTGAATGAAAATAAGAACATAACATATCAAAACTTATGAGATGCAGCTAAAACAGTGCTGAGAGGGAAATTTATAGCCCTAAATGCCTACATTAAAAAAGAAGAAAGAGGAAGACTTTCAGGAAGATGGAGGATTAGAGACATATTGGACTCGCTTCTCTCTAAGAAAAATATCTAGAAGAAAGGCTTAAACTGTCTGGAAATGGTTCTAGAGCTTGGGATACCAGGGGAAGACTGGACATCACCCAGAAGAGGGAGCAGAAAAGAGGGAAAAAGAGACATAACAGAAAAACATCTTTCAGTAAAAGCTGCAGCAGCAGCTGCAGCCGAAGCTGCCAGTGCCCATTTCCCCATCCTTGGATCAGAAAGCATTGAACCCTCTGGCCCCTGGATGGAGGCTACAGACAGAGGGGGCCACAGGAGTCCAGTTCTCCAGGAAAGGGGAGAGAGAAGAAGGCAGCCTAAGGCTGGTCCAACAAATTTGGTCTGCTTAGACCCATGAGCCCTTCCAGCCCATGTGGGGCTGCACCATTGTTTGTCCTAGGAGATGGCAAGGGATTAGAGATTCAGCTCTCTCTAACACATTTCTTACTGATTGGGACTGGATGCTAAGGTCACAGAGGGAATTGAAATTGCTTCCTACCCAGGAAGAGGAAAGGGGCTGCTGGCAAAGTGAGGAAAAGAGCTTCTGAGAAAGTTTGATTTGCAAAGGCTCTGAATAGCAAGGAGGCAGGATCCCCAACCACATTGCTCTAGTCAGAGTTACAGTGAACACATTTCAACTAGGGTTTGTGTTGAGAGGTCTACTGAAGAGTGCTATCTCTTGGTTGCACAAGAAAGTGCTTGCAAGGAAAATAAAAGTAAATAAATAAAAGAGGCTTTTTCAGGCCTTTACAACCTCCCTCCCCAAGGCCTTTGGAAAATGACCTGCAACTCATTACTGGGTTTATGGTCCTGATTTGAGAAAGTAAATAGGGGCAATCTGAAAGAGTTAGAACAGGCTGAACTAAGAATCAAAGAACAGCAATAACGCACAGCCTCTTACCATTAAATCCCCTACACAAGAGAGAAATTGAACATCAGAGTAAATTCACCATCAGCAAAAAATTACAAGACATACTAAGAGAAAGGAAGATATGACTCAAGCAAAGTAATATATCAAAGCCCCAGATGATACACAGGATTTGAGACAAATCGTCAATGAGTTTCATACAAATCTCCTAAATCAAATCAATGAGTTGAAAGACAATATGGCTAAAGAGATAAAGGACATCAAAAAGAGACTGGGTGAACAGAAAGAACAATTTGAACACCTGAATAGAAAAATAACAGAGCTTATGGGAATGAAAGACATACTAGGTGAAATTAAAAAACACACGAGAGGCATACAACAGCAGATTTAAAATCATAGAAGGAAGAATAAGTGATGTTGAAGACAGAGGAGCTAAAATTGAAGAGAGAGATGAACACAAAGAGAAAAGAATGAGAAAAAAATGAGCAGGGGCTCAGGGAGTTGAATTATAACATCACGCAAAATAACATATGTGTCATGGGAGTTCCAGAAGGAAAAGAGAAGGGAAAATGTGTAGAAAGAGTATCTGAGGAAATGATGGCTGAAAATTTCCAAACTCTCATGAAAGAAATGTACTTAGATGTCCAAGAAGTACAGTGTACCCCAATCAGAATAAATGCAAGTAGACCTGCTCCAAGACACATATTAGTCAGAATGTCAAAATCAAAGATAAAGAGAAAATCCTTAGAGCAGCAAGGGAGAAGCAAACCATCACATACAAGGGACACCCAGTAACACTTAGTACAGGTTACTCATCAGAAACTATGGAGGTGAGAAGACAGTGATAAGATACAGTTAGGATATTTTTTTTTATTGACTTTGTAATAATATTACATTAAAAATATATATGTGAGATCCCATTCAACTCCACCCCCCCACCCCCCCTCTCCCCCCCCCCCCAACAACACTCGTTCCCATCATCATGACACATCCATTGGATTTGGTAAGTACATCTTTGGGCACCTCTGCACCTCATAGACAATGGTTCACATCATGGCCCATACTCTCCTCCATTCCATCCAGTGGGCCCTGTGAGGATTTACAATGTCCGGTGATTACCTCTGAAGCACCATCCAGGGCAGCTCCATGTCCCAAAGACGCCTCCACCTCTCATCTCTTCCTGCCTTTCCCCATACCCATCGTCCACCATGTCCACTTTTCCCAATCCAATGCCACCTCTTCTATGTGGACATTGGATTGGTTGTGTCCATTGCACCTCTATGTCAAGAGGAGGCTCAGATTCCACATGGATGCTGGATGCAATCCTCCCATTTTCAGTTGTAATCACTCTAGGCTCCATGGTGTGGTGGTTGTCCTTCTTCAACTCCATCTTAGCTGAGTGTGGTAAGTCCAATAGATCAGATTGTAGGTGCTGGAATCTGTTGAGGCTCAGGACCTGGCTATCACATTGTCAGTCCAGAGATTCAAATCCCCTAAATATATCTTAAACCCCAACATTAACTGCACCTCCAGCACATTAGCATGAAAGTCAGTTAGGATATTGAAAGAGAAAAACTGCCAACCAAGAATTCTTTATCCAGCAAAACTGTCCTTCAAATGTGAAAGTAAGTTTAAAACATTCACAACGAAACAGAAACTTAAGAGTTTGTAGAAAGAATCTAGCCCTGCAGGAATCACTAAAAGGAGCCCTTCACTCCAAAAGGAAAAGACAGGAGAGAGAGGCTTGGAGGAGAGTGTAGAAATGAAGACTATCAGAATGGATAACCAAAAGGGTAAAAGGCAGATGAAAATAAGATATGACATATAAAACTCAAAGAATAAAATGGTTGAAGTAAATAATGCATTTATAGCAATTTCATTGAATGTGAATGGATTAAACTCCCCAATCAAAAGACATAGGCTGGTAGAAAGGATAAAAATCCATGAGCTGTCCATATGCTGCCTCCAAGAGACTCACCTTAGACCCAGGGATACAAATCAGCTGAAAGTGGAAGATTGGAAAAAGCTATTCCATGCAAACAGTAACTAAAAAGAGCAGGGCAGCTATACTAATATCAGACAAAACAGATTTTAAATGCAAAAAGTTATAAGAGATGCAGAAGGTCATTATATTAATGAAGGAAAATCTACCAGGAAAGAGTATCAGTCATAAATATCTACGTACCTCACCAGGTTGCCCCAAAATATATGAGGAAAACTCTGGCAAAACTGAAGAGAGAAATAGACATCTATACAATAATAGTTGGAGACTTCAACATGCCACTCACATTAATAGATAGAACAATTAGACAGAAGATCAACAAGGAAGCAGAGAATTTGAATAATATGATAAACATTGCACCTGAAATCACCAGGTTATACTTTCTTCTCAAGTGCCCATGGATCTTTCTCCAGGATAGACCATATGTTAGGTCCCAGTGCAGCTCTCCATAAATAGAAAAAGACTGAAATTATACAAAGCACCTTCTCAGATCACAATGGAATGAAACTTGAAAAAAATTAATATACAGGAAAGAGGTAAATTTGCAAATGTGTAGAGGCTAAACAACATATTCTTAAACAATCAGTGGGTCAAAGAAGCAATTGCAAGTGAAATTAGTGAATATATTGAGATGAATGAAAATGATAACACAACTTATCAAAACTTAATGGGATATAATGAAGGCAGTTTTGAGAGGGAAATTTATAACCCTAAATGCCTATATTAAAAAAGAAGGAAGGGAAACGGACTTTGGCCCAGTGGTTAGGGCGTCCGTCTACCATATGGGAGGTCCGCGGTTCAAACCCCGGGCCTCCTTGATCCGTGTGGAGCTGGCCATGCGCAGCGCTCATGCGCGCAAGGAGTGCCGTGCCACGCAAGGGTGTCCCCCGCGTGGGGGAGCCCCACGCGCAAGGAGTGCGCCCGTCAGGAGAGCCGCCAGGCGTGAAAAGAAAGAGCAGCCTGCCCAGGAATGGCGCCGCCCACACTTCCCGTGCCGCTGACGACAACAGAAGCGGACAAAGAAACAAGACACAGCAAATAGACACCAAGAACAGACAACCAGGGGAGGGGGAGGAATTAAATAAATAAATAAATCTTTAAAAAAAAAAAAAAAGGAAGAGCTAAAATCAAAGAATTAATTGAACAACTGGAGAAACTAGAAAAAGAACAGCAAACCAATCCCAAAGCAAGCAGAAGGAAAGAAATAATAAAGATTAGAGCAGAAATAAATGAAATTGAGAACAAAAAAGAATAGAGAAAATCAACAAAACCAAAACTGATTCATTGCAATGATCAATAAAATTGACAACCCCTTAGCTAGAGTAACAAAGAAAGAGAGAGAGAAGATGCAAATAAATATAAGCAGAAATGAAAGGGGGATGTTATGACTGACCCCACAGAAATAAAAAGGACCATAAGAGGATATTATGAGAGGGAATTGAATGTGGCTCAAGCAATTGGGCTCCTGTCTGACATATGGGAGACCCCAGGTTCAATTCCCGGGACCTCCTGGTAAAGGCAAGCTGGCCTACACCATGCAGAACTGGTGGCCCACACTACAGAGAGCTGGCACACCAAGAAGACCCAACAAAAAATGAGACACAGAGGAGAGACAGTGAGAAATGCTTCAAACCAGGGAGATGAAGTGGCAGGTCCTGGGATGGGATCCTGGTGCCTCCTAAAAGGAAAGACAAGAAGAAAAGACAAGCAGACATGGAAGAAAACACAGTGAAAGGACACAGAGAGCAGACAGTGAGCACAAACAACAAGGTGAGGGTGGGGGTGGGAAGAGGATATTATGAAAAACTACATGCCAACAATCAAGACAACTTAGATGAAATGGACGAATTCCTAGAAATGCACTAACAACCTACACTGACTCTACAAGAAATACAAGAACTTAACAAACCATTCACATTTAAAAAGATTGAATCTGTCATAAAAAATCTCCCAACAAAGAAGAGTCCAGGACCAGATGTCTTCACAGTTGAAATATACCAAGCATTTAGAGAAAAAGTAATACCAATCCTTTTTTTTAAAATTGATTTTGTAAAAATATTACATTAAAAAAACAATATGAGGTCCCATTCAACCCCACCCCCCCACCCCCCAATCCTTTTTAAACTCTTCCAAAAAATTGAAGAGGAGGGAATATTACGTTTTATGAAGCCAAATTCACCCTAATACCAAAGCCAGATAAAGACACTACAATAAAAGAAAATTAAAGACCAATCTCTAATGGGCATAGATGCAAAAATTCTCAACAAAATACTTGCAAATTGAATCCAACAGCATATCAAAAGACTTATACATCATGACCAAGTGAAATTTATTCCTGGTATGCAAGACTGGTTCAACATAAGGAAATCAATGTTATATACCACATTATCAAATTGAAGGAAAAAAAATTACATGATCTCAATGGAGGCAGAATCGACAAAATTCAGCATGTTTTCTTGATAAGTAACACTTTGAAAGATAGGACTATAGGAAAAATTTCTCAATATGATAAAAGGTATATATGAAAAACCAAAAGCTAGCATATATGCAGAAAACTACAAAAAGATGCTAAAAGAAATCAATGAGGACCTAAAAAAAAGGAAAGACATTCCGTGTTCATGGATTGGAAGATTAAATGTCCCAAGATATCAACCCTACCCAAACTGATTTATAGATACAATTCAATACCAATCAAAATTCAAACAGCCTACTTTATAGAAATAAAGAAAAAGCAATTACAAAATTCATTTGGAAGGGAAAGTGCACCCAAATAGGCAAAAAAAAAAAAAAAAGAAGAGTAACAGTGAGGAATTTCACTGTCTGACCTTGAAACATATCACAAAGCTACAGTGGTCAAAACAACATGATACTGGCCAAAGATAGACATATTGATCAGTGGAATAGAATTGAGAGTCTAGAAATAAATCCTCACCTCTATGGCCAACTGGATTTTGACAAACCTACCAAGTCCATATTAATAGGACAAAACAACGTCTTCAACAGATGGTGGGAGAACTGGATATCTATAACCAAAAGAATGAAAGAGGACCCCTATCTCACTCCCTATACAAGAATCAACTCTAAATGTATCAAAGACCTACTTATAAAAGCCAGGTCCATAAAACTACCAGAAGAAAACGTAGGGAAACATCTTAAAGACCTAGTGGTAGGTAGTGCTTTCTTGGATCTTATACCCAAAGCACACACAACAAAAGAAAAAATACATAAATGGTACCTCCTCAAAATTAAACACTTTCTCACCTCATAGGACTTTGTCAAAAGGGTGAAAAGGCAGCCAATTCAATGGGAGAAGATATTTGGAAATCAAGTGTCTGATAAGGGTTTAATATCCATGATATATAAACAGATCCTACAACTCAACAATAAAAAGACAAACGACCTGATTATGAAAAATGGGCAAAAGACTTGAATAGACATTTGTCCAAAAAAGAAATGCAAAGTGCAGAAAACAAAACAAAACACACACATGAAAAAATGTTGACATCACTAATGATTTAGGAAAATACAAATCAAAACTACAATGAGATGTCATTTCACACCTGTCAGAATGGCCACTATTAAAAAGCCAGGGAACTACAAGTGTTGGAGAGGATGTGGAGAGATAGGACCACTATTCACTGTTGGTGGGAATGTAGAATGGTACAGCCACTGTGGAGGACTGTTTGGCAGTTCCTAAAGAAGTTGAATAAAGATTTGCCACATGACCCTGAAATACTACTACTGGGTGTATACCCAGAAGAACTGAGAGCAGTGACATGAACAGACATCTGCACAATGATGTTCATAGTGGCATTATTTATGATTGCCAAAAGTTGGAAACAACTCAGGTGTCCATCAACTGATAAACTGATAAACAAACTGTATTCACATGATGGAATATTATGCAGATGTAAGAAGAAATGAGGTCATAAAGCATATGAGAACATGGATGAACCTGGAGGACATTATGTTGAGTGAAGCAAGCCAGACACAAAAGGACAAATACTGTATGATTGCATTACTATAAACTAAATATATTGTGTAACATTGTGTGATTCCATTTACAGGAAATGTAAATATAAATCAATTTATAAAGATGAAACTGGATTAGTGGTCACATAGGGCTGGTGAAGGCATGCTAAGGGGTGTGGAATTTTTCTTTTTGGAGAAATGAAATGGTTTTAAAATTTTTTGTGGTGATGAAAGCATAACATTGTGATTAAACTAAAAGCCATTGATTATGATTGTACATTTTGGATAGACAGTATGGTTGTGAATGTATCACAATAAAATGGCTTAATAAATAAGTAAGTAATTGTATAAGAATAGCCAGAAATAGCAGCTATGTACAACAGGAGAAACAGAGAGATTGAGAGGTGAACATTTTTATTTGTCTGTTCTTTATTTATTACTATTATTATTGAAATAATGAAAATGCTCTAATAGTGATTGAACAACTATGTGATTATACCAAATACTATTGATTGTACACTTTGGATGAATTGTATGTTTTATTAATATGAACTAATAAAATTGATTTGTTAAAAAAAAGTTCACACCACCCTCCTTAGGTGACTGCTTGGTGCCAATTCAGTAAAAACTACAAAGGTAAAAACAAAACAAAACAAACAAACAAACAAAAAACAAAGCTTATGTGATACAGCAAAGTCAGTGCTGAGAGGAATATTTATAGACCTAAATGCCTAAATTAAAAAAGAAGAAAGAGCTAAAGTCAAAGACCTAACTGAACACCTGGAGGAATTCGAAAAAAAACAGCAAACCAAATCAAAGTAAGCAGAAGAAAAGAAAGAAATCAGGATTAGAGCAGAAATAAATGAAATTGAGAACAAAAAAAAACAATAGAAAAAAATCAACAAAACAAAAACTGATTCATTGAAAAGATCAACAAAATTGACAAACCCTTTGTTAGATTAACAAAGGAAAAAGGAAAGAAGATGCAAATAAATAAAATCAGAAATGAATGGGGGAACATTACAACTGACTCCTCAGAAATAAAAACTATTATAAGGGGATATTTTAAGAAACTGTATGCCAACAAATTAGACAATCTGGATGAAATGGATAAATGCCTAAAAATGCACAAATAACAAACAATGACTCTACAAGAAATACAGAAATCCAACACATCAATCACACTTAAAGACATTGAATTATCCACCAAAAATCTCCCAATGAAGAACAGTCCAGGACCACATGGCTTCACAGGTAAATTCTACAAGCATTTTGAGAAGAATTAATACCACTCCTATTTAAACTCTTCCAAAAAACTGAAGAGGAGGGAACATTACCTAACTCATTTGACAATGTGAACATCACCCTAATACCAAAGCCACATAAAGATGCTTCAAGAAAAGGAAACTACAGACCAAGCTCTTTAATGAATGTAGATGTAAAAATCCTCAACAAAATATTTACTAATCAAATCCAACAACACATCAATCGAATTATACACCATTATCAAAAGGGTTTTATCCCAGATGTGCAAAAATGGCTCAACATAAGAAAATCAATTAATGTAATTCACCCCATTAACAGAAGGAAAAAAATCACAGGGTCATCTCTAGTGACACAGAAAATGCATCTGACAAAATACAGCATTCTCTCTCTCTCTTTTTTTTTCCCCAATCAAAACACTTTAAAAGATAGGATTAAAAAGAAACTTCTTCAACATGATACAGGGCATATATGGAAAACCCACAGCTAACATCATACTTGTGATGGTTAGGCTATTGTGTCCACTTGGTCAGGTAATTGTGCCCAGTTGTTTGGTCAAGCAAGCACTGGGCTAACTGTAATGCAAGGGCATGTATGGACTTTAGTCACCATTGACTTTACTGCAGTGGTAAATCATAGATAACTGGCTATAATTACATCAATCAGGGAGATTGCCATCAGCAATGAGTGATACTTAACCCAATCAGTTGAATCCCTTAAGAGGGATGGTGATTCCAACATCGAAAGAGAATTTCCCAGCTCATCTTTGGATAGCCAACGTCTCCCAGAACTTGTCAAGAATCTTCACTGGACTTTCATCCGAGCTCCTGGTTGCAGCCTGCCTGTGGAACCTGGACTTGTGCATTCCCACAGCTGTGTGAGAGTCTCTGATAAATCTCTTACTATTGACAGATATCCCATGTTGATTCTGTTTCCCTAGAGAACCCTGACTAATACAATACCCAATGGTGAAAGGCTAAAGACTAAAGGCTTTCTTATTCCAGATTCTAAGATCTTGGAACAAGACAAGGGTGTGTACTGTCAGCACTTTTTTTTTCACCAGTCTTATTGAACATTGTATTAGAAACACTTGTTTGAGCACTTACACAAGAAAAAGAAATAAAGGCATCCAAATTGGAAAAGAAGAAGTAAAACGTTCATTATTTGCAGATGACATGATCCTATACATAGAAAGTCCTGAAAAGTCTACAACAAACATTCTAGAGCTGATAAATGAGTTCAGTAAACTGACATGTATAAGGTCAACATGTGAAAATCAGTAGTGTATCTGTACACTAACAATGAAAAATCTGAGGAAGAAATCAAGAAAAAAATTTCATTTACAATAGCAACTAAAAGAGTAAAAACTCTAGGAATAAACTTAACTGATAATGTAAAAGACTAGGACACAGGAAACTACACAACATTGCTAATGGAAATAAACAAAACCTAAATAAATGGATGAATATCCCATGTTCATGAATTGGAATACTAAATATAATTAAGATGTCTATCTTACACAAATTGATTTACAGATTCAATGCAATCCCAAAAAAGTTCCAAAAGCATTTTTTACTGAACTGGGACAGAATAGTCTCTTCAACAATTGGTGCTTGGAGGACTGGATATTCATATCCAAAAGGATGAAAGAGGATCATCATCTCACACCCTATACAAAAATTAACTCAAGATGGACAAGAGACCTAAATACAAGAGCCAAGACCATAAAGCTCCTAGAAGATAATATAGGGAACTTCTACTAGATCTTGCAGTAAGAAATGGTTTCATAAATTTTTCACCTAATGCACGAGCAAAGAAAGAAAAAGAGATAAATGGGACCTCCTCAAAATAAGAAACTTTTGCTCTTCAAAGGAGTTTGTCAAGAAAGTGAAAAGGAACCTATTCAATGGGAGAAAATATTTGGAAACCACCTATCTGACAAGGGCCTAATATCCAGCACATACAAGGAAATCGTACATCTCAAAAATAAAGATAATCCATTTAAAAAATGGTTAAGAAATTTGAAGAGACATTTCCAAAGAGGAAATACAAATGGCCAAAAGCACATGAAACAAAGCTCAACATAACTATCAGAGAAATGCAAATCAAAACTACAATGAGGGAGTGGATGTGGCTCAAGCAGTTGAGTGCCTACTATCCACATGGGAGGTCCTGCATTTGTTTCCTCGTGCCTTCTAAAAAACAAAAACAAGAAAACAAATGAAACAACTAACTCAGGTGAGCTGATGTGGCTCAGTGGTTGAGTGCTGGCTTCCCACATACAAGGTCCCAGGTACAATCCCTGGCTCCCAGTGCCTCAAAAAACAAAACAAAACAAAACGAATGACAAACAACAAAAACCTACAATGAGATATCATCTTATACCTATTAGACTGGCTGCTATTTAAAAAACAGAAAACTGCAAGTATTGGAAATACAAGGGGAGGAATAGGAACACTCACCCACTGCTGGTAGGGATGTAGAATGGTGCAGCCACTGTGGAGGATGGTTTGGTGGTTCCTCAGGAAGCTAAGTATAGAATTGCTATATGACCCAACAATCCCACTACAAGGAATATACCTAGAAGAATTGAAAGTAGGGATGCAAACAGGTATATACACATCAGTGCTCATTGCAGCATTATTCACAATTGCCAATAGTTGGAAGCAACCCACGTGAACATCAAAGGATGAATGGATAAATAAAATGTGGTATATACATTCAATGGAATATTACTCAGTTGTAAGAAGGAATGAAGTATTGACACATGTGACAAGATGGATGAATCTCGAAGACCTTATGTTGAAAGAAGTAAGCCAATCACTAAAGGACAAATACTGCATGATCTCACTGATATGAACTAAGGATATTGGGCAGACTCACAGAGGTAGAGTCTGGAAGATAGGTTACCAGGAGATGGAAAGGAAGTAGAGAACGGTGAGCAGATGCTCAATCTGAGCAGAAATTCTATGGGGAAGATTTGACAATGGACAGGGGTAATGGTGTGCAGAGATGTGAGTGGGGTCAACGATGCTGGATTGTGAGTGTGAGTGGGGTTGAAAGGTGTGTTGGGCTATCTATAGACCTGGGGGGAGAGCTGGAGGAAGGAACAGATGAACACTGGAGGAGGTTAAGGACTGTGGTTGAGAATACAATTGTGGGAATGTTCTTTTGGCAACTCTGGCAGGGGAAGGTCACTGGTGCATGGTGTCAGTTGTGAGGGGATATATGGGGAAGGGTCCATCTGGGGCATGCCTCTATGGAATATGAATGTGTTCATGTGGTCATAGGGTGTTTTCTCAGCAGGTAGAGACCCACACAATAACCTACAAAATATTAAATTCCCATCCTGTAGAGTCCTGCTACATTCTCTAATAGAGTGTCAAGAATCTCTTGAGTACATAGGCAGTGCCTAATAAAAGAAAACAGAACACTTTACCAAGCCCTTGATATTAATGCTTGTACTTATGAACCTTATTCTTATAAAATTGAAACTAAGCCTAAAGTACCTATTGCCTGACAGTTTCCTCCTGATAACCTCCGTGTTATTCAAATGTGGCCTCACTCTAAACTAAACTCAGCAAATAAACTCACTACCTTCCCCCCGTTGTGGGACATGATTCCTAGGGATAAGCCTCCTTGGCACTGAAGGATTAATACCAAGCACCAACCAGTGATGTACTTGGAAAAAGACCTTGACCAAAAGGGGGAAACACTAAATACAAAGGAATTTTTACAGTTAAGAGATTTCGGAGTGAGTTGTGAGGTCATTCGTCATGCATGTCTCACACAGATTTCACCGACATCTGCAGTAAACAAAATCTCAAATGGGAGTGCTTCTGAGGGTTCTAGAGACACCTGGACACTATATGCAAGGCACACAACCTCATGATATCAGCACTCCATCAGTGGGCTTTAACTTGGAATGTATTTCGCCAATAAACAGAGTTGGACTCATCTATAATTTCCCTATACATGATTCTTCTACCCATTTATTTGGACCTATAATTAGCACTATACCAATTAAATATATGACCCCAGAGACTTAAATCTTTGGTCCGTTCATATATCGTTTGACCACTGAATCTCAGCAGAGTTGCAGACCACCTACTCTTCAGTTTATCAGACTGAATGAAGAAAATGATATGGACATCCTCCATCCCCCAAAAAACAGAGTATCTACAAATGCAAGCAAAACAGTTCCTTCTGCCTGCCCCATAAGATCTAAGTCTCCTCTCAGTCTGAAGCACAGCAGGCATCACCACCTTCAAATCAAGTAGAAGAGGGGAAATACAACCATGGGCCAAAGAAGACTTATTATTAGTGTAGTAATGGAAGAACTTGTAACACTGATAGAAATATAGTGGTTACCAGAGGTTCTGAGGGGAGGGGGAGGGAAGAATAGGTGGCACAAAGGACATTTTTAGGGCATTGGAATTGTTCTGCATATCACAATGAAAGATACAGGCCATTATACATTTTGTCAAAACATATAAGACTTTACAGTACTAAGTGTAAACCACAATATAAACTATAGGCCTTGGTTAGAAGCAATGCTTCAATATTTGTGCATCAATTGAAACAAATGTGACACACATGTAAGAAATTATTAATAGAGGGAAATATGGGAGGGGCCTGGGGTGGCACATATGGGAATCCCCTATACTTTTGATGTAACTTTTCTGTAATCTAAAACTTCTTTAAAAATAAAGTTTATTATTAAGGGGGAAAAAAAATTAACACTGGAGAGTCTGGAATCCAGATTTGGTTTCAGAATCTTCCAGGGAAGAACAGAAACTGAGGAGGCCTTAGAATCAAGCCAAGACCATTGGCAAGATCACCCTGCAGAGGTTCAAGATAGAGAAGCCAGACAGTGCCGTACCTCGTACACCTCTTGCCATTTATATACTCTCATCAAAGCATTTAAGAACAACCCTTACACTGGGATTGATTCCAGAGAATGACTTGCTAGAGAAATTGGGGTTCCAGAGTCAAGAGTCCAGATTTTGTTTCAAAACTGAAGATCTAGATTCCATGTCCAGAGAAAAAGAGAAGATGGTAAGGTCTTAGAACAAAGACAAGTCCAAGGACAAAATCTCTGAGATGAGAGCATTCAAGGCATAGAAGCTACACAAAGTATCACCAACCTCACCAGCAACTGTTTTATTTCTCAGGAACCAGATTGAGGAGACACAGAAACAAGTTCAGTATATCTGATATCATCATCCTGGGCCCCAAATCTTTCTCCCTCATTCTTCCTGGGAATGCACCCTTCTGCTGAGACTGTAAGTTGAGCATCCTGGAAATGATATGTAAAACTTCCAGAGGCAGAGACAGGTCGAAGAGGCGCTCCACAGAGCTAATGACCAGCCTAGCTCTAGAGTCCAGCAGAGCATGAGGACAGTGAAAATAAAACAAATAATATCATTTTTCAATCATCAGAGTAATAATTGATCCAGGCAAAAATCATCAGTGTATGTAAAATCCTTGTAGTGAATCCTTTATGAAGAACAAGATATATATTGTCTCAGAGAATCCCCCACAGATTATTTAGTAATTAAAGAAGGAAAATGGGTGAATTTTCAAGGAGGAAATTTGGCAGACTCCACCTTAAACAAGTGCTGAAAATTCACTTCACCAACAGTAACACAGATTGACATGAGGCGCCTCCTGATGTGCAGCATCTAAGAAGACAGTATTCTTTCTGTGGTATTACTACCCAAAGTGCAAAAACTTAATTTAGTCATAAGGAGACATGAGACAAGCAAAATTAGGTGACATTCTATAAAGTAACAGACCGTACTCTTTAGCATTGGATTGGATAACTGCAATAAGGGTGGAAAGAAGAATGCTAATTCAGGAAATATTTAGAGAGTATGTCTCCTGAAGACTTATCTTCTATTTGTAGCATGTGCTACCATTTATGTGGGGGAAAGGACACAAATTCAGAGACTTGTTTATGCCTAACATTTCTTCTCGAAGTTGCTCAAGAAACTGTAATATTAGTTATCTCTTGGGAAGAGAGATAGGAAACTGGGATGGGAGATAGAACTGTTTTTTACTTTAATCTCTCTTTTTTTCTTTTTACTTTCTATATAGAACTGTTTTTTTACTTTAGTCTTTTTTTTTTTTTACTTTTTATTGTAAATTTATTTATACACAACTCAAAATTTCTTGTTTTAACCACTTTTAAGTGTACAACTCAGTGGCATTAATTCTATTCACAATATTGTGCTAGTATCACTAATATCCACTACCTCAACTTTTTCATCACCTAAAGAGAAACTCTGCACCCATTAAGCAATAACTCCTTCTTCACCAATCCCTCCCCACTGGCCATGGCTGCTGCTGAAATGTAATCTACTATCCGTCTCTATGAAATTTGCTTATTACAGGTATTTCATGTATAAATGAGATCATACAATCATAAAAAAAGACAATAACAATCATAAAAAAAGACAATAATAAAAATTGTTATTGTGTGGAGGAATCGAAACACTCATCTGCTGCTAGTGGGAGGGTAAAATGGTACAGACACTTTGGAAAACAGTTTGGAAGTTCCTCACAATGTCAGAGTTAACACATGACCCAGCTATTCTATAACTAAGAGGAGTGAAAACCTTAGTCCACACAAAACCCTCTTTGTGAATGTTCATAGCAGCATTATCCACAACATCTAAGAAATGGAAACAACCCAGAAGTCCATCAATATGATGGATGGATGAACAGAATGTGATGTAGCCATACAATGGAATAGCATTGGGCCATAAAAAGGAATGAGGTGCCAATGCCTGCTACAACATGGATGGACCCTGAGACCTTTATGCTAAGTGAAGGAAACCAGTCACAAAAGGCCACACATTGTATGATTCCATTATATAAATGGAATTTATATAAAATTGTCCAGAATAGGCAAATCCATAGAGACAGAAGATTAATGATTGCCAGGGACTGGCCAAAAAGGGAAATGGGGAGTGGGTACAGGGTTTCTTTCTGGGGTGATGAAAATATTCTGAAATTAGATAAGGGTGATAGTTGCACAACCTTGTGAATATTCTAAAAAGCCAATGAATTGTACACCTTAAAAGGGCCATGTTTATGATATGTGAGTGATATCTCAATAAAACTTTTTGTAAATCTCTCTTTGGCCCTGTGCTTCCCTTAGTCCCCATTCCATTTCTTTCTTTCCTTTGCAGTGGAATTCCTCAGATGACTTTTCTCTCTGTGCTATTGCTAGTTTGTGTCCTCCAGTTCTCTCGGATTCTTTCCCAGTAGGCATCTGCTCCTACCACCCCACTAAAAGGTGTCTTGTCAAAAGTCACCCTCACTTCCATGCTGCTTGCCTCAGTGGTGGGCTCTCAGGCCTGAACTCTTTGGCACAGGTGACCACGCCCTCTTACTCAGCACGTGGCCTCCAGGACTCCCTCCCCCCATCTTCCTCCCGCCTTGTGGGCTGCTCCTCCATCTTCTCTGCTGCCCCAATTCCTACTCCCTGATCTGCAGACACTGGACTGTCCCAGGCTCATTTTTTTTTTTTTTTTAAAGATTTATTTATTTAATCCCCCCCCTCCCCTGGTTGTCTGTTCTTGGTGTCTATTTGCTGCGTCTTGTTTCTTTGTCTGCTTTTGTTTCTTTGTCCGCTTCTGTTGTCGTCAGCGGCACAGGAAGTGTGGGCGGCGCCATTCCTGGGCAGGCTGCACTTTCTTTTCACGCTGGGCGGCTTTCCTCACGGGCGCACTCCTTGCGCGTGGGGGCTCCCCCACGCGGGGGACACCCTTGCGTGGCACGGCACTCCTTGCGCGCATCAGCACTGCGCATGGCCAGCTCCACACGGGTCAAGGAGGCCCGGGGTTTGAACCGCGGACCTCCCATATGGTAGATGGACGCCCTAACCACTGGGCCAAAGTCCGTTTTCCCAGGCTCATTTTTTGACCCCTTCATTTCTTTCCATGTGCACTCCATTGGGATTTCATCTGACTTGCCCACTCTCTGGGTATGCACGAATGTGTATATCCAGCCCAGACTTCTCCTCAACTCCAGTCCCTCATATATAGCTGCCCACTCAATATCTCTTGGTAATAGGAACCTCCAGCTTTACGTTCCAACACTGACTTTCTCATCTCTATCACCCCCCTCTCCTCCAAAAACCTTCTCCTTCTGTCTTTTCCATCTCAGAAACCAGAACTCCATGCTTCTATTTGTTCTGATGCCTTCTTTCCACACCTATGGGCAATCCATTAACACATTGTGTTGGCTTTGACTCCAAGGCTACCCATAATTTAATCTCTTCTCACTACACTACGGCTACCACCCTGGTCCAAGTCATCATCCTCTTTCACCCCAAATATTGCAGTAGCCTCCTCAGTGGAACTGCCCTCATCCCTGACTTTAGTCAGTGTGTTAGTCAGCCAAAGGGTTGCTGATGCCAAACACCAGAAATTGGTTGGTTTTTATAAAGGGTTTATATTTGGGGTAGGAGTTTACAGCTACCAGGCCATAAAGCATAAGTTACTTCCCTCATCATTTTCACGTATTGGAGCAAGATGGCTGCCGATGTCTGCAAGGTTTCAGGCTTCCTGGGTTCCTCTGGCTCAGCTCCTCTGTTTTGTCCACAAGGTCAGCTGTAGACTATCAGGCAAATGGCCCTGTCTCTTCACCCGAGCTCTAGCTTAAGACTTCAGCATCAAACTCTGACATCAAAACTCCAACATTAAGAACCCTCAACTCTGTTTTTTGCTGTGCCTTTTATCTGTGAGTCTTCACCCACCAAGGGATGAGGACTCAAAGCCCTAATCATAATCCAATCACGCCCAGGTACAGACCAGATTACAAACATAATCCAATATCTATTTTTGGAATTCATAACCATATCAAACTGCTACAGTTAGTCTCCGCACTGCAGCCAGGGACCCCATTAACAGCTGAGTCAGATGGAACCACTCCTCTGCTAAAATTCCCTCCCCCACCCCCATGGCTCCCATTTCTCTCCAAGGAAAAGTCCTTACTATGCCTATGGGGCACACATCTCATGGCCCCCACATCCTTTGACCTCATCTCCTGCTACTCTCCGCCCCTCTCCCCCCCCCACTCTGCTTCACCCATGTTGGCCTCCTCGATGCTCCCTGACTGCTTGGAACATTCCCACCCTAGGGCATTTGTACTTATTCCTTCCCCTGCCTCCAATATTCTTCCCCTAAATATCTGCAGAGCTTCCTGCCTCATTTCCTTCAGGTCTTGACTCAAACTCACTTTTTTAGTGAGACCTTGCCTGGAAGTCCCATTGGAAATTGTAGCCATTAGCTCTCACCATCACCTGTCTCTGCTTGCTTATTCTCCATCACACGTATTACCTTCTGATATACTTTATTATATACTGCCCCCTCCTCCAACTTATGGGATCTACATTAAGGAGAAGACTGTTGAGATAATCTTTCTAGAAAGCAGATGAGAAAGCACAGCAACAGAAGAGAGCCAGCAATGGACAGACCTGAGTGTTTCCAAATAGGGGGGCACATCTTGGCTGAGAATCTCCCCAGAGATGGAAGAGGCCAGAGATAGGAGAGTATGATTTACTGTTAAATTGTATTGATTGCACCTCTCCCTGAACTAGAATGCGAGCTCCAGGAAGGGATGGATTTAATTTTTCTGTTCTGTTCACAGTTGTATCCCATGGGCATACAGTTATTCAATAAATATTTGTTGAATTAGTACATCAAAGACCAAAAATCTGGAAGGCAGATTTTCTCCCCTTTCATTTTTGCATCAACACTAATCCACACAACCCATAAACAAGTGCCTCCTAGATGCCCATCCCAACCCCTACATCATCTCAGTCCGATGCACTAGCTTTCCCACAGCCCAAGCATTAGAGAAGCAGCTGCCTTCCTGCAGCTCCTACTATCAGATAGTGTCTGAGATCCACATATCAAGTAACTCACCAGAATGACTACAAAGAAAGAGCCTGACAACGCTGAGTCCTGATAAGGATGTGGAATGACTGAACTTCCCTACACTGCTGGTCTGAGTGGGAATCAGTAGAATTACTAAAGAAAACTATTTTGCAGCATCTACTAAAGCCAAGCATGCATATACCCCATGGCCCAGCATTGATCCCTGGGTGTGTACTCAATGCATACGTCTACCAAAAGACATCTACAGGAATGTCTGCAACAGTTTTATTCAGAATAGCCCCAAACTGGAAACACCCCAAATGTCTGATGGATAAAAAGTTGTGGAGGATTCCTAAAATAGCCTACTACACCTCAATGAAAAAGAACTGCTGATACAATGTGGAAGAACCTCACAGGCACAATGAGGAAAGCAAAAAGATACATACGGTGTGATTCTATTTAAATGAAGTTCAAAACTACAGGAAAAAGGTGATAGAAATTAGAATAGTGGGGTCCAGGGTGTCTTCCGGGGTGCTGAAGGATGTACTGTGTCTTGATCTGGATGGTGCTGGCACCTGTGTGTTTCTTTCTGGGGTGATGAAAATATTCTGAAACTAGATAAGGGTGATAGTTGCGCAACCTAATGAATATTCTAAAAAGCCACTGAACTGGACACTTTAAAAGGGCTGTGTGAGTGTATGTACACGTGTGTGCGTGTATAAAAGCTCACTGAGCTGGACACTTAAGATCTGTGCACATTACTGAATGTAGGTTTTACCTCAGTAAAAAAATAAAACAGAAGACCCAAGTGGGGTAACCTAGACAGTGCTGGTTGCCCCCTTTCCTGAACTGTGTCAAATCTCATGCTGATTTCCTCCCAGTAAGTCCTTGAAGGCTTACTGATTTCCTAAACTGCTTCCTCCTGGATCTTTGGAGCAGAGATCAATAAGGAGGAATACCTGGGAACCTAATAGTGGAGGGTGCTAGACGCTTTAACAACATAAATCCTTGAAGAAGCTCTGTCTTTCTGAGTCATTGTTCTCCCTAAATTGACAAGGGCTGGGCGGGCTTTTTTTCCCAAATCAGGTTTGCATCTGAATTATGTTCCTTGTAGGCGTTTTGACTCATGTGATAATCAGCTTGCTGAGACAGGGGCAGCCAAGAGAGACTGCCTGCCTTTGAGTGAGATGCTGGATTGTTTTTGAGTTGCATAAAGGAAACAATCACTGTGGCTATTGTGCTTTTGAAAGTTCTGTTTGCATATCTTGGAAATGTTCATTGTTGAGTGGATTTCTCCCTAATTGAATTGAAATCTGCACAGGACTCCCCAGACTTCCCCTACTTGTCAACATCTCTTTCTGGGGGTGAATTTGGACCCCAAGACTCTGACCTTGAGACCTTCTCCTGGAATCCCCTGAGAGCTGAACTGTCACTCACCTGCACAGGTGGGAAGTCACTGTAGCCCTTGTAGCCCTCAGGAGGTCCTCGTGGTCAGGGATGACATGCCCAGCCCATCCCCTGGTTGCCCAGCCCACCCCCATCTAGAGCCGGGGTGTGTGTGGGGTCAACTGGACCAAACCATGTGGCCAAATGTCAGGAAGGGGAAGGTTCCCCAGGGAAGACTTGGGAGACCCCTGAAGGAGAAGAGCTCGGTGCCCTCCCTCCCAGCAGCAGTGGGCATGGAGTTGGAAGGACGCTGGGGCAGCAAGGGGAGGATGCAGCCCGAGTGCAGGAGAGAGGGGTGTGGGCAGAGCTGGGGTCTGTCTTGGTGTGCAAGGGCCTGCCCTCTCCCCCTGGAAGCTGAGGGCGCCTACCTGCACAGCCCTGCCTTCTTTGTGGCATGCCAAGGGCCCACCTCCCTCTTGCTTCTGCTTCAACACCAGTTCTCCCTGGACCAACTCTAGTTCAGGCCCTGGGGAAAGAAATTCTCAGAAATTGGGTTATTCCAGCAAGAGGCTGGCTTGGCCTGCAGCTGAGGTTCCAAGGCCTCTCCTTGGGTGGGGGATCAGGGGAGAGGCCCCAGGAGGGTTGGTTGGTGTTTGAGATCCAAACAGATCCACTTTGGTATTCTAAGGATGTCAGTAGTTTGTAAACTGCATAGAGATTCCATGGTCTGACTCCTGGAAACCCTGGGTTTCCACAGCCCAGCAGATTCCTGTGGCAGCTGGAGAGATTGTGTTAAGCATGGCCATGCTGAGAAAGAGCGGGGCACCCGTGGGGCCCCTTCCAGGCAGCACTGATGCTGGCCCCAGGCCCCTGGGCCCCACCCTCCCAGCTTGTGGGCAGAAGCTCTTCCCTGAAAAGCCTGGTTTTGGGGTCAGAACATCCAGCAGGATCCCCTAAGTGGAGGCTCCCAAGATTGAAATTCCCCCTTGTTTTTGCCCAGAAATGTCTGGCTCCATCTGCCCACTCTCCCCGTTTTCCTCTCCCTCCTGCGTGCCTGTGTTTCTGCTTTCAGTGCTGGAATATTCCAATCAGAGCCGGGCCTTGGGGTGGTGAGGGGAGCCAGGGGCAGGCCAGAGGCTGGGCAGGGCCGCGGGAGGGGCCGTGCACTGACCCTGAGATGGGCTTCAGGGTGCCCTCCCCTCTGCGGCTCGGGCTTCCCACCCCAAATGACAAGGGGGGGCTCGCTGTCCCTTCCTGGGTGTGATCTCCGTCTTCACTCTCTACTCCTCCTTCCCAGGCTGAGTCAAACCCCAATCCAAGGTTCTGAGAGTCCAGAGGGGTAAAGGAGGATGGCTGAGCCAGGGCCACCCCGGAGGGAGGAGCTGAAGGTACGCGCGTGCGTGTGTGTGTGTGCGCCCGCGCGTGTGAGTTTGTGGGCATACACGTGCACTCATGGGCTTGCCCTCCACTGGGAGAAGGGCCTGGCGTATGCCTGCCTTCCCACTGAGGCCGTGAGGAAGCTCCTGCGGATGCCTGAATGCCCTATGGACCTGCTGGGTTCTGGGCCTGGGCTACCTGGAAGGTGTGGGGAGGGTGGGGATGAGGCAAGGGAGGGGTCAGGAGACACCGTAGTGCCTGACTGATGCCTGGTGCAGGTAGGTGTCAACAGGCAAGAAGGTAGGGATGCTGAGGGGGTCCACTGTAGACACGTGGACTCCAGCATCTTACTAGTGGACCCCAGGATCTAGGGGAGGTCACAAAGACCTTCGAAGAGAAGCATCTGTGGAATGACCACTGGGTACCTGGGCCTAGGCTGGGAGCCGTGGAGGCTGCAGGTGATGAGGACCTCCCCTCCTTGCCCTGGAGGGGCTCAGACTCGAAGGGCAGATTAGGCGGACACGAGCCAACTCAGGCACTTCATGGCAGGCAGCTGGGGGAGACACTGCCCTGGGGCAATCCACGAAGGCTGCAGCATGGAGGTGGCATCTGGGCTGGATTCCACAGGGAGGGCTGAAGTTCATGGGCAGAGCCCCAGGGAGTGGTGGGCACAGAGTCAGTAAGTCCATAAAAGCACTGAATTAGGCTCTGGTGGGCTCAGTGGGCAAGAGTTCCCGGGAGCGTGTTCAGGGCAGAGGAAAGCACACATGGCATTGGCCCCCAAAGTGGCTCGAGCCCACTTCACAGATGGGGAGTCTGGGTACAGAGAAGGCAGGCAGCCACAGCTGGCAAGGGCTGAGAGGGAGGCTGAGGGGCAACCCGAGCTTGCAGGTGCAGGTGTGCAAAGCCAGGAGCCTACCCCCTCACCCCACTGGCTTCTCCCCGACCACAGCCTGCAGAGGGTGCATTTCCTGCAGGCGGTGGTCACAGGCAGGCCCTGCGGAAGTGGTGGGCTCTGCGGCTTGAAGGACCGTGATCCCGGCTGAGAACTAGGTCAGCCTTCATGTCACCCCTCCCTTGTCTGGCCCCTTCAGACCCTGTCCCAGTGGCTGAGTCCAGGGGTGGCCACAACTTCCCTCTGCAGCCTCTAAGAGCAGGCTGGGCAGGGGAGGCGCCAGGCCTGCAGAAATCCTCAGATGCCAACCTGGAGGCTGACCCCAGGGAACTAGCTCTCCAGAAAGTTCTTTCTTAGTAGGGTCCCACTCCCTGCCTGCCCCTGCCAGAGAGAGTAACTCAGCCCGTGTTGGGGGAAGGGACTAGAAAGAGCTCAGGGACACAGGCTCTCATCCGGTGCCTGGACTGGGGCTCCAGGGTGAGGCTCAATTGCCCTTTCATTGTCATCCCCTCTGCCCCTCCTCCACTTCCTGCTCCAGTCACTTATTCATTCAACAAACATGGAATTCCAGGGACAGGACAGGATGGTAAATGAAAAGATTCAGACTGCCAGTCTTCACGGAGGCTAGGATTCTCTCTGATAAACTCCTGCCACCCTCAGAGGTACAACAAAACACCACCCCTTGGGGAAGCTTTCCCTCATCACACAGCTCTGTCCTGGCAGCTCTTCCCTCTGGCTTTTCTGTCCCTCTCTGTGTCCTTCAGCCTTAGGACAAGGGTGATCTGGCTCTGCCTCCCTGGGGCCAGCATGTAGTTGGGCTGGAGTAAGCGGCAGCCACCGCCATCAAGGAGGGGCAGGGTTCCAGGACCCCCCACCCCCCGGCTTCCTGGCCGATAGCACCTGAAGGCTACCAGCACCCATGCAAGTGGGCCCTGCTTTAGGAAAGTCAGCTTCTGAAAACCCCAGCAGCCAAACACAGGTAGAGGCCCCCCGATGACCACTGAGTCACTGAAACCTGCAAGAGCACTGTGCCCTGAACAGGTGCCGGCTGAACTCTGAAGGGAAGTCTGCTGGTCACCAGTCCCCAAGGGCCCGGAGGCCACTAACTTCCCTTTCCATCTGGGCTGATTCCAGCAAGGGTGTTCCAGGCAATGCTGAGGTGGAAGGGGGGGCACCAGTGCTCCCCACCCCCATTCATGGGCTTGTCCTCAGATCCTCCTCATGACCACCTCCCAGAAGGGAGGGGGGGGGCAAGCAGACCTGCCCAGGGACCTATGTCCATAAGGATTAGCTCCTGGCAGGGCCACGGGCCATGCACAGCTGGAGGAGAGATTCCAGGGCGGCGACGTCAGCATCTGACTGGCAGGACACGTGGTTCCTGCTTCCTCGCCAGGCCCTACAAGCAAAGCCCCAAGTGGGGTGTGAGGGCCTGGACCCTGGCCATGGGAACCCGCACCCTGCCAGACCTCCTGCTTCCTTCTGGGCAGAGGTAAACCTTGTGAAAACCTGAGGCCCTGAAGTCCAGCCTGACGAACTGCTGTCCATCACCAGGTGTGTGGGCAGGGTAGTGGCCAAAAGCAAGTCGGCTGTGTGGCCTGGAGCCAGGACCACTTTCAGTCTTGGCTGGCCCTCCCCATCTGAAAGGGGGGCACCCCTGGGAGATGGGCGAGCTGAAGGCAGCATCCGTGCAGCCTGGCCCTTACAGACAGGAGAAGGGTCATGGGGCAGAAACAAGCAGCTCTCCGGAGGGAAGCAAACCTGCCAGGAGTCAGAGACGTGGGGTCATGGGGCAGTGCCTTCCCTCCCCAGGCCCCCACGTCCTCCCAACACCCTGCCTTGAGGCTTCAGCTGCCAGGGGCACCGCGTACTCCTCGTGATGGTTAAGTTCACCTGCCGACTTGGTTAGGTTGTGGTGCTCTGTTGATGGTCAGGCAAGCACCCGCGTGTTACTGCGAGACTTTCGTGGACTTCAGTCGTGAGTTGATTGCATCTATGACTGGTGACATCTACAGTCAACTGAGGAGACTGCCTCAGCAGTGAGAGCCGACTCATCCAATCAGCTGAAGGCCTTAGAGGAGGATTTCAGCAGTCAGGAAGAATTCCTATCTCCACCTCAGCCAGCCAGCTTCTCTGGGGGAATTCACCAAAACTTTCATTGGCATTCCCAACTTGGGGTCTGCTGCAAGGAACTCAGACTTGCCAATCCCCATGGCTGTGTAAGCCAACTCCTATAATAAATCTCATAATATTTACATGTATGTACATATGTCAGTACACTTTTCCTGGAGAATCCTGACTGACACTCCCCATAACTGCCCGTGCTGGCCCAGAGCAAACATTCAGTCCACGGTGTTATTTTGCTTCCTGTCATGCAAGAGGCTGAGCCACAGGGCGGCTCGGTGGCCATCTCTGCAGTCAGGGACAGGTGGCCTTTGGACTTGAATAGGTGGCTAGCCAAGGCCCCACCGCCCACTGCAGGCAGAAACAGCAGTTCCCACCTGGATTCCAGGAGGCCCCTCCCAGGCTCCTGGGTGGCTGCAGAGCCCCCAGGCTGCCCAGCACCGTGCCCCTCCCCAGCACTGTCAGGGCACCTCCTAGAAGCACAAGGCAGACCCTGCTGTCCTGCTGAAGCCTCTGGGGCCTCCAGTGCTCCGAGCTGGCCCCTGTTGCCTCCCTGGCCTCAGCCCCAACCCCACTGCTTCAGTGACACCTGCTTGCTTGGGGCCTTTGCACTGGCTGTGCCGTTTGGCACACATGGGCCCAGGGGCACTGCCCACCCCCACCTGCAGTGTGAGCACCCTTTGCAGAGTGGCCCTGGCTGACAGCTTCTCCACCACCCCCAGGCAGTATCTCATCACCCTTTTGTGCACTCTGCTCTCCTCAGAGTGCTGCCTGCTCCCCTCCCCCCCTGCCCCACTGAACTGTGCAGTTGAATCAGGGCCTTGTTTGTCTCACTCACAGCATTGTCCCCAGGCCCTGGCAGGGACACGGCAACTGTCCAAGAGTCAGTGGGTGGGACATCGTGAGCCCATGCATCCTTACAGGTCCTGACCCCTCTGGACTCAGGGAAGCAGCAGCTCCTTCCCAGCCCTCCTGGGGAGAGGGGAGCAGGCCCAAGAGCTCCAGGCAGGCTGAACCGACCCTACTTTGACCCAGCTCTACCAAGCCCTGGAGAGGAGGGTGTGGCACTTGGCAAGCGGCCACACCCGTCCACTCCTGGACCCCATCCCATGTCAAGCAGCTGTAGAGGCTGGCTGTGCCCAGGCTTGGCTGCAGGCAGACCCTTCCCCTTTGAGCCCCCGAGAGTGTCTGAGCAAAGGAAGGTTCCAGGGGAGCCAGTAGCTGGATCCAGGCACTCCCAGGGTGAGGTGGGGCTGCCTGACCTGAGTTTTGAGAGATTTGTCTTGAGGAAGCTGCCCCTCACTCACCCCATGACCTGTCCCCACCATGCCCTCTGCCCGGGCTAGAGAACCAGCCTGAACCAGTTTGTGTGGTTCTGGGAGGCCCAGGAAGGGAAAGGTCCTGTAAACTAGCCAGCCATTCTTGAGGCACCTCTGACCCATTTCTCCACCCTGCTCTCTTTCTACCCGGGGGTGGTGGGGTAGGGGAATGTCAGAGGCAGACTAGGGCGCCCCCAGTTTACATCCCCCTCAGGCTGTCGCCATGTGGAGAATGGAGCCCTGTGTCATAACTGCTGCCTCGACCTGCACTTGAACAAGGTTCTTGGGCCTTCTGCTTGCATAGGATAGCTTCAGAACCCACCTAAGGAGGATTCCTAACATCCAGGAATTAAGCTCTGTGCTATGCAAGCTGGGGGAAAGCTCTCCCAGCCCGAGGTTCCATCTGTAGCTGACAGTGACCCCACTCCGTGTGCTCAGGTCAGGGCCATAGGACACGGGGGAAAGACGCAGGAACATCTGCAGGAGACGCCCTGCAAGGAATCATAGCCGTGGCCAGCAGCGGCAGGAGGGTGGCGTCAAGCTCCAACCCCAAGACTCTCGTGCTGTGTGGCTCAGTTTCCCACTAAGGAAACTGTGCTCAGTGGCTCCATCTCGAGGGATGGTCCAGGCAGAGCAGGACAAGTGACTCCTTATTTCCTTTATTGCCCTCCTCTCTCTGCTCCAATAACCCACACCAAAGTGAACAGGGCAGCAAGTGCTGCCCATAGTCGCAGTGTCCTCAGGGAACCCAGTCAACGTGTGGTATGGACGTCTGTCTCCCCCAAGCTGCAGCATTCCCGGAACCCCCAAAGTGGCAGGCAGTTGACTTTGCCACCAGCATCCATTCCCCTGCAAATAGCCCCTGGGCCCTCTCCTCCACAGCTGGTGGGCAGGCATAGGGTGGGCTCCCAACAGGCAGCCCCCAGGCACAGGAAGGGTCTTTGTCACCAGGGTCAGAGCTGATGAGAGGCTGGGATGCTCATGCTGGCTTCCTGCTCTCTTCCTGCTGGACACACACTCAAAGAGCTGCTATGGCCATCGAGCAGCCTCGATGAGGGCTGAAGATGGAGGCCTTGTGAAGGCAGGCAGAACGGTGAGACTGAGAGAAGCCATCCTGGCCACAGTGTCCCAGCCCTGATCAAGCCATGCCTGAAGGAGGACCTCTCCTTGGTTTTTCGTGAGTCAAGAAACTCGTTTTTCACTAAGTTTAGTGTGGGTAGGGTTTCTGTCATTTGCAATGAAGAGCTCTCACAGAAAACACTGCTTTCCTGGGCTGCAGAAAGAGAACAAAACTGAGATGTAGGTCCAATGCCCAGAGAAAGGCACGGCAGGGGCCAAGTCCTCAGCAGGCTGCCCTGGGCTGCGGAGGCTCAGGCTGCAGTGCCCTGGGCCTGGAGACCCCCCAGAGGTGTCACTGTGTGGCTCTGGATGGCAGAGCCAGAAGCCAGGGACCCCAGAGGCTCCCCAGCACTCATAGGCTTTCCTGGGGCCGTGCTTGCCTGGGAGGGGAGGCTGCAGGCCAGGTGTAGACCTCACTCTAGCCCCATCTTCCCACTGAGCTCCATAGTCCTCTGGGCCAGACCCCAATATGCCTGCAGTGCCTGGCAACACCTCACAACAGGGCCTCAAGTGAGCTTCAGAGGAATAGGATGTGCTCCCAAGAGGTCTAAGCATTTTGGGTTTGCTAAATGGAAAGATGACTCTCTGAAGGGAACTAGAGGGATGCTGACGCCCAGCAAGAAGGCATGGAAGGCTGGAGGGAAGAGCCACCCCTCCGCACCCCACAGAGCACCCGGACTCTGGTCTCAGGGCTCTGAGTCCTCCTGGGAGCTGGGTGTCTGCATGGATGTCAGGGCCACGAGCAAGCCCTTCTGATCGCCAGTGCCCGGGTCAGCTGTGGAAGGACGACCAGGAGACACCCGAGGCGTAGAACTTCACGCGGCTTGGCCAGTCGTCGTTGCTCTTGTCCTCATCTGAGTCATCGTCGTCTCCACTGGACGCCCCACCACCAGCCCCAGCCAGGTGGGCCGGCTGGCCCGGGAGCCCCCTGCCCTGCTCCTCCTGCTCCTCTTGTCGCTTCTGGGCTGCCAGCTCCCGGTAGCAGAGGCTGCAGACACGCAAGGGCTTGGGCGAAAGGCGTGGCAGGAGGAAGCGCTCACGCGAGCATTCGGCACAGACCACAAAGCCACACTTGCGGCAGTGGTGGCGCCGCGTCAGGGCTGAGAAGCGCGTCTGTGTGCAGCGCATGCAGATGTCCGTGGCCTTGTCGGGGATCCAGGGCGCCGCATGCTCCGTGGTGGGCTGGCAGCCCGTGGCCAGCAGCTGCCGCCGCACACACTCCTCGATGTGGCCAATCCACTCCTGGCGCTCTGTCACGGAGGCCGCGGACACCACGAAGGACTTCTTGGCTGTCTTGATCATCCAGCGGTTCTTGGCCTGCAGGGTCTCGGGCAGCAGCTCGAGGGTCACCTCCTCCAGTGGGATAATGTGCTGGCTTCGGTACTTGCGCTTGTTGAGCACGATGCTGCCATATACCAGGATGTCATTGAAGAGGAAGAAGATCCGCGGCTTGGCCTTCTTGCGGCACTCCTTGGTCAGGACACCCTCGCCCAGCAGCACCCGGCCTGGCAGGGCCAGTGGCTGTCCCGACGCCCCGAAGCAGCTCTCCACGGCTGCGATCCGCTGGCTGTTGATCTCGGTGTTGGCCAGGTGGTCCATCTTCTCCAGCTGCTGGGGCTACAGAGGGAAGAGGTGGACAAGAAGCATCAGCTTGCCTGGGCACAGCCCGAGGGCTATTCCACCACCGCCCACCCCCAGGCTGGATAGCTCATCTCTTACTGTCGTCCTGCAGGCCCATACAACCCACATCCAAGGCTGGCCGCCAGAAGCAGACCCTTAGACCAGGAGCCACTGGGAGTTGAGGGGAACATAGAAGCCAGATGGGGAAGGCAAGGCAAGTACAAAGCATGTAACTGAGCAGGTGACCACAGTGGGCAGCAGAGGCTCAATCTTCCCAGGGAACCTTGGAAGACAGGCCACAACACACCTGGACATTGTCTACCCCAGGGGTGGGAAGCCAAGCAAGTGATCACCCAGCTCCCTGCAGCCCCTGTTGGGGCTGCTTTTGGGGGGTATGGCCTGCCCCGCATGTCCAGCCTGCCCACCGGGGCAGGGGTGCAGATGCCCACAGCAGAGCAGCACCAGCATGTGCTGGAACAGCAACCCCAGCCAACCACTGACACCCTCATCCAGCAAGCCAAACCTGCTGCCCAGGCACTCACCCAGGGGCCCCACGTCCCCAGCTGAGGGCTCGGCTGCAGAGGCTGAGGTTGCAGAGGAGGGGGACCCACCTAGAGCAGCAACTGCGGCGTGCGGTGTCTGAGCGGAAAGAAGCGGAGACGACCTAAATATCTAGCAGCAGGGGAAGGATACACACAACAGGGACAAGTCCTACAGGGGCGTTCCAGCAGCACAAGTGTTACAGCGTTACAAGGAACGAACCCAAACAAGTGGGGCAGAACAGAGCAATGACAAACAACAAATGCTGAATGAAAAAAGCTAACTGCAGATCATGTGTGCATGTGACACCACTTAGGCAAGAACTACAAAACATCTTCCAAGTATTGAAGAACCGTAAACGATGAAGCAACAGACTGAAAGACACGAAGCCAGGGAGGTGTGTCCCAAGTATGGGGAGGAGCTGTGTAAAACGCCAGACCAAAGAAGGACCCGGACAAGCCCCTCTTGGCGATCACTGATCACTTATGTAGGGGGCTTTCATGGAGTACTCGTCCTTGGCGATGGGAGGAAATACGGCATTTTTCGAGCTCGACTGTCTGCTCTACCAAGAACTTGGTGGGTCTTTTAAAATGGCTGCTCATGATTAAAGGTACAGAAAGATGGTTATCAAGGTAAGCAGGGGAGTGTGCCTTCTTCAGAATGCTTTGATTGTGATCAAAGAAGCAGATGTTCACAATGAGGGAAGGGTCAGATAATGGGAGTTTTACAGACTTTAAGATTCATTGAGGCTCAGGCCTTTGTCAGCTGAATTTAAGGAAAAGGCAGTGAGAGTTGGGGGATGCTCAGTTACCTATGCCACAGGGCGGGGGGAACTGGGTGTGGCCTGGAATGGGGGTCAAGTGGGACTTCACCTTTATCTATGTTTCATTTCTTTTATCTAAGAAGAAAAAGAGCAGGAGCAACTGTGATGAAATTCCAATGCCTGCCAATTCTAGGCAGTGGGAACATGTGTTTCATTTTCTCTCTCCCTCTCTCTCTCTGAATTTAAGGTCCCTAAAAAGAATGGCAGGATGGTGTCTGGGTCAAAATTTCCTGGCTCAATGTGTGGGGGAGCTGAGCAGGCCTCGTGGGGGACCCCTGGTTGGACCTGGCAGGAGAAAGCAGCCTGCACCAGGCCTCCCCGGGCCCCTGTGCTGGCAGCTCCTCCCCCTCCCCTGGCCCAGGACTTGGGGGGCGGGGGGAGATGCAGGAGCCCCCAAGAAGAGAACGCCGGCCCTGTTTCCTCCCGCACACCAGTGGGCCTACATAGGAGCTGCCCGGTGGTGCAGCACGAGGCTAACGGTGGGGGCAGCCCGACTTTGTGTGGAGATGGCCCCCTCTGCCACGTGGGAGGCCTGCCCGGTGTCCATTCAAATGGGTGCTACCCAGGTGGAGAGTGTGTAGAAAGTGAGGGGCAGGGAGTGCCCTGAAGCACCCAGAGAGGGAAAGCTGTGCACAGAGGGGTTGAGCCCAGGGGGCCAGTAGCAGAGGGAAGGATCTGGAGCCTCCTCTTCCTGGCCCCAGGAGGGGCATCCGACCCACCAGGACCAGGTCCCCTTCCTCCCTTTAAAGGCCCGCAGACCCAGAAGCAGGGGGAGGGGGGGCACTAGCATGCCACTCGAATCAGCCCCAGGCCCCGCAGTTCGGCCCGTGCCCTGGAGCTCCCAGCTGACCCCTGCCTGGAGGGGCTCCTTGTCCCTCCCCTCTCCAGGCTGCAGAGGCTCCTAGGTCAGGGTGAGGGGTCGGTCAGACACCGTCTCCTGGCCCAGCTGAGAGCTCACACCTGGCTTGGAGTCTGCAGGGGAGCCTTGGGTCAGCTGGGGACCTCTTCAATTTTTTCTCACCAACACGTGGCCTTCTGACCACTTAGGCTAGGGAAGGAGAGCTGGGTCACGTCCCTGCTCCTCCTTGGGAGGATGAGGCTGGAAGGAGCCTGTGGGCAGCCTGTGGCCCTTGGTCGGTGCCTGGGATGGCTCCCGCAGGGCACCCAGCGCCAGCAATGGAGGGGAGGTGGCTGTGTAGGGTGAGCAAGCCTGGGAAGCAAGGGCCTGGGCCCTCCTCCCCACAGCATCCTAGCAGCATGCCCTCAGGGCCTGGGTTGTGAGAAGTGACTTTAAGGACACATGGCAGCGCAGGCCTGGCACACGCAGTTACTATCATAAGGCACGCTGCTTCTGATCCTCAGTTTCACCGTCTATGAAACGGGGCTAGGACTGTCTTTTTTAGCTGCCTCTCAGCATGACCGCAAACATAAAGCTCTTTGGTGAAGAAGGAAGGATGTTCTCATGCACACCCAACAGTGACTGGGTGCTGTGGACCCTCCACTGCTACCCAGGGGAAAAACAAGAGTGTGGAGATTTTCAACGATCCCTGGGATAATATATTATTAAATGTACCCCATGAGTTTCCTTTTAAGTGCCAGTTATTTTTCAACAGGTTTTCTTACATAGGCTCTAGAGGCCACAGAGGCTACTGGCCTCTCTGTGCTGTTGTGAAGGCAAGACCTGGTACACATTGTCTCATTTAACCCCCAAACACGGAGTCACCATCCCCATTTTCTCGGAGGCCTGCCCAAAGGTCACAGAGCCAGCAAGGAGCACAACAGGGACTGAGCCAGGCCGGGAGGGTGGGATGGCCCCAGGGGATGCCTGGCACTCCTGCTGTCACTATCCCCCACCCACCACCCCAAGATGCATGGGTGATTTGCAAGTTGCTGAGGGTCACCACCCCTCCATCCAAACCCTTGAACAAACCAGGGAAATGCCCTGTCCCTGCATCTTTCCTTAAAACCTGCACTATGGAACACGAATGACCTGCCACATGAACGGGGCTGATGGCGTCCAAGGCAAGAGCTGTGTGGCTAGGGCGCCAGGTCCTGAGAGATGACCAGGTTCCTGTGCGTGACAGTCAACATGCCACGTTGCTGACTGCACCAGGAACAAGCAAAGTACAGCCTGAGGACCACATCTGGCCTAATGCCTGCTTTTGTAATAAAATGTAATTTGGCACACAGCCTACAAAGTCTAAAATATTTTACTATTTGGCCCTTTACAGAAAAAATGTGCTGATCCCTGACCAACACTACCACACGCTGGAAATACAGAAGGCACTGGTGCCAGGGACACACTGGATGAGCCAGCCGCCAAAGGCTCTGCCCTGATTGGATGCAACCTCTCCTCTCCCCATCTGGGACACAATCCTTGGGATTGAAAGATGTTTGGTGCCCTGACCAGGGAACCCTAGAAAGTCACCGCCAGAAGGGGTGCTCTGGGTCCATCTTGCCTCCTGTGCCGGCCACTGCTCATGAGAGAGGAACACACCTGGCCCAAGGTCAGAAGACTCAGGCCCCTGGGACAGCCCTGCCCTCTGGACCTTCCCCTCCCTTTTCCCTGACTGCTCACCCTCTGCCAGCAGGGACCTCAGCCCCAATCAGGCCCACCCTGCCCCCATGCCTGCATGTCCCAAATACTGATGGCCCCCTGGTGATGTAGGGGAGCTGGAGGGCAGGCTTTTGGGGATCATACTTCCTGGTGGGAGAGACAGACCAAGAAGTCATTTCCCGATAGTGAGGGCTGGTGGCCTGGGCAGGGCCAGGTGTCAGGGAAGGCCTAGGGGAGGATGTAACCTTGGTCACCCTCCCAACCCCCCAAAACCCTGAAGGAGCCAGGCTGCACAAAGGCCTAGGGGAGGGAGCACTCTGAGGAACAGCCCCAGGTGGAATGAGCTTCTAGAAACAGGAAGGACTGACTCGAGGTCTCCGTGGGAGGAGGAGAGAGGTCAAGTCCAAGCGGCCAGCTGGCCAGGCCAGTTTGGCAGGGCCCAAAGGCCATGGTGAGGACTTGAGGTTCTCCCAAGTGCAGTGCTCTGGGAGGGTTTGGGGGCAGGAGAGCAGCCTGGTGCTTCTGGGGCAGCCTAGGGCCCCCTCCAGGAAAATAATAGTCATAAAGACAATAAATCACACTGCCCAGCCCAGCACATTTAATGCTCACTAAAGCCCCTGGAGGATGTACCAGCCATCCTCAAAGTCACTGCCTAAGATCCCGCCTAGGCTCTAAAATAGCCATGAGCCACAGAGGCTGCTCTTTCCCAAAGACTGAAGCAGGAATTCTTAAGTCCAGAGGCCACCGCCCCTCTCTGAACGCCTTTCCCCCCAACCCCTGCCCCCAGGCCACTAAGCCCCTTGCAGGGTCTGGGCAGGTCCCCTGGCATGATTGGCCGCCCCACCCCCAGCACACTGGCCACACCCCACTTCCTTCCTTGGGGTGGGCTGGGAGGGCTCTCCCTCAGCTCCCTTGCCTCCCGGCCTGGCCTTGGCAGCCTCTAGGGCTGACGTGTGCAGAAACACATGGCCAAAGTCACAGGAAGGGCCACCCCGGCCTGCAGACACCCCAGTGGGAATTACGGGCCGAGGATGACCCAGCGTTTTCCTCCCCTTCTCCCCCTCCAGACCTGGAACTGCCAGCCAAGTCCCACCAAGGTGTTCTGTCTGTCTTCAGGAAGTAACCCAGGGATCTGCCGCCTAGGCTGGGACCTGGAGATCCTTGGCCTTTGACACTTCTGGAAGTGAGATAACAGCTGTGTTCAAATCCCGAACCAGTGTTTCCCTTGGACTATGACACCAAGTTTTCCGGAGTGAGATTTTCCCTCACTTTTCCCACTTGCAAAGGGGGCTGATGACCTTCCCCTTTACAGTTCCACGGGTGCTAGGGGAGAGAGAAAGGGAGATTCCAGGTGCACCCGAGACCCATTTCCATGGGGTTGAAGGAACAATTGCCAGCCCACCCCTCTGGGCCTGCCTCAGTTACTTCCTGTGTGAGGTGAGAGATGAAGCTTGGCCAGCTCCCACCCAAGGGCCAGAGGTTCCTAAGAGACAGGCCAGCAGGGCCTGGGCCTGTTCCCCGTCTCGCTCTCACCGCGTGCGGCAGTGGTCTAGACTGAGACCCGTGTCTCCAGCAGTGAGGCTCCGACGGCGGCGCGAGGCCACGACTTCCCGAGGCATCCACGGACAACGGGTGCGCCGAGATCCCCGCAGCCCCGGAGCGGCCCTGGACCCTCAGGACCCTCGGCTTACACGTCGCGCACTCCCGGGGTCCTCTACCTGTTCCGGCCCGCCCCCCAGCTCCCTCCCCCAGCCTCCAGACCCGTCAGCCAGCGGGGAGCGCCCTTCTCCGCGCCTCTCCCGGGGCCAGAGACGTCTCCGGGACGTGCCTGGCTGCGTGACGTCCCCGACCCGAGCCCGGGCTCGGGAGCAGCCTAGACGGCACGGCCCAGAGCCGGGAGGCCGGAGCGGAGCCTGCCCGCTGCGCGCGCCCGACCGACCCGCGAGACCCTTACCTCCCGCGGCGCCCCCGCCCGCGCGGCCGTCTGTGGGTTCGGATCCGCCGCGGGCCGCACCCCGCCTCGCAGCTCCCCCGCCACGCCCACTCGGTGGCAGCCAATCGGGGCCCCGGGACGGCGGCGGGGTGGGGTCTGGCGCCCTTTGCCGGACTAGAGGTGGCTGAGCAACGTGCGCGGGCGGAGCCGGCCCGAGAGCCGCCCGCGCGCGGTGGGCGTCGGGGGTCGGCCCCGCGCGGAGGCTCCTCCCCCCCACACCCTCCCACCGTTTTTCCTTTCCGCCCCCGCCCTCCGCCCGCTGGCGGCGGCCGCCGGGGGCTGAGTCCGCCTTCCCAATTCCGGCAACCAGGGAGATTAATAATAATAATAAATCAGTAGCATTGTATTTATTTGTTCTATTCCTCACAATATTTATTTTGGACAATTGCATTTTGAACTTTTTCTAGTGGAACCTTTCCAACATACACCGAAGGAAAGAGAGAAGGGTTTCATGGACCTCTGAATACCTAGCCCCCAGCTTCAGCGTTAACAGTAGGGTCTGTCCCTCCCTCCCCGCTAAGCCCTCCGTGCTCCTCGGGACACTCAGAATGGAAGCCCAAGGCCTCCTCGCTCCTCGTCTCAGCCCTCTTTCATCTCCCCAGATACTTCACCGTGTTTTTGCCTTCATCCTGTTCCTCCAAAGCCCAAGGCTGTTCCCACCGCTGAACCTTTGCCTGTCTCCTGCCTCCAGATCTTCCCATAGCTGCACTTGGCCTTGGGGCCTCAGCTCAAATTGCCGCATCTCAGGTTTCCCTGACCACCTGAAGCAGCGCCCCGCTTCCACCCTTCACCGGGTTTTGTTAGGTTTTTAGCGCATTGAGCCCAACTTGAAGTCATCTTATTAGGTCACTTGTTTACAAGTCCATGGCTTGGCCGCCACCTAGGCCGAGAGCCCCACGGGTCCTACTGTCATCATCCAGTTCGCGCCTATCTCTGGAAGGCTGAGTTCAAGCACACCAGGAATTCAGGAGGAATAAAGTTAATGAAGGTCCCGATAGGGTGAAATTTGTGGTCTCCTAGGGGGGAGACTGGGAACTTTGATAAGGGGCTGGCTGGGGGAAGGGCCCACCTGCTGGGCCAGCCGAGGTGAGAGAGGGGCAGCAGGAGAAGGAGCTGACCTGCTCCAAGCCACGGCCCAGACCTTCCACCCAGCCTGGACTCCAGCCTCCAGGTTGGTGCTGGAAGGTGCAAGCTGAGCAGCAGTGCCCTGCTCTCCTGGGTGGGGTGGGCATAGTCGATGGGGTGAGGCCTGCTCCTGGTTATGGGCTTCTTCCACCCCACGTGGTGAGCCAGGCTCATAGGAGCCAGGATATGGGCTGAGAGGGGCAGGGGGTGGGAGCCAGGGAGGAGTGAGAAGGAGGGGCAAGAGAAAGAGGATGGGTGGAGGCGACAGGCAATGAGAGCCTGCACCACACCCATGGCCACCTCCCCACTCCATCTCCTCCACCCTCATCAATGAGGACGACAATGCCTGCTGAGCATCCGGAAGTCCCAGCCTGGTAGTCAGCCCATCAGCCCAACTCGGCCCTCATGGAGGTGACTCTGCTGCACAAAGCGTTCAAACATTTAAGATACTCATTGGTAACATTCAGTATTGGGAGCTGTATTGTCAGTTTTCTTAAATAGAAGATTTGAAAATGCTGGTCCTATATCTCCAGACAGCAGAGCTGTCTGTCCCCTTTAGATGGGGCATATGTGCTTCCCTTTGCTACAGTCCTCACCACTCCCTCTGGTCTCCTTCTGCACCTCCAGTTGAGTATGCATTGGACTTTGCAAATCTTGATGGTCTAGCTTAGCCTCTGCACCATGCAGAGGAGAATGAGACAAAGCCCTGAGATCCCAGAGGCCAAGTTTAAGCAGGGAGGCCAGTTCGGACATTATGACATGGAGAAATGGTGGAGCGGACATTGAGCTGAGGTTTCAAGTTCGTGTTCTGTGAGTGCCTCAAGCACAGATCCCTCGTCCTAGCAAGAGGGGCTTCCCAGGGAGGGCAGACCATCTTGTTCCTGACTGCATCCAGCAACGTGCCTCACACAGAGCAGGCACCCAGGAAAGGAAGGACTTTGCATGACTCTGGAAAGCCAGAGGGAGGCTGCACACATGGAGTCAGGAGACCCTCCTAACCCTGTTTCACTGGTGGTTCAGGGTCCACTTGGGCCTTAGTCTCCTCGTCTGTTCTGCCTTCCAGCTCTGACATTCTCTGGATCTGAGTGGAATTCTGGGACATTCCCAGGAGGTAGCACAGGCTCGGAATCTGTTCGCTTTGCTCCAACAGGGGCAGTTGTAGGCGGAGCAGACCTGGGTGGAGAGCCATGTTCCTCCAAATAAGAGGAAAAACTCGTGACTCAGGGAAAGGCAGAAGTTGAGTCAGCCAAGCCACAAGCTGTGGAAAAAATGAGGTCTCCCTGAGGCTTTTTTTACGCCTCAAGCAAGAAGCTCCTCCTGAGGAAAAGCTGGCATCCAGCCTGCAGGAACACCAAGCCTTTCAGCGAACACCAAAGTTCTGGATTTTCAAGCTAGGCTTTCCGGGGTCACCTCTGTGAAAGTCACCAAGAAGTTTTATTGGATCATTTATTAAATTCTGTCTATGTGCTAAGCACTGTGAGCTAAACACTTTGTGTTATCTCTCCTCTGGCTAAAGCTATTATTCCCATCTTTTGGTTTAAGAAACTGAGATAAACACTGAGATATCTCGAAGTGAAGTATCAAGATGTCTGCAACTAACACAAATGGTCAGAGAGACAGATACAGCAAAGGTGGCCTAAAATGAACAACTGATGAATCTAGGTCAAGGGTTGGCAAAATCTTTCTGAAAAGGGCCAAATATTTTAGGTTTAGTGTCTTTGTGGCAACTACTTAACTCTGTCTTTGAAAAGTAAAAGCAGCATAGATCAGGTGTTCTTAACCTTTTTTATTCCACAGACCCCTTTGCCAGGCAGGTGAGAACCATGGACCCCTTCTCAGAATGTAGCAGCAGATAGTTTTATGACACTCAACATCAGCATGTCTTTAAATTTAATTTTACGATTATTCAAAATTACATTTCAGCAAACATTTAGAAATTTGAGTTTTCCCACGGTGTCCTAAACCATCTCCTCCATCCTTACCAACCTTTTGGCAGGCAGTTATCCACTGCACTCAGAACATGCTGCATCAAAATAAAAATCATACCAAGTCCATATTATACCATGTATTATTTAATAGATATACCATACTTTCACCAATACGTTCCCACAAGAATAATGTTTTCAAATGCATAAAATAAAATTACAAAGGAAATCAGTTACATATATTGAAATACAGTTACTAAGATTAAAAAAAATATGATACAATACTATGCATATGTGCTTTTTTCTTAACACATTAAATAATAATCCAACACATCAAAAATGTAGTAAAGTTGGGAAGTAGATTTGGATCAATGGATAGAGCAACCGCCTACTACATGGGAGGTCCAAGGTTCAAACCCAGGGCCTCGCCTCCTGACCCATGTGATGAGCTGGCCCGTGTGCCATGCTGATGCGCGCAAGAAGTGCCGTGCCATAGAGGGAGCCCCTCACACAAGGAGTGTGCCCCGTAGGGAGAGCCACCCTGTACGAAAAAAGTGCAGCCTGCCCAGGAGTGGCGCCACACACACGGAGAGCTGTTGCAGCAAGATGACGCAATAAAAAGAGACACAGATTCCTGGTGCCCCTTACAAGAATACAAGCGGACACAGAAGAACACAAAGCAAATGGACACAGAGAGCAGACAAGTGGGGGGGGGGGGGGGCGGGGAAGGGGAAGGGGAGAGAAATAAATAAAAAGTAAATCTTAAAAAAATATATAGGAAAGTTAAATTTGATTTTTTAAAGACATGTCAATGTGCAGACTGTTGTTGTTTATCTTGAATAAGAACATTAACCTGTGGTGTAGTACTTGACAAGGCAACACACATATCATGTTGGATAATCTAATTGAATTAATTTTTTAAAATTCCAGCTCATGGATCCCCTAAAACCTTTCCACAGACTCTTGGGGGTCTGTGACCCCTGGTTAAGAACCCCTGGCATAGACAATATGTACACAAATGGGCAAACTTTATTTCTGGACACTGAATTTTATATACTTTTCATGTGTTAGGAAACATTATTCTTTTAATTTTCCCCCCCAACCATTTAAAACTGTAAAAACCATTCTTAGTGTATAGACTGTATAAAAACAGGCCGTGGGCTGCTATTTGATCAGATGGCTGATTTAGGCTGTTTGTTGTAATTTTCTGTAGGTTTGAAAATTTTTGAAGCATGAAATTGGGAAAACAAATAAAATATAAAGGACACAGAAATCCTATTGCTTCTAACAGGTAGATCTTGAAGTTGGCTGCCAATCTGCCTGACTGCTAAACTGCTTTTGTATGTTGATTCTTTATTAATGACAATGTACTTGAGACTCTTTCTGACTAAAGTGGCATAGAACTATGGAACATTTTGGAAAGAGTTCTATTCAAATGGTTAAAAGGATTAGCTTTAAAGGGGGAACCCCTGAGATGTTTAGAAAACATGAATTCAAAAAGAAGATCTTGAGGGCTGTTGGCCACAGTTATAGTGGATTTGCAGCACTCTGCACCCACACTGCACTGAGCCATGAGGCTGCAGGACTCTTCCGTCCCCCGCTTTCCCCGCTTCCCTAATGTCAATATTTATTCCTTTCTATGTGTGATTTCTCCGTGTTTATCATTCCAACTGGCTGCACATCCTTTTCATGTTTGTGGGTATTCTTACGCCTGCCTCTCATCGGAGCCCTTGAGGCTCCAACAAGGTCAAAGGGAAAGAAAAGAAAACTGGAAAGAAAACAGAATAACACTTTTGAGAAAAAGCCTCAGATGGGTAAAATAAGTGTTGTATCTAAATATAATCTTCAGGGTGTCATAGACTTGCCTCGTTTCTCAAGGAAGGTCAAGCCACTCTGACAGAGTGGGTTTGACAAAATTCCATCTGGGTCATTTATTCATTCAACAAACAGTTTAGGCTGCCTCTCTGTGCCACTGTGTGATTTGAGTGGGATTCAGACCAATAGATATATATTTATCCATGAAGAGTGAGAACTGCTCACTAGAGCAGAGGACTGGGTTCCCTTTGGGCCAGAACAGCCCGATTGGATAGCACCTCTTGGAGCCCCATTTTGTGAGGGAAAGTCAGCCTTTAGGGTCTAGCTGGGAAAGAATTCCTTCCTTGCTGCATTGAAGGCAAGATCAGGAATTGTGTGTGTGTGCATGTATGTGTGTGTGTAAATTATTGCTGACAGAATTCACAAGGATCTGGTTTCAGTCTTTTTTTAAAAATTAAAATAGAATTTATTAGCTTTTCTTTTAATATAAACATGAGAAAAAAAAATACTGTAGGTTGTAGCATTCTTTTCAAAATAAAACTGTAATCAAATACTTGAATTTCCAGGCTCCAAACACCATAAACAATGTTTTTTTTTGAGGTGGTAGATTATAATATTTTATGTGCCACTATTATTCCTCTGTCTTTAAAAAAATAATGGAACCTGCAGCACTCAAAGATAAGGCGAAGTGTTTCCATACTGAGAGTATTTCTAGTACAGAAATGCTTTGTTTTTAGGCAAAATTCCTAAGACGCACATTTCAGAAGGTAGAAGAGATTTCATAGAGTTGACAACCTTTTTTTCCCCCAAAATATTTCAGATCTAATTAACGCTGTTATCAAAATCTTCTAAAAGTTCTTACCCCTGCCCTTCAAAGCCCAAGGTTAGGGTTCCTAATGTTTGTATGAATTCCCTCTTTAAACACCCAGAACTTGAAATGGGATGACTACAGAGAGTTTACCATGTAAGATAAAGTTCTTTCATATCATTTACTACTATTAGGGCCCAATTTATTTTAATTTGTTACACATTCACTACACTGCTCTTCACAATCTTTTTACCAAATTACACTGCTCTTCATAATCTTTTACCAAATCTAGAGAATTAGAAATTTAGGTGAGCAAAGCAGATGAACAGTGCACGGCCCTGCAAAGGACTACTCAGTCTGCCTCTGGAAGGGATGATGGGTGGCTTGGACCTGTGGGAAGGAGGCTTACATTTTACAGGTGGTGGCTGCATGCTCGTATATCCCCTCCCACACTGAATAGGATTAATCCGTGTCACCAATAGGATGTTGTGGAAATGACAGTGTGTACTTATGAGTCTAGGGCATAGAAAATACCGTGACTTCTACCCCGCTCTCTGGGGGAAGCTGGAGGCTTAGTCACAAGGGCAGTCAAGCAGCCTTCTGAAAAGGTCCATGTGGTGAGAAACTGAGGCCTCCTGCCAAAAGCCAGCATGGCCTTGCCCACCACATGAATGAGCCTACCTGAAAGCCTTGAGGTGCTTGCAGTCCAGGCAGACATCTCACAGCACCCTCATGAGACCCTGAGCCAGAACCATCCAGCTAAGCTGCCCCCCAATTCCTGACCTACAGGAATAAATATTTATTTTGTAAGTTTCTAAGTTGGTTTTTTATTTGTTGCTGCTGCTGCTACAGCTACTTTTTTTTTATTAGAGCAGTGTAGGTTTACAGAAAAGTCATGCAAAGAGTACAGAGCTCCTACATGCCTCCACCCCCAGTTCTTATTATTAACATTTTGCTTTAGTGTGGTACCTTTGTTACAATTGATAAAACAATATTATTATATTATTAAATATAATGCATAGTTTAAATTATACACTGTGTTGTACAGTTCTCTGGTTGTTTTTTAAAAACTTTTATTCTGGTAACATACATGAAACTTAAAATTTAACTGCTTTCAAATATACAGTTTAGTGGTGTTAATTACATTCACAATGTTGTTAAGTCAGTAAGTTTTGAGGTAAGTAGTTATGTAGTAACAGACAATTACTGTACCCTTTTCTGCCCTTTGAATTTTGTACCTTTAATATTTGTGCATGACCAAATGATGATGATGATGACCTAAGACATACCATGGCCTGTCTGAGCAAGAATTTGGGGGATGTTACAGTTGTGTAGATGAGGGTGGATAGGTGGGAATGGCTCTAGGGGCAGGAAGCCTTAGCCTAAGGGGGATACACCTGTGCTCAGAGAAGTGGAGCAAGAATTTGAGTTCCAGATGTGTATGTGTGTGTGTGTGTGGGGGGCACCTGAACAGATGCAAATGTTTTGTACCAGCTGTCTATAGGCCCCACAAATACTTTTTGTTTGGCTTGCACATTGGATTTTAAAAATCTGAACTTGACTCCTATCTCAATTGCTAATGTTATAAATATTGACAATATTAATGTTGGCAAAGATATGGATAGAGCATACTCTCTAATATATTGCTGGAGGGAGTGTAAATTGGTATAACTACTTTGGAAAACCATTTGGTAGTATCTACTAAAGCTCAACATACACCAGCCTATGACCCAGAAATTTGCCTCCTACCTAAGAGAAACGAGGGCATTGGCCACTAAAATGCATGTGCAAGAATGTTCATAAAAACTTTATTCATAAGAGCTCTAAACTGAACACAACCCAAATGTCCATCATTAGTGTAATGGGTAAATAAATGTGGTATATCTGTACAATGGAATACATCTCAGCAATAAAAATAATGCTGATTCACTAAAGCACATGAATGGGTCCACAGACTTAATAATGAATGAAGGAAGCTGGACACAGAAGATTCCATTTATGTGAAGTTCCAGAAAGGCAAAACTACTCTACAGTGATAGAAATCAGATAGATGATGGGTGGTATTGATTGGGAAAACATGAATTGGGAATGGCCTCTACAGTGCTGAAAATGTTTTATATGTATCTAGATATTGATCCTGCTGGTGATTCATGGTAAGTATGTGTGTAAACATTTATCAAACTGTACACTTAAGATCTGTGCACAGGTATGTTAGAACTCAATAAAATCAAAGTAACTAAGAAAAAAACCTGAGCTGGAATTCTATTAGCTGGCATGCACATCCTGGTTGTCCATAATCCCCACTACTCCCCATTGTCATACTCCTTGGCTGTCCTCTGTGTGGCCTCTGAAGACTGCTAGATTTGTAGCCTCTGCAGGAGGTGCCCTCTAATGGGGCTTCCCCCTTCTCCCCAAGCTGTAGTCTGGGTGGGGGTGGGCAGCTAGGACATAGGTGGGCTTGCAATTTACTGGGATTTTCATCCCCAATGTGTTCAGTTCCCTGCTGGTCTGTGGCAGCCATGAAAATACACCCCTTAATCCCCTGCCACAAGGCTCATGACTGACTGAAGACCCAGGTGTTGCCCTTCTGGAGCCTCCCTGGATTCATGCCAAAGCCATATCCAGGCTGCTTCCAGCCAATGTCTGAGCATGGAAGGGGTACGAATGTTGGTCCTATGAGACGTGGCACCTCTGAAATGGGAAACCTTGTCTTAAGGACTCCCCATTGGCCTGGTATCACTTCCTTGGTCTGAACTGTAGTATGAGCCTCTTCCTCCCCAGTTCTCCTTTCTTCCCTCTCTCTTTCCAGGTGTAATACCTGCAGAGCAGTCTGAAGGCTCTTCCCACCTCCTCTGGCTTTATCCTTCAGGTATATCCCCCAACAATCTCCCAACACATCTTTTTTTTTTTAAAGATTTATTTATTTATTTATTTCTCTCCCCTTCCCACCCCCACCCCCAACCTGGTAGTCTGTTCTCTGTGTCTATTTGCTGCATCTTCTTCTTTGTCTGCTTCTGTTGTTGTCAGCGCCACGGGAATCTGTGTTTCTTTTTGTTGCATCATCTTGTGTCAGCTCTCTGTGTGTGCAGCACCATTCCTCGGCAGGCTGCACTTTCTTTCGCGCTGGGTGGCTCTCCTTACAGGGCGCACTCCTTGTGCGTGGGGCTCCCCTACGCGGGGGACACCCCTGTGTGGCAGGGCACTCCTTGTGCACATCAGCACTGTGCGTGGGCCAGCTCCACACAGGTCAAGGAGGCCCGGAGTTTGAACCACGGACCTCCCATGTGGTAGATGGACACCCTAACCACTGGGCCAAGTCTACCGCCCATCCGACACATCTGATTCTGTCTTGGTGTCTGCTTCTTGGAGCACCCAACTAAGACTCAATTGTACCAGTGGTTCCCTTCTCCCACCACTCAGGGTCACAATGCCCAGACACCTTTAGAGTCCCTTGCTGCCCCCATCTCTGTTCTTCCCTCCCTTCACTTCCTGTTCTCATCTCTCTCCTCCTCTTCAGCTGACATGGTGGAAGAATTTTAATTCCTCTTCTCTTCACATTGTAGGGAAGTTTTCTCAAGACAGAAAAATCATCTCTTTTGTGATTTCGTATGACAAACTCCAGCATCACCTTCACAATTTCCCCATCAAATCTCTCTCCTTATACTCCTTTGAAGATTAAAGGGAAGAAATTGACCAATTTCTTGAAAAACACAAACTATTGAAACTTATTCAAGACTAAATGGATAGCCTGAAAAGTACCATAACTATTACGAAAGTTGAATTTGTAGTAAAGCCTTGCAACAGAGAAAACTCCATGCCAGATAGTTTCACAGATTGCTACCAAACACTTAAGGAAGAAATAATACTAATTCTACAAAAATTCTTTTATGTTAGGCTAATTACCCTAATAATTCTAGCCTCATAGAATATTAGGGTAATTAGCCTAATATAAAAATCAAAGTTAGTTAATAAAAGAAAACTATAGACCAATATCCCTCATAAACATAGATGCAAAAAACCTCAACAAAATATTAGCATACCAAATTCAGCAATATGCATATAAAATAACACATCACAACCAAGTGGTGTTTTATTACAGGGATGTAAAGCTGTTACAACATTCAAAAGTTCATTGATATAAGTCACCATATCAATAGACTAAAGAAGAAAAACCATATTATCATCTCAGTAGATACAGAAAAAACAATTGGCAAAACCCAATACCCATACCAAAATATCTCAGCAAACTAAAAGTGGAAGGGGACTTCCTTAATCAGACAAAGGACACCATCCCCCTCCCCATACACACACAACAGCTAATATATTTCATGGTGAAAGTCTGACTGCTTTTCCCCTAAGATCTGGAACAAGGCAAAGAAGTTTGTTCTCACAACTCCTATTCAACCTTGCCCTGGAAGTTCTAGCCTATATAATAAGGCAAGAAATATAAAAGGCATATAATTGGAAAGAACAAAATAAATCTCATGCTGTTCTCTTATGACTTGATAGTCTACATAGTCTCAAGGAATTTACATAAGAAGTTTTCAGAACTAACAACTGAGTTTAGCAAGTTCACAGGAACAATGTCAATATGCAAAAATCAATTATAGGGAAGCAGATTTGGCCCAATGGACAGGGCGTCCGCCTACCACATGGGAGGTCCAAGGTTCAAACCCAGGGCTTCCTGACCCAAGTGGAGCTGGCCCACGCACAGTGCTGATGCACACAAGAAGTGCCATGCCATGCAGGGGTGTCCCCTGCATAGAGGAACCCCACTTGCAAGGAGTGTGCCCTGTAAGGAGAGCCACCAGCGTGAAAAAAGTGCAGCCTGCCTAGGAATGGTGCTGCACACATGGAGAGCTGACACAGCAAGATGACACAACAAAAAGAGAAACAGATTCTGGGTGCTGCTGACAAGAATACAAGCAGACACAGAAGAACACACAGCAAATGGACACAGAGCAGACAACTTGGGGGAGGGGGGCAGGGAAGGGGAGAGAAATAAATAAAATATAAATCTTAAAAAAATCAATTATAAATATAGATATATTTCTGTATACTAGCAACAAAAACTTGAGAATCAAAATTTTAAAAACAGTGCCATTTACAATAGCACTCAAAACTGAAATTCTTATAACCTGAAAGTCTAGCTGAAAACTATAAAACTATAAAGACATCAAAGAAGACCTAAATATATGAAGAGGTCTAATGTGTTCATGGATTGGAAGACTCAATATTGTTAAATTTTCAATTATCTCTGACTTGATCCATACATTCAATACAATCAAAATCAAAATCCCCACAGGATTTTTTTTCTTTTTTTCCCCTCCCCCATCCCCACCCTGCTGTTTTTGCTGTCTGTGTCCATTCACTGTGTGATCTTCTGTATCTATTTCTCTTTTTGTCTTCTCTTCTCATCTTTCTCCTCTAGGATTCAGAGGGATTCAATCCTGAGACCTCTGATGTGGAGAGAGGTTCCCTGTCAATTGTGCCACATCAGTTCCTGGTCTCTGCTGTGATTCACCTTGACTCTCCCCTTTGTCTCTCTTTTTTGTTGCACCATCACCTTGCTGTGTGACTCACTTGTGCAGGCACTGGCTCACTGTGTGGGCACTGGCTTGCCACACAGGCATGCTTTCTCTTCTTCTTTTTCACCAGGAGGTCCCAGGGATTGAATCTGGGTCCTCCCATGTGATAGGTAGAAGCCTTATCACTTGAGCTATATCTGTTTCCCCCTCACAGAATTTTTCATAGATATTGACAAGCTGATTTTTAAAGAATATGTGGAAAGGCAAAGGAAGTAGAATAAACAAAACATTTTGATAAAGAAGAGTTAGAACTCTCACACTATGTGGTCTCAAGAATTACTATAAAGCTATAGTAACTGAGACAGTGTGGTACTGCTGAAAGGCTAGACACATAGATAAAAGGAACAGAATAGTGAGTCCAAAAATAAACCCAAATCATTATGATCAAATGATCTTTAACAAAGAAGCAAGGACAATTCAATGGAGGAGGGACAGCAGATTCAACAAATGGTGCTGAAGTAACTGGATGTCTATATACAAAAAAATGAACTTTGATTTACTCTTTACACTTTATGTAAAAATTGACTCAAAATGGATAATTGACCTAACTGTAAAACATCACACTATAAAACTCTAAGAATGAAACACAGGAGAAATTCTTTGATAAAAAGTTCAATAAAAAGTTCTTAGAACCATGATCCATTAAAGAAAAACACCAGAAACATGATCCATAGAAGAAAAAAAATCAATAAATTGAACTTTATCAAAATAAAACTTCAGTTCTGTGAAAGGCACTGTTAAAATGAATAGAGCAGCCACATACTGGGGGTAAATACTTTCAAATCATGCATCTTACAAGGGGCCTGTATCCTGAATATATAAATAACTCTCAAAATTCCATACAAAGGAGAGGATGACAGCAGCAAACTATGGACTGTAGTTAAAAGTAACATTTTAATATTCTTTTTATCAGTTGTAATGAAAATTACCAGTCCAATGCTAAATGCCAATAATAGGGGTTTAAAAGGGGCAAGTAGTCTTTCTTTTTTGGGGTAATGAATATGTTCTGAAATAGTTTGTGATGATGAAAGCACAACTCTGTGATTATAGTGAGAGCCATTGATTGTACACTTTGGATGGATTGTATGGTGTGTGAATATATTTCCAATAAAACAATTTAATAATTTTTAAAAAATGGTTGGATGGGGAAACAGATGTGGCTCAAGCAGTCTGGTTCCTGCTTCCCACATGGGAGGTCCCAGGTTTAATTCCCAGTGCCTCCCACGGAAGATGAGCAAAACAGGGCTGAAGCAATGAACTGATGCAACAAGCTGACACAATGGGATGTTGCAATGAGGAGACACAATGAAGAGAGAGAACGAGAGACTCAATAAGCAGGGAGCAGATATGACTGAAGCAATTGGGTGCCTCCCTCCCACATAGGAAGTACTAGGTTCGATTCTCAGTGCCTCTGAAAAAGAAGACAAGCAGACACAGAGAGCACACAATGAGCAGACAGTGAGTGCAAAATGGTGGGGGGTTGGGGCGAGAAAGAAAGAATTCTTTTAAAAAATGGTTGGAAAGCTTTATGATAGTTTTACTTTCCCTGCCCCAACCCCTCTCAGGCTCACTAGCAGACCACATTCATAATGTGGGACTCTGGTCCCTCACTCCTGAGGGACCAGAGCAGAGCTTATTTGCAAATTAGTATGTATATCTGTTCTAAACAGTCTTGGTAGCTACTTGAAGGACTGTAATACCAAGCGCTTATCTCTGTTCACCTAATTCAAAATCCACTCAGGGTGGAAAAGTGACAGGCATTGCTTAAAAACATTTTAAGGTTAATGAAAAAACTTGCAAAATATTACAGTTAAGGCAATTAATACAATGCTTAAGGCCTGGAAGGAAAAGTCAGGGAGAGAGTTTCTTTGGGAAATTATGGCAATCAAAAGCACCTGTGTTTACTGGGAATTTAGACTGCATGTACATACTCAGGATCAGACATACACTCAAAAAAGACCTGAGAAGACCCTAAGCTTTCATCACTGGCCAAATTCTAGACTCATGGCAAGAAAGAACTCTGAGGCAGAGTTGTAAATGATCTGGCTAGGTGTTAAGAGAGTGCTCCAACAAAGGGCCAATTTGCAAAGACTGAAGATTTTTTTTAAAAGCTCCCAGCACCCAAGAAAATGTCTATTTAAACACTAGGGCTGAACATAAGCTAAGCTTTCAACAATTGAGAACAGCAAATGCTGGGAAGGAAGAGAAATTGATTTGCAGAGTTGCATATTATTATATTTAAATGCCCAGTTTTCAACAAAAAAATCACAAGGCATTCAAAGAAAGAGGAAAGTATGGCCCAATCAAAGGAAAAAATTAATTGACAGGGGAGCAGATGTGGCTCAAGCAGTTGAGTGCCTGCTTCTCACATGGGAGGTCCCAAGTTCAGTTCCTGGTGCTTCCTAAACACACACACACAAATAAGTAAACAAATGGGGAAAAAAACCCAACTCAGGGGAGCCAATGTGGCTCAGTGGTTGAGTGCCAGCTTCTCAAATAGGAGGTCCCAGATTCAATCCCTGACCCTGGTACCTAAAAAAGAAAAAAAAAATTTGACAGAACCCATACTTGAGGATTCTGAGGATTTTATCTACTAATTGGAATTAATAGATAAAGACTTTCAATAAATGATCTTAAATATACTCTAAGAGGTTAAGAAACTATGGACAAAGAACTAAAGGGAGTCAAGAAAGTGATGCCTAAATAAAATGACAATGTCAATAAAAAGATAGAAATTTTAATAGGAACCAAAGAGAAATTCTGGAGCTGAAAAAGACAATAACTGAAATGAAAAACTCACTAAGGTACACAACAGCAGATTTTACCAGGCAGAAGAAAGAATCAACAAACTTGAGATAGGATAATTGAAATTATCCAGTATGAGGAGCAGAAAGGAAAGAGAATGAATTAAAGTGAACAGAGCATAAATACCTGTGGGATACCAGCAAGGAACCAACAGAGTCCCAGAAGGAGAAAAGAGAGGCAAAGTTGCAAAAAGAATATCTGAAGAAGTAACAGTTGAAAACTCCCCAAATTTGATCAGCAACATGAACCTATACACCCAAGAAGTTCATCTGCCTGCTATCTAAGCAGGCTAAATTCAAAGAGATTTACACTTGAACATATTATAGTCAAATTGTCAAAAACCAAAGTTAAAGAGAGAATCTTGAGGGCGGTGGACTTGGCCCAGTGGTTAGGGCATCCGTCTACCACATGGGAGGTCCATGGTTCAAACCCCGGGCCTCCTTGACCCATGTGGAGCTGGCCCATGGACAGTGCTGATGTGTGCAAGGAGTGCCATGCCACGCAGGGGTGTCCCCTGTGTAGGGGAGCCCCACGCACAAGGAGTGCGCTCCATAAGGAGACCCACTCAGCGTGAAAGGAAGAGCAGCCTGCCCAGGAATGGTGCCGCACACATGGAGAGCTGACACAACAAGATGACACAACAAAAAGAAACACTGACAAAAACAGAAAGTGGACAAAGAAGATGCAGCAAATAGACACAGAGAACAGAGAACTGGGATGGGGCGGGGAGAGGAGATAAATAAATAAATGAATAAATAAATCTTTAAAAAAAGAGAGAGAGAGAATCTTGAAAGTGGCAAAAGATAAGTAATACATTACATATAACAGATACTCAATAAGATAACCAGGTGATTTCTCCTTAGAAATCATAGAGGTCAGAAGCATAGGGGTGATATATTCAAAGTGTTGAAAGAAAAAAATCTTTCAGCCACAAATTCTATATCCAACTAAACTATGCTTTATTTTTTAATGTAACATTTTATATGATTTATGTATCTTAAAAAATAAATTTTAAAACTCTAAAAAAATAAATAGATGTGAAGAAAAAGATGTGAAGAATAATTCCCAAATAAGAATTTTTTAAAAAGATTTATTTATTTATTTATTTATTTCTCTCCCCTTACCCCCCACCCTGGTTGTCTGTTCTCTGTGTCTATTTTGTTGAATCTTCTTTTGTCCGCTTCTGTTGTTGTCAGCGGCATGGGGATCTGTGTCTCTTTTTTGCTGCGTCATCTTGTGTCGTTTCTCCATGTGTGCGGCGCCATTCTTAGGCAGGCTGCACTTTCTTTCGTGCTTGGCAGCTCTCCTTATGGGGTGCACTCCTTGAGCGTGGGGCTCCCCTACGCAGGGGATACCCCTGCGTGTCAGGCACTTCTTGTGCATCAGCACTGTGCATGGGCCAGCTCCACACGGGTCAAGGAGGCCCGGCGTTTGAACCACAGACCTCCCATGTGGTAGACGGACACCCTAACCACTCGGCCAAGTCCGCCGCCCCAAGTAAGAATTTCATTATCCATAAACAACTATGGCCTAAATGGAAATTAAATAACTAAACCAATAATCTTTTTCATTCTTAAATTGTGCTGTAGTATAAAAAATAGAATTATTATATAATTAATTTATATTATAATTATTATTTGCATTTATAAATGTTTGTGGCTATACTATTTCTTATAATTGATTATATTAAATCTAATCTGGACTTGCATTCTTAAAATTTGTAATTTCTTTCAATCTATTTTTCCACTTATTTTATAATTTTATAGTAAAGGTCTTTTTAACAGCTAAAAAAAAAATAGACTGAATGAGAATCAGAAATGAAAGAGGCAGCATTATGAATGACCCCACAGAAATAAAAAGGATCATAAGAGAATATTATGATATACTGTATGCCAACAAATTGGGCAACATGGATGAAATGGACAAATTCCTAGAAATGCACAAAAAATGACATTAGTGCTACAAGAATTACAAGAATTTAACAAACCAATCATATTTAAAGAGATTGAATCAGTCATCAAAAATCTCCCTGCAAAGAAAAGTCCAGAACCAGATGGCATCACAGGTGAATTCTACCAAGCATTTAGAGAAGAATTAATACCAATCCTGTTTAAACTCTTCCAAAAAATTGAAGAGGAAGGAAAATTACCCAACACATTTTGTGAAGTCAAAATCATCCTAATAACAAAGTCAGATAAAGGTACTACAAGAAAAGAAAATTATAGACCAATCTTTCTAATGAACATAGATGCAAAAATTCTCAACAAAATACTTGTAAATAGAATACAACAGCATATCCAAAAGACATATATCACGACTGTAGCAGTTTGATATGGTTATGAATTCCAAAAATAGATATTGGATTATGTTTGTAATCTGGTCTGTACCTGGGCAGGATTAAGTTATGATTAGGGCTTTGATTGGGCCACATTATTAGGGCATAAAAGAAATGACAAAGGATAGAGTTGAGGGTTTTTGATATTAGAGTTTTGATGTTGGAGTTTGATGCTAAAGCCTTAAGCTGGAGCTCTGAGAAGTAGGCTCACAGAGGAAAGAGAAGCCAGCCCTGGGAAGAGCAGAACCCTGAACCGGAGAGAAGCAAGACCCTGGAAGGAGGAACCCAGGAAGCCTGAATCCTCTCAGACATCAGCAACCATCTTGCCCTAACATGTGAAAATAGACTTTTGTGAGGGAAGTAACTTATGCTTTATGGCCTGGTATCTGTAAGCTCCTTCCCCAAATAAATACTCTTTATAAAAACCAACCAATATCTGGTATTTTGCATCAGCACCCCTTTGCCTGACTAATACAGTGACCAAGTGGGATTTATTTCTGGTATGCAAGAGTGGTTCAACATAAGAAAATCAATCAATGTAATACACTCCATTAACAAATTGACGGATAAAAACCACATGATGATCTCAATTGATGCAGAAAGGCATTCAACAAAATGCAGCATCCTTTCTTGATAAAAAACACTTTGAAAGATAGTAATAGAAGGAAAATTCCTCAATATGATAAAAGGCATATGTGAAAAACCCACAGGCAACATTGTACTCAATGCGGAAAGGTTGAAACCTTTCCTTTTAAGACCAGGAATAAGACAAGGGTGCCCACTCTGACCATTGTTATTCAACATTGTGCTAGAAGTTCTAGCTAGAGCAATTAGACAAAAAAAAAAAAAAAAAAAAAAAAAGTCATCCAAATAGGAAAAGAGGAAAAAAACCTCACTATTGGCAGATTACATGATCCTATATTTAGAAAGTTCTGAAATGTCTACATCAAAGCTACTTGAGCTAATAAATGAGTTCAACAAAGTGGCAGTATATAAGATCAACATGCAAAAATCAATAATGTTTCTGTAAGGGGAGCCAATGTGGCTCAGTGGTTGAGTGCTGGCTTCCTGCATAAGTGGTCATGGGTTCAATCCCAGCCCTGGTACCTCAAAAAAAAAAAAAAAAAAAATTTTCTCTGGACTGACAATGTGATAGCCAGGTCCTGAGCCTCAACAGACTCCAGCACCTACAATCTGACTTATTGGGCTCACCACACTCAGCTAAGATGCAGTTGAAGAAGGACAACCATCACACCATGGAGCCTAGAGTGATTACAACTGAAAGTGGGAGGATTGCATCCAGCATCCAGGTGGAATCTGAGCCTCCTCTTGACATAGAGGTGCAATGGACACAACCAATCCAATGTCCACATAGAAAAGGTGGCATTGGATTGAGAAAAGTGGACATGATGGCTGATGGGTATGGAGAAAGACAGGAAGAGATGAGAGGTGGAGGTGTCCTTGGGACATGGAGCTGCCCTGGATGGTGCTTCAGGGGCAATCACCGGACATTGTAAATCCTCACAGGGCCCACTGGATGGAATGGGGGAGAGTGTGGGCCATGGTGTGAACCGTTGACCATGGGGTGCGGGGGTGCCCAAAGATATACTTGCCAAATGCAATGGCTGTGTCATGATGATGGGAGGGAGTGTTGCTGAGGGGGGGGAGAGGTGGGGTGGGGGAGGTAGGGTTCAATGGGACCTCATATATATATATTTTTAATGTAATATTATTACAAAGTAAATAAAATAAAATAAAAAAATTTTTTAAAAAAAGGCAAAAAAAAAAAATGTTTCTGTACACTGGTATTGAACAATCTGAGGAGGAAATCATGGGGAAAATTCCATTTATGATAGCAACAAAACGACTCAAATACCTAGGAATCAACCTACTCTATTTAACAGGACCTATATGCAGAGAACAACAAAACATTGGTAAAAGAAATCAATGATGACCTACACAAATGGAAAGACATTCCATGTTCATGGAGTGGAAGACTAAATATCATGAAGATGTCAATCCTACCCAAACTGATTTATAGATTCAGTGCAATACCAATAAAAATTCTAACATCCTACTTTACAGAAATAGGAAAGGCAATTACCAAATTCATATGGAAGGGAAAGTGCACCTGAATAGCCAAAAGCATTCTAAAAAAGAAGAGCAACATGGGAGGAATTTCACTGCCTGACCTTGAAACATTATAAAAGCTACAATGGTCAAAACAGTACGCATGACTGAGGTGGAGAAAGTGACCACAGTATTTGCTGAGGGCAGGGAGAGGAAAGAAGAGATGTGATGTGGGTGCAGTTTTGGGACTTTGAATTGTCCTAAATGATATTGCAGGGTCAGATGCTGGACTTTATATATCCTGCCTTAACCTACTGAACATACTGGGGGAGAGTGTGAACTATAGGGTAAACTATTATCTATGTGGTGCAGCAGTGCTCCAAATGTGTTCACCGAGTTCAGTGAGTGTGCCATAATGATGGAGGAGGTTGTTTGTGTGGGAGGAGTGGGGTGGGGATATGGGGGATATACGGGAACCTCTTATAATTTTTAATGTAACATTTTTTTTTGTGATGTATATATCTTCAAAAAAATACAATTTACAAAAATGATGGGGTGGGGGTGTGGGGAGCAGGGCATATGGGAACCTCTTATGTTTTTTTAAAAATGTTTTTTAATGTAACGTTCTTTGTGATCTATTAACTTTAATTTAAAAAGTGTAAAAACAATAAAAATGTTCTTTCAGGATCTAAAAAAACCCAAAAAACAGCATGGCATGGTGTTGGAATAAAGATAGACACATCCATCAGTGGAATAGAAGTGAGAGTCCAGAAATAAACGCTCACTTCTACAGCCAACTGGTTTTTTCTTTTTAAAGATTTATTATTATTTTTTTAAAAAATTTATTTCTATCCCCTGCCCTCCCCACCCCAGTTTTCTGTTCTGTGTCCATTTGCTGTGTGTTCTTCTTTGTCTGCTTCTGTCATTGTCAGTTGCATGGGAATCTGTGTTTCTTTTTATTGCATCATCTTGTTGCATCAACTCTCCATGTGTGCAGTGCCATTCCTGCGCAGGCTACACTTTCTTTCGCGCTGGGTGGCTCTCCTTATGGGGCGCACTCCTTATGCCTGGGGCTCCCCTATGCAGGGATATCCTTGCTTGGCACAGCACTCCTTGAGCGCATCAGCACTGCATGTGGGCCAGCTCCACACGGGTCAAGGAGGCCCGGGGTTTGAACCATGGACCTCCCATGTGGTAGACAGATGCCCTATCCACTGGGCCAAGTCCGCTTCCCCCAACTGGTTTTTGACAAAACTACCAAGTCCATGTCGAAGGGATAAAACAGTCTCTTCAACAAAAGGTGCTGGGAGAATTAGGTATCTTTAACCAAGAGAATGGAAGAGGACCCCTATCTCGTTCTTATACAAGAATCAACTCAACATGCATCAATGACCTACATATAAAAGCCAGGACTCTAAAACTACCAGAAGAAAATATAGGGAAACATCTTAAAGACCTTGTGGCTTCTTGGACCTTACACCCAAAGCACGTGCAACAAAAGAAAAAAAATAGATGAATGGGATCTCCTCAAAATTAAACACTTTCTCACCTCACAAGACTTTGTCAAAAGGGTTAAAAGTAGCTTATTTAATGGGAGAAATTATTTGGAAAACACATGTTTGATAAGGGTTTAATATCCATGATCTATAAAGAGGGGCTACAACTGAACAATAAAAAGACAAATGACCCCATTAAAAAATGGGCAAAAGATTTGAATAGACATTTGTCCAAAGAAGAAATAAAAATAGAGATAGGAACACTTATTCACTGTTTGTGGGAATGTAGAATGGTATAGCCACTGTGGAGGATTGTTTGGCAGTTCCTAAAGAAGTTGAATATAGATTTGCCACATGACCCAACAATACCACTACTGGGTATATACCCAGAAGAACTGAGCGCAGTGACACAAACAGAAATCTGCACACTGATGTTCATAGCAGCATTATTCACAATTGTCAAAAATTGGAAACAATCCAGGTGTCCTTCAGTTGATGAATGGATAAACAAACTGTGGTGTATTCACTCCATGGAATATTATGCAGCTCTAAGAAGAAATGAAGCCATAAAGCATATGAGAACATGGATGAACCTGGAGGACATTATGTTGAGTGAAGCAAGCCAGACACAAAAAGACAAATATCATATGATTCTGCTACTATGAACTAAGTATATTGTGTAATCTTATGTAGTTACTAACTTGAATATGGGTCACCAGAAAATAGAATGAGTTTAGAGAATGGAAAGCTGAGACTTGTGCATAATTGATAAAAATGATGTAAGTTAATCTTTGGAAATAAATAGAAAAGGTAAAAGCCCAACAAAATGTACTATTATATGGGTATGAAAGTGGTTTGAAGGTAAAGTCTAAGGTCATGTATATTACAAAAAAGACAGCTAAAACATTTAACATGAAAGTGTATAGCATAGTAAAAGCACACAGTAAAATATGAATATGGTTAAAATTACATATAGAAGACAGTTTTCCTTTAAAGCTGAACAAATTGATCAGACAAAAAACATTATGCTAAAGGAAAGAAACCAAACACAAAAGACTACATATTGTATGATTCCACTTTTATAATGTGCAAATATAATTCAGTTTATAAAGATGAAATTAGGTTACTGTTATGTAGGGCTGGGGAAGGAATGCTAAGGCATGTAGAATTTTTATTTTTGGAGTAATGAAATTGTTCTAAAATTTTTGGTGTGATGAATGCACAATATTGTGATTATACTAAAAGCCATTGATTATACACTTTGGATATCTTGCATGGTATGTGAATTTATCTCATTAAAACTGCTTAATAAATGAATAAAGAATTGTGCAAGAATAGCCATAAATCACAGCTATGTACAGCAGAGGAAACAGAGAGATTGAGAGGTGAAGAATTTTCTTGTTTGTTTGTTGTTTATTATTATTATTGATATAATTAAAATGCTCTAATAATGATTGAAGTGGTGGATGCAAAACTATGAGATTATATACCAAATATCATTGATAGTACACTTTGAATGCATTATATGCTTTTTTAAGATTTTTATTTTTATTTTATTTATTTATTTTTATTTATTTCTCTCCCTTTCCCCACCCCCCGCCCCAGTTGTCTGTTCTCTGTGTCCATTTGCTGCAGTGTTCTTCTTTTTGTCCGCTTCTGTTATTGTCAGTGGCATGGGAATCTGTGTTTCTTTTCATTGTGTCATCTTGCTGCATCAACTCTCCGTGCGTGTGGCACCATTCCTGGGCAGGCTGCACTTTCTTTTGCGCTGGGTGGCTCTCCTTATGGGGTGCACTCCTTGTGCCTGGGGCTCCCCTATGCTGGGGGCACCCCTGTGTGGCACGGCACTCTTAGCGCACATCAGCACTGTGCATGGGCCAGCTCCACATGGGTCAAGGAGGTCTGGGGTTTGAACCATGGACCTCCCATGTGGTAGATGGACGCCCTATCCACTGGGCCAAGTCTGCCTCCCTATATGCTTTATTAATAAGTATCACTAAAATTGATTAGTTTAGGGGGAAAAAAAGAATGATTGAGAAGTCAAGTCAAAGGTAAGGGATTTTGTGCCTAGTAGACCTGCCCTGCAAGAAATGCTAAAAGGAGACTTTCAGACTGAAATGAAAGGACAGTGGAAAGTAACTTGAAGCCATATGAAGAAATAAAGAAAACTGGCGAAGGTAACTAATGGATATATATAAAAGTCAGTATTACTATACTGTTTGGTTTGTAACTCTTCTTTTGTTTCTATATGATTTAAAAGGCAAGTGCATAAAACAGTAATTATAAATCTATATTAATGGGCACGTAATGTATAAAGATATAATCTGTGACAATAACAATATAAAAGGGGAGAATCAGAGATGCACAGGAGCAGAGTGTTTGTACATTATTGAAACTAAGTTGGTATTATTCAAACTGGATTGTTTTAAGATGTGACTTGTAATCCCCAGGGAAACCACTAAGAAAATAAGTGAAAAACATACACGTATTAGCTAGCCAAACGGTGTGGGAACCTGCCTTGAAGTAGAAGCATTTCCATAACGCAGATAAGAAAGTGTTGCATCAAAGTCCTAATCTTTTTTTTTCTCTCTTTAATTAAAAAAAAAATGTTACATTAAAAATATATAAGAGGTCCCCATATACCCCCTCCCCCCTCCCCCCAATCCTCCCACATCAACAACCTCTTTCATCATCGTGGGGCATTCATTGCATTTGGTGAATACATTTTGGAGCTCTGCTGCACCACAGGGATAATGGTTTACATTGTAGTTTACACTCTCCCCCAGTCCACCCAGTGGGCCCTGACAGGACATACAATGTCCAGCATCTGTCCCTGTACCACCCAGGACAACTTCAAGTACTGAAAATGCACCCACATCATATCTCTTCTTCCTTCTCCCTACCCTCAGCAGTTACCGTGGCCACTTTCTCCATATCACTGCTACAATTTCTTCCATTACTAATCACAATAGTTCCATAGTAGAATATCAGTAAGTCCACTCTAATCCATACTCTATTCCTCCAGCCTGTGGACCCAGGGATGGTTGTTATATCCACTCCACCTCAATATCAAGAGGGCAAAGCCCTAATCGTAACACAATTTAATTAAAGACATCTCAGCTTAATCTAATACAATCAAAGGGTATCACACCCAGAGGAACAGACCATTTTACAACCATAATCCTTCTCTTTTTTGGAATTCATAAATAATATCAAACTGCTACAATACAGAAAAGGAAAGAAGGGGGACTCAAAATGATATACCACAAAAAATCAACTAAATTTAGAAGACGGTAAATGGAGGCATTGAAGAATAAACAATATATAAGTCATACAAAAACAAAATAGCTAAATGGCAGAAGTAAGTGCTATGTTATCAGGAATTATTTTCAGCGTAAATAGAGTTACTCTCCAATGAAAAAGCAAAGATCAGCAGAATGGATAAATAAACATAATCCATCTACGTGCTGCCTGCAAGAGACTTACTTTAGATACAAAGACTCAATTAGGTTGAAGGTAAAAGGATGGAAAAAGATATTCCTTGTAAGTAATCAAGAGAGCTGAGGTTGGTATATTATTATCTAGAAAAAAAAGATTTTAAATAAAAAATTGCTGTTAGAGATATTGATAAAAGTTTCAATCTATGAAGAAGATATAGCAATTATAAACATATAGATATCTACCAACAGAGCCCCTATATATATGAAGCAAACATTGAGAAAACTGAAGGGAGAAATAGACAACTCTACAATAATAGTTGAAGATTTCAATATTTCACTCTCAGTAGTGGATAGAACATCCAGATAGAAAATCAATAGGGAAATAAAGATACCTTATAACTTGTTTACATCTTCAAAGACAGCTCCTATTTACAAACAAGGTTATATTATGAGGCTCCCCCAAATTCTTACTGAAATTTTACCAAAGAAGATATATGGATGAGAAATAAACACATGAATATATGTCATGAGAGTTTGATGCTAGATGGACCCCAGAAAATCATGTCCTTAGAGCTGTTCCATTCCTGTGCGTATAAACTTACTGTAGGTGTGACCTTGTGGTTAGATTTAGTCAAGGGCCTTTTGATTAGATTACTTCTGTAAGGCATAACTCGTACTGGGTCTTAATCCTCTTACTGGAGTCCTTTATGAATGGGATGAATATGGAGAGAAACACAGAGAGAAACCCTCAGAAGTTGAGAGAGAAATTTTCTGAAGACAGAAGCTGAAATCAATGGAACCTGGGAGAGAGGAAGCCACAGGAGCATAGAGAAAACTGGAGGAAGCCAGAAGCTGAAAGCGATGAGAATTGGAAGAGAAGGAGAGACAGCAGATGCCACCATTGTGCCCTGCCACGTGACGGGAGTCCAGGTTTGCCAGCAGCTGGTCTTTGGGGAGTAAGCTTCACCTGATGCCTTGATTTGGACATTTTTCTCAGCCTTGGAACTGTAAGCTTTTAAGTTAATAAATCGCCATTGTAAAAGTCAATCCATTTCTAGTAATATTGCTTTCAGCAGCTTGCAGACTAAAACAGATGCTCGCAATGATTAGCCATTAAGAAAATGTAAATTAAAACTACAACGATATTCCACTATATTATGTATATGAATGGCTTTAAAAAAGAGACAGATAAAAAAATGACATGACCAAGTTCTGGCAAGAATGTAGAACAATGGGAACTTCCTACTTTGCTCCTAGCAATGCAAAATAGTACAACCTTTTGGGAAATAGTTGGGCACTTTCTTACAAAATTAAACATATTTTCAGCATATGACCTAGGAATCTCACGCCTAGGTATTTATCCAAGAGAAATGAAATATTTTGTTCATACAAAAACCTGTCAAAAATGGTCATAATACCTATATTCATTAAAAAAAATACACAAAAATTGGAAATGACCCAATGTCTCTCAAATGATGAATGGATAAACAACTATGTTACATCCATACAATGAAATAAAAAGGAACTCAGCAATCCAAAGGAACAAACTGCTGATACATTTAGCAATGGATAAATCTCAACTACATTATGCTAAAAGAAAGAAGCCAGGCTCAAAAGGCTACAATGCTGGATGATTCAACTTATATGACATTTTGGGAAAACCAAAACTATAAGGATGGAGAACAGATCAAGGCTTGCTATGGGTTAAGGGTGTCTATTAAAGAGCAGCATAGGAACATTTAGGGATGAGGGAAACTCTTCAATAACATGACTGTGGTAATGGTTATAATACTCTATGCATTTGCTAGAACACATAGTACTATATATTAAAAGAGTGAAATTTACAGTAAATTAAAATATAAAATACAAATGAGTAAAATGTAGTCTTGGCATTTGTAATCAGAAGTCAGTATTTATCACATTTGTTCTTTACATGGTTACAAATAAATTGGAATTGTATGTGTGTGTTTCAAAAGTTTAATGTGAGGGGAAGTGGTTGTGGCTCAAGCAATTGGGCTTCTATCTACCATATGGGAGGACCGGGGTTCGATCCCTATGGCCTCCTGGTAAAAGCATGCCAGCCTCGCACAGCAAGCCAGGCCTGTGCAGGGAGCAATGCAGCAAGATACACAACAGAAAGGGAGACATGGGGGAGAGTCAAGGCGAGACGCTACAGAAACCATGAACTGAGGTGGCGCAAGCAACAAGGAGCCTCTCTCCTACATCAGAGGTCCCAGGATCAAATCCTGATGAAGCCTAGAGGAGAAACTGTGAAGAGAAGACAAAAAGAAACAGACACAGAAGATGACACAGCAAATGGACACAGACAGCAAACATCAGGGGGATCAGGGTGAGTGTGTAAATAAATAAATAATTATTTTTTAAAAAGTTTAATGTGGACTTTCAGAAGAAATGCAAATTTGGGAAGTCAGGATTTGGAAACCTTCTAAGTATTAAAGAAGGTCATGCTGGAGAAACTCCAAGTTACCTATTATGGTGGTTTTGGAGCTATGTACCCAGAAAAAAATGTTCTTAAATTTAATTCGTTCTTAATGAGAGGTTACGTCAGTTAAGGTGGGGCCCAACCCAGTCAAAATGGGTCTTAATCCTATTACTGGAATCTTTGATAAATAGAATGAAATTCAGATAGAAAGAAAGCCACAGGAAGCAAAAAGCTGAAGGTCAACAGAACCCGAAAGAGAAGGGAGAGGCAGGCGAGGCTGCCATGTGCATTGCCACATGACAGAGGAGACAAGGATTTTAATTAAATTACTTCAATTAAGGGCCTTCGATTAGATTGCAGGACCCAGGGTGGGTCTTAATTCTCTTACTGGAGTCCTTTATAGAGAGAAGAATAAAAAGACACAGATGCAGAAAAAAATCTGCAGAGAGAGAGATGCCTCCAGAAGTTGAAATCACTGAACCTGGGAGAGGGAAAAGCCACAGATGGAACATCTTGAAGCTGTAAGCAATGAGGCTGGGAGGAGAGTGGGGAGATGAGCTGACACCGCCATGTGCCTGACCTCTTACAGTCGCAGTTTTGTGAGAAAGCATCTCTTGATGAAGCCTTGATTTGGATACTTCCACAGCCTCCGAACTGTAGGCTTTTAAGCTAATAAATTCCTATTATAAAAGTCAACCCATTTCTGGTATCTTACTCCCAGAAGATTTTAACAAACAAAAACACCATGTGACAGAGAAGCCCAGGACATAGGCTCACTGGCAGCTTGCCCCAGAATGCCAGTTTTCAGAAAGAAAGCATTGCCTTGATGATGCCTTAATTTGGACTTTATCCCAGCTTCAAAATTATAAGCTAATAAATTCCCATTGTTTAAGGCAAACCATTGCATGGTATTTGCTGGAGCAGCCAAGGAAACTAAAACAGAGTTTAGTACCAGGAGAGTGGGCGCTGCTATTGCAAATACCAAAAAAATGTGGAAATGACTTTGGAATTTGGTAATGGGTAGTAGTTGGAAGAATTGTGGGGCACTTGATTGGAAAAGCTTGTATTGGTTTGAAGAGACTGTTGGTTGAAATATGGATGCTAAATGTACTTCCAAAGAGGTCAGAAGGAAATGACAAATTCATTATTGGAAACTATAGGAAAGGTGATCCTTGTTTTAAGGTGGCAGAAAATTCGGCAAAATTGAGTTCTGATGTCAGATACAAGGCAGAATTTGAAAGTGATGAACTTGGATATTAGCTGAGTAGATTTGCAAACTAAATGTGGAAAGTGCAGCCTGATTTTTCCTTGCAGCTTATAGTAAAATGTGAGAGGAAAGGGATAAGCTTGAAACTGAACTCTTAACCAAAAAGCAATCATGAATTGATGGTTTGGAAAATTCTGTGCCTATCCTGATAGTATGCTCTAAGACTAGAGGCAGAAGCAGCTCCATCAGGAACATCCCTGAGCTTCCAAACAGCAAGTCCCCAGAGAACAGGGCTCCATGTGAGGGTCTAACTGAACACGGAAACAGCCAGCCATTTCAGTGAAAGTTAGGATTGGAAATGCAGTTATGTAGGAAAGACCTGTAGAAAGTCCTATTGTCTAATGGCTTGGACACCTGTGAACAATATGCAAAATTGACAAGTTTTTTTAATGAAATTTGTATGAGTGGAACCACTGCCAGCCTGGACCCAAAGGGGCAGAGAAGGAATGATCTGAAGGAAGAATGACTTCAATAGCAAACCATGGAAGCCAAGGTCTGGACCAAAGATATCTCCTCGGGCCAAGAGAGAAGGGCCATCCATGTGTGTGGAAAGGGCAGGTATGCCTCTGCACTTGGAGAGGACAGGTCATCTGCTTTGATGCTTGGAGCAGTGGGCCTTCCACCCAATTGTTCAGAAAAAAATGCTGCCAGTTCAAGGCTGGAGAAGGCAGAGTCTGAGCCTCAGCATTTGTAGAGAGTCTGACTGCCAACACAATGCTCAGAGAGGGTGGGGCATTCACTCCAATGTTTGGGAGAGCATGGCTGTTGTGCAAGCACTTAGAAGATGTGGGGCTGCTGCTCCATCAGTCTCAGATCGATGACTAAGACCTTGAAATCTATTGGTGTTTGCCCTGCTGGGTTTTGGAATTGTTTGAGACTTGTGACCCCTGTTTTACTCCAATTTTTTCCTATTTTTCATCCATTGTTTATTAGAAGTAGATAACTTGTTCTCTAGGTTTCACAGGTCCACAGACAGGGGAATTGTGCCCCAGGACAGACTACACCTGTGATGGTTTGAGATTGTGTGTACACCAGAAAACCATGTTCTTAGAGCTAATCCACTCTCGTGAGTGTGAACCTGTTTAGATGGGAAATTTGATTAGATAACTTCAGTAAGGCATGACCCAGGGTTGCCCTTAATCCTCTTACAGGCGCCCTTTATAAATGGGATGAATACAGACAGAGAAAACCATAGAAACTGAGAGAGGAAGCAGTGGAAATCAGGAAGCTGAAAGCAACAAGATCCAGAGTAGAATGGAAAGGCCACCATGTGCCTTCCCATTTGACAGAAGAGTCCAGGATTTCCAGCAATTGACCTTCAGGGAGAGATCATCACCGGATGGCTTGATTTAGACATTTTCACAGCCTCAGAACTGTAAGCTTGCAAACTAATAAATCCTCATTGTAAAAGCCAACCCATTTCTGGTATATTGCTTTTGGCAGCTTTTAGCAAACTAAAACAATACTCACAACTGATTGTGATGAGACTTTGTACTTAACATTGTTTCTGAAATGACTTCAGGCTTTTGGGATTTGTGATGGAAAGAATGCATTTTCTAAGTAGAAAGAACATGTTTTTTTGGAGTTCAGAGGATGCACTATGGTTTGGAACTGTGTAACCTAGAAAAACGTGTTCTTAAACTCAATCCCATCCTGTAGGTATGAACCCATTGTAAATAGGACCTTATGATGAGGCTACTTCATTTAAGGCGTGACCCTACCCAAACAGGATTAAGATCCTCTGATTGGATTCCTTTATGAATGAAATTCAGACAGCTAGAGAGAATGCCAGGGGAAGCAAGAAGCTGAAGGTCAACGGAACCTGGAAGAGAAGGGAGAGGCCAGGAGAGGTGGCTATGTGCATTGCCATGTGACAAAGGAGCCCAGGACCAGGGATCACCAGCAGCCAGCCCTGGAATGCCAGTCTTTGAGAAGAAAGTACTGCCTTAATGATGTTTTGATTTAGGCTTTTTCCTAGCCTCAAAACTGTGAGCTAATAAATTTGCATTGTTTAAGCCAATCCATCGCATGTTATTTGCTTGATCAGTCAAGGAAACTAAAACACCTATGATTACCAGAGGAGAAAAGAAATTAAAAACCTCACAATACCTCATTGTCAAAAACTCTCTCCCCATATGCTTTAAGTAAAGTTTTTTTATATCTTTCTATGTATAGGGATTTTCTAGGGATTCTTCAGCTCATTTCTGGAAACTAAGGCACCAAGGGTCAGAACTTTCCTCCCTTTTCCAAAGCTACAAGAGGGAGCTTCCTGGGTCAGATGGCAAATGGAGGAAGCTAGACCCAGTTTCTTTTCTGTAAACCTTAACCTGAATAAGTAAAAATATACCAGCCAAATCAAAGACAAAAAACAAAAACCTTCTGTATCAATCCAAATCAAAGAAAACTTAAAAAGACAATCAAAACAAAACAAAAAACAATGTAAGCATGGAAGTTGCCTGGAAAAGGCAAGGACAAAATATCATGCCAAAAATCATTCTTAAGAGAAAAACTAAATTTAAAAAAATCATTCTAAAGAGGCAAATAGAGTTAAGAGAAACAATATTCTAGAAATGAGATTAATGCTGTCCTGACTAACTGTAGCAAAATAGAAAAATCGGCTGAGGATAATTGGTGACATTAAGAACAGATAGAGAATTTTTTACTGTTTCCACAGGCCCACCAACTCCAGTGTTTCACCAGAAGCAGGAAACACCACTTAGCCTCATTGTTTTAGTTTTTCCTGTCTGGGGAGCAAAGCCAGCAAGGGACAGAAGAACAATCATGGTTGCTGATTTCTTTTTTTTTCAGTTCTGCAAATTTTAATCCTCTCAAGGCTGTATGCTCCCTTCCTGAGACAATATCATCAAACATCCTATTTGTGGGCCTCATGTAACTCTTGCAGCAGAAATTTTGTTCTCATACCCTATGGAATGTCTTTGTCCGGAGACCCCATATATTGCCCCTCCTCTTCTCACCTCTTCGTGGAGCGCTATCTTCATTCTTTGACTGGCCACCATCAAAGAGCCTCTTGTGTTTGTAAGTCCCAAGAAAGCTCATGTCTAACCATTTGCCTGGTGAGTTCTTCAGTCTTACATGTTATCACCACTTTAATTCTTCAGTTTGGATGGACTTCAGAATGAAGAAACCTGACCTCAGTATGGTCAAACGTTTAATTAATTACAGCTCAGTGTTGCTGTTCGAACCTGGTTGGGACGTTGGTGGAAGTGTCCTCAGTGTTACAGTTCAAGCCTGTTTGCTGTGGTGGTGGAAGATCTCCCGGGGGGTGAAGGTGGAGGAAAATAGCTCAGTGCTGTGGCTTGGCTTGGTGTTGCAGCTCAGAGTTCATCTGGCCGGGGCAAAGATAGAAGTGCCCTGATTGCCAACTTCTTTAATGTTCTCTAGCCACAGATGAGGATTTAGAAAATGGATGACTGTTATTGATCTTGATAAAATGTAGGGTTATCTCCCTACCCAAAAATGTGCCATACTTTGATTTCCTTTGATTGCAATGAAAAAAGTTTTCTAGATAACAACAGCAAAAATTGTTCCTGTTTCCAATTAAATTCAGTACCAAGCTCTGCCCAGGACCTATGAGCCCTTCTCCTGTCTGCCCTTCTGCTGATGGTGGCCCTGGCAGTCACCCCAACTGTAGAGCCATTCAGATCCAGTGTCCATTTGGTGATAGAGTGTTCCCAGGAGTTTGTCTGGAGCTTCAGCCCCTGTAGGGGGCAACAGAGCTAGCCAATGGAGAGACGCTGACTCCTTAATTCTCCCCACCAGGCATGAAGTTCATAGGGCTTTCCTGAAAGCCTGCTGGTATGGAAGGAATTGTGCCCAGAGAACTTTAACAGGACAATGGCGTCAGCTGCATGGGCTGTCTCTGGGCCTGAAACCCTCCCCAGCTCTCCTCTTTCTCTCAGAGTAGCTGTTCAGTCTGTTGTGTTGGTTTGAGTTGGGTTTCCTTATCTATGGCCCTTAGACAGAATAGATGTTCCCCCTCCTCCGTCCTCCAGAGAAATAAACTCCAAAGGATGCATCTTCACCCAGAATCAGGACAAGTGTTTGCTTTATTATGCAGAGTTTATCCATAGTGTATAAACTGGTCTTTGCACCACTCAAAGGCCTATAAAAGTGTGTCTGTGTGTGATTTAGTGAAAGGCCTCTTAAAGTGTGTGTTTGTATACATGTATGAAAGACCTGTTTAAAGTGAGTGTGTTTATGATTATGAAAAGCCTGTTTAAAGTGTGTGTATATGGGAAAGGCTAGTTAAAGTGTGTTTATGTGTCCGAAAGGAAGATGTAGTCTGCCCTCAAAGCTGAATTCAGAATCCACCTTGAAGAAACAGGAAAGAAGCTAACTGAATTCTAGTGACATGTTTTCCTTCTACTTCTACACACTTTCAAATATTTGCTGTAAAACAAACAGACAAAACAAGAAAAAAGAGTTTCATCAAATCCAATTGCTGTGTTAAGGAAAAAAAGTAGTATCAAAGGCATACCTTGAAATTCCTGCCTCTACCTCTCCTACCCCTGGAGACAGTCACTTCCATCTCTTTGAGCTGTGCTGCCTTAGCCATGTGGGTTTTCTAAAAGCCTTGTAGTCAGTCTGGGACAGGCCTGGGTGCTTCTGTGCACCTTGAGGCCAGGGAGCTGTAGATAGAGGTAAGCACTGAATTTGCAGCTTCTTCAAGTTCAAAGTGGGTGAAGCAAAATGTGAGAAGCATTTAGGGCAGTGACAAGCACCCAGTAGGCAGTTTACAGGGACCAAGCTATTCTTTTTACTGTTTTCTGCATTGTGAGCTGGGGTGTTTTAGAATATTAATATCCCATTTAAGGAAGTGGGGACCTTCTGGTTGTCCTTCTCTGGTACTGACTGCCTTGAGTCCCTGCCCCCTTCCCTGATATGAGAATTGTGGTCACCTGGGACCTCTGGCCTTAGTCAGTGTTCAGCAGAGACTGGGTTTCACCAGGTTGAAGGAGGTCAGAAAGCTTCCTTACCCATTTTACACTTTCCCCAAATTCATCAGACAAATCATAAAACACTTTCCCAATCGGCAGTATTGCATCTAACCAAACCCCAGAAAGTACCCATTTTCTTTTGGTTTGGGACATTACCCTGTTCTAGCCCCAGAGGGGAGCTTTCTTTTCAGGGTCATTGCATATAGCTGTGCAGGTTTTTCACTGCACACAGATGCTTAGGAGAGGCGAGAGGGGGTTAAAATCCAGCCTTCACTCCATTCTCCAAGCTGGGCCCTGCAGGGTTGCACTAGACTAGAGGAGGACCCTTTTTCTAGGTGGTCAATCTAGAAGGGGAGCTTACGGGAGAGTGGACACCCTTTGAATCAGTGCTCAAACCACCCGTGAGGCTTGCATGTGTTTCCTTGGAGAACAGCCTCATGAGATTCATGTCCAAAATCAGTGATTCCCAATCAGGGCAATTTTTCTCCCCAGGGAGCATCTGGAGACATTTTTGGTTGCTACAACTCAGAGAGTACTAGTGGCATCTAGTGGGGAGAGGCCAGGGATGCTGCGACACCTCCTACAACGCACAAAAAGGAAGTATCTGGCCCCAAACGTCCATAGTTCCACTGTTCAGAAAACTTAGCCAAACTGAAAGGTCTGATACTGAAGTCATCAAATAGACGAGATTATCCTGCCAGGTTCTGGGGAGCGTTTGCTTCTGTGCCGGCTCATTACCAGCCCCAGCTGGACAGTAGGGACTTTGATGAGGCCTGCTTCCATGTTTATTTCCTTTTTGTTCCTGCCCAGCCTTTGGGAGGGTCTTGCTTCTCTGTGGGAACCTTGTCTCAGTTGTGGTTTGGATCACCAAGAGAAGGGCCTGTGTCCATTCTCAGGTCCCAGACCAGAGCCCTTCCTCCCCCGAAGGCTGCTTAGAGGGGCAACAGGAGTGAGTGGGAGACCCTCGGGGCAGGTCTCCCCCGTTGCCACCCTGGACCCAGGTTTGCAGTGTTAGGGAAAGCTGTGCTTTCCATACTTTCTGCAGCCCCTAAGGCTGCTCCTGCCTCAGCCCTGAGAGGTTTTGTTTTTTTTTTAAATTTTTTTATTCATTTTTAAAAAATATTACATTAAAAAAATATGAGGTCCCATTCAACCCCACCGCCCCCACCCCAACACTCACCCCACAGCAACACTCTCTCCCATCATCATAACACATCCATTGCATTTGGTAAGTATATCTCTGGGCATCGCTGCACCTCATGGTCAATGGTCCACATCATAGCCCATACTCTCCCACATTCCATCCAGTGGGCACTGGGGGGATCTACAATGTCCGGTAATTGTCCCTGAAGCACCACCCAGGACAACTCCAAGTCCCGAAAATGCCTCCACATCTCATCTCTTCCTCCCATTTCCCGCACCCAGCAGCCACCATGGCCATTTTTCCCACACCAATGCCACATGAGAGGTTTTGAGGCTGAAACGTCTGATACTGGATTTGGAGTGGTTCTTAGATGGCAGAGTCAACACCTGTCACTGTTTTTTCCCAAAGTGCAGGGTATCAGCTTTCCCAGCTAGAGGCAGTCTCTCTTCTTCTCACACCTCTAAATCTTTGCTGCCTCCTCTGTCTGGAACACTCTTCCTCTGAGTTTCACCTGACCACTCCAGCCTTCAGGCCTCAGGTGGAACGTCCCTTTCCCTACAAAGCCCTCCTCATTCCCACACGGAGTTGGAGACCTTTCTACTCTTCCTGCACAGGCCCGGGGCATGCCGGGCTGCTCCTGCTATTGTCCTATCACTTGTACTACCGTTTTCTCTCCCTGAGTCTGCATCCTCAGAGACTAGAAGACTATGGGGCCTCGGACTTGATCTCAGGTCCCATAGCAGCTCGATACTTTTTTTTTCCTCTGATTTTTTGAGGAGCACAGATAAGAGTTAGGGGCTGATAATAAGAAACAGTTTTCATGCTCTGATGTCAATGAGGATGGACTTCTTGAAGTTTCAACTACACTCATTACATTCAGAATGGGTTTTTTTCTTAAGGCAAAGGAGCCTCTCTTGATTGTTGGCATCACAAATGCATTTGAAAGAGCTGGCACATGTCTACTATTTATGGGGTCTCTTTCCCTTTGAGATTTTCTGGAGAATGAAATTTAATCTTAAAATACAGCTATGCCTCCATCCATCACCTGTGCAGGGGTCCTCACTATCTGAGGACAACCGCTACGGGAGGAACACCCCTTAAAATGAGAAAAACAAGAAAGAAAAGAAAAAAGAGAAAAGTGATTTGCTCCTTACAAATAAAATTATGAAAATGTTTTAAATCTTCCATTTAACGAAACACAGGTTATAATTGCAAGTACCCCCAAATTCTTAGAATGAACAAAGATTGAGTCATGTTGAGTGGAGAAGGCCTGGGGTTTTAGACAAAATGTGTGATTGCTTGATAGGACATCCCTCTCTTTGCATTTGATTCTAATTGCAGGGTTCTAAGAGTTATTTTTGCAAAAATGTTTAATCATTGCATAAATTTTCTTAACTGATTTTCTTTTGAAACATCTATCATGTCTTAACCAGGCTGATTTCTTCAACTAACTGCTGAATTATATATATTTTTTCCAGGCTGCCTTGTTGCTAGAGTTAAATTTGCCCCGTAGGGCCCAGAGGCCCCAGATATGTGCAAACTCTGGCCCTGCCCCTTAATCCCTGGCCCCACATGCAGGCGTGGCAGGGGCTCAAAGGCAGAGAGTGTCTATTCTATGTTTTTGATGATTTGCTCATTTTATCAAAAGAAAACATCCTTTCTACCGCATTTCACTTTGAATTCTAATGGATAATGTTATTATCATTACACACCCCTCTCCCCCACTGTTAGTGTTTGCCTGGTGAATCTTTTTCCATTGCTTTGCTTTAAAATTTTTCTAGCTTGAAAGGATACCGTGAATATCTCACCTAAAACCCACCTTCCTTGTTTCCATTCTTCATTTCTGTACCAAAGAGAGAAACTCTTCCTAAATCTACCCATTTTCAGGGGAGACTGAAACAGACCTTGTGACCCCTGACCTGCTCTTTTGGTCCTTTGGTAAGTAACAGCAGTGACCAGTGGTGGGCCCGTATTATACACTGAGCAGTGGGCGAAGCACACAGTGCTTTTGCCTGGAGTTTGCTAGAGGCTTACAACATCCCAGTGAAGCTCCTTTTGCATTTGAGAAAAGTGAGGCTCAGAGAGCTGCGAGGGCTGCCCCAAGCTGCCCAGCTACTAAGTGACTGGGCTTCCACCAGGACTGTCTGCCCCAGAACATTCTCTCTGGCTCTGGGCCTTACCTGCGTCTACCTCAGTATCTCTCTGGTTGGTTCCCATGCTGCCATCTGTGCCCTGTCTTTGAATGGAAGCCACCCAAATCCTTTTCCTAAGGATTTCTCTCCATTCCCGGTCTTCCTAATCTGGCCTTTGCCCTGGTTTGTGTAACCAAATATAATTGGCTTCCCAAGTAGGTTGGTCTTTGTGCATGTTGTAGCCAAGAAAGATAAAACTGCAACCAAACCGGAGTTTAAAATATTTCTAAATCTAGACTTAGTCTCTTGAGGAAATGCTTAAAGAGAAAAGACATTCTTAAGGCTCATCAAATGTTTACATGCCCTTCCTTTCCATCACTGCTAATTTCCTCTTCCTGGTCGAAAGTGCCAGCTCCCCAAGATTCCTCTCCTCCTCCGCTCTTATCTCCTCACCCCACCCACCCCCGTTCTCCCTGACTCCCAGCAGGGCAGCTTTCCTCTTTCTCTCCTTCTTTTTTCTTTTCTTTCTTTCTTTTATTTAAAAAAAAAATTTTTTTTTTATGTAGACCAGCTCTACCTCTCTGGCATCTTCCATTCTCCTTTTCCTTACCCTAGATTCCAGGCCCAGAGCAGCCATGGGCAGGCCAGCCAGCAGATGACCCAGAAAGCAAGCCTCCCATATCCTGGGAAGCTGGAAAGCAAGAGAAAAGGTTGAAAATCCTCAGACAGTTATCCTTTCAGTACTTGGAACATTAGTAAGATGAATTGAGCTGCCCTGGGAATGAGGATGGTTTGCTGCTCCTGGCAGGAAAGGAGTCAGTATGTCTAAGTGAGATTTTCTTGCTCTTATACTCTAGCTTCCCTGCTGAAATATCCTATTTTCTGCGTATAGGGACACATTCATTTTAAAAGATGTTAGCCTTGGTGAGCTACTCTTCCTCCAGCAGAGCTGTCAGGTGGCCAGGGGTGGTAGTGGGAGGAGGCCCCTGGGTGCTGCCATTTGAGCAGAAGGAGCACGGGGGGAGAAATGGGGGGAGCTCGGCCATGATAGCCAGAATCGGGCATTTCCATCTTCTCCAAGCAGCAAAGCGGCCCCTCTCCCCTCCTGGCTGCAGACTTTTTATAACAGCAATAAGACAACTCTGGGGAAGACAGCCTTGTATGAACTCCGGGGAGTAATCATCTAATCACATTCCAGGCTGATTTGAGGCACTCATCTGAACCAAATGCCTCCCCACACCCCAGGGGCGGCTTTATGAGGCGGCAGCCAGGCCCCGTCGAGCCTTATTGCTTAATTAAAAACAAATTCCCGAGTAATTTATTTTATTTTATTTTATTTTTTGCTTTCCCATAAAACCTCCAGCCACACAAAGGGTGAGGGAGAAGCTCTTGGGTGGAGATTTACTACTCTGGCTGCTGCGCTGGCTGCCTGGCCACTGGCGTAAAATGGAAACCCACCCTGCGGGGCCCAGGCCTGGGAGCTCTTGGAGGCCTGGAGTGCAGCTGGAAGGCCTGGGTTTTAGGAAGTGCTGTCATCCCTCAGCCTCTGGCCCCAGGTTTCGGGATTTCTGCTCGGGGCTGTGCTGGGCCCTCTGAGATGCCGCACCCTGACTGGGGCCTGACTGGGCTGATAGCTGCAGGACACTGGTGCTGCTGGGCAGTTCCTCAGGGCAGTCCCAGGGCCCCTCTTGAGGTTTCAACTCTCCGCAGGTGCATTCAGAGCTCCCGGGGAGAGACAGGCCTGGGCATGCACAGTCCCACCCTGTCCCTAGTCCCAAGGTGATGTGAGCCACTACTTTTTCTCTCAGGGTCTCCATTTCCCCAGCGGAACAATGATGGCATTGTCTTACTTGCCTTGCAAGGCGAGAGGTCAGAGGGCACAAAGGAACCAGCTACGATGGGGGCCCCTTTCATTTGGCAGTGATGAGGAAGGCAGTGTGGGGGCTGCGTTGGTTTTAATTGAGACTAGGAGGGTAGGGGAGGCATGCGCCTTCTTACCAGGAGCCACTGGGGGGTGAAGAGGCCTGGGGAGCTAGAAAGAGCAGGCATATGGGAGTGGGCCTGTGCTCCCGCGGGCTGGAGTGTTGAAGGCACATGTGCACATGCATGTGTGCTCACACACAGTGCTGGAGGCCCGTGCATGCATTTAAATACTCAGAGCTACAGGAGTGCTGAAGGCACATGCATGCACTCATGTCTACAGGAATGTTGAAGGCAGGCATGTGTGGGACCGTGTGTGCATGTCTCACAAGGCCCACATATCTTCATGGTGGCACATCTGAGGGTGAATGGAGAATAGCATTAGAGTGTGGGCTCTGATGCCAGGCTGCCAGGTTCACACCCCAGCTTTATTTGAGCCAGGGACTTAACCTCTCTGAAGTTCAATGATCTCTGCAAAGTGGGAATAATCACAACATTGACCTCACCAGGCGGTTGTAAGGGATTAGATTACTTAAGGCATGTGTGTGTGCAAGTGCTCATATCTACAGGGGTGTTCAAGGCATGTGCGTACATGCGCATGTGCTCACATCTACATTAATAAGGTACTTAGAAGACTGCCTGGAAGTAGTAAGTGCCCCATAATTGCATCTATGAACATGTGTGTGCACACAGTTGTATCAGTGTCTGTAATATGTGCATGTACATATTACATGCACATGTGTGATGAGTATGAGTATGTGTGAGAGGGTATCCGTGTGTGTGAAAGTGAGTGGGTGTGTGTGTCTGTGGGTGAATGGGCTCTCCCCTCCTCTCAGTCCTCAGGCTTCTGGAACCTGAAGGAAAGCCCACACAGAACATGTAAAACACTCAGCACTCCCAAAGGAGCACATGGCCCCTGCCCAGGCCAGGCCCTCCATCTTCCAGCCTAGTTTATCAGCAGTCAGGGGCATGATTCCAGCAAACAAGGAGGTTCCTTGCTTTCCTTATTAGCATGGTCCTTTGTTCTCCATGAGGAACCCTGCAGGGAGGAAGAGTAATGTTCTGGAAGAATTCAGGTGGTCTTCAGCCCCATTTCCAACTGGCTCCATGTCACAGAGCTGTTGGTTGCGGGCAGGGAGTAAGTCAATGAGGTGAGCACAAGTAGGTCTGAATTCGGAGGTGAGTCTGGTGAGAAGTCAACAAAGCTCTGGCATAGCTGAGTGCCTTTGGCAAGAGTCCCCAGAGAGTCTGACTAGCACAAGACAGTAGAGACACCTGAAGACAAAGCCCCATTCCCAAGGTGAGTCTCAAAAGACCTAAAGCCACAGTGACCCCCTAAAGTCTGGGAGGGACCAGCCTGTGGCGTTGTTCCAGGTTCTGAACCCTAAGTTAGGACTTCTTCCCTTATATCCACCCAGGGCAAACTCACAGGGGTTCTCAGGCTAGCAGAAGAAGCCTTAGAGACAATACCCAGGTTAATATTTATTTACTATTAAAGCATGACAGATCCATCCAACCAGCACCAGATTAGGAAGCAGAATGTTTTGAGCACCCCAGAAGGCCTACATCATGTACCCTTCCCAAGGATAGCGGCTCTCTGACTTCTCTCAACATGTTCATTTTTGAGTTTCACATAAACGAAATTGTTCAGCATGCTCGTTTTGTGTCCATGTTACACAAGGCAATAATAGTTTTTTTCATCCTCATCGCTGTGTAGGTTTCCATTGTAGAAATATACTACAATTCATTCGCCCATTTGTTTAGGTTGAATAGATGGGACGTCTGCCATTTGGGATATTACTACGAGTACTCAATGAACATTATATTCCATGTGTTTGGGTGAACATATGGATCCATTTCTGTTGGATAAATATCTAAGAATGGAATTGTTGGGTCACAGGGAATGTGTTTCTAATATAGGTACCACACAGTTTTCTAAAATGGTTACACCAATTCACAATCTACCAGCAGTGTGTGAGGGTTCCAGGGCTCCAAATTCTTGCCAGCCCTTGGCATTGTTTTTCCTTTTCATCTTAGCCATTCTGTGGGTTTACATCTTATGAAACAACATAACATCTTATGGTTTCAAAATTAGTAATTCCTTGATGACTGATGAGGTTGAGTTCCTCTTCATATGTTCATAGCCATTTGGACTTTCTGCCTACTTCTGTATTGAATTGCTTACTTTTTTCTTATTGATTTGTAAGAGTTTGAAAAGTATATTCTGGATCTGAGTCCATCATTAGGTATATGTGTTGTAAATATCTTCTACTCTGTGGCTTGACTTTTCTCTCCGAAGGCAGTGTTTAGATGCACAGAAAGTCTGAATTTCAATTTTTTAAAAATGTCTAACTATGTCAGAGGGAGATTGCCAGCTACTTGGGTTTTTTATTTTCCACTTTGCAATTACACCTTTGTTTAATTGTCCAGATGAGTCTCATTTTTGAAAGAAGGACTTTCTTGAAATGTAATATCAATTTTTCCAACTCAGGTCATATTTCCCCATAGACTTCAATTTAAAAATTAAAGATGAAACTTTTCTAAATAAAATAAATAATTTTGTCCCTATGATAACATTTCCCAGGGAGTTTTGCAGAAATGAGCATAGCTTATGTTCAGGCTACAAACCAGGGATAACTTGAGCATAGAACTGAAAAGGTCATAAAAGCAAACACTTTCTTCTAACTTTACAATTCTAAATATCAAAAAAATAGTCTCCTGCGATTGCAATGCCTGTAAGAAAACTGAGCCCCAATGCTTTTCTTCTTCTTACTTTCCTCCATTCCTACCCCCATCATCACTTCAGAAATAAGAGCCAAGTAGTCAAAATCAGCTCTTGGATGATTGCAATCAAGAGCAGAGATCCTAAACCACTTCAAAAAGAGGCCACCTTTCCTGGGAAATTGAAGGGTCATTCATTAGCATCTGCAGAAAAATATTCCTGAGAAGAGATCTGTAAAAAGCTGCTATTGTGGAAGGGAAGGCTTTGACTATTGACCACAGTGGGCACCTGAAGGGCACAAGCATGAGGGCCCGTGGGGGCAGCCAACTGCAAAGGCAGGCAGCTCTGGGGGTCTCTGAAGTGGTTGTTTGGTTTTCCTTGTCTGGGAAGTTGGCAGGGCCTTGCAGTGGCCTAGAATAATAAAATAACCCTGCTGGATTCGTGGAGGCTGGTGAGACAGCCTGGGTTCAAATCCCCAGTCTTCCATCTTGCCAGCTGTGGACAAGTGCCTGAGGCTTACCTATGAATTTGGAAGTTAATGGCTGTTGTGAAGATCTGAAGGGCTTACCTGTGGAGCACACCATTGTGGTCCAATCAGCATTACTTCCCATGTCCTGCCTGTATCATGCAAGTTGAAGTCCAACAGTCAGTGCCTGCATGTTTACCTGAGGGCTTTCTTCAAAGCTTCAGAAAGCACCTGTGTCCACCTGTGTGGCAGTCCAGAAGTGCCTGGGGTATAATATGTTCTGGGACAGCCCCCACCAGCTGGCATTGGAGGATGAATACCTCAGCTCCCTCGCCCTCAGGTGGGAAACAGAGTTTGACAGTATGCTAGAGTTCCCCACAAGATGAAGCTCCAATTGCCCATGGTGGTAACACACCCTTGTTGGCTGCTTTCCCTTTTCTGTCTCACTTCCCTTCTCCCTGGCCAGTGTTTTTCTTTACCTCCCAAATAATAAGCCACTTGCATTTAAATCCTTGTTTCAGGGTCTGCTTATAGGGAAACCTAAGCTAAGACTCTTCCTTTCCTCCTGATCTTATCCTTCCCCTCCTAGCTATTAAGTGGCAAAGACTAGAGACCTTTAAATATGGGGCCTGAAATTCCTTTTTGTTTCGTTTTTATTAATAGCTCCAGGGGATCGACCTAGGATCTCGTACATGGGAAGTAGGTGTTCAACCACTAAGCTACATCCACTCCCCAATGAGTGTTGTTTTTTCATTTGTGTTTTTTTTTTTTTTTTTTTTTGGTTCACTTGTTTGTTTTTAGAAGGTCCTGGGAATTGAACCCAGGACTTCATACATGGGAAGCAAGGGTTCAACCACTTGAGCTACACTCACTTCCTCTAATATTCCCTTTTTGTTTAGCCATTGTGGGTTGACCTCCATGTTTACATATAACTGAAACAAAATTTGATGCAATAAAATTGACCTGTCCTCTCTGGGGCCACTTTGGTCTTTATTTCATAGCCTATTCAATTTCATTAAAAAAAGAGGTTATGGTCACCACCTACTCCACTGATGACAAAGCCATTAAAGTGGTGAGGCAGAGTTTGGAAACCTCACTCTCACGCACCCAAGAGGTGAGCTAGAACATACACTCCGCCTGCAGAGGGTGCCACTGTTGAGTGGTTGGTCAAGAGAAACGAATCAGAAGCACCGTCCTGCCAGAGGCAGTGCTAGAAGTACCCAGGAGTGTGGGGGTGCAGCAGCTGGGGCAGTTCTTGGTTTGCTCTGTTCATCTCCTGGCACTGATGTGGAGCCAGGCATGGTGCTGGTCCTGGGACACAGCTGTGGATGTCTTGGCTGCAGACACATGCCTGTAGCACAGCAGGGCAGTCCTGACAAATCCAGACCCTGGTATTGGGATTCTGTAGAGGGGCACTCAGCCCAGCCTGGACCAGGGAGATGAGGCTGGAATGCCAATGCTCTGCTGTATCCAAAGCCCAAGATTCTTGGAAAGCACAGATACCTGTTTTGCCATGGAAAGCACCACGACAGAGCATGCTTGGAGCCCCTGTGCTGGCCTCTTTAGACAATGTGAGTGGTGTGGCCACTCCTCACCACCACAAGGAAGCTCTGCCTCCCAGAGCCCATGGGACACTTGGAGGTGTCTGATTTGGGATCTGAACCCAGATTTTTCTACCACAGATTATAAAATTTAGATGCCAGGGGCCTCGTGCCCAGATAGTCTGGTTTCATTTTTGGAAAGTCTGGGCATTTGCTTTTTTTTTTCTTTCTGATATTAATGTTTTATTTTTACAAACACTCCCAATCCTCCCTGGTTTGCATATATTTTACCTACCCAGGGGATTCAACTGCCCAGCCAGGGTTGAGCAGCTGGACATGGGTTCTTCCATGAGAAAGGCCAGTCCCACCCACCTGTGCGTGCACCCTGACTGGAGGGGGTGTGGGACCGACTAGGTCAGCGTGGTCCAGGAAGGCCTCCCTTCTGAGAAGGCAGCTTTAGCCTCCCCTCCCCGAGGAGCTAAATTGAGCCAGCCAGACATGGAACCGAGAAGACCACCCAGGAAAAAGCCTGAGGGGAACCTCAGCAAGGTGGGCTCTGAGGAGGGCCTGGCTGGTCCTGGGCTGAGGAGAAACCTTGACTGCTCCCACCAGGCAGGTCCCAGGCCAGGGGAAAGGAGGTGGGCTGGAGTGGGGGAGGTGGGGAGGCCGAGGCTGCGACCCAGAGTATTTGCTCCTGGGCGCAGTGGGACACCACCTGCAAGCTCAAGCAGAAACAGTCTCCTTAGTCTGTCCTCCAGGAAGGCCGTCCTCGGTGCCACTTGGGTTTCACATAGTAATTGAGCCTTTGCACCTGGAAGGAAGGAACCCTGGGGTCCCGCCTCTGTCTCTGGTGAAGGGTGGGAACCTGAGCCTGCTCTCCCTCATGGCGCCCTGCTGGGGACAGAATCATGTCCCTCATAAAAGGCACGCTCAGGTCTCAATCCCTGGTCCTGTGGGAGTGAACCCATCTGTAAAGAGGACCTTTAAAGATGTTATTAGTTAAAGTGTAGGCCACGCTGAATGGGGGGTGGGGACTTTAATCCAAGATGTCTGAGTCCTGATAAGCCAAGGGAGATGCCACCGGGAGCAGCCAGAAGCTGCAAGTCAACAGAGCCAGGAGGGGAAGGAGAGAATGCCGCCACGTGCATACCCATGGGATGGAAAAGCCCAGAAACCCCAAGAAGACACCGACTTGGAGGTGCCAAGCCTTCCAGCCTCCGAAACCATGAGCCAATAAATTCCTGTTGTTAATCCGTCCCTTTGTAGGGTATTAATTTTAGCAGCCAGGAAACGAATACAGGTCTCTTAGGTCTTCTGTCGTCATTATTTAGGACCAGGCTTGCCTTTCACTCACCAGAGCCTGAACCCTGGAAGGGGCCCAAGCAGCTGGCAGGGCCTCCTGAGAAACACGAGCCTCCTAAGCCTCTAAGGCTGAGTGAGCAGACCACCACTACACTGGCATTACTTAGGCAGCCAGATAACAGGGTGCTCAGTCATCATTGCAGTCTTTAAACTCTGCAGCCAACACTGCCAGGCCAGCTACTGAGGTTTAGATTCAGGAGGAAAGAGAACCATCTTCAAGTTCTGAAAGAATCTCTCAAACCATGGGACTCCCAATCTGGTGGGTAAGACAGCCACTGGTGGTGGCACCAGGGTTCTGGGTGGAAGGGCTGTTAAGGCAGCAGCACCCACGAAAGGGCAAGGCCCTCATTAGCAGGAGCTTTTGGCAGAGGGGCCCAGTTTACTTGCATCACTGAAGTGCACCTACAACCAATACCACCACCTCTCCTTGACTTACATCCTGTTTTGTCAAAGAAGACGGTCAAGAGTAAGTTGGGCCTTGAAGTCTACATGCAGCGCCCCTTCAGCTCAGCCTCCAGCCTGAGGCACCCAGCACTAGCCACACCTGCCCCCACCTGCAACTTGCAGTTCAGTGGGTGTTCATGGGTGCGAACAAGCCAACGTCTGATGAGGAGCTGGGAGGGGTGAGGCCAATGCCGCAGGCTGCCCTGGCACCTGGGACCCCTGCTGGCTGGGACACCTGCAGTGTGCAGGGGGGTAGCAGAGCAGGCTCAGGGGGGATGGGCCAGAGTCACATCTGGGCCCGTAAGGGTCACCAGTTGGTGTCCGGCTGGCATGTGTGCTCCCAGTGTCTGTCTTACCCACCAGATTGGGAGCCCCATGGTTTAGAGATTCTTCCAGAACTTGAAGATGGTTCTCTTTCCTCCTGAATCTAAACCTCGGTTGCTGGCCTGGCAGTGTTGGCTGCAGAGTTTAAAGACTGCCGTGATGACTGAGTGCCCTGTTATCTGGCTGCCTAAGTAATGCCAGTGTAGTGGTGGTCTGTCCACCCAGCCTTAGAGGCTTAGGAGGCTCGTGTTTCTCAGGAGGCCCTGCCAGCTGCTTGGGCCCCTTCCAGGGTTCAGGCTCTGGTGAGTGAAAGTGTATCCATTAGGGATACACTCCTGGTTCACTTTTTTATTTTCTGGTCAGAGAACAAAACTTTACTGAATACTGCTTATGTGCAAAGCAGTGCACTAGATTCTGGGGTTAAGGTGGGAAACAAGATGTACTGCCTCCAGGGATCTTACACTCTAGTGGAAGAAAGTAACAATAAACAAGTGGATAAAATCACTTTAGTACTGATAAATGTTACAGGAAAGCGAAGATGGGGAGAGGGTCTGGCAGGAGTGGGGGTTGCTGAGCTGGGAGGGGGAGGCCTCTTGGAGCACAGGACATTCAAGGTGTGGAGAGCTGAAGGCAGAGGAGGGGGCTGCCAGGCAGAGGACCTGGTGAAAGAAAGTCCCAAGCAGGAGTGGCAAGAGCAAAGGCCCTTAGGCAGGGCAGTGGCGTGAGGGATGTACAGAAGGCACTGAGGACAGGACAATGGGGAATGGGGGCCAAGACGAGGCTAGAGAGGTAGGATGGCCTCAGGTCTGGAGGCCTGGGCATCCGTGGGAAGGAGCCCGTGTTAGTTCTAAGGGAAGTCACTTGTGGGTTTTAAGCAGAAGAGTGACAAAGTCTGAGTCATGCTTCACAAAGGTCACCTTGGCTGTGGTGGGGCAGACGGGGCCTAGCGTGGGAGCATGGAGGAAGCGAGGGGGCTGTAGTGGGGAGGAGGGTGGCTGCTGGCTGGGGCTGGAGCGGAGAGATGGGGAAAAGGGGCAAAGCAGAGACAGTGGGACTTCCTGAGAGACTGGATAGGGAATGTGAGGGCAAGAGGGGAGTCCAGAGGACATCTGGGTTTCCTGCCTGAGTGATGCAGGGACGAGGCCAGTGGCTGAGATAGGGTGGATTTGTGGAGGAGGGATATCTTGGCCACAAGTTGCAAGGCTGAGCCAACATCCAGTGGAGTTGTCACGTGGACAGTTCTTTTCATTCCTTCTTGGATTCATTGAAACTTATGACTGGTCAGATAGTGCTGCTAGACAACTGGGGCTACAGCTGCACTTGAGATAAAGTAGTGTCCTAAGAGCTTCCAGTCCAACTGAGGGGAGGCAGGCAGTCAACAAAATGATGCATGCAGGGCTGGAGGTCGCGGGTGGGGTGAGTCAGGGTGGCGAAATGGGTTTTGAGGGTTTCAAATTGTGGATGAGGACCACCAATGAAGGGAAGGTAGCAAAGAAATCCAGAGAAGAACTCAGGGGCAGCCCAACACTTGGAAGTTTGGAAGAGGAGGAGGTCCCAACAAAGGATGTTGAGAAGGAGCATCTAGGGAGGGAGGAGAACCCTGGGAGTGTCAGGAAGGAGGTAATGGTCAACTATGCTGCCCAATAAGACAGAAAAGAGAATGTGACTGTGGGCTTTGCAAGATGTTATTCATCTGAGCGAAAGCTTTCAGTGGAGTGGTGGGGACAAGAGCCCCATCATCTTTTCTACCCTACCCTACTCCATTCCACCTCACTTGATTCATGCATTCATCGGGATTTAGTGGTAATCCCAGTGTGAGGCCCCATTACCTCCATCTTCCTTCCTTCCCAGACCCTCTCCTCCTCCAGGAGCTCAGTCTAACAGGCCAGGGGCTGCCAGCATGCTTTTTCTGTAAAAGGGGTATGAAGGGGCAGGTGCAGACTAGAGAGCAGTGTCTTCTCTGGGAAGAGCTGAGCAGGACACAGAACAGTGGAGCCCCACTTGGGCCTTCCTGATTTTGGATGCTTGCCGGGGATGCCAGTTCTGATGCTGATTCTGTGTGCAGTCCATTTTGTGCCTGTCTACTTAGCAAAGCTCGTCCTTCACAGCTCAGGAAAAATTACCAGGAATGTTATTGACTCTAATTTTAATTTGTCTAGCACTCTTGTTAATGATGTCTATTTAAGACATCCATTAAAGGCCCATGAGGTTAATTAAATGGACAATTCCAATATAGTTCTATTAGAACCCCCTCTATTAAATTAATATTATAGACGTTTAACAGATGTCTTAATTAGACATTATAGCTAAGAAATGCAAACTAAATTAAAACCAAAGCCATTGTCCAGAAAGAGAGCTTTTTACAATAATTTATGGCTTTTGGGGGGAATGTTCATGTTTACTCTTCAGAACCTGAGAGAACAATTATTTGATGAGCCTTTCCAGCATCCAGAAAATGTCAAGTCAAGCATTCCAAATCTTCAAATCATAGTCCAGATGTGAGAGACTTATAGGTACCATCCAGAGTCCATTGATCCTGAAACATCAATGGTTGGAAGACTCAGCTGGGATCTGGGCCCTAACCCAAGTCTGACTCAATAGGTCTGGGTTGCATCCATCTGTTGATTCTGAGTTGGAAAGTTCCAGGATTCCACTCTGGGAAACCCTTATCTAGTCTAATGGCCTAACTTGACAGATGGGATATTGAGGCCCTGAAAGATGTCAGGATCAGGTGGCTGTATCTGCAGGCTCCCACATCCTGCCCCACAAATTAGGACTTTTCTAGCAGTTCCCACCATTCCTCTCCCCCCCACTCCCCATTTCAATAAATGGGAAGAACCTCAGGCCTCTCCTTTGGGTGGGGACAGGCAGCCCAATCCCTGTGCCCCCTCCCACAGTGCCCAGTGGTAGGTCCACAAGCCTTCCCCTTTTAATTCCTAGGTCCTCTGGGATGGTTCCCTCAGACCTGAGGGCATGAGACCTGACTCCTGGTGGTGTGACTGTGCTCTTCATGTGCCTGAAGAAAGCACCCTTCTCTGGGAATCCTCCCTCCACCCCCTGGCCTATTTTGTGTGCTCATTTCCTTTCTCAATCAGACTGTGCCCAGCATCCCAGCAGACTGAGAAAAGCCCTGGTGAGCAATGGCCACCACACAGATGGAAGCAGGCTTGAGCTGCCAGGCTGCAGGTCCAGCAGACTGGTGTGGGCTGAGCCCGTGGGAGGGGTGGTGGCACTGTGCTAGTCTGTTCAGCTTTGTCATAAAGAAAGGCAGTGTTTACCATTTCCTTCTCCCACTGTGCTTCTTTTAGAGTGGTATCTGAGTGGGATACATTGAGAAAGCAAAGCCTCAGGCACTGCTGCTTCTGCTGGCATGAAAGAAAAAGCTCATGGATTTGCTGCCTTTCTGTCACCAGGAGGGCTTCTGTCCTCCATTTGTTGGTCAGCAAACACTTATCTCAGGGGTAGTAGGTTCTACTGGGCACATTTCTGAACCCAGTGGCTTTTCTAATACCATATCCTGCAAGGCTTGTCCCCTGCCCCATCTCACTCCAGCCCTTGGGCCTGTCTTCACTCAGGGCTCACAGAATACGGACTCTCCTACTGACCTTACAGATACATGGCCACAGTGGGCAACGGTCAGGTTGAAAAGCCAAGCTTTTCAGTAGCAAAAATGGATCTGAGATGTCAACTAAAGTGCCCTTGCTAGAGGCTGGGGTGTTCCTGGTGGGCTAGACGCTGGGTAGAGTGTCTTACTTTCTTTTTCAGTCTGCCTGCCCCTGGAGCCCAACAGGCTCAGGCACAAGAATGCCGGTGCAGGTTTAAGCACCTATACCTCAACAACCACTAAGAAGCACGACTAGAACCAGTGCTGTGCATTCTGTGGTCCACCCAGCCCCAATTCCTGGTCATTCAGCAAAGTCGCCATTCACTCCTCTTCCACTCTTCTGAAAAAGGAAAGTAAACCTTACTTAGGTCAAAGAGTTAATTTAGCTGGCATGATTCAAAATGTGTCAAAAATGTACCATGACACTCAGGTCAGGAAAATGCAGTGACTAATGGCAGGTAAAAACAAAACAAAACAATAATCCAGGTGCAACTTTGGGGTTCCTCTTCCTGGCCAACCCAACTTAATTTAGGAATATTTCCTTTATTTGGATTCTGTTTATGCATATGTAATTATTACCATAAACAATGAATTCATCATAAGATATTCAGACAACACAGAAAGGTGTAAAAAAGAATTAAAATGTCCTCACTAAGGATTTTCCCGGCTGGGGTGACCCATAACCAGAATTGGTATAGCCATTTCTTTACTGAAAGGTGGCAATTTAGGGTGTTTGCAATTTTCTGCTATTATAAACAACTGGCTGAAGCAGCAAAGGGGTCACAAGTCAATCGTTCCCTTTGCTTTGAACTTCTTTGCAGATCGCTCACTGGACCGAAGCTGGAATTTGCTCCCATAAATGTAGGAAATAAAGTTATCGATTTCCACAGAAAACACACAGTTGAGCTTGGGGATAACTGAAAAAGAAGCAGAAGGGTGAAAAAAGAAAGCCTGGCAGTTAAGTTCATGTTTATGCAGAATAATACTTTTTAAATGCTTGTATTAAAAAATAAAAAATAAGCTAATAGGAAATTAAAAAACTGGCAAAAGGCAACAGCAACAGGATTACAGGTGGTGATTTTGCCATAAGGCCCAATTAGTCATTTTTTAAATATAACTCATCATCTAGTTTTCAGGTCAAAAGGGTATGAACCTTCAGGGTTAAAGGCTATGAATGTCCAGAACCAGAAGCTCCCAGAAAAACTGCCAATACAAAGTTTTCCCACACAATTTTCAGACAGACTCTTAGCTTTATGCTCAGTGGGGAAAGTTGTATACCACCTGTTAAGATTTAAAATGAGAGCAGAATATATAGGAAAATGGAAGGATGCATCAAGAAAAGCCAACCTCAAAAACTGAAGCAAGAAAAACCTCTTACAACTGTACATTTTAAGTATTTGGGTTTGTGGGCAAGGTGGGGGCGTGGAAACCCCCCCAAGTGGGGTTCGGGCTTTTCTTGGGCCACAGCAATGCTGTCTGGGAGCAGAGCTACTCTCGCTTCCTTGGAACTCTAAGTGTCACCACCTCCAGCCACAGGTGCTCCTTTTGCTTCCTCCAGTGTTATCTGTTTACGTATCTCTGGGAGGCAGCAGCCTGTGGCAGGTTGATGGTCCCAAACCCAGGACCCAGATAGACCAGGTCTCTTGAAGCAGAGCCTAACAGCCTTTCCTGACCTCAGTCGTTAGCTGGGGTGGTGGATGTGCCCACAAACACCTCCAAGGAGAGTCACAGGGGCAGAAATGGGGTCAGGTGGTGGAGGTCTCTGAAGGCTTTGAATGTAGTAGGTTCCAGTGCGTTCAAAGCCTTCAGAGACCTCCACCCCCTGAACTTGCAAACTGAACTTCTTGGAGCCATGTGGAGGCAGGCGACTGAGCAGCTGGGGAAGTGACAGCCCACAATGCCCTCAGAGACATGATTCCCTACCTTTTAGGCGGTCTTCTTTAGTGATAATTTTGAAAACGTGCTTTGTTTCCTGGAGGAGGATTCCTGTAACACCCACATAAGAGGGGCATTTGGATTTTGTGACTGCAAAGGAAAAGGGCAGTTCAAGACTCTTGCCTCTGTGGTATTTGCAGAGCCACAGCCAGCCAGGCCTATGTGGCTAAGGGCTCTCATCCTTCCCTCTGAGCAAGCAGAGGAAGAAAGGGAGCACTGGGGGGAGAGGAGGTTGGAAGGCTCATAGTGACTGAGCTAGACAAGCACCAGTCCTTAATCCCTTGCCTGTGGTCTCTGCAGTCTCTTATAAAGTGCCCTGTGGAGGGTCTGAGGCCATGGGGTTTGGGGGCGACTCTGGAGCAGGAGGTCGCACACTGTGCCAGCAATGCAAAGCCCAAAATCTGGGGGCTCTGACAGGGCCAAGTCTCACCTGAAGGATCTTAACCCTAGTCCATCCTGTACTTCCCATGACCTACCAAGCCCCAGCCAGAAAGGGAGCCCAGCCTCACAGCTGCCTGGCAGCCAGTGATCGAGCAAGCTGCTATCCCAGGCAGTAGGCCCTGGCCTCCTCCAACCTGTGTCATGCATTCAACAGACATCACTGAGCATTGACCACATGCCTGGCACTGCCTGGACATGGGGCACAGCACTGAGGCACAAAGGGTGCCAAACAATCAACAATTCTATCCTTGTAGGTACTAGGAAGACTAAGTAGGATAAGGAGGGTCGGGTCTCCTTAAGCTGTAGCAGACCTTTGGGGAAATGACACCTGAGCATGGAGGAGCCAGTCTCTGAACATGCAAGAGAAAAACTCTCTTGGCAGATGAACAAGCAAATGCAAAGGCCCTGAGGAAGGGCCAAGCCTGGTGTGGGAGGAGTAGAAAGATGGCCAGTGTGCTCAGACCTGGTGCCCAGTGAAGTCAGTGAGGCCTAGCAGACCACAGTGAGGAAGAATTTAATATGATGGAAGTTGTTGGAAGGTTTTAAGCAGGGAAGGAAGATGATCTGATTTTGTTTTAAAATCCCTGCTTTGGTTGTTTGGTGTGGGGGTGGGGGAGAATGGTGTGTTGGCAGAGAGAGCTAGGAGGCTGTTGCCGTAATCCAAGGGAGATGATGATGGCTTAGGTGTGGGGGCTAGGACATGACAAAGGATGGAGGAGAAGGTTAAGAAAGAAGAAACATGATGCCTCCTAGACATGTGGCTGAACATCCAGGGTAAACTGGCACCATTAGCTGAGAACAGGAAGACCAGGGAAAGGGTTGACTTGGGAGGGAGACCAATAGTTCTGTTTTGCATATGTGAAGTCTGAATTGCCTATAGGACATCCAGGGGTTCTGTCAAGTGGTCAGCTGGATGTACATGAGTTTGGAGTTCAGGGTAAAGGTTAACTGTGGTTTAGAACTACAGGACTGGATGAGAGGGGCTCTGTGTTCAAGATTCCAGGCCATGGGTGAGTACTAGCAGCCACTGTGCCTTTTGGGATAGTAACAGATGCCCTGGACTGGCTAAAGACAGCTGGAATCACCCTCAAATTGCAGCACTGGTGATCCAAGGACATCTCAAGGAATTATAAAGGATGTAGCTCTATCCCCCATCCAGATCATGCCTAATTCTGGAACACAAGTACAATGCTGCCATTTAGTGACATATGAACACTGAGATGACCATATACTCTTAGAGGGAAGTTACCTGAAATCATAGCACCATGAAGATCTGCCTTTAACAGCTTAGCCTGAATCATCTGTGGCTGCCTAAGAGACAAATAGACTCCCTTAATTTATGGCACAAAAAAGAGCTCTGAAAAAAGTGAACAGTTCTACAAACCTCTGCAGCCAAGCAATGCAGCCAGCTGGCTCCTAAGGTTGCATTTACAGTGACTGCGGACTTGAGTTGTACCCCTATGGGCAAAGCTTCAGAAATTCAACTCACGTGTCTGGCTTGAGACCATTGCACAGGTCCCGGATGTACTGCTTCCAGAGTTCGTGGAGAGGGAGGAAAAGACTGTATCTGTGGTAGTCAGAACCAGGTAAAAGCATTAGGCAATAAGAATTTGGGATTGGAACATCCCAATGGCTGGGCTTCTCCTGAGCATGGAACTTGGCATGGTGCCAAGAAATGGACTTGGGAACCACTGAGAACTGGGTGTACATCCTAGTCCTAAGGCTCATGACCTGATTAAAGTCAAGTACCTTCCCCCTCAAACTTCTGCTTCCTCTCTGGTAGCACCCTTCTGTGCCCCTTTACCCTGCCTGTTGGCTGGATGTAGCCAGGACAGCAGGAACTCAAACAGGCACCTCAGAGCAAGGGGTGACACCTGAAGATGGGGGAGCAGCAAGACCTGTGCTGCCTGGGTCTCCGATGGCTGCAGAACTGCCTGCTACACCAGCCCAGGATGGCTTGCATCTGGACTTCTTTTCATGAGAGAGAAATATACTTTAACCTTGTTTAAACCATAGCTACTTTGAGGTTTTCTGTTTCATGAGGCTGACCTTAGTAATCCCTCCATAAACAGGAGCTGCCGATTGTCATACAAATTCCCGTGCCAGGTAACAAATTTACCTGGAAGGTGAGCGAGCAAATGGTGGGGAAGGTGAGAAGAGGAGTGCAGGGGGTGGGGGGGCACTGTCACTTACCCTGATATTTTCTGGGGGATTTACTGACATGAAACTATCGGTTAAAGAAATGAAAACCACAGGCTCAAACTCACAGGGTGCTCCATCCGTGAGGCTCGCAGTGCAGTAAACCCAGGGCAGGTAGCAGCCAACTCCACCCAGACCCAGCTGGTTTCCTAAAGGGACCATGGTCACAGTACCAGATTTCCACTGTCTTCTGGAATGTGGGAGCCTATTTGGCTACAGATCTCTTAGCAAAAGCCTACACAGTCCTAAGAAAGGCAAACTCAGAACCATGGCCAAGGAGGGATGGATGTCAGCCAGAGGGAGAAACCTGTCCTCCCACAGACTTATGTGTGCTTTTCCAAAACTTCCAAAACATGTGGGCAGTATCTTTCTTTGGCAATAAAACTACGGTGGGTGATTCTGTCTAGTGCTATTAAAAACTACAAAGATATAGATATATATAAAGAAATATAAGCCCCTCTTTTCTGTCTAAGAAAGCTGAGAGACAAACAGCCTGTTGCCATGGGCAACAGCCTCACTTTATGACACTGAGCTTGCTAATTAAGGCTAGGACAGAAGCCAAACAATAAGAGTTTTCAGTCATACCAGGCCTTGCTATTAAAAGTTAAACCCAAACAGTACAAATCAGTAAAGGCTGCCCCCTTGTGGCAGAAGAGAGGCAGCCTACTCTGCCACTAGGCTTCCAAAGTCCACACCCAGGGGAGAAAGATGGTGCCACCGTGGGCAGAAACGCACAGAAAAGGCTTGGGTTACCTCTGCTGCTCTGGTTTAATGTCAAACAGCCGCAGCTCCCTCCTCTGCCGGGCAGAGAGGCCTTTGGATTTCTTTTTCTTCTCTTTTCGCTTCCGGCGAGTAAAGTACTCTAGAACGACGGCCTTGCGCTGCAGCTGGTCCTTGAGGGCTTCCTTGCGTATGTGGGGCATGCTGCGCCTCAGGAAGGCCTTCACGAAGGCTTCAGCTCGCTGGCCTCCCACATGCTACATGGGGATAAGAGGGTATGGTGCTCACAAGAGCTGTTCTGGGCAGCCCAGGACCCCAAGCACTCACACACACCAACCCCCGAGCTGCTGGAAGAGCAGACGTAACTGCCTTCGCTGACCCATCTATCCACCCACTGAAGTTCCCAGACCTCTCATCTACCAGCTGTTTGCTATCCCAATTACCATGTGAAAAGAACACAAACGCTAATTCAATACTGTGTTTATCACAGGCAACAGCCATGTTAAACTCCAACTTCCTAACCTGCATCTCTGAGGTTATTCTGAGGAGGACAAAAAAACTTTTTATTTTAGAGTAAAGACCTTTCTCTTCCTTGGCAGGGAGGAAAGCTGGAGAAATGGAGACAATGATATTTCATCAGTCACGACACAATTCCTCTCTACCTGGGTCTCTACCTCTGTGGACATGGTAGGGATGCTCTCCAAGAGCTCTGCTCCTGCACCACTTAGGAAAGGAACTGTCAAGTGCATCTCAGGCCTGTGCACCCACACTCTCTAACATAGAGCCAAGCACCATGTTACTGTGAAGGAACAGCTGTTACAAAGAACTTCCGGGTAAAACAACTGTCATTTTGGGTGTCGTTTTGGAAAAAACCCAACATCACGACCTTTCCAGTTGGACTTCCACTAGTCTAGTCCTCATTAGTTAGTGGGTACCTCTGCCCTCATCTGCCACAGCCCCAGGGAGCACTTGCTGCCAAGGTTCTCCTGCTTGCCTGGGACCTTTTTACACTAACTAGGCTGTAAGCATCTTGAGGCTAATCTGTCAATAGTAATCAAGCCCTCCCTTCATGGGGGTTAGGGGAATGAAAAGATGTAATACACATAATCCACAAGGTTGCCCATAGTGAGAAGGAAAGGAACTATGTCTGCTTCATCTTTGTACCTTTAGATGCTAACTAAAAGTGAATTTGGGAAGCAGACTTGGCTCAATGGATAGAGCGTCCGCCTACTGCATGGGAGGTCCATGGTTCAAACCCAGGACCTCCTTGACCTGTGTGGAGCTGGCCCATGCACAGTGCTGATGCGTGCAAGGAGTGCCCTTCCATGCAGGGGTGTCCCCTGTGTAGGGGAGCCCCACACACAAGGAGTTTACCCCATAAGGAGAGCTGCCCAGTGCAAAAGAAAGTCCAGCCTGCCCAGGAGTGGCGCCTCATACACGGAGAGCTGATGATGCAAAAAAAAGAGACACAGATTTCCGGGCCGCGGACAAGAAAAGAAATGGACACAGAGAGCAGACAACTGATGGGGGGAAAGAAATAAAATTAAAAATAAATAAATAAATAAATAAAAGTGAATTCATTGTCATCGTTATCAATACTATAAGAGGACACTTATTTGGTGCTTTTAAACATCTCAGTGGCCCCTCCTTCATGGAGAAACCAAATAAAAGTATATTGGTCTTTCAAAATCTTGAAGACTAAGGAAACTCCCTCATTGAGTCATAAGTGGAGGTTTTTTTTTTAAGGAGGGACTGGGATTGAACCTAGGACCTCGTACATGGGAAGCGGCACTCAACCATTGAGCTACAGCCGCTCCCCACAAGCAGAGCTTTTGACAAACTGACAAAGCATGTTGGAAGCATCCAGACATTATCTATAAATTCCACTTACGAAAGATGATTTGCCGTCCTTTTTCAGGAGAGACGGGCACAGTGACAAGGTCAAATGATGGTGCTCATGAGGGCAAGTTTCAGGTGGATGTGGCTTCTGTCCCCATACATCAGGAGATGGCAGAAGACCAAGTTGCCCCAGTGAACTAAACTTTACTTTGGTACACCAGGAAAGGAAGTCAGCAGATGGAAACAGACCATCAGAACAACAGATTCTGATAGAGCCCAGCATATTTACTGGAAAGATGAGTAAGATGCAGAAAAGAACATCACCACTGAGACATTTTGCCATCCCATGTGTTGCTCCAAGACCTCCAGACAAGCACCAACCTGAATATCAAACTCTTTTGCTTCCTTCTGAGAAAAGGCATGGTAGATCACACCTGGGGGATTGAAAAAATAAACATGAAATTTCAGTTGGGTATGGCCACATGACCTAAGACTTATCCAACTACGACAATAACTTCACTTTGAGCATGGGAAAAGGAGGGGTGGCAAGGAAGAGCACAGCATCAGAGCTTTCTTGGATGCCTCTTACCCTGCCCTCCAACCACGTCCATCCTGCAAATTCCAAGAGTGGGGTTTAATAAAACATTAATGTGTATCAGAATCTCTGGGACTCTTATTAAAATGTAGATTCTTAGATCCAACCTCCAGATGCTGCAAGATTTCTAGCAAGTTCCCAGATGCTACTGCAGGTCAGCAGACCACATATTGAGATGCACTAGTTTAAAATGCCACAGGTTATAAACTTGAGTAGTTGTTCAATAAACCTAATGATGCAACTCATTTAAAAGTTATGTGATATTGCTGTCCAGGATGCAGATGTTTGGAAAACCACATTTTGTTGTTTATAAGGCTTTAAAAATATTTTTTCACATTTTATCATCTATGAAAATTTGAAGAAATTCTGCCTCAAGACTAAACATCAACTCTTGTCTGAATTTCCAGCCTGCTGCACCCCACCCCCCCATGGATTTTGGATTCAAGATTGCAATATCAACTCTTCCCTGAATTTCGACCCTGTTAGCTTGCTGTACAGATTGAAAATTTTCTAGCCCCACAATTGTGTGAGGCAATTTCTTAAAATAAACCTCTTAATATATATATATATATATATATATATCCTCTTGGTTCAGTTTCTCTGCAGAACTATACTTGATAGCGTCCTAAAACTGATGGAATACAGTAGGCCTTCAAACTCAAAATAAATATTGATCAATGTAGTTTCAGCCCCTTAAATTTCCATACTTTTATTACTTAATTTTGTCTGAAATAGGAAACCGTGGGATTGGGGGTAAAGTATGAGTGTCAATAAAATAAAAAAGGCCTGGATTAGGAACCAAATGACTAGAAAATGTGGCTCACATTACATTCTATAGATTCCCGGTTCCCTAGTGCTTTTTTATACATCCTAGTACATACCTAGTGCTTCCCTGCGTACAAGCAAACTGAGGTTGTTACAGGTTTTATATATGGGATCTAGATCTTCCTCAAATGGAAAATGGGGACTGTAACGTGCTTACAGAGAGTAACCTGCAGGGTATGGAACTCCAGGAATGAACTGCTTTGCTTCACCTGTCAGAGGTTCCGCAGTCTTGGACCCTCCCTCCACATCTCACATCACTGATCAGCCCTCCGGGAGAATCAGCCTCGAGCCTGGATATCAATCCCTAACTCAGAGACTGAACCAGGCCATTATGCACTTTGGCCTCAGTTTCTTTTATATAAGGTGGGACAGTTCCCGTGGCAGTTCCGTTCGGACTCTGCAGCAACAAGTAGGATGGACCCATTTCACCCACCAGCACTAAGTCCCCGACCCTGGCTATCCCCACCCCTCTTCAATTTCGATGCCTTCAATTTCGCTTACGCTCCATTTTCGCTCCGCTTCCGGTGCACTCTGATGACGTCTCCTCCGGTCGTCGTTCCCTTTTTTCCTTCTTTTCACTTTCTTCAGCAGCCATCCGCCACCCAGAGCCTTTCTCTTCAAAGCTGACAGTGACGGGGTTCCTTCCACCCGAGGCCGCACGGCACGCGTTTCAAGATTGACACTGTCGCAGCCGGGATTCCAGGTGCTCGGAGCTCATATATGGCGCCATCCGTGACGTCAACTGACGTGCGCCGACCTAGAGTGGCGCATGCGCCTTGAAGAAGACTCTCAGGCAGAGGGGCTCCGGTGCTACAGACGTGACCCTGCGTGGGACGTTATCAACTGGCGGCTTTTGCAGGCCGGGGAAGGCCAGGAGCAGTAGGCTTGGGCTTAGGGCAGGTGGAATGCTTTTGAAGGACTGGGGTAGAGTGAGGCGAACAGACCTGGAGAGAACACGAGGGAGGTGGGCCTCGGAGAGGGCGGGGACGGTGAGGAAGGGGATGTGGGAATGAGGTTTGTGGGCTCCCTAATCGGTGTTCTATGCTACTCAGCAGAGGCAGCTTCCGCTGTACCGCAGAGACACTGAACTTGGGATAAAAGGCTTAGGTTCTAGTTTTAACTGCTGCCAACTAGCTGTGTGACTAAGGCCCTCCACCTCTGGTCCTGTCTTTTTCCAGCTGTACTGTGAGTGGGACTGGACTTGATGGTCTCTGAAAGCTTTCGTAAGACGCAGAATAGTTGTTTCTGTCAAAAGCAAAGAATTGATTCCCATTGCTCAGGGGAAGGGACCAAGTGTGGCAGGAAGGCCTGGCACCGACCTCTTAAGAAGTGACCCAGTGCGGACCAGGACTGCAGCCTTAATTTCTCCTGAGTGCTGGGCCTAGCCTGGCTGCTGTGCAGGAGAGAAGAGTATTATGGCCCCTTTATACTCTTAAGTCAGTGGATCTCAACCTTGGGTATTGTATAACACTTTTTTAAAGGGAAAAAATTCTCAGGGAACCTGGGGAGGGCATCCTTGGACCTAGTTTGAGAAACTTTGCCCTGTGCTATTTTGACCTTAAACATAGAATGCAGATCCAGAAGTTGAATGGCAATAAGATGGCTTTTTCAGATGAGCCTGAAAGTGTTTACCTTACAAGTAGATTACCATCAAGATGGGAACCACATTTAAATAAAACTTCGATGCACTTGCAGATGCCGGAGAATAGTTAGGAACCTGTAAAACCCAGTTTGAGAAACAGTGCTTTCGAGGATTGATAACCATGGTGGACAAATGTGAACTTTGTTTTTATTTATTTATCTTTTTTTTCTGTATAATTTTTATTTTTCTTTCAAATATGAACTTTAAAATAGCAATGAGAGAGCAGAAGATGTAAGAGCCAATTTCAATTCAAGGGGACTTTTTTGAGCAGGACCTCTGTGATTATGGAGATATGGAAGAAGGCAGGCCTCTCTTTTACAGTTTCTTTTCTGAGGTTGTTAGAAAAGATTGCTGAAGGATTGCTGGTATTCATTAAATTTTTTTGCCTGATTGTGCTGGTGTGTTTGGAGCTGCAGTTACTCATACTTACCTTGATTATTAAGTCTTAAAAAAAAGCAAACAAAGCACTTTATTAGCCTCAGGAAATCATTGTGAATGTATGCAGAGAGATACCTGTAAGGATGTTTGTGATTGCTGTTTATAATAGCCAAGATTTGGGAACAATTCAGTACTTGACAATAGTAGATTAAATAAACGAAGTATGTGCTGATTAATTAGGTAAGTTACTTAAATTACACAAACACAGGGAAAGCTTTAAAAAATTCAGATCCTTTGGTTTCATCACCAGAGATTCTTGTTTAGTAAATGGATCCCAAGAATCTGTTTTCAATATGCGTTCCCAGGTGACTTTATTGGCTAATTAGGCATGGTTTCCTGGTAGTTATGACCAATAGTACACAGTGGGTTGGCTTAACAATGAGAATTTATTGGTTTACAGTTGCAGAGGCTAGAAAGCTTGCTTCCTACTGGGGTTGGTAGCATTCTTGATGACTGGCAATCCTTAGGTTCCTTGGCATTCCTGTCACATGGTGATGTTTTCTGCCTTTATCTTCTGTGTTGTGTTGAATTCTCCACATGGCTTTTTCTTCATAAAACCTTCAGTAATAGGATTAAGGCCCAGCCTTATTCAGTTGGGCCGCACCTTATCTAAAAATAACATCTTTAACAGACCTTATTTACAATGGGTTCACACCCACAGGAATGGATTAATATTAAGAACTACCCCCTCCCTCACCCAGGGTACATAATTCAACCTACTGCACACAATATGATAAGTTTATATAATTTACATAATGAAACACCATGTAGCCATTAAATTACATAGAAAGTTTTAAAAGATTAGAAAACAGTTATAAATAAAACCAAATATGCACCCAAAAAAGGATTGGAATGACATACCAAAATGTTGAATGTTTGCTGAGGTTATGAGAGTTTCCTTTTTCTTTTTGTCTATTTTCTAAATTTTATCCAGTTGAAACAATTTTCTTTAAAATTATTTAAAATCAATTTTATTGATACATATTCGTAAAGCCTACAATCCATCCAAAGTATACAGTCAGTGGTGTTTGGTGTAATCACAGAGTTGTACATTCATCACTTCAGTCAATATTAGAGCATTTTCATTATTCCAAAAATAAAAAAAAACAAACCTTTACCCTTAATAATCACCTCTCAATCTCTATTCTTCCCCTGCCTTACATAGCTCCTGTTTTAGTTTGCCAAAGGGTTGCAGATGCAAAGCACCAGAAATATGTTGGCTTTTATAAAGGGTTTTTATTCGGGGTAATAGCTTACAATTCAAAGGTTGTGAAAAGTCCAACTCAAGGCATGTAATTGGTACTTTCTTACCAAAGTCAGCTGTCATGTGTTGAAGCAAGATGGCAGGTGAACTCTGCCTGTTTCTCTTTACCCTTCAGACTTTAACTGTCAGACTCAGTGCTCCGCTTTCTTTCCAATTTCAGCTCTAATCTGTCAGTCATAGAGCTCATCTCTCCTTAGGCCTTAGCTGTTTGAGCCTTCTTTCTGTCACATAGCAGGATCAAAAATGGCAGAGCCCCATGTTATACCTATTCCTCCCTCTCCTCTCAGAACTAATGGTGGCCACTGCCTTTATATCAATTATACAAGTTCTTCCATTGCTCGGATAGTAAGTCTACTTTAGTCCATAGTTGTAGTCCCCCCTTATGTTTGTGCATTCCTCAACTTTGAGGATTTAAATGTACCACACAAATGAAAGATGTTAATGGGGCGAAGTGTGGGAGGGGGAATATGGGATATGGGAATTCCCTGTATTTTTGATGTAACATTTATGTAATCTAAAGCCTATAAAAAAATGGCAGAGCTCTCTCTTCCTGTGTGCGAGTGTCCATTTATATCAGACCCAGCAAGAGGGCAGGGACTCAGCCTGACTCTGAGTCACGCCTCACTGACATAGTCCAATAAAACGCTCTAAAGCAATCTTAACAGGTAATTTAATCAAAGGCCTCTCAACTGAATTTAATGCAATCAAAGGGTATCATACCTAGAGGAATAGATTAGTTTACAAACATAATTTTTCTCTTTTTTGGGATTCATAAAATCTCTAACTACAACAGTTGCTATTTGGTCTAATTAATTTTTATTTATATTTTGTATAGATGGAGACAATAGCTTATTTACAGTTTCCTTTCAAACATGGATTCATATATGTTTTCCCAGTAGTGACTGAAATTTCCACAGAAAGTCACAGTTTGATGGTAGCATTGCAGGTATCTTTGTCCCCCCTGACAATTTATTATGAAAAATTTCAAATATACAGAAAATGGAAAGAATTCTCTTGTGAACACTCAGACAGTCATTACTTAGATTCTACAATTAGCATTTTGCTATATTTGCAGGTTTCTTTTGATTGGTGCTTTTAAGATATTGAGGCTGTTTATGCTAAGTACTATCAAAAATGAATTCTGACATAGCTGGAGACTATTGAGAAAAAATCTTGTAAGAGGGACTCAGGATTGCAAACATCTCAAAATCAGACAGAACAAGGCTTTTCTCTCATAGGGAGGGGTAAGCAGAACATAAAAGGAAATTGAGCAAAGGAAGGGTAGTGAGACAATGAGAAAATGTGTTCCCCAGTGGTCAGCTGGTTTTTGGGATAAAGTGATAAGGGGGGCATGTTCAAGCATTAGTACTTGGTCGGGCGTGGGGGAAAAGTTAGGGGCCTGTGCAGAGGTGAGAAAACTGACTGGAGTGTGGTCAAGACAAAGCAGAGGGTAAGGAAGGGCCATTGTGAACACTTGGTCAGTACTCAAGAAAAATGTTCTTCTATAAGCTCAAAATGACTAAGCCTTAGTGATTAACTGCCTGTCTACAAAACTAGAAGGCCCTGGTAAATGAACAAACGAAATCTACAGAAACCATTTAATACCTTCTGACAGTACAGTGGAAATGTATTCCTTCTGCACTTTCCCCTAGTTTTGGAATAAAGAAAAACATTTCTGGTAGCATTTCCTGCTGTTCTAGTAAATATAGGAAAAGGTAATTGTCCTGAAAAAATGCCAGCAAACTTGCAATGAGAACATGGAAGATTTTGTTTTCAAGAAAAGTTGTACTCCTCCAAGTTAAAAAAAAAAAAAAAGTCAAATATATATGAATGTGTACATATATTTATATACATAAATATAAAACATTTTTTTCTTTCTTCTGTGTTTCCTTTAACTGATCAGACCTGGTGCCTTTGAGAGGAATGAGGCTGGTGCTACTTCTCTACAACAGGAAGGCCTGGGGCCCTGTATGAGCAGGTCTGTGGCTGTAAAATGGGCTTTATAATAGGACCTGCTTCAAAGGGTGGTTTGAGCACTCAGTGAGACAGTGTGCATGTTAAAATGGGACCTGGCACAGACTACAATTTCAGAGGCTAGCCATCGTCTGCATCCTCATAAAGATGGAACAGTCTCAGAGGCTCAGGATGACAAATTTTCCTGGCTTTATTTTGTCCTCAATTTTCACATGGGTCCTGGCAGTTGGGGGCAGTGCTACGACTGGACATTTTTGCCAGGCAAACTACTCTGACTCCATAATCAAAGAACTGCTGCTTACTGGAGGACTGCAAGTTGACCTTTCTGGTCAAGAGGCAGCAATGGACTGTAGACTTCGAGTCATAGAATACAAATGTTAATTTAAGACCAATGGTGCGGAATTCCAAAGAGGTGGCACTCAACCATATATTGGTCCCAAATATTGGTCCCTGAAATTCAAGTTTCCTGTCTTTCAACCCCCCAAAATCACTCTTTAAGGTCACCTTGATCCCAAATGTATAAAATACAATAGATTCTTCCAATTGCCTGAAGAACTTTCAATTTCTGGCCTGATCGTTGAAAAAAGCTGGGTTAGGATTTTCGTGAACACAGTGTCTGGATGAGCACAAAGCTCTGAGGTCATAAGAGATCTCCTTTACTCAGTTTCAGGGGTCATTTTGTGGCACTTGAGGATTTGCTGAGAAACTGCTGCAGGCTGCACAGAGCTAGGAGTCCAGTCCTCACTCCCCGGTGCCTATTCTGAACCGCGGTCAACTTGGGGAAGCAGCCACAGGCTCCAGATGTGATATCTCTGTCTTTACGTATGTATGAGCTCTCTGGTTCAAAATATGGAAAAGCTGGGAGAAAGGGGCTGATAAGAAATCATCCCAAACTGGAAATGAGATAGACTGGAAAGCAGATATCTGGTTTTGCTGCTTGTGTCCCAAAGTCTTGTGGGAGGTAGGGGCTGATGACTTTCCATATACTGGAAGCCAGAGGGAACCTGGCATTCATTAAAGCTGCAGCCCAGGCCTGACTGGCTGACCTGTGGTTCAGTGAAGAGGTCAGCCCCTCAGTACGGCTGCCAGAGAGGAAAAGATGCACTCTTTCCGGAGGTGGAAATACTTTTTTTTAAAGGAAAAGAAACCTGTTTATTTTGCATCAACTGTATTCAGGTTTTCTGTACAAGAGCCTGTGGAAGAAGAGCTTAAGACCACCAGGTGGTGTTTCATACCCATCCAAAGGGCCTGAGCAGTAGGTACTGCAGACATGTCTTCGGCCGCGGGCCGCACCCTGCCCTTCAGTCTTCAGCCAGACACTGCTGCGTAGGCACAGAGGATCCCCGCCTGCTTTCAGACCCGCCCATGCTCAGCTTGAGCAGCAGTGGACTCAGGAGCTGGGTTTCAGCAGCCTGTTCCTCAGTCTCCTCAGGGTCTCTGAAGAAGATCAGGCATGAAAACTCCATGAGTGCCCACGGGAAAGGGTGCCAGCAAAGTGCTGGACTTCTTAGCACATCAGCCCCACCAGGTGAGCTCTGTTATTTTGCATGTTGAATCTCTATTACACAGGGCAGTGGTCAGCAGGTGAACATGAGATGCCTCTGGGAGAGGCTGGCAGTCAGTCCTGGGATCAGTCACCACTGGAAGATGCGGCTCCCAGAAGGACCTGGTTAGTGAAGGTTCCAGGAGTGAGGTACCTAGTAATAGGTGTAGCTCTGATGGCAGCAGCAAACTTCAGTGCATCCTGGTGGCTGGTGTTCCTGGAGGATGGGGCACAGACACCAGCCAGGTTTTCAATGGCAACAATGGCCTGAGCCACCAGCAGAAGCTTCTCCCAGGTCCTCTGCAGATTTGTGATGTTAGTGCCATGGCTTTTCCTTCTGTAGATGTCCTGTGCCATTTGGAAGTCAAGGAGATTGCCACCTAAGTGGGTTCCAGCTGCAAAGAATTTGGTGACCTCCTCCCCCTTTATCTGTAGGACCTCTAGGGCTGTGGACATTGTGAGAGTTTCCCTCCAAGTTAGAGTGGGAAGCCAGTGCAACACCAAATGGCCCCCTCTTTCGGTAGTGCAGAAAGGTGGGACTACCTTTTAGTCTTTAGACTTTAGTCTTTAGAATCTCAACTATTCTTTAATATACAACATCCAGCTTTAAAAAAAAATGACTTGCACAAAAGCAGGAACTGTGACCTATAATCAAGAGAAAAAATGGTCACTAGAACAGAGCCATTAATGGCCCAGATGTTTGATTAGAAGACAAAAAAATCTTTAAAATTACCATTATAGATACACCAAATAAGGTAGCAGGCAAGGTGGACAAAGTGGGTGACCAGATGAGGAATTTCAGCAGAGAAATGGAAATTCTGGAGCTGAAAAATAGCTCTAGATGGTTCCCTGGGATGGCAAATGCCTGCACATTCAAACTTGACATTTTCACTACTAGCAGAAATAAGTTCCTAGACCACACACCCTTCATTTTGAGTCACGTCATAAACATTTATTGAGCCCTTGCAATCCCCTAGGCTTCCCTGGTCTCCTGTCTCTGGCTTGTTAAATGAAGGGAGCCCTGGGGACTCTTACCAGCCCCGCTGTGATCCCTGAATCACCTTGCTAGAGGGGGCAGGAGGCTGGGGAGGGTTCTCTGTGGGTCCTGGGAAGTCAGGTCTGGACTCTGAATCATTTCCCATCTTCTCAGCGCTGACGTCAGTCCTCATGAGTGAGGCTCCACCCCTCAACCCATCCTGACTGTCCAGTGCGGTAAAAGGAGGGCAGAGCCCTCTGGGAAGTGTGCTCCTCTATTTCTTTCAGGTTTTTGGGCTCGGTGGGTTCCCTTGGGCTGGAGAAAGCCATATGGAACAGAGAATGCATTTTGAACACATACCTGGATGCCCGTGCTCTTTCCTCTTGGGACCTTGCAGAGTGGGAGAAAGTTCTGTGCTCTTGCCCCACCGGGAGCCATGGAGAGGGCTACAGCCCACCCGATATGGGGAGGGATGTGGGACAAAGAGGAGAGAGGCAGCTGGAGGTGCCCATGACAGGACATACTGCAGACTTGCCAAAGGCCGAGCCAACTGTGAACTTCATTTCCCTACATTATTAGGCCTCTTGACATTTGAAGAATCATCGGCTTTAATATTAATTTGGCCATTTGGACGATGACAGGCTGTATTGGGATTGATTATTCATTGGTTTACATATTTTTTGTCGGTGGGGTCAGGAACAGACATAAAAGGGGCCTGGGACAGCTGCTTCCCCAATCCGCCACCAAATACCGAGATTGCCCACTAGATGGCAGCCCAAGACAAGGATTGGGATGGCGCGCGGCTGCTCCCCTCCTCCACGCCTCAGAAATACACTTTACCTGCCTCTTCAAAAACCACAGCCCCTGTCAATAGAAACCCTGGCCATCCAGAAGACGGGGCTATTTCTCTATAAACAGTGTAACTTGATTTTCATCAACACCTTTCCCTGCAGAATGGACGGTATGGGCTCAGTGGTTTAAATAAGATAGAGGTTAAAAGGAGAGAGAAATTATGAGACCCTGGGGAAGAGGCGTGATTGTCGGTGACATTCAGAAATTGATGGCGCATCAACGAGGTGGAAGCAGAGGAGGAGGCGAGGAGCGGATTCCAGATGGCAGGATTCACGATAGATGATGGCCTGTTAGGAGACGGGGCTGCTTTGAGGAAGGTGAGGGATTGATTTCCACTCCTGTCTGTTTTTTTCCCTTTTATCATGAAATGGTTTTCTGCCCAGTGACCTTGTTATTGCCCTGGAAAGAGACACTCCTACCCACAGAGTAAATAATACAACATTGGGCAGTGATGTATAGGCATGAGCTCATGAATTTCATGTGACAAGTGTCCTTTTATGTGTTTATGGAGGTAGAAATTGAGACAAAGGGAGTAGAAGTTACTTAGCAAAATTGCTACCAATTAAGCTTTATTTATCTTGAAGTTAGTGACTATCTGGTGACATTTATGGGTTGCATCTGGTTTAGGAACCACTCGATTGCAATTTTCCTTCCTTCTTAGCAAGGGAAACAAGTGCTTGTGCTGGAGAGGGCAAAGGCAGAGAGGCCAGGAGGAAGGAGAATCTGCCCCTGAGGGCAGCGCCTGGGCTGTGCGGGTGTGTGCCCGCAGGAGCCGTAGCCAGAGTTTGTGAAAGAATGAGCTGTGAGGTCTCAGTGCCTGAAGCCGAGGGAGCAGCACGGGAGACACTGGCCTCCCACCTAGGCAGAAAGGCGACTTCCAAGGCGTGGGATTGGCGGAACACCCTAAAGTGTCCCTGTCCCCCACCTTCAGCAGTGTAGTAATCCAGGACACCACAGTACTGAGAATTCAAACATTGGAGAACCATTTTTTGGAGGCTATTGCTTTCTCCCGGTCTTGTTTAAGATGCAAATATCCCTAGCCAGGGTGGAGGGTGATAAATAAATGCTGCAGTGTGACAAGGCACTGTCCTTGCCTGGCAGCTGAGCCCCCACTACTGGAGCTGGGTAGGAGATGGGATTGGGGATGTGGGAGAGGCGAAAGTGGGAGACATGGGTGTGACAACACTTGGATGATTTTACCCTTTTAACTTTGCGGTGAAAATCTGGATTTAGGATTTCATCTGACATGGACAGAGTCCCAGAGAGCTTGACTTACCTTGCTTGGATATCTCCCCTTGCTTGGGGAGAAGGAAATTATTTTTTCTTTTTTTCTTATCTTATGCTCTGGCCTACTCCTTCACTGAGGATCCTGATAAATTGGCAGAGAAAGGCAGCTGGACTGGCGTGGGGCGGGAGGTGTGGGATCCCACTGCTGTCTGGTTGAGCGGTACCTGCTTCTGCTGGCAAATGGGCCACTTGGCTTCAGCTCGCTGTGGTGGGCACTAGGTTCTATTTTGCTTAAGAGGAGTGTCCAGCTTCCCTTCCTTTCTGGAGACACACATGCTTTCCTGGAAAGCACAGAACACAAATTTCTCATGGTGCTTGAGATGGTTCCTGCTATTAATAAGGAATCCTTAACAGAGGACCCACCGTGAGGCACACCAGGGCTGCCTCGGAGGCCATGAATTCTCTCTGCTGTCTGTGAGGCATTTCCTTTTTTTTTAATTAGGTATTTTATTAGGTAATTGATCAGCAACATTGATCAGAAAAAAAAGTTACACCTTGTTGCCTATATTCGTGGATGAGGATCAATGATGTTCATTTTCAGTACATCATTTCCTGCACTGAGCACTAATTGGAAGGGATAAAGCCATGCAGTGGATCACTGGGTGGGACCCAGGATGACCGCATCCTCAAAGGGGGTCCAGGAGACTTGATTTTATCAACTTAGTCAACAGATGGCAGAGCAGGAAATTGCACCTGCGGGATGGGCATGGAAGAGAGGCATTTGAAAACTGTTCTAATCCTCTAACCGTAATGGGGGTTGATGCCACTGGGTTGTGGTGAGAAGGAAAAATGGCATATCAGAGCATGGTTGGCTGTCTCTTCCTCCTTCCCTTCCAGCATGTATTTTCTTTCCTAAACTGTTTTCTCACCATTGTGAGGAAACTTTAATTTGAAAGATGGTTGTTGACTGTCTCAGATACAGTCATACAGAGTCCAACAGCAGAGGCTTCTTGAGCTTTAGTTCGAGTATTGATCTATTGCCATCTTCTTATTTTTAGGAGGTACATGGGATTGAATGTAGAACCTTGTACATGGGAAGCAGGTGCTCAGCCACTGAGCTACACCTACTCCTTGTTTTTTTGTGTGGTTTTTTTTTTTTTTTGCCATTTTAAAAAATGTCAAGGGTTTTTATCTTTGATCTTCTTTAAGGTGGGCCTGAATAATTTTCATCTGCATGAGAAATGGTTGTTATGGTAGAGGAGGGAAGGTGCTGAGATTTTTAACAGATGGCCAGGAAGTGGATCAGGGAAGCATCAGCTCCCTTGGTTCTAATATTCCCAGGTGTCAGAGCATCTGGGAAGAAATGGTCCATGAAGAGGAGGTGAGAGGGGGAGGTAACACCACAGATGGTGGGTCTGGGCTGGCTGAGGCTCTGGTAGCATTTCTAGACCTAACTGTTGCTGGAACTTCTGGATTCTCAGACACTGGCTGGGAAGGTTCCTTACCTGTGGTCTCTTGCTTCTCTATGGTACTTGCCTAATATTGAATTGTGAGGGAAGATGTCTGGCCATGGGACTCATTTAGCATCCCCATTTTCCAACTGCCCATTTGACTTTAAAGTAATTCAGGGGAGTTTTCAGTAGAAGTTATCTTTGGAATAACCATGTGTTATTTTTAGAGGGTCCAAAAAGTCAAGAAATTGGGTTTGAATGGAAATCAAAAGGGAATATGGTCAGGGTACATTGGGTAGTTAAGAGGTGTGAGGAGGGTTCCTGTCTCCTTGAAATTTTAAAATAGAATAATCAGCCTTGATAAGACTGTTAGCCCCACCCAGTGGCTAGAGGCTGAACCAGTTGGTGTTAAAGCTTCCTTTTAGCTTGAGGACTTCAGGGACTCATGAGTGCTGTAGGATAAATCTCCCTAAATGTCCTGGGAGCAAGTAGGGCTCAGAATCCCAGGCTGTCTGGGAGGAATATGTTGGTCAAGGCCAGTAGGTTTTCTGCCTTGTGTGAAGGCCAGTGGTCCTGGAGGCTTCAGTGGGGTCACCACCATGGGTACTTCTTCTCTCATCTGATCAGACACACCAGATTCTACCCTGTAGACTCTTACCTAACTCTATTAGATAAAAAAGGACAGAGGATAACTTTTCCCTTAAGAGATTTCTAAATACCTTGATAAAAATAATCCAGAACACCCAACAAGTGGCTCTTTCTCAAAGTGCACTCATGGTAATGCTCTTCCAGGGCTAAAGGAATATGTAATTTCCCTGCCTAAAAACCAGCAGGATGAAACCTGAAATTCAAGGGTCTCCTATCAGAAACTGAAGTAGCTGAGATTTTACCCTACTTGCAAGCTAACAAGTTAGCCTGCCACAGTTTCATGGATGCTGGCAGAAGACATGAGATTCCTGGGTCAGAGACAAAAGATTTTACTACTCACAGCAATAGCAATAAGCCAGAGTATCAGAGTATTGGCATGTATTGTGTGGATTCCATTTCCACAGGGCAATGCAGGGGGCCACTGCATATGCAGTGGGTTCCCTAATAGGAGAGAAACACTTCAGGTCCTTGAATTTTTTATAATGGGCTGCCAGCATGCATATCCTTTGCTCCAGAGGAAGATGCTATTTCCATCCTCCAAGGCTGTTTACAAATATCCTTGAAAAGGTATTCTAAAACAAGGAATATCACTGCCACTGGTCACAAGATGTGCAGAAGTGCAACAGACCCATGAAGAATTGTCTCCCAACCCCTCTGTGACCTGTGCCTCCCTCCTTATCTCTCATTGCCCCACCTCACACTTTGTGCTCAGCAACAACAGACTCCTTGTAGCCTCTGCCTCATTGGACCGTTTGATCATGATGCTTCCACAGCCTGGATTGTTCTTTCTTCTTTTCTCAGTCACTTCTTGCTCACGCTTTAAGACTCAGCTTAAGTGCCACTTTCTGTAAATTGACTTTGGAATACCTCCCTGGCAATCTTTTTCCTTAGAACATGAACCCCTGTGTCCTGAGTAGAGGGTATGGTGTGGCACATTTTTCCAGAATGAAGGGTCCTTTCTTGGTTCCCCAAGACCATTTACAGTCAGTGAAAATGGTCTTAGCAAATTAAGATTTGAGGGTGGTTCATCTTTCTATGTGAACACATTCCCTAGCAGACTGCAATCTCCCCAAGGACAGGGACCTGGTTTAGATACCTCAGCAGAGTAACAGGCAGGTAGTAGGCATGTGTTAAGTCCTTACTGATGGCCAGGCAGTTGAAAATTTTGTCTCAGCAGGGTCAGGTAACAGGTCAAGCAGATATGTGCTTCCGATTTGAGCTGCAGTGAGGTCTGTCCTGGGATACTGAGGTTGCCTGCCAGACACAATTTCCTGAAATTGATTGTATTGACTTGTGGACTCCTTTGCAGGTAGATGTTGTCTCTGCAAGGAGCTTGCTGAAGTCTGGGTTAAGATTGTTTTCTGTTAATTAAAGAGTAGCATACCTTATTTGGAGTTGTGGAAGTGAATTTCTGGGAGAAGGGAACACCTCCGTGCTCATAAGTTTTCTCCCATACCAAAAGCCAGCTATTCAAGTGAATCTAGTAAATGTTTATTGAACACTTACAGTGTGTGAGGAATTAGGGACCTAGAAAGGAAGAGGGCATTAATTACAGTCTGGTTCCTACCCTCAGGAACCTACCATCTAGTCAGGTGGGATCATGGCACTGAGTGAGAATAAGTTTTGCAAATATGAGATAGATAACAAGAATGAAAGACTTATTTATTTACTTGATCTGGAAGTGGGGTTATTTTATTTATCTTTTACTGCGTAACAAATTACCCCAAAACTTAGTGGCTTCAAAGAACATTTATTATCTCCATTTCTGTGGGTCAGGAATATAAGCTTAGCTGAGTGGTTCTGGCTCAGGGGTTCTCATCTTGCAGTCAAGATGCCAGCCAGGTTTTTAGTCATCTGAAGGCTTGAATAGGACTGGAGAATCTTCTTCCAAGATGGCTCTCCCACATGGATGAGTGCAGATGGCCTCAGTTCCTTGCCAGCTGTGCCTTTCCATAGGACTCTTCGAATATCTTCATGGAGTGACAGCTGGCTTTTCCCAGAGGGAAAGACCCAAGAGAGAGCAAGGCAGAAGTCACGGTGTCTTTTATGACCTAGTCTCAAAGGACACCATCATTTTACGATATTCTTTCTATTAGTTACATGTTTCAGTCCTATTCAAGGTGGGAGGAGATGACTCAAGGGGATGAGTGTGAGGAGGAAGGGCTCATCAGGGGAAAATTTTGGAGGGTGGTTACTGCAGGGGGTGTCTTCTGCTAGCGAAGGGACATGGGTGGAGAGCAGAGCTCTCAAATCTCCCTGCATCTCTTCTCGCTCTTGGACAAATTGAGTAGCCCCTGCAAGAACTACCCCAACTAATTCTGGAACCTCTATCTCAGATCCTTGGCAGCAGGGAGAACTCTAAGTCAGCCCTGGAGATGTTGCAAATGCAGAGATACCCCTGTTTCACTGGCATCTCCTAGAATGTGTGTGTATGTGTGTGCGTACGTGTGTGTGTGGAGGGGGGTGGCAGCAGGTAGCTGGTGAGCTCCCCCAGCCTCTGAGTCTGCTCCCACTGTGACCACTCTCTCTTCTTTGCTCTGCACCTTCAGAGCAGAAGCTTCCACCTTCCCTTTATCTAAGCTATAGTGATGTTTCCCCAAAAGAGGCTTTTGCTTCACTGACTGAGATGCTTCTCAGTAGAAGCAAGATACCTATTCTCCCAGAGCCCACAGTAGTCAGCTGCCAAATGAAGTTTATTTAATAAAGGAATTATCTCTGGTTGAACTCATGAGATGGAGTTATGGGTTCATTTCAAGTGAAATGGAAGGAGTGGCAAGCTTGAAGTTCAAGGAGAAGCTAATGACAACTGTTTTCTAAGCATTCATGATGCACATCTTAAAATGGCAATGTTTCCAGAATGACATTCTAATTTTCCAAATTTGTGGCTGGCTGTCTCTCTCCCTCACATGCATACTCTGCGAGGACTTGATTCCATCACAAATGCATGCCCAAGCCATGCATCCTTGTAGCTGTGTTTCCTGTTCCTGCTGATACTTTGGAATGAGCCCCCCTCAGATTTCTTGTGGGAGACGTTAGTTGGTTTTGCTTCCCAGCATCTGCTCCCCCACTGAGGGCTAACTTGCTTGAATTTCTCTCGAGGAGCCACACCTCCTGATCTCAGCCCACATGGATCCAGTGAAGTGGGCCATCCTGGGGTGACCCATCAGCACTTTTGGTCCCTCTGGCCCTGATTGGTCGAGGATGAGCACATGGCCCAGGCCAGGCCAGTCAGAGCCAGGTCTGTGCTGGGAGTCTCTACTGGAGCTGGTTGAGCTTCCTGCCATTAGCTTGTTGTCACATGTAGCTGCCAGGGCATCAGGCAGACCTGAAGGAGAGAGAGAAAATGCCAGGGCTCGACACTTCTATGCTCTGGATCCCGTTGCAGCCAAGTACAGACCATACATTCTCTTTTGGCTTAAGCCAGCTTGTGAACTAGCTGATAAACTTCTACTTTATAAAAATCAGGTGGTTCTGCCTCTGCTATGTGGAACCTTGTGCTTCAGGTGTGGTTGCTATGGAGAATGGACTTACACTATCTGGGCGAACCTGACTGAAGTGGCCCTAAACTGTGGCCTTGAGCACCACACATAGAAGTGCTACCTCAGTGCATTGATGAGGCACCTGCCACCAGCTGTGGGGAGATGAAACCAATCTGAGGCTGTGGTCAGGATGCCTGCATGTTGGCAGCAGGGATAGCAGCTCTTGGATCCCAGAATAGCTCTCTCTCTAGTCCTTCCCACCTTTCTTCCCTCCTGCTCAGGAGCAAACCTTTCACCCCTTCCCATCTCCTGGGATCTCCTTCCATCAATTATCCTCCCTCTTCCATATCTCAGACTTTCCCTGTCAGTTGCATCTCCACCAGTCCCTGGGACTGTTAATTTCACTTGCTGACTGTCTTGTGTATGTCCTTTGATTTCTGCCTTTCTGCCAATGTCCTGGCTGGTGTCATCAACATTTCTTTTCCAGAATAGAGCAATAGCTTCTACCCTGTGCCCTGCTCCTGGGCTTATCCTGCCAACCACTTTCCACTCAGTACCCAGAGTTATCTTTCCAGGCACAGATCTGCCCATGCATCAGCTAAACTGGGAGCAAGAGCCCTTCAATGTTCTGCCCAGGATCTGGCGTCCATGCCTTCATCTCCCTCTGAAGCTCACCCCAGACTTTATACTCTATGTTTTGTACCTTATTTCTTTTTCTCAAATGCATTCTTTCTTTTCTTTTTCTTTTTTGAATGCTCCCTGTAATTTACACTAGCTGGTTTAACAATCAACCGCTGAATTTCAATCATTCAACGCCACCATTTCTTGCTTACATCATAGTTCAATACAGGTGGGTGGGGTTCCTTCAAGCAATGACTCAGGGATCCAGATTCTTTCACCTTGTGGTGCTGCCATCTTCCAGATGGCCTCCATGGTCACCCCGGGAAGGGATTAGATGGCTAGTTTTGCTTGGGGTTTTGTGGCCAGGCCAGGATTTGGCAAATCTACTTCAATCCACCTTTTGTTGTCAGAGTCCCATCATGTGGCATCACAGACTGGGTGTTGTGGTCCACCTGGGTGTGCCTTATCATTATTAGCCCAAGGCGCCTCTCCCCAAGCACCTGTGAACCTTTCTGGGAAGAGACCTCACCTTCAACCCTCTTCGGACTACCCTTGGACACCAGAGCCCCCTCTCCCAATGGAGAGCTGAAGTGCCTGGGAATTTTATGTTCCGCATCCCAAACCAGCCCATAGCCAAGGAGTGACTGGTGTGGGAGAATAGAAATCCCAGTGTCTTTACCCTGAGGCAGGTAAAACTCTGAGGTGTAATTTATGCTCCAGAGTTACCCACAGATCAGGCCAATGCTGGGACTTTCCTGGAATTCACACCTTGTTTGCCTTCCACATCCCTCTATCTTTTCCCTCCTCCCAATCCTTACTAGTCTCTCCTGACAGAGTCCCCTGACACATCAGTTGCCCCCAAGAGAAACAGGATCATTGAGCATATGACTAGCTTGTTCACAGCCCCTGGTTTGCCTCATTTCTCCTTTTGAAAGACTCAGATCCAGGATGCCCTTCTTTTTTTTTAAAGATCTTCTCCTATTTCTTTTCTTTTTTTTTTTTAAAGATTTATTTTTATTTATTTAATTCCCCTCCCCTCCCCCGGTTGTCTGTTTTCTGTGTCTTTTTGCTGCGTCTTGTTTCTTTGTCCGCTTCTGTTGTCGTCAGCGGCACGGGAAGTGTGGGCGGCGCCATTCCTCGGCAGGCTGCTCCCTCCTTCGCGCTGGGCGGCTCTCCTTATGGGTGCACTCCTTGCGCGTGGGGCTCCCCTACGCGGGGGACACCCCTGCGTAGCACGGCACTCCTTGCGCGCATCAGCACTGCGCATGGGCCAGCTCCACACGGGTCAAGGAAGCCCGGGGTTTGAACCGTGGACCTCCCATGTGGTAGATGGATGCCCTAACCACTGGGCCAAAGTCCGTTTCCCCAGGATGCCCTTCTTGAATAGGCTTCCTCAGCTTGCCCACATCACTGAGCATCTCTGTTGACATGCTATTGACATGGTTCCACACTAGACTCTGGCTCTCCTGTGGCTGAGACTAGACCATGCTCTGCTTGGCTACCCTGTTGCCCATGCAGCTGGCATTGGGAGGGCACACAGAAACCACTTGGCATGTCCCTCCTGAGCTACATGTCTCTTATGTCGCTATCATGCTGGGCAGGAGGCATGAGGTGTGATGCAAGTACTCTCTGCCACTTCCTTGTTATTTTTTTAAAATATAATGGGAATATTGATATATTTTATTTTTTTCTTTTCTTTCTTTCTTTACATTAAAAAAATATGAGGTCCCCATATATCCCCTACCCCCCTCACCCCACTCCTCCCATAACAACAACCTCCTACATCATCATGGGACATTCATTGCACTTGGTGAATACATCTCTGAGCACTGCTGCACCACATGGTCCATGGTCCACATTATAGTTTATACTCTCTCCCAATCTACCCAGTGTCTGCCACTTCCTTGTGGAGAGAGACAAGGCAGCTGGCAACAGAGGCTGGGCACTCACTGCTGTCCTCAGGCCAGTGTTCCCAGCATTTTGCATGGAAAGTTAAATCCTCCTTGGCTCCCCAAGCATTACATTTCCCAAATTACACACTCTATTGCTCTGCAATTAAGCAATAATGCAGGGAGATGATGATCTGTGGGCTTGGTGCACAGAAAGGAGAATAAACATGCATATTTCTTTCTTTCTTTTTTGAATAAAAAGGAATGGGTCTTGAAGCAGTTGTGGGTTTTATGAGTCATCACTTCCGTCCAGCCAGCAGCTCTCTGCTATGAGCTGCAGCGGAGTTGTCTCTCCCTGGTGGCACTTGCGCTGCTCCTTCCTACCATGTGTGGGGCTGTTTCTGCAGGCAGGTCACGTCCCTCACCACATCAGTGGACCCTCAGAATCTTTGCCATGCTCTGCTCAGGGACCTGATGACAGGGGCCTCGTCCTTTCTGCTCCCTGCCCTCTCCTGAGTTATAGAGTCCCCTGGGACCAGCGGGCCAGCTGCTGGGTCAGTGGGGAGAAGGAGTGGCCACTGCAACACACGGGGTGTCCATGACAGTGGCCCAGGATGGGCTTTCCAGGTGCCTATGTCATGGTAGAGAAGCTCCTGGCTCCCAGGGCTCAGCCCCTGAGCGCAGTGTGGACGCACAGCCCCACCGCCCCGTGCAGAGGTGGTGACCTCGCCTTTACAGCTAGAGTGGCCTTTTCTATTGGTGATAATGATGGAATTTCAAAAAAAATGCCTTTGCTCTCACTCCAATCAAAATTGTTCTGTATTAGGCTGAACCATGTGAAATTGTGAATATGTGACCATTTTTAACCTATACTAATGGCAAACTTATTATTTGATCATTTGACAGATAAATAGGCATTTTGGGATAGTTTGATCTAATAATTGTAATAATCTATGAGAAAGCAAACATCTGGGGCTCACTGGGGCAGTGGAAAAACCTTTACCTCAGATCCGGTGACTTTAGAGTCTTGTTTGACTCCTGCTTCTTCCAGGGCCTCGGGCACAGCTGCCCTCACCTGGAGATGCTCGCTCCGCTCTTCTGAGGAGTGGGGTTCATGACCCATGTTCTCCCCGTCTCACAGGGTACCCTGTGAGAATGTCTATTAAAATGCCTCTTAACTGGCAAAGGGCCCTCTGAATGCCAGGGGTTTGTGGCCTGCGGTTTGGATGACTTGTGTGTGTCACAATCAGATCCTTGACTTGGGTTCTCTGGGAGCAAAGCTTTACTTCTTTCACCTGCAGCTTTCATACCTCTGGCCTGGAGACACTGGGGGCGAAGCTCCAGGCCTGGCCTGAGTCATCTGCCAGAGGCTGATCTTATATTCTCTGTGGCAGCATCTCATCAAAGGTCAGAACAATTGGGTTAAAAGTGCAAAAATCAATCTGTCAGCTACTTTGTCTCCAGCAGGTTATGCAACCAGTTTGGATCTTTTTAAAAAAAGAAATCGACTTTTAAAAAAAACCTTGAAATTCAGTTCTCCCTTCTCAGGGTGACTTAGAGACAATGTTATTTATAAAATGTTTTGAAATTCTTAGTGAGGCTAATAACAAAGAGGAACAAAGTAGCATTCTCCGTGAAGACATTTCTAACTTTTAAACCCCATACAGTGACTTCACTCAACATTCTGCCTACAAAAACTCTTTATTAACTATATTTTTGTATCCAGGGACTTGAGCCAATACTAAATAATATAACCTATTATAGACCTCAAGGAATTGCAAGGCTCTCAAGTGACTTTAGAACCTTCAAAACCATGTAGGTAAGCCCTGTGTGTCTTGGGAAATTAGCATTCCCTGCCTGTAGCCTCTTTCCCTAACCTCTTGGGGCCCACCAGCCCCACTTCCGAGGGCCGGCTCTGCAGTCTATTTACCTGAAGTTTCCTTTGTCACCGGCACAAACCGTCTCAAGAATCAGGGAATCAGCAGCCCCAGCAAGAGCCCTCAACACTGACAGGCAGGGGTTGGTGTCTAAAAACCCCTTGAGTGGGATGGCTCTGAGGTGTGCACTCTACAGTGCCCTGGAGCTCCTGGGCAGGTTTAGCGCTGACTTCCCTGTGTGGTGCCTAGTTGAGAGCATGGCATTTCTTGGCTGCTGTCTCTGTCTTACTTCCCCCTCCCATACAGATGTTCTAGGCCCTCCCAAGCAAATTCCTGATGCTCATATTCTCATCCCACCCAGGTCTACCTTTGGGGCAACCTTCAAGCTTCAGCATTCAGTGATCCACATATGGTGTGTCTGTGTGTTTCCACCATATGACCTAGAAGTAGAGGATTACCCAGGATATGCTATTCCTTGAGCATGTGGAGAACTGCTTGGTGCAACATCATGTTATAATAATTGCAAGTGTAAGAGCTATGCACTGTCCCCAAAGATTTAGTTGTTTTAGCCAAATTGTAATTACTTGTCTGCTTATGTTAGCAAACCCTCAATTTCCTGATGGGGCACACTCTCTCCCACCCTCAGTCCTTGGCTGGAAGGATAGGCTTATGAGGGAGGTCTGGCCAACAAGAGGGCCACATCTCCCTGGCCACTGGGATTGGTCCCCTGATTGTCCAATCAATGAGCATCCACCCCAGAGCTTTTGCTGGAGCCTTGGGGAAAGAGGGGGAGTCTTTCCACTGGGTGCTAAACTAGTAAGAGGTAAGCCTGGAACCACAGGAGTCTCCACCTGGAAGCCAAGTCAGCCCTGAGGAAAGCAGAGCTGGGAGTAGAGAGAGCATTGTTCCTGATGAGGTTGTTTGCATCCCACATCCAACTATGCCTGAACTTCTCAGCCATGTGAGCCATTCTTCTGTTAGTTGCAATTGAAACAGTCTTGACCAATGCTGTGGAACTGGGGGGCTTTCTGGAGAGTGTGGGGTTCACTCTTCAGAATTTGCTTTCTGAATGGGGGTTGTGGGGTATGGGCAAATGTGGGTACTAGAGGGAAAAATCCTGGCTCAGGTGAAAGATTTACATCTAATATCAAATTCTGTGAGGACTGCAGGCTCCTTTGGTGTCCAAATTCTGGGTCTGGATAGTATTGGGAAGCTTACCTTTGGTGACCTTTTCCAGAGAGAGGCGTGCTGAGGTTGAGAAGGGTAGGTCCAATGGCAATGTGAAAGCTGATGACTGGGGTCAAGGGCACAAGCCTCTTATGGTCTGAGGGTTCCCCTGACTCTCCTTGGAAGTCCCACCCCTGAAACACAGTGCCAGGAGGCCATCCCTTGGTCCCTGCAGATCTCTTTCTGAGGTTCCAAAGACAGTGACAGCTGGGCCTTGCCATCTGGCAGCATTGCAGACAGGCTGCACAACATTCAGCTTGCGGTATCTTTACCAAGATGGTTGTTGTTGCTCAAAATGGGCACTGCTCCACACCCCTGGGTGACTTGGGCAGAGGCGTTGGCCATCTCCCCACTGACCAGCAAGCATGGAGGGCAACCTGGTCATAGTCACAAAGAGCAATTCAAATAGGAGAGTTTGCTGCTGGCTGTAGCCGAGGCCATGGGCAGAATAGGGTGGGAGAGAAGCAGATGGGGTCTGGGAGAGGGGGAGGGGAAAGTGTAAGGACCAGGCCATCACAGCTCAGGGCCTGAGACACTGGGGTTGGGAGGGGTGTGAGATTTCTGTGGGGCTGGGAGCCCAGGATGGACAGCTGAGGACACTCTGATGACTGGCCATTGGAGCACAGGTGAAGCAGACTACTTCAGCATGGCCAGTTGATACAATGGAGCCCAAAGTGCCATGTTTAAATGTAAGAGCATCGCTCTTAATTAACCAGTGATGTTGCCATCATGATCCCGGACAGATGATGGGGTGAGGCTTAGGGCTGGGGTCTGATGTGAACTGACTGGATCATTGTTTGGTGAAAGTAATTACTTGGCTGAAAGTTTAATGGTTTCGTTGGTAGACTGATTTAATGTCCTTGTGTAACAAAAGCCCCATCAAAATGTCATTGGCAACTCACTCCTTATCATGTCTCAAATAGCAAGATGTTTTCCTGTTAGTCCTTGATGCTTTGAAAGAAGCAAATAGATTTCCCTTGCTGGGTGGGGGGAGGGGTGGGTAGCTTAGTGAGACTGAAAAGAGGGCAAGCATATGCTCCTTGGCTGATATTATAATGCTCTGATGTTTGAAGTATGGTCCCTGTATAAGCAGCCTCATGCCACCCAAGAGCTTTTTTTGTTAGAAATGTAGATCCTTGGGCCTCACCCCAGATATAATGAATCGGGACCTGTGTTTTAACAAGATTCCGTGATTTGCATGTCCTGTGATGTTTGAAAAGCATTGCTGCAATGGAGCTCCATTATGGTAACTTCTCAGATCACAATGGTACCCTGTCCCCTCCCCAGCAGCAGAGGGTGTGTTGGCAGTCATACTGAATAACATGACTTCAGCTTCTAGTCACGGCTGATTGGATAAGGGCTGGTCATCTGACTCAGGTTGGTCCAATCAGATCCCATCTCTGGGACTCCGGTTTAGGGACTATGTGCATGCTAGAGGAAGAGAAATACATTCTTTCTTTGAGCAGCTGGCTGTGTAATGTGTATACTTGGAGTAGGACTCCTTCCACTAGCTGCAAGGTCCTGAGCAAAGTCAGCCAGTTGGCAGAGAGAGAAGGATGAAGCAGTTGTGGTAGAGAATGAGTAGTGACAGCCTCTGTTGTCTGTTTCCAGCCCCATTGTTAAGCCCAGCTGAAATTGTCGGGTTCCACAAGGCTCCCCAACATCCTGATAAATTCCCCTTGCCTGCTGAGGCTGGCTGGAGTTGGTGTCTGCTATCCCAGCTTAACCATGTCAACTGAGATTTGTGGCAGCAGCAACAGAACTTGACTCTGGCTATCTTGAGTTGAAGAGAATTTCTTTCGCGGGGGGCTCATGGAAGGCAGCAGGCCTCAAGGGAGCTGGGGATGGCAGGCAGAAGAAGCCACAGTCAGGGTCATGCAGCAAGAAGCATCTGGTAAACACAAACCACTACCAGCGTCCGAGTGGCTGTGAGCTCTTCCTCTTGCCCTGGTATCCCTCCCTCCTGGGGGATCAGTGGCCCAGACTTGTCCACAAGGCTGCCCTGGGGTATGGGGAAATAGGTGATATGGCGGCTTTGCTCCATTCCTCATGGAAGATGGACTACCTCCCACAGATCTGTACACACTGAGCACGTGGTAATTCCTCAAGGAGATGCCCAGTTTACGCCATTATGCAAAAAGAATGGATGTTGGACAGGCAAAATGACTGCAAAGACCCATGCCCCTAATTGGGATTCTTCCAAAATCACAGCCTAGACTAAGGACTTGCAGGAGATCATTTATTTGGGGGTGATTCCAGAAAGTGGGAGAGGCAGAGACTTGAGTGGGGAGGAGGAGTTGCCAATAAAGAATGTGTTATCTGGGTCACCGTGTAGGTAAGGGGCTTGGCTGCACACTGAGAAGCAGGCAGAATGCTTTCTAGAAGGATCCACCTGAGGAGGACAGTCAGGGACATTTACCCACAAGAGTCTACTGGGGGACCACCCCACCCTACCTGCTTCTACCTGAGCCAGTCAGAGCCTGAACAAGCTCTGAAGCTTAGAGGGAGTCCTGAGTAGAAAAGTAGAGAGGCCCAGGGTGTACCCTTGAGGTGGCATCTTGGACAGCATTCCAGAAGCTTCTACCACAGCCACGAGTGAAATCAGAGTGCACCGAGGGAAGGTTGTGCGAGGCACAAAAGGATCTGCCTCAGCTACCACACACCTACAGGTCCTGTTCCAATTTCTTCTAAGCCTGAGCAATCCAGATGTGGGAACGTAGTAGGTATGCAAATTTGGAATGGCTGAATGATAACCTTAAGGGTCATTTGCATATGACTTCTCATTGAAAACTTCCCTTTTCCATTTTACCAGTGGTGTACATTGGAAAACTGAGAACTTGTTAGTAATGAGCAGGAACAAAGTCTCTTTGACTTTCTCTCTGGTTTTCTACCATTTCTATTTTGTAGAAAATGCACACTGTAGAATGTCAAACACCATACATCTCTTTAATAAATAAAAAACAATTGCTGAAATAGTTCCTGTTTGATAGATCATTTTTTTAGTCACTGCCTCATAAACTTAGGGGGGAAAGGGCAAATTTCTCATTTGACTGTGTTGTGTTTTTTACATGGCAAACAAATGCATCCTTCAGCATTGGCTCTGCTGGTCATTCGCCAGACCTTCACACAGCTGTGCTTTGCTGTGCAGGGTAAGTCTCTGTGCACAGAGCACCCTGGGTCTGGCTAAGGTAAGAGCTGATGTTTCTTTTGTTGTATCTGACCAGGAGTTTTCCTTGTTCTTTTTGATTTGTGGTGGGCCCAGCTCACCCCACATCTCTGTCTCCATCATGAAGATGCCCTCCGTTTCATGTGGCACACCACTGCCTCTCCCAGGGCTTGCTCTGGGTCGCTTGGAATGCACCACTTGGGGACTGACTCAACCGTAAGTGCATGCGGTATGGCATAGTCCCTTGTCTGAAGATTTATCTGTGCTCTAGAATGGGCTCCGGGACTCCCACACGGTTTGTGTTTTGCTCAGGCACCCCGAGAGGCTCTGCTTCTTGTTTCCAAATCTCTCCACAGCTCAGAAAGAGAGGTAATCAGGCTGCCACTTCTGGTGACAGTACTTGTGACAAAGCACTGAGTGTTGTCCAGATTACAGCAGCTCTGGTGACAGGGGGCATTGAGCTGGTGTCTGTGCCTGAGAAGATTTTCTCAGCACCAGGCAGAGGAAGGGAGGTCTCTTAAGGCCCAGTTCAAATACCATTTCAACTCAACAGGGCAAATGTTTGGTGAGCCCCTGCTGGCTGGCCCTGGGGTCCCTTCCTAGCCCCAAGACTGTGCTAATTACAGACCAACTTGGATTCCAGTTAACTGTGGTCATGTTTACCCCCAACTGCAGCATCACCAGCTCCTTTATGCAGAGGACCCTGCCCTAGCCATCTCTTCTTCTGTGGAGGGCTGATCACAGAGCAGTAATCCATGTGTGTCTGTTGAGTGAATTAACCAGGTAAAGTCTACATTCTGCAGAAACTTGTGGGTCCCTGGCTCCATGACAGGAGCCTTTCTACCTTTCCTTCCCCCAGTAGGTCCTGGTTATACCCTCAAGTGCTTGGAACAAACAGATTTACCTCCTTTAAGGCATCTTTTGGGGCGGCGGGGATGGCAGGAGATCAGGCACTTGAATGTACTTTGAGCTCCCTGTCCCAGAGATCTGCTTGGTTCCTCCACACCCCACCACCAAGGAGCCAGGATGGAAAAACAGCACATTCCTGGAAAGCCTCCTTTGATAAAGTAAATGTTCTCTTGGAAATAGGTGGGAAGTTACATCTTTATAAATTGAATCTTACATTTGTATGAAATTCTTTTCTTTAAAAATATTTATTGCTTTTATTTTATTACAGACGTAAAAAGTATTCATTTTACAAAAGTTGGACATGGCAGTTGAGCATTCAAGCACACATAATCCCATCCACGTGGAGACATAAACATTTAACACCTTAGCACATAGCCTTCCAAATTCTCATTCATGTGTGTATGTATGTGTGTGTCTCTCTCTGTATAATAAAATGGAATTCAAATCCTATTTTAAACATGCTATAGGAGCTTGCTATTTAAAGGAATCCTTTTGAGACATTAATGTTTCCCATGGGATTTATTTGTGCTACTGGCTCAGGCAAAATCCAGAACCCATAAACTGTTTATGGTTTGTGTGTGTGCATGGGGAGGGGGCCTGACGATCTTTGACATTTCTGTTTGTTTCTGCCTCTACATCCATCCATCCATCCATCCACCCATCCATCCATCATCTATTAGCCTATCATATATTTCCTAATTGAGTGTTGAGAGATTGACATAAAAGGACAGGCAGGAAAGCCAGAGGCAGGTTGATTGAGTGCCCTCCATGGGAAGCCTCATTCACACAGTGCCACATATTTATGGCGTTCCCCAAGGGATTGGATTACACGGCAAAAGATTAACATCCCTGCTGCACAAATTAAAAACGCTCTATTATTTGCCGCATGGAGCGGATGCGCTGAAGATCAGCATCTTCTCTTTGAACAACATAATTGAATGTCTCTCAGCCTGAACCCCTCGCTGTATTGATTTGAATTAATTATTTGTGCATTTGTAATCTTCCTGCCTCCCCAGCCCAGGAGCGCCCCCACATCTCCACACTGCACAGCTGCCTCCACCCAAGCCATCACCCCTAGTCTGGAAGCCTTTGACAGTGTCTGCGCACAATTAATCAGTCAAATGGAATCAGTTTTTGCTGATAAAGAAGAGCCTTCCCTGTAAAACTGACTTTCCATGTTAGGGGGATTAACATTCTGAAAAGTGACTGTGGTCTGCTGTAGTTAGAAGCTCAGATTCATCAGGACCCTGTTGGAGAAACTGTTGGAGGTGGGGGAAAGAAAATTTTTACCATCCAGGGGCTTAAAGCTGAGGCAGTGAAGGGGAGCTTGAACCATAATGATCAAACCTTTTGGTATTTAGGGAGCAGAAATAGGTTTAGCTGCCTTTACAGGCAAACAGGGAATTAACCCGTTACATAGGTTAGGGGATGTTGGTAGATTGTGTTGTAGAACATGCTGCGGACCTTCCAAAGCAAAACAGAAAATTTTGCATCCTGTAATTTACTAAAAAAGCCAAGCACAGAAAAATTAGCATTTTCAAGGAAAAGAAAACTCAGTTTATCTGCAATCCAATTTAACTTCTTTGCTGCGTTCCTAAATCGAAAACTAGATGCATGTTATTAAAAAACATCAATTCCCTGCTCCAGGAATGGGATTCTGGTTAACCCTACCACTTCTTGGAGACACACACAGAATGAGTGCATTGCCTTCTTGCCCTGCTAGGCCAGGAGACTGGCCTCGGCTGGTAAGGGCTGCTGAGGGCAAAGGCGGGATGGAGACTGGTCAAGACGTGGGACAGGGCTTGCAAGTTTATAGGTCCATGGCTACTCATGGACCATGCACCTGCATGGCTCAGGCTTAGTGGGGCGATGGGAGTGGAGGGGCTTGTCTCAGGGGGTAGCTGCTGCTTGGCACTGCACATTGTTGCCACTTGGGAATGTGGGCCCCCCCTTGGCCATGCATTATGGCTTTTGAAAAAGAGGCAAGGCATCTGGATTTTTATGTGAGAGTTTCTGATATTATAAAGTCATGATAAAAAATAATTCCCCTTGCAGGCCAAAAAGTATATGCCTGTGAGCCCGATGTGGCTTATGAACTGCCAGTTTGTGACCCCTGGATGGGAGATTGAGCTGGATGTGAGCTTATTTTGGAGGCTATGGAAGGGGAAAGATTTTTTAAAAAAATATATTTATTTTTTATTATTAGACGAGCTGTGAGTTTGCAGAAAAATCATGCATAAAATACAGAGTTCCCATTTTTGTTTTAATATAAATCCCTGATAGGACTCAATCTTTTTTAATTCCTTTGTTTTCAGCTTCACTTGTATAGACTTGATTAATTACAATTCTTGTTCATGATATACTGTCATCATTGACCCATGTGTGGCATTCATTCATTCATTCATGCATGCATGCATATACTCATTCATTCTAAATAAAGCAATAAGCCCCTACCCCACCAATCAGTTTGAACCATGGTCCTGGATCCTTGTTCATCACTCTCGTTTCCTTTTTTTAGGTATTTCTACCTTATCTACATGTTTTCCTAAAGAGAGAGAGTATGTGTGTGCATAAAATGTTTTAGTTGAGTTTTAACTTTATAAAAAAATATTATACTCTATGTGATCTTTTGGGACATATGTTTTTCAACTAATAGATGCTAAGACCCAACCAGTTAGTTGCTTGTTGATTGTGGCAATTTATTATGACTCTTGTATAATGTCCCACCATGAACATATTCTAGAGTATTTTTATCCACTCCTGTCTAGGGAAATTGTCTGTTTCTAGGTTATGTGAATGGGGCTGCTATACACTTTCATTTGTGAAAGTGTTTCTGAAAGTGTTTCTGCCAGATCTGTACTTAAGAACTGAATTGCTGGGTCATCAGGTATGCAAATGCTTCATTTTAAGAGTTAGTGTCAAAGTGTTTTCCCACAAGATTGTGCAATTTACACTCCCACAATCAATGTGTAAGATATCTTGTAGATCCACCCTCCTCTAACACTTGCTATTGTCAGACTTTTTGATTTTTGGAAATTGAAGAGGCACAGTAATTGTGGACTTGATTTGCATTTCTCTTATCACTCTTGAGGCTGAATACCTTTATATTATTAGCCATATTTCCTTCCCCATGATCTGGTAGTACATGTCTTTTGTCCATTTCCTATTGCATTGCTTGTACTTTCCTTAATGATTTACAGCAATTCTTTCTACTTGGTTGGTACTGTTTGTTGCTTTTATTTTGTAAATAGCATCTCGCTTTCTCTAAAGTGGCCTTTGATAAACAAATGCTCTTCATTATACTGTGGTCAAAATTATTCATCTTTTCTTTTATAGTCTTCACCTTTTGGGTCTTAAAAAACTTTTTTGGTGCTTTGCTTTGCTGTGTGGGGGCCTGTGGCTCACTGTGCACGTCTGGGTGCCTTTTTTCTTTTAACCAGGAGGTCCAGGGATTGAACCTACATTCTCCACATGGTAAACAGGAGCTCACTTGCTTGAGCCACAGCCACTTCCCTTAAGAAAGCTTTCTGACTTCAAAGTCTCTACTTATTTTCTCCTTTGGAAAAAATCAGGTGCAGGGGAAAAAAATCTGAGTTTTGTTGTTTTCTGGTAGTTGGTGATAGATTGGACTTGGTGTGAAGTCATGTTTCCAATGACTTGAAATATCTTTTTTGATGCTCCCTTGGTGTTTGTCATTTAAAAGGGGTCACCTCTTGTGGCGATTCCAGACTTTACCTCATGTATCTACAGCTGCAAAATGTGGTGGTTCCCTCATAAAGGCCATGGGTTTGCCACACATTTCAAGGAGTGAGTAGTTTCCCCAGATCTCTGGAGTCCCAGGGATGAGGGAAAGGGTGTTGTCTTCCTGCTGTGGTGGTTGTGTGGGTCTTTCTCAGCTTATGAAGGCAGGAGCTCTAAGGGGTAGCAACGCCCCTGGGTGCCCAGGTGGGCTGAGGCTTTCCCACCTGCTGGCTCAGTCTCCCACTGCATCATTCACTGGAAGGATAGCGAAAGTATTCTAAAGCAGCAGGCTGCTAAATACATGAAGCAAAGGCATCAAGCCTTAAGCCACCGGCTCTCCAGGAAAAGCAGAGTTTTGCACCCTCTGAGACAGTGGCATCAACTTGATGTGAGAATGTGCCTGCATGGGGCAAGATGCACTGAGGCAAGTAGGAGCTGCGGCCTACCTGCCATTGTCAGAAGCCCATTACCCATGGGCTCAGCAGCTCACCCATGGCTTAGGTCACTGGTTTGTTAAATTCCAACCAAGGCAAACCTCTACATGGGAGTCTGAGCTGGATGTGGAATGGGAAAATGGCAGTCAGGCCCTTTTGTTCTGGGTCAAACTGTAACTAGGAATGTGGGGAAGGTATAACACAGAAACCCAGAAAGACCCTGCCTTTGGTCACCTGGTCTCCAGCCAAACTCCGATGATTCCCCCAAGATTTCACCCCGATATGCTGACTGCTGCTGAAGAACACAGCAGGTCAGCAAAGTGAGGTGCTGTCAGCCAGCGGCACCCTCAGAATTGTAGAAGGCAGGCTCCACCCCTCCCCACCCTGCCTCCCTTTGTTATAACCCTTGTCATATGGACCCATGGTTCTGGTTCCACAGGGCCTTTAAGCAGAACGGGTGGTCCTTGAAGGCTGGGACCAGAGCTCCTGCACTGCCCACGGTGCGCTCTTCTCGTATGGAGACAATCTGAGTTGCTGTCAGACCCCGGTACACATCTGCCTGGGCTGGAAACAAAACCCAAAGGAAAAGACAGTTTGGGTGGTGAGTCCCATCACACATTTTTGATTATTGGTGGATGCTTGTCCCTCCATATTTGCATAAATCCTATAAAATTCAGTGCAGCCTGCTCCTTCTTTGTCCTCACCCAGGCCATACTGCAGGAGGGACCCTGGAGACCGCAGATCCCCGTCTGCCTGTATTATGGAGTTATGGGTGCACTCTTCACTTCTCCTTCCTTTGAATCTGGGGCCCTGAACCAGCAGGGATGTTGGTGACCCAGGTTGGGGGAGTTGCTTTAGCTTTCTGGGCATCGGCCTCAGTCTGGTGCTCACTGGCTTCTGTTGGTGAATGGGGAACTTTTTATACTCTCACTCCAAGGAACATGCCCAGCCACATCCACGACTTCCTTTCTGAAAGGCTTGATTTTAGGAGGCAGACTTAGGGCCTGCTCTTCTGTGTGCAAGGTGTTGCCTCCTTGTGCAGAACAAGGGACCATGCAGGAGGGCAGTTTCCCCAGCACCCCTCCTTCCCCTTCCTTGTATGCATTGTGCCAGTGACAGGAGCTTCCGAGCAGTGGCTAGATCGAATGCTCTTGCTCAGAGGGGCCTGGTTTGGGTGATGGGAAATGACCCCCAGCAGCTGGTCCCCTGGATGGTCTGACATTACGTCAGCCCTATCACTGACACATCGTCTCCAATCAACCTGGTGTCCGGGAAGTGCCTTTTTCTTTTCAAGCACAGAAGACCAGTATTTAACATGACATAAGCTGGCTGCAGTATTGAGTTAACTATAAAAAGAGATGATCCTTCTGGACAGAATCACTATCCACCAGACAAAGTGATTAAATTTACAGCTCGATTGGTGCTGATCAATATAAATGAAATGTGAAACAACTTAATGTATCCACCAGAAACAGCAGTCCTGACATTGGCTTCTCACAGGCATCCCAGCATGCCAACTCCATACCCAGTGTTTCTGCACTCAGGTGGGATTGTCCGCATGCATTTTACTTTTCTCTTTCCCCTCAACTACATACAGGAGTACCTTGCTGTATTAGTCAGGCAAGGCTGCAATATGCTGCAATAGCAAGTAACCCCAAAGCTTAGTGGCTTCATATGGCCAAGATTTATTCCTCGTCTTGCTGTGTGTCCATTTATGGCCAGCAGGGGGCAGTCTGCCCATTGTGGTCACTCAGAGGTCCAGGCAGGCAGAGCAGTTATTGTCTTGAATGTTGCTGGTTGTCAGTCAGAGGAAAAGAGTGCTTTGGAGGGTTTTGCACTAGCCTTCGGAAGCCTTGGACTGGAAGTGATACATGTCCTTCCATTCAAAATTCATTGGCCAGAGCTGGCGATATGATGCCAGGAAGCTCAGTCCTACCATGTGCCTGGTGGACAGAGAGCTGGTGGTATTTGGGGAGCAATGCTGATGACAACCATACTTGCTTATGCTAGCTTTTAAATGAATCTGTGTTCTGGCTAGTTAATGGGAACCTGTCATGGAATGAGAATCATAGCCCCCAGTCTATGAGGATCTGGCATGTTTGTTTCTTTAAGACATATGTTTCACATGCCCCAAACCATCTTTTTCTGAGACCTCACAGCTATCTCTAGATGCTCAGAGAAAGCAGATGTGGAATGTCACATCATCTCTTCAAATTCCCTCCTCCAACTAGCAGCAAAGCCCATGGCAATAAATGCACCTGGATATATAATTTCCAAGTGAGCAAACACATTGCACAATTAGTTTAAGCCAGGAGGGGAAGGCGTGATTCTTGATTTATACCACACCTCTTCCCAAAGGCCTCCTTTCCTGCAGCACCAGGTCTGGGGGCTCCTCCCACTCTTTTTTTATTTTTTATTTTTTATCCTCCCACTCTTGCTTCCATGAGGTCCTCTATCCCTTGAGGAGGCTGGGACAAGTGTTCCTGCTGGCTGGGTGTGGCCTCTAACAGGTGCCCAGGGCTGTCCTCCCTGCTGGGCCAAATCCAGCCATGGGTGCAGCTGTTCTCAGAGAACTTAAGGCCCATGGCATCTGGGCTGTGCTGGGCACCGAGGTTTGAACATTTATACATGGAGGTAGCAATGTTATTTCAAAGTTGTTTTTTATTCAACTGTTATTCAGCAATATACAATACTGTTTATAAACAAGTGTCTGACCTTGTTTCCAATCTTTATTTAAAAATAAATATTATTGACAGTGAATTTTAATTATGATAAGGTGTGTCTTTTAACCAAAATGTCTCAAAAGAAATAATTTACTTTAATAAAAAAGAAAAACCCTCAAAGAAAAAAGTAAAAAAAAAAAAATCCTAAACACCATAATCTAAAAAATATTTCACTTTGTCAGAAAAGCTTTAACCCAACATTTTTACATGTTGTCCTAAGGATAACTGCTCAACAGTTCGTGCAATATGAAGACTTGGAGGAGAAGTTTAGAAAAGAAAAATACATTGACGTAGAGAAATCACTGACCCCATGCACACCGCATGGCTCAAACTCCATCTTTTTTGGAAACTAGATGCATTATTTTAGGTGTTCTACATTTGCGTAACTTCCCCCAAAAATATGATTTATTGATTTTCCACGTGGACTTTTTCATGCTTCTCTCAGTCTCTGTGTGTCCCTCTGGAGAATGCGGTCCTGGCTGAGGTCTGGGTGGGTTCCGGGCACACCTGCCCATGAGTGCAGGGCAGGGGAGCCTGTCAGTGCCCCACCAGCAAGCGCAGGAGCTTATGCAGAGCTAACAGGAGCAGGGACAGGAGCGGGTCTGTGGCAGAGCTGGGGCCGGTGCCTGCAGGGGATAAGAAAATGGCACAGTGAACGTGTGCGCCCCATGAGAACCTGCACCCTGAGCAGAGAGCACCCAGCCGTGGTAGCTTTGGTTTAGCGATATTTACAGGCTGCACATTTCTGGAGGCTGCTGTGGTCGGAAACCAGGGGCCCTTGGCCTGGAGTGGCTGAGCTGGTTTGTTGTGTTAAGGTTGGAGTCATTAGCTTATTTTAATAGGAAGACGACCGCTTCCTTCCCTGACCGCCCTCCTCCTGAATACAATGCTGCAAAGTGTCCTCGGCATTTAAAGCCCAGCATCCCCTCCTCCTCCATTCAGACTCCATGACTGCACACCATTCCACCCCCTTGTGAGTCCCTATCAACCCCTCTATAGGCTGTGCCTTCACATATGCTTCAACTTAGGCGTCCCAATTTTTTTCACGTCAGTCTTCTTTCCACAACATCCTCAGTTCACTGCTTTGGGTGGGGATCAGGGTTGGATTCTGGGATCACAGTGGGCAGTTCAGCAATCACTGACTGGTGGAGGGCGGATGGGCTAGGGCTCCTGAAGAACAACCCTAGCCCTGTTCTGGGCCCCTCATGCCTGCATCTCCAACACCTACGAACCTGGCCCCTGGCCTGCCACCCAGACTTATGCCTCCATCCTGCCTCACCTGGGCCTCCCTGGGCAGCCCCCTGACCCCGGTCCTCATCACAAGGCTCTCCATCTAGCCGAAACCTTTCCAGAGAGCACCTCCTGAGGATGGCTGTAAGGGTGGGAAACCCCACTCCATGGACTCCAGGGGGACTCACCTGGAACTTGCATGATCCCACCAGGGTTACTGAGAGAAGCAAGTGTGGAAGCCCCCTGCCTGCTCCACAGTGCTGCCGGGACCTTGGAGGCAGCCTCTGCTGGCCCCACCCTGCTCACCTGTGTCATCTGGAGGCCTCTTTCCTCCCTTTGCCTGAGTCCAGCTGGACTAGACCCTGCCTGGGAGGAAGCCCTACCTTGCATAGAGCAGGGTGCCGCTGGCTCCACTCAGCTGCCCCTGGAGCCACTGCCGGGATGCTGGTTCCCTCTGGCCTCAGTCAGTGCAGATTTGTGGCTCCCTGACACGGCTGGACCTGGATTCACGCCATCTCTTCTCTCCAGGTGGAGGACCTATTAGTCTTTTCTGTCTAAGGTGCTCCCCATCTTCATTTCTTGTGGTTGCCATAAAAAAAAAAAAAAAAAAAACTGCCACAAACTGTGTGGCTTAAAACAACATAAATTTATTCACTTGCTGTTCTGGAGGCTGGAACTCTGAAATCCAGGTGTCAGCAGGGCGTGCTTCCTCCAAAGGCTCTGGGGAAAGACCCCTCCCTTGCCTCTTCCTAGCTTCTGGTAGCTTCTGGAATCCTTGGCATTCTCCGGCTTACAGCCGCATCTCTCCAATCTTGGTGTCAGCCTCACATGGCCTTCCACTCCGAGTTTCTCTGTGTGCCTGTCCTCCTCTTATAAGGACATCTGTCACTGGATTTAAGGTCCACCCTAATCTGGTGTGATGTCATCCTATTTCCAAATAAGGTCCTACCTTGAGGTTCCTGCTGAACATGAATTTCTTTTCGGGGGGAGTGGGGAGAGGAATCTCTTCAACCCACTACACCACTAATCCCTAATGGTTATTAGAGAGACCAGTTTACTTCCCTGGGCCTTCCTCCCCCTTTTGTAAAAGGAGGGGGTCAGGCAAAGGATCCCAGGGGCCATTCCCTGGGATTGAAGACTCCAAGATCCCATCTGTGCATTTTGGGAAACATGGGCTGAATGAAACATCTGAATGAAAAGGGACTGGTAGGGGGAGACATCTGCTGTCTATACCTCTTGTCCACAGTTAATCACTTCCAAACTCAGTTCTGAGCTAAGCCCAAGGTCAGGACAAATCCAAATGTGCTAACCTCTCTCTTCAGATGTTAATTTTCAGACAGTCGTCACTCCTGGCTGTCCTTCCAGCCTGGCTTGAGTTAACATCCTGCTTCTGGCCATCCGTCAGCGGGAAGGACCGTGGGGCCACGGCCACTCAGAAGACTCAGATCCTCCTTTGCTGACTGTCACGCATCACTGGGAAGGACGAGGGAGGGTGCAGTGATGGACAAGTTGATGGATGGCAGGTCCCTGAGTGGAATTCACTGAGGCTCGGATGCTTGGGAAATGGGGATCAAGCCAGCAGAGCGCTGCCTCCTGGGTGTACAGGGCTTCTGGGGCCATGCCAGGCCCCACAGCCTCCTAGCTCTCCTGATGTAGATCTGGTATTGCCTGGTATTCAGGCAAGCACAGACAAGACAGAAACGACCTACATGGGTACAAATGGATGCACTTGTGCAGTACAACTCCACGTCCTACAAGTATGCAGGGCTGGGAGAAATGGTATATGGGCTGATAACCCAGACAAGGCCAACTCCACATGGTGGCCTGTGGAGCTGTAGGCCATGCAAGATGCGAGGGTGGATTTTCACTGGCCTCCAATACTGCTGTCTCATCATTTCCACTGTTACAGTCTCACCCACTCACGTTAGAAAGTTTTAAAATTGCACCGGACTTTAAAAAGACCCTGCATTGAAACAAAATGCATCTCTAATTGGGGAAACCAGCCTGTCACACTGGGCTGGGCTCGGGTAAGAGTAGCAAGGCGGGAGAGTGGAAATGGCTTCCAGAGGCCTAGGCCTGGGGACGGCAGAGACCAGGCCCTGGGCACCCCTGCTGGTGGATGTCTGCAGGGGGCAGCCAGGGTTTGGCTCTCAGGAGGCAGCTCAGCCTCTCTTAGGCTCAGCATCACCATACTGAGTCAATCTGGCACGTGCCAAGGGAGGTGGCATGGGGTAGTGGGCTGGCACCCAGGAGTTGGCTGCTAGCTCCAGCCTTGTTGCCAGCTTGCTGTGAAACCTCATGCCATACCTTTCACCCCTCTGGTCTTGTGTCAAGCTTCATAAAATGTGGATGATGATATATGCATGGCATAACATATTTCACTGGGCTGGGGTCCAGAAGAAGCAAGATCACAGCAATAGATTTCAAAAATGCCTAAAAATCCTCTGCCCAGGGCACATGTGCCCTATGGCAGTGCCCACTCTCACTATCTCTGGGCTTGGTCACATGGCCAATGGGATATTATCTAGCATGAAGCAAGCAGAGGTTTGAAAAATGCATATGCATTGAGGCTTGCCCTCTCTCTGGTGCCTTTTAGAACCCACTGCCAGGTGAACAAACCTGGACTAGCTTGCTACAGGATAAGAATTATGAGATGTCCTAGCCAAGGCTCTTCTAGACCAACCAAACCCCAGACAGACAAACTGGCAGTTGACCACAGAAGCATGAATGAGTCCAAGAGAAACCAGCAGAACACCCAACTGAGTCCAGCCCCCATGGCTGAACCACAGAATCCTGAGCTAAATAAACGGTTGTGGTTTTAAGTCACTGAGTTTTGGGGTTGTTACATAGCAAAAGCTCACTGATACAGACATGTAAATAAAAGTGCTTCAAACAGAGTCAAGGCCATATAAATAGATGACATAGGAAAGGACAACATAGTGACATCTCTGAAAAGGGCTGAACAATATAGTTTTGGGGGTATCCTTCTCTTAAGAGGAAGAATTTCCAAGGTAGAACAGGCAGGGAATACTGTCTCCTGAACCGTATGACAGACATTCCTGGATCTTTGGTGAAAGAAGGAGCCAGATTTTGGAAGCTCTTAGTACAGTATCCATCGGTCATCCAAATACTCATTTTAGGTTTCCCAAATGAGTAGAGCAGACCAAGGAAGACTGGCTTCCAGGCTGGCCCGGAAGGAAGTGGGGTCCTTTCACCAGCATAGGGCTAGAATTCAGAAGTCTTGTGGTGCAATGTATCCCATCCCTCATTCACCCCAGGTGTTGCCTCCTCCAAGAGTGAATAACAATTGTCCAGCACTTGGCCGCTTGGCTCCCTAGCTCCTGCTGCCCTAGTCCCTGTTCTCACTGTGTCCTGAAGCAAGCCAGAACTCCTTGTTCTCTGGGACTGGCAGGGTCCCACTCACCTCGGCTCTCCAGGGCCAGGGCTGGGCATTTGGCTAAGACACAGTAGGATCTCCTACCTGGTGCTCCCAGGGCATCAGGCTGGGCAGGCTGGCCAGTGCGGAGGCTGCGGTGCCGACTGGAAGCTAATGGTCTCTTTAGCTCTTTGGCCCTTTCCCACAGGGCACCAGGGATAGCACTGGAGCATGCAGAAGTTTATTTGTCATGATTAAGCTGGGAAATCAGGCTACTTGAGAGGCGAGTGAAGCCTTCTGATGGAGTAGTAGCTGGCTGATTCATTCTTTATTTTGAACAAGTATCCCCATTTCGGTAATCGTTGTTAAAGAAATCAAGCTTCTTTGGCTCCGTGAATATTAATTTTTATCACTGAGATTGTGAGCAGGATAAAACGCATGCTGGAGCCATGGAGGAGAGGCTCTCTCCCCCAAGAACAGAGTGGGTGCGTCTAGCCCCCAGTGGGCGCACCAGAGGCACAGCCCATGCAGCTTCTGGCTGGGAAATTCCTCCTTTCCATCTATCCAGCAATAGCAGCATTCCAAAGGCCCAGAGAGCAATGCGGAGGCCATCTGAAGCAAAGGAGAGGCTTCATCTCTGCCTCCAGGGCTGATGCTTTGCCCAGTATTGGGAGATCAAGCCTGTGAGTTAGGTTCCTGGTCTCCCTGCCCTGCTCCTCTGGGCTCGCACAGGCCTGGGGTTGTGTGAGTGTGGCTCAGGCTGGATGGGGGATGGGGACCCGGTCTGGGCAGAGGAGTGGAGCTGAGGGGACCCTTCCATGCCTGGGCATTAGGATCATGGTGGGCTGCTCCTGAGCTGCTAGTGGGGACAGCTAGCCAGGACAGGCCGGCTCTCCCTCCACCTGCCCTGCCACCCTGCAGGGATGGGGGATGGTATCCTCTATCTGCTGGGGACCTTCTGCCCTGCTGTGGCCTCAGCACCTGCTGTGCTGGCTGTGGGTAGAAGGCAGCCCCTTCCCATTGTTATGGAGGAGCAAGAACTGGCTGGAGCCATTCCAGGCAGGTCTAGGTATGAGGTTTGCACACTGGGCCCCTCAGAGCCTGGAAGGTTTTGTGGGGCTGCTCGGGGGAATCTCAAGGATGGCCCCGCCCTCTGCTCTCAGTGGAGCCAGGTGGCTTGCATCTATGTGGGTACTGCCTCGGCACGTCTTTAGAACAAGGGCTTTGTGGCTGGCAAAGTCAGAACCCCCTGCGGAGTGGACTGCCTGAACAGGCCTGTGGATTGGTGCTCAGCTCTGAAATGAGAGGAGAGGGCAGCCCCACTTGGCAACAGCCTGAGCTTTGCTGGCTGCACTTGGCTATCCATTTAGCTGTAGGGGTGGAGGCCTCACTGCCTGGGCCAGCTGGGCACAGACCAGTTCTCCATCCCGCCCGCTCTCCCGCCCTTGGTCTCCTTCCTGCCTCCACTCCGTCCCTGGCCCCCCTCCACAGCCCATCTCCAGCAGGAGGAGAAGGCCAGTATGGAAGCTTCTTGGGGCCAGGGAGCAACAAGCTTCTCTGAGTCAACAAAGGCTCCTGGAGTGAGAGCAAAGAGCAGGCAGGGGGTCATCCCCGCCATGGTCCGGCACCGCCTCTTCATCTGTGGAGGAGAGATGCATATGGTCCGGGGGTGCCAGGCCGGGGCAGAGGGCAGCGTTGGTGACAGGCATGCCTAGGGCACTCCTGGAGCCTGCCCCTCACTCATCTTTAACATTTCCTATCTCTCACTCCCTGCCTCTCTAGTTACATTAATGCCACCTTCCATGGAGCTCAGGGCAACGTGTCCTCAAAGGCCCAAAAGGACCACCTGGGGTGGAGTCTGGTCTGCAGACGGGTTTGGTTTGGTGCACATAGAAACCCATAGAGTGAATTATATTCCATCCTCTAAAAAGTAGAGGGTTTTTATCTAAAAGTAAAGGTTTGCAGTTCTACTGGATCCCAAGACCCAGCAAAACTGAGAAAAGCAAGCTAGGGTCTGCCAGCCCAGACCAGCAGCTGGGTGCTCTAGCAGGAACCTCCAGAGAGGCTCCTCAGTCTCCACCACCCCCTACAGGCCCCCCACCTGGGCCCACGGTGAGCTGCAGGTTTTCACCTGCACTGTCAGGTCAGCCTCACCCATTTCCATCACTCGTCTCTGGCCCTTTGAAGGCATCTGGGAATGGAAGCACTGAGCCAGCACTGGTGCAGGACTGGAGGCCTGGCTGGTGCTGTACCTCTGTCACTGTGTGACTGCAGCCTGGCAGGCCCCTTCCACAGCGATGGGGCCAGGGGCTGTTTTGAACTGGGCCTCCTAGCCCTGACATTCCTGGCGTCTGCCCCACCCTGGCAGCATCTAGAAAGATCTTCCTCTAGGCCCAGCTGCAAGCCTGGCTCTTCACCCCCCATGGGGTGCTGTACCCTCCACCATGCTGCCTTGCAAGGCTGCCTCTTGTTGGCATTTCAATTAAGCTTTTTTTGTGGTTATTTATTCAAAGGGAGATGGCTAAGGAATAATCGAGCACTAACAGAATTTGGGTAGCATTAATTTCCACCATAAAATTAATGTGTGCTGGTAACTAGGGCAAAAAAACAATGAGCGCTGCTGGGTTTTAAGGAAATTGAGCTATAGGAAAGGAAAGTTGAGTGTGGGCTGTGAGAGAGCACACAATTTGGGACCAAGTGCTCTGCTGTCAACCAGCCCTGCTGACCTGCCCTGCACAGGACTGCAGAGCTCTGGCCCATTCCTCTTGCTCCTGAGCCCTGGGCAGCTAGTCCCTGACCTTTACGACCATCTGTCCTCCCTTTGCAGTGACATCCTGTTCCCTGGGGATGATGCCCAGACGACAGGCTCAGCTGGCAGGCAGTGGAGCAGTGTGAATGGTCCTTGGGGACAGGGACGGAAGCCCCGTCCCCTACCTGCTTCAGCCATTCCTTGCCCCCGGACTGCAGCCCTCTCTCCCCTGCTACAGCTGGAGTTCAGGCCCCTGCTCTGCCCAGATGACCACAGTGACCTCCATTACGCCTCCCTCACGCCCACCTGGAGAGCTCTCCATGAGCTGCAGGGCCTTGGAGAGAGGCCCTCGGCTCACAGGAGGCAGGGCTGACATCTCAGAGGTACAACGCAGGGCTTCTTCCTAATCATGCGCCACCCATAGCACCCCCTCGCTGCTCTCCCTGCCCCAGCCCTCCTTGCCAGGCCTGGAGAACCCCAGCCCCTCCTTTTCCTTTGCCCGAGTCTGACCTGTCCCTCTAGCCCTGAACAGGTGCCACCTCCACCAGGGAGCCCTCCCTGAGCAGCTAGGCACAGGGGCCTGGGCGTGAATGCTGGTATGCTCGTGTGGCCTTGGCCTCTGTCCCCCACCTCCCCCCTTTCTCACAGCATGTTCCGCCTCTCCAGTCCCAGTGGAAGCCCATGGTGGAAGCCAAGGTGCCAGAGACTGGCCTCAGACCTCCTCTCACGGCAGAGAGGGCCAACCCCTTTAGGGGAATAATTGCACTTTTCCCAGAGCCAGGCTTTGCTGCAAGCACACTACTTACATTAAACCCGATCCTCCAAAATGTAGGAGTTACCCCTATTTTACAGGTGGGAAAACCAAGAACCAGGTGGTGATGTGACTTACCTGAGGCCCAGTGTAACCAGATAAAATGCAGAGTGCCCAGTTAAATTTGAATTTCAGATAAGCAGTGGATCATTTTTAGTGTATGTCCCAAATTTGCATAGAATGGGAACTCTTATTCCCCCAAATGCCCCAACTTGACCCTAGCCCTAGGCTGTTTCCTGGGAAGGGAGAGTGGGGAGATTTGAACACTAGAGATGGCTTTTTAATGTGGCCACCCTGGTTGCTAACTCCTTTCCAGCTCCTATTTCTTTCGACAGGAGATCATGCCCTAAATGATCCTTTAACGGTGTCTCCGCACCGGGCCATTTGTCCCCAGGGTTCCCAGCTATGGCCCATCCAGGTTCCCTGCGGCTGTGGGGTAGTAACAGGCTTGCGGTTCCCAGTGTCAGGAGCTGTCCCAGCCTTTACGTGCCTTTCTTTCCCTGACATGCTCAGCAGCCTTCGGAAGTAGGTGCCTGGGGTGGCTTGCAGTTATGCCCTAGAAAAAACATGTTCTTCATCTTCATTCCTGTGTCTGTGACCCCACTGTAAATAGGACCTTTGATGAGGTTATTCCAGGTAACGGGTGGCCAGGATGGGGCTTAATCCTCTTACTGGAGGCCTTGTGGAGAAGGCCACAGAGAAAGAAGCTGCGGGGAGCAGCCAGAAGCTGGAAGTCAACGGAACCCAGAAGAGAAAGAAGATGCTGCCATGTGCATCGTCATGTGACGGAAAAGCCAAGGAACCCCAGACTGCCGACCAGCCAGAAGATTCCACCTGGGGACGGAGAAAACCTTCTAGCCTCTGAATCCATGAGCCAATAAATTCCTGCTGTTAAACCAACCCATTGTATGGTGTTTATCATAATGGCCAGGACACTAAAACAGTGCCATTTCCCCTTCCACAGATGGGTACCAGAGAGGTTGAGTGACTTCCTCAAGGTCACACAGCCAGCAGGAGGAAGAAGAGTTATCTATAGTGACTCCCTGCAAGTCCAGGCTCCTGGTCCTGAAGCTCTTCAGTACCCAACCATGTCGACATTCTAGCACCCACTGCCTCCCCACACCTTCAACATCCCAAGCTCCAGGCAAAGGGGTTCTTCACTCACATTTCCCTGCCTCCAGGCCTTCACTCCTGCTGTTCCCCTTGTTAGACTGCTCTTCCCTGTCCCCTGTGGTTGCCCAGAGCCTGTCCATCCTCCCAAGTCCAACCCAGAGGGCCCCACAAGGTGACCTCCAGGACAGCTGCACTGACTTCTCTGTCCCTCCACTGACCATACCTGCCCCTGGCCCATCCTGTACCCCTCCTCACCACCCTCAGCCTGCACCTGGCCACCCTCCCCACACCCATAGACCCCAGCACCCCAAGTCCCTTTTCAAGTGCAAAATACAAATCACATAGCCTCCTGATGCCCCCCAGCAGCTGCCCTCTGCTCTCGATGAAGATCTTACCCCGGCTCTGGCCCTGCCCTGCCGACCGCCCCCATGTGCTTGTCATCCAGCCTCTCTCTATCTTTTCTCCTCCGCCCCAGGGCCTCCCATTCACCATCTGCTTCTCTGGCCCTGCGGGCCTTCACTCCTGACTCATTGGAGGCTCCCAGAAGTAAGTTCTGCTTCTTCTGGGCCTTTACCTCCCAGCCTGTTTTTGGAGGTCATGATGCGTTTACTTTGTTTTTTTTTTAATTAGAGAAGTTGTGGGTTTACAGAAAAATCATGCCTAAAATACAGAGACCCCATATCCCTATTATTAAGCTTGCATTGGTGTGGTGCATTTGTGTAGTATTTTTATTTATTATTTTTATTTTTTGGAAGTACTGAGGACCTTGTACATGGGAAGCAGGCCAACTACTGAGTTACATCCACTTCCCTAAAATCTGTGTTTTTTTTTTTCATTAGGCAGTACTGGGAATTGAACCTGGGACCTTGTACATGCGAAACAGGTGTTTAACCACTGAGCTATATACCCTCTCCTGGTGTTTATTTCTTAACACTGCTCTCCTCTATTACCTACCACCCTGCCCAGTACCCAGAAATACTCAGAAATGTTCGTTGAGTAGATGAACAAAAGTCTTTCTTGGATACTCCTGGCTGGTCTAAGTATCCAATGCATCAGGCATTGGGCCAGATGCTTTACATCCAGTATTTCACTTTATTTTATTTTATATTATTTCACTTCTCTCTGTTTTATTTAGCATGTCATTTTAAATATTTGAATAAATGCAGGGGCTGGGAGCCCACTTTGAGGATCTCTGGGAGCAGCAAGCTGACTTTTCAACTGCTTGGGACATTCTTGACATGTTTCTTTGCCTAGCTTTTACTCTACTAATTTTACCATTTGGCTGTCATTTGCCCCACCCCCTTTTTTTTGATGTCTCCAGTTTTAATTTTTGTTCTATTATATCATGTGCAGTTTTATAAGCTACTTCAAATTCTTTTGTTAGAAAGTGACATGTATGTAAATATTTGGACTAGCGCTGTTGTTTTTAAATCTTTTAAAGCAGTTAAGCCTTTTTTCAAGCTAATGGCTATGGGGAAATTGCAATATATAGAACTATTAGAAGCAGAGCTGCTCTGGTTGTAGCAGGGTGTGTGGGGCTAGGGGCTCATGGTTCCAAGGAACACTATTTGGGAATGGCTCACTTGGAGAGTCCCCAAGTCCCCTTCCAGATCTAAAACTCTTGGACTCCCAGATGGTGGGGGACTGGTATGTCTATTAAACAGCTAGGGAAATGCGGGACCTGTCACGATTTCCATGGAGTGGACTCTGTCCCTCCTTAGAGTACCGCAGGCTAGGCGGCCAGAGCCTCCACTGAATCTGAGTGGTCTGTGGGTAGCTCCCCTCCACAGCCTTCATGCCCCTACAGGTAAAATCTTCCCAGCATCATCACAGGCTGCCCCAGTCAGGCACAGTGGACAGTGAATATCCACTCAACCAAGGCCACCAGCATCTGGGTCCAGGCCACAGCCCCCTTGTCCTGCCAAGCAATCCCCATGTCCCAGGGGGAGCTGGACCTGGCTAAGAAGGGACACCATCTGAGCTGCAGGAATGACCAGAGGCCTGAGGGACAGGAAGGAAGGGTCGAAGGGCCCTGAGACCGGTGTGTCCAGGACCCAACACTAATTCTTTCCTTTTCCAACTTGACTCTTGGTTTCACCTCCTTGACACTTGTGAATTTCCTTCTGTTTCACCCTGAAGACTATTCTTCAGAAACATACTTCAACTGAAAAGGTTAACACATTTTAATTGCCCAGGGATAGTGTTCTGAAAATTCTACAACATGGGCTCATTAAATAAAATTGGCACAGAGGAGTTGCCCAGGATATGTCACACTTTAAAATATGATTCTGTAGAATAAAATGCGTTATGAATTATTACCTTGTGTATTTTTGTTGTTGTTGTTACATTAGTCTTTAATGGGAATACACTTCCTCATCTGCCCACCTGGAGATGAGATTTTTAAAATGCCTGCAAAAATACATCTCTGTTAACTCTTATGTGGACAGGAATCAGCAAGTCTAGACCAAGCTGTATCCACTAGAGTGTCCAGTTGCTCTGGGAAGCCCACCATGGATCCTGAGGGGAGGTCAGGGGTCCAGAGAAGGGATGCCATCTGAATGGCTGGGGGGCAAGTTGGGGCCTTGCTGTGCCCACTTGCTCTGCCCATCTTTCCTGTCTGTGGAGAGCAGCAGGAGACTGCAGGCAGATGCATAGACTGGTCTGGAATTCTGGGCCTCGCCAGTCTGTGCCAGATGTGGAATTCTGGGCCTAGCCAGGTTGTACCTGGGCCCTTTCTCTCTGGGGCCTCCATCCTGGAAGACTGGGCCTGAGCTTGCATTATTCAGGTACCAGGAAAAACCTAGGCATGCCTCCTGCTCCCATCCCACCGGTCCTGCAAGGCCCAGCTCATATCCTGTATCATCCTGCCATCCATACCCCATCTACACATCCTTCCACTCAACCATCCGCACATCCTTTTTTCTAGCCATCCACCATGCACTCATCCTTCCACCCTTCCATCCATCCAAACAATGAGTCCAAGCCCCATCATCTCTTGGCTGGATCCCTGCATCTGCTCTGTCCCCACCTCTTCAAACTCCACACTGCAGCCAGAGTGCTCATTTCTAAAAGCATCATACCCTCTTCCAGTTGCTTCCCATTCCACTGCCCTTAGGACAAAATCAAAGCTCCCCACATGCCTTCCAAGGCCTTACAAAGTTTGGACACTGACTTCCTTGTGATCTTATAACCCCTCAGCTGGTCTGTCTTGATCTCTTGCCTCAACCATGGGAAACTTTTATCAGGCTCTTGGACCCTCCTTGGTCCTCCTGCCCCCCACTGTCTCCCAGGACCTTTGCACATGCCATTTCTCCTTCCTAGAAGCTCCTCCCTCTATACCTAGCCAATCCTTTGCCATGTTCCAGACATATTCCAGCTCAAGTGTTACATCCTTGGGTCAAGACCCCTAATTCCTAGTTCCACACAGCCCATAGGGCTGTTTTAGCACCATAGCTGCAAATTTCCACATGCTGCATGACTATTTGGTTAACACCTGTCTCTCCCTCTGTCAGACTCGTAGGAGCTCACTGGTCTTATTCATATTGTGTCATCAGTGCCAAGCACAGTTCCTGGCACATAATACAGCCTCAATGGACAGTTATTGAATGAATGAATGAATGAATGAATGAATACCCACTAGTGTGAGGCCCAGTGCAAGCATGTAGAGGATGTAGAGTGAAGATGTAGAAATGAGATGGAATCAGGATGTCCGCAGGGGCATGGGTCTGGATGGGGCTGTCAGCCAGATGCTGGCCCAGGGCAGGGATGGAAATGTTGGGGGCCCGAGATGGAAGTGGGTGCTTCTGAGTGCTCTAGGCAGGTGAGAGCCCTTTGGCTGCAGGTCTCCTTCTCTGGGCCAGCCCAGCCTGGCCCCACCTTTCATGCATCCCTCTGAGCGCACTTGGAGGCAGGGGCTGGGTCTACCTGTAGCCCAGTCACCAGCTCAGACTGAGCCCTCAGGTGATGCCAGTGCCCTCCCCTAGGGTTAAGAACGGTCATTCTTCTGGCACAAGTGGCCTTTGTACAAGACTCAGTTTTGACAGAAGTCATTCTGAGGGACTGCCATTGCAGCTGGGCTTTCTGGCTTAGAGAAAGCCCAGGAGAGCTGATGGGCAGCAGGCCAGGTCTCAGCGAGAAAGTTTGCTATGCCTTCAGAGGTCTCCAACAACAGGTGGAGTGAGTGGAGAAAGTAAGACTCACTTTCTCTGTGAGTCTGCAGTGGCTGGGGGGAAGCAGGTTTGCTGGCCTCTGCTGGGCTTGGAGGGGTTGCAGTGGGCAGGAGGGGTCCCTTCTGGCACCTGGATACTGGGCGGGCACAATGAGCCACAGTGAAGAGGGAGAGCAGATGCGGTATGAACAGGAAGAGCAAGATGCAAGAACACACATGGAGAGGCAGGCCCACCCTGAGTGGCCATGGTGCCACAGCCTCCACCACTCCCCAGCCCTGCCCCTGTGTGTGCCTGTCATGACCTGCCCTGGGGTCTCCTTTGGCAACCTGACACCACGAGGGGCTTTGTTCCTTCTGCTGCCTTCTGCAGAGACACCTGCCTCTCCTCCTCCACTTCCTTCCCTGCCCAGCGGCCCCACCTCCTCTGGCACGAGCTTCCCACCACAGCAGCCTGGTACAACGAAGATGCCAAATGAGGTACAAGGCAGGTGCCAACTGTGGTGACACTTCCCAAGGAGCCATGTGGTCACGGCTGGGCCCGTGGGGGTGTGTGCAAAGGTGGTGACTTAATTTGCTGATGGAACAAGAGAAGCCACGATGAAGTTGTCCTTGTTCACCAAGGAGCTCCTGACTCATGAAAAACCGCCCTGGCCAGGCAAGGAGGAGGAGGTGGCATCCTCCCCACATGCTACCCGCCCTCCTTGAAATGGCACAGAGTAGAGAAAGTACAAAAATAGCAACTCGATGAACCCCTTTGCAATCTGATGGCACTTTCTGAGTGAGCTGAGCTCCCTTGGTTTCCTTTCATCACCTTTAGCTCCACGACGCTCTGGCATGTGCAGGGAGAATGGGCTGGTGAGTGAAGCCTTGGATTGGAGCCTGTGTCTGGGCTCTGTGGCCTCATTGAATGATCCTGGTGGGCTAATGCTGTCCCCACAAATGACAATGACAGTAGAGCCAGCACTGACTGAGTTTTCCTGTGTGCCAGGCCCTGTGCTCAACTAAGCCCCTTGCACAGATTAGTTCCTCGAATCCTGTCACCACCCCCTGGCATGGGTCTGGGTAGCATCCAGACGTAACAGATGAGGCAGCAGGGGAAGTGATAGAGTTAGGATTCAAATCCAAGGGACTGGCCTCATCTAGAAAATAAGAAGGGGGGCACCCCTGGGGAAGGCATGCACTGTGATTTCTAGGTGACAATGAGCTCTGTAAGGCCCAACTAACAGGAAGAATTTGTCCATGTTCAGACTCTGCTTTGCCTACAGGTCAGTTAGCTGAGCAGTAAGTCACATTTGAAACATCAGGAGAAAGAAGACGATGATTGGAAAGGCTGGTTGCTATTATTTACTCCCTCATGGCTGCTGACTTCCCTTGGGTTCATGCTTTGTATTGTCCATCAGAATGGACAGCTCTTGAGAGGAGTGACTCTGTCTGGGTCACTTCCCTGGACCCCTGCTCTTTAACGCAGGACAGGCCGCAGCTGGATGCACTCAGGAGATGCCCCGCGAGTACCCTGCTGCATGAGCTATTCTCCATTGCAGCCCTTCCCACAAGGATGTCACTTCTGAATTGGAGGGAGCAGAGCCCATGGGTGTGGGTGAGTGGGTGGATGGTGTGTGTGTGTGGGAGAAAAGCTTCTGAAATGTCCACTTTAATTCCATATTTTGTGCAAAACCAGAGCCAGTGGAAGCCAGTCCAAAGTCAGCTTTGATATTTCAGTTCCAAGAGCAGTGATGATCGGATTGAACTGATATTTTCCAGAAACAGCCTGCACCCAGGACTGCAGACTCAGGACCAGTCTTCACAGACCTGTTTCTTGAGGGCCATCTCATGAGAGGCAGATGGGAGAGGAGATGGCCGAGCTGGAGCAGGCCTCATGCGTTAGCTGGTTCTGAGGCTCCTCTGCTGCCGAGCAAACCCTGCTGCCAACTCTGTCGCTTGCTGCTCAATGGCAGCTAAACCCTAACCCAGAGGAGGCCAAACTGGGTAATCCATCTTGGTATTTATAGCACACCTTCCAGCCGGCTACAGACCAGCAGGCTAATTTCCCCAGAAGCACCCCCCAGGGAAGAAGGGTTGTCATCCTTCATCACCAATAGGAAGGGATGCAGGAATTGAAGGGACCAGACCCATTGGCTCATCCTCTTAAACTTTCTTGCAGCCCTTATATAAGACAAAGTGCAACTTTTAATTGATTTGGATGTGGGTGTCCAAGAGGTGCCTGTTAACAGTCTGCAAAAAGTATGGGGGGGATAAAAAAGATAATATATATATAGGGTGTGTGTGCTGCAAAAATGTTTTAAAACCATGATGGCATCTCCTGTCAAGCACAGGGGTTTAGACCACAGCTAAACCTTTGCCACTGTCCACACGGCACAGAACTAATCAATAGCATATTATAAAAGCACTTGACCTCATTTATCCCCACAGATGCTGGGAGAATCCTTAATATTCAGAGCTTTGAAAGTGTGCGCCTGGAGTATTTAATGAGAAGCTCCCGGGTGGGTAGGGCTCCCGGTGACATTTAGAAGGGCTGGCTCTCAGCTTTTCTCTAGGGGGCTGCCAGTCCAGCTGGGGAAAGGGTCTGGGCTAAAGCACAAGGTGGGGACTGTGTCTTCTGGGGATGAAGGGAGGCTGGGGGAGTGTCGGAGAACTTTAGAAAGGAAGGCTGTTGAAACCTGTGAGGGACAAGCGGGGCACATAATAAATGCTCAGTAAAAGGCAAGTCTTCCTGCTTATCATTATTATAGTCCAAAGAGCAGGCAGCTGTTTTATCCTGAAATTGGGGGAAGCACTGATGCTGAGAGGATGGCTGTGTAGGGAGCTGACTGACCATTCAGTGATGGCCAAAGGCCATCCCATCTGGTGTGACCTTCACAATTCCTGGGGCACAGAATCGGGGGAAGAGGGAAGAAGAGGCCTCTAGAAGTTTTCCCAGCACTGACCTGAGCTGGGAAGCCATCAATCCCAGGTGCCTCCTTCAAGTCTGAAATCAAACAGTGCCTACAGGAAGCCTTCCCTGATTGCCTCAGCTGGATCAGAGCAATGCACCCTCTAGAGACTCCCACAGACACAGGCTTTGTCCTGGTGTTAAATGGATGCCTCGATTGCCCTGGGAGTTGTGAACACCTGAGAATGAGTCCATCACTGCCATCTCTGGTTTCCTCCCGTTGCCATGCCTGGGGCGTGGGCCCTGGCAGTACCTCAGGAACAGTCTGACAAGGGAGAGGGGATGTTACGTAGCTGATAATCACACGTGTTTGCTGCTGTAAGAGATAATGCAGGCATCTCTTGCCAGCTGTGAGGCTCAGCCATTTCCATCCTTTAATTTTCTCTTTCAGGAATATTCAGAGAGCCTCACCCTCTCTCTTCTTTGGGACATCTTTTGCCACCTTAATTATGATCCTTGTGTCACATCAGAGCTTGGGGTGGGGGGTGGGAGTGGGGTGAACTTTTTATTGAAGGAGATAATGTTTGGATTTTTGTGGGTCTGGGAGATGGGCAGCCCAGGTGTTTGCTTCCGCAGGCTGGCACTCTGAAGACTTCCCACCACATCACGATTCTCCCAGGGGCACACTGACGTGGTTTCCACCAGCTCTGTCATCCAGCCCGGACATGGGTCAAGTGCCTTCACCTTGCCCACAGCCCCCCTTGGTCACAGTTTATGGTCACCATGGTGACACTCAAGGATGCTCCCCCCTGGTGATTCGCAGCAGTAACGAGCTCTCTAAAGTCGTCACGCCATGGCCTTGGCTGTCTTTCTCTCATTATTAATTGAAATATTGAGAGCCAGTTCTTGGTGTGGGCACAAGCAATGGTCCCACATTCAGCCAGCTCTCTGTGGGGGCCACAGCGCCTCTCCTTGGAGCCGGAGCCCTGAGGCTAATTAGAGGTTGGCACGTCATGGATCTGATCCCAAGGTCCCTGCAGAGGGGAACCTCTTGCCAACATACAAGCCATTCAGTTGCAAACTGTATTCTTTTGAGGCCATTCTCATCTTCACGGAGGTCTCTTTCCCAGTTACAAGTGTTTGTCTGAAAGAAATTCTGTTTTGTTTTCTTTCTTTCTTTCTTCTCGAAATGGCAACCAGCAGCAAAGCGTTCATGAAAAAATGGGTCAATGTTCAGATTAATTAGGAGCCAGATTTACGAATGTGGCTAAGAAGGGGCACAGCCTCCTGTGCCTGCTCTGCAAATCCAGCCCATGTTTATTTTTAAGCACAAATATCAAAATGTCTCTTGACAAATGAGGCATGAAATGAATGAGTTTTTGCACATAAACTGTTAGTGCAAATATGCAGTTGGCACACAGGGGGTGCAGGGAAGGTCCTGCCTGGCTGGGCAGTGGCTAAAGGATAAGCATGGAGTAAAGTCTCCCCCACTGTCCTTTCCTGGCCTTGTGAAAGTAGCTCACTGCAAAAAACAGCAAAATGGTGTTGTCCAGGACTTCCTTTTGGCCTCTTTCCTGGAGCAACTGCTTCAGTGGTAGCTGTCTGTGGAGGTGGGCTGGGACTGCTGCCGTGTTCGCTGGCCCCAGGCCCTGCATGACTTGCTTTAAGTAGAATCTCAGCTCTGGGTTTGTCCTGTAGTTGGGTGGGATGGACTGCATATCCCTCTGCTGTGCCTCCCAAGATCTACCCTTCTGCCTTCTCCACTCTGCTTTATGCCCAAGGGTTGGTCTTTATGGGCAGTATGAGCTGGTGCTCTTGCCCTTGGCTTCCAGGAGGCTTTGGCCAATGGGAGCGCCTGGCAGGAGGCTGGAAGGCAGGAGGAGGGGTGACCCTTGGTGGGTCACTGTGAGTGGGCTGCATCCCCCTGCTAGGCAGGACAGCTCTATATCTGTGAATGGCTCCCCCTCCCCTTTCCCCTTCAAGCTACAGTGCCAGTGGCTCCCTCTGCTGCCAGTCCGGGGACCTGCACCCGCCCTCCATACCAGCCCTTCACAGTCTTCATTAACTCTTCTCCATCACTGTTGAAATATGCAGTCTGCCTCTGGCCAGGACCCTGACAGATCCACTCTGCAAACACTCTTTCAGGTTAACCAAGGGATAATCATCCCTCCTAGCCAAGCTGCTGAGAACTATGAGCTGGGGAGGCCAGATCAGGCTGCTGGCAGCCCTGAACCATCAGGTGACCTGCCACATCCCATAGAGGCTGGCAGGACTGGGCCCTGGATGCTGAGCTCAGGGCACCACTTGATGGTAGAGCCCTCCAGAAAGGTTAGTAGCATCTGCCACCCAGGACATGGTTTTTAGACTTCACCCCTATAGACAGTTCATAGCCTGTGTGGCCTTGGGTGGCTGGGAAGGGATGGGGCCCTTTCAGATGGAGAATGGTCCCCTCCGTGGGATCAAGGCCATTCAAGTGTATTTGTGGTCATCTATCCTTGGGCAGACCCTCAAGGCCCCACCTACTAGGATAGCCCTGGATACAGTGCCATCTGGATCGAGTTGAACTTAGGACCCCTACATTTTCTGAGATGAAGGGCATCATCTAGTCCTAGCTTTTAAGGAGAGGACTGGCAAGCTGCGTTCCTTGCTGTGGGGATGATATACCCTGGAACATCCCTACTCTATTGTCCAGCACAGGGACTGGAGATCTGGCCAGCTCTGCCGGGCAGTACTTTCAAGGGGAAGAGGGAGATTCAAGCAGGAATGATCTGGTGACCTTGACCTCATTACCATTTTTGAAAACACTACTAAGTTCACTTTTAAAGACCACTTTCATGTGGCACTTCCTTTGACCAAAGCCTTAAAGGCCCCCTGTTGGCTCTGCTTGGCATTCAAGGCTCTCCACAGTTTGACCTACAACCAGTCATCTTTATTTCCCACATCCCTCCTCTCCAGCCACAGCAGCCAGTGGCCATGTATTAACAGTGAACACATACTGAGCTTCCTCAATTTTAAAAAGCCACCCTCTGAGGCCATGTCCATTTTGCAGATGAAGAGAGAGGTTCAGAGATGTTAAGCCACTGGCCTAAAGACACACAGCCAGTAAGTGGTAGGGGCACAACTTCCAAATCCCCTACTTTGCTGCTCTACCCAGTCTATACAACTTGGCAGAAGTATGCTCCAGGCTGTGACACACATGTTTACTTGCTGGGGCACTGGGGTTTTCACCAACCAGCATCAATGTAAGCCAGTCACTCTATATGCCAATAAGCACTTTCCCAATACAACTACTGTGTGCTAGCCAGAGACGACTAACTCCCCAAAAGTTCTTGCTCCCCTTTTTTGTGATGAGGCTGGAAAGCAGCTGCCGACTACATTTACCAGTCTGCCTCGGTATCCGTGTTGGACCATGGGTCAGTGGATGGGGGTAGAAGTAATATTTATCACTTCTAGGACTACCCTTTAAAATCTCCCTGCAATTCTATACACTGAGTAAATGAAGCCCCACCAAAATGATATGAGTGACAGTTTTCTTAATCTCACAAGAACAGTACCTATTCAGGACCATTCTGAATGTATAAGAAAGAAAATTCATTATCTACACTGTCTGCCTTAAAGCATTAGGGCTTCCTTCTCTCAAGAAACCTGGATGAGAATTCTGCTCACATTCTCTCTTCCCTTCTCTGTTGGTGATGTGTTGATGCCCCGAATAACCTTGGAAGTTGCTTGTGGAAATGGTAGAGTCTTGATCAGCCTGAGTCCCTGAATGACTACATGGAGCAGAACCACCACATGTCCACTCCAGGGTAGAACTTTATAGAAATAAAAAATAATAAATTTGAATTGTGGCAAGTCATTGACATTTTGGGGTTTATTTGTTCCAAAAGATATTCTTTCCTAAAATTAACACGGGGTAGAAAGAGGAATAAATAAAGACGAAGCTCACTAAAATGTTAAGCCAGAGGATGGGGTGCAAGTGTAACCCAGGTAGGGGAGCTTGGGACTGCTTGGGGAGAGGCCTCTGGAGGCCCTAGCTAGGTCTGTTTCCCACAGCCTGAGGGACACCTAGGACCCTGGGCCTGAGGGGCAAGGCCACCAGATCCAGCCAGCAGCTGGAACCACATTGAGGAAGCACTCCATGTGGGGTATAATGGAGTGAAAAACAAAACTGAACTGGCGCTGAAAGGCAGACTGGCTGGACTCCACTGTTGGTGGCAAAAAATATCACCCAGAGAGTATAGGATGATAATGCAGCCATGTCAGATTCAGTGATATGGTCCAGGAGCCTGCATTCCTTGTGAGCACTGATGCAGGTGGCATGTGGGCCAGACTTTGAGAACTAGGGTAGAAGCATGACCATGGGCTCCTCTCCATCAGGGGTTTTATATGAGACTGTCCCAGAAGCCAGCTTGCAGGGCTGCAAGGCTACTCAGAGATGGTCTCTGTGGGACTCCTCATTAAATAAGATTGAGAGGTGAGGGAGAGAGTGACTTGTCTAAAATCACAAAGAGCTGGGCCCATCTCAGGCCCATATTTTGGGCAGGGGAGTGGGGGAAGTGATGCCTTGGAAGGAGGGAGCATAATGGGCAGCAGGCCAGGCCCTTCTACTCTCCCATCAGCCCCACTACTTCTTACCAGCCCATCCAGCTTCAGGGCTCCTGAGCCTCGAAAGAATCCATTTCTCTGACCTTCTGCATTGCACTCTATCTCCCCCACCCCCATTGCCACCCTCTTGCTTTTCCAGGAAAGCTTTAGCTCACTGGCAGTGGACACCAGGGTCTTAAACTCTGGGTGATTTTCTAACAATGGCATTGACTTCCCTCCTCCAACACCACTTGGCAGGGTGCAAAGCCAGTCCTGGGACTGTCCTGCATTAGCGAAGGGGAGGATTGCAGCAGGTATGCAAAGCTGTGAAGTTTAACGGCGACCCCCCACGGACCCCCACTCTTGGCAGGGGCTAATGGCAGACCCTGCAAGAGCCCCTCCAGAGGCTTAAGGCTGGCCTTGGAAAGTAGGCCGGCTGTTCCTACGCAGCCCTCAGGGTCCATTCTCCAAACCCAGAGAGCAATTCCCGGGCACAGAGGGCTCCCCACACTCCAGCCCCGGCGGTACCCAGAGATTCCCAGAGATTCCAGGCAGAAAGGCCCCACAGGCACAATGACACTTCCCGAATGCTTCAGAAGGCCAACAGGAGAGACAGGAAGTAGGTAACCAAGAGCCCCAAATGAGGGCACCCTGGAATACGCGCCCTCGGCGCACAGAAGTTGAATGACAAAACATGCAGAAGTAAATGCCCTGGAGCCTTCCGCAGACCCTTTCAACTACCCGAGCCCTTGGCTTCGCTCCCGGCCGGCGCCCGCCCTTACCTGAGCCGTGCCTCTGGCGCAGAAGTACTGCCTGGCTGGGGGGCGGCGACGCCGACGAAGCAGCAGCAGCGGCGGCGACGGTGGTGGCGGCTGCGGCGGCCTCGGGGACTTTGGGCTCCGGGGCGGAAGGCGGGCCCCCGGGCGGCGGACTCTTGTCGCCGCGGCCGGGCTCGGAGGTCGCGGCGCGGGCCGCGGCGCCGGGGGCTCCCGCGGCGTTGGGGTTGGCAGCGCTGGCGGGGCCGTGGCGGCGCGGGCCGCTGCTCTGGATGTGGGACACTGCCTCTGCGGCCTGCATGTGGGGCGGCGCGAAGCGCGAGAGCACGCGCAGCAGCGCCTGGGCCTTGTGCTCCTGCGTGTCGTCGTCGCTGTAGTCCGACACGCGGCACTCGTACACGCCCTCGTCCTGCCGCCGCACAGCGGACAGCCGCAGCCGGTGCGAGATGTCGTTGCCCTGGACGCGCACCGTCTGTAGGAGAGCGGGGATGGGTGATCAGAGGGCAGCCGGGTGATCCAGCTTCTGGCCCGCCCAGGTCACCAACCGCTACCATCTCCGGACCCCGGTGTGCTTTGCTTCGTGACCCAGCTTTCCTCCTCATCCTCATGTTTCCCCAGTGGTATAGGGGCCCCAATTCTCCTTGGCCACCGGGTAGCCCTGTTCTTGGTTAAGTCCCCAGTTCCTATAACCTTGAATGCCCCTGCTTTCCTTCTTGCACTCCTCCCCAGATCTCGCTTCTGGTCCTCCCCTGCTTTTCCCATCAGAGCAGCAGACACCCACCCTCTGCCTCCCGTGCCTCCAAGAACCCCCTGGCTCCCGCCTCCTGGTGATTAACAAGCCTGGTCTTTCTAGCAGCGACGTGCTCCAACTGACCGTGTGGTCTCTAGGGCTTCGACTGAAGTCCAGCCCCAACACTGGTTTGGGTTCTACCCCCCAAACCCAGGGAAACTTAGCATCTAAACCGAACCCAAGAAGAGGCTATGGTTATCGCCAGGCACGTGTGCGTCCACGCACAAAAGAAAACTAGGACGCATCTCCTCCCAGAGCTAGGAACACCACGACAGCAGTCGCAGTAAGCAAGACCACTTCTTCCCACCCCGCCGACCAATAGCATTATGCACCCTGAAACACAACCAGGCCAGAGGGCTGCAATGGGGTTCACTGGGGCATCGAGTGTGTGCGCGGGACAGGCCCGGGGGGAAGTAACGAGGGCTAGGAGCAGCACACTCCCTGCGGGGGAAGAAATGCCCACGGGGAGGACATTTCTGAGGCCTGAGGTGCGGGTCTGAGCAAGGGGAGTTTTACAAGTGAGCGCCAGGCCGAGCAAGAAGACTCAGGCCGCGGATCCTTGATTTGCACGAAAGACAACCACCCTGCACAGGGCGACAGATGGAGCCCGGACATGCGGAAGCAGCCAGAAGTGCCCGGCGGTGAGTTGGCCCCTGCTCGGACAGGTGACCGAGGCTCTCTAAGTGGGAGGGGTTGCCGCGCGCCCAGCGACCGCAAGGGGTCTCCCACGGCCCGCGCTAGGCTCCACACTTACGCTGATTTTAGTGGCATCCTTATTTGTTACCTAAAATGCAAAGAGCGAGAGAAAGGTTAAGCTCCCGGCCTTCAGATGCCCGGAAGGGAGATCCGCCTTCGCTAAGGGAAACTTCGGCTGGTGGGCTGGGCCTGGAAGCTGCCTAGGGTGTGGCAGAGGTTTACTGGCAGAAAGGATTTTCAGGATTTCCCGCAAGTTTCCCCGGAAGCAGGGCTGATCTAGTGCGTGGGCGAGGAGGGGCAGCCCCTGCACACACCTGGCAGCCAGCAGGAGGGGGAGGCTGGATTGCCACAGGATGGGAAGAGAGGCCTATGCCTAGTGCCAGGAGCATTCTCATTCTCTGCCCTGATCCTCCAAATACCCCATGTCTGCCGCCTCTTAATTGGACACCCTGAAAATCTGGATGGAGGGAAGGGCTGGTGTATTCCCACAAGGACCCAGCGGGAGATGTGAGCAATGACCTGGGGTGAGGCCATATGTGTGGCTTAGTTGTGTGTAAGAGTGTGGGGGTTGAGGAGGCAGTATGGGGATATCTACCTTGGCGGTACCTGGTGCTCTGTAGGCCTCTGCAACCAAGCCTAAGGAGTTTCCCTCCTTGGCCTCGCACCCTTGGGACCTAGCATGGCAGAGGATAGGAAGAGCAGGGGCGACTAAGTGGTCTTTAGAAGTTGGCCTGCAGCCAGCAAGCCAGAGCAGGCTAGCTGGTTGAGGAGTGGCTTTTTAGGGGCTGGGCATGAATGCAGTTCCGGAGGGTGCGGGAGAAGGACTGTCAAGTGGAGTGACAGGGTTTGGGGTTAGCAAAGGCTGATGTGGAAGAGACTGTGGGAACGCGGAGGGCGGGCGATGGGCTGCGCCACGGGGCGGCTGCATCCTGCCAACCCGGCCGCCTTCCTCCTGGGTTACCCCGCCACCCACCGCGTGGGCGCCTGTTACCTTGCTCCGAGCAGCCGGCACGCTGAGCGCCAGCTCGTGCAGCAGCTCCCGCGGCGGCTCCTTGAGGTACCACCACTGAATCTCAAGGGAATACGAGGTGGCTCCGCTGGCTCGGAACGCGCAGGGCATTTCGATGTCGTCTCCTTCCCTCACTGTCACATCTTTGGGGACTTCGGTGAATGTAGCTGGAGGCGGGAGGAGAGAGGCGTGACTAGCTGCGGGCGGGAGCCTGGGACCGCCCGAGGTGAGGTGGGCGTTTCCCAGCGCGCTGGCTTTTCGCCCCTGCCCCCAGTCACTCTGTGGCTCATAGCTGGAAACGCTAGAAAAGTTCAGTGGAGCAGCCCGGGGTCGCAGTAGCGACGAGCTACTGGCTGCAAGCTCCTACCTTCCGGAGCGGGCAGGATGGCAAGGGGAGGTTCACGCAGCTCCCCGGGCGGGGTCGCCCCCCACAACCAGCCTGGCACGCGCCGACTCCGGCGCCGGCAGGCCGCCTCTCAGCAGCTGAAGCCCGGGCCGGGCTCTGAGCTACCTCGCGTGCGGGTGCAGCCGCCGCCCCGCGTCTGCTCTCCTCCCCCGTTTCTCCTGGCCCTGTCTGCGCACAGGGTTTGCTAGCCACCGAGAAGTCTTTCCCTCTCTTACTCCTCCTCTGCGCCGCGGGGCAGCCTGGCTCCCGCGGCCCCTTCAAGGACCCTCGGCGCCCCCCACGGCAGCAAAGTTCCCGCGCTCACCGTCGGCCACCAAGAGCAGCAGGGCTTGCAGTAGCAGCGGCGGCAGATATCCGAGGGCGCCGAGCCGGTTGCTCTGTTCCATCTCCCGCGGGGGCACGGAGGCGGCGGGGGCCCGGGTGCGGAGAGGTGGCGGCGGCGGCGTGGCTGGGCTCCGGCTCCGGCGCGGGCTCGGGCTAGGAAGCCTCGGAGCCTGCCATGGCCCCTCGCGGCGCCCCCTCCCCCGGCCCCGCGGACGCCAATCAGCCCCGCTCCCTCTCCTCCTTGCCCGGTGCGGCTCCGGCGGGGGGCGCTGCGCTGGGGTCGCAAAAGGCGAGGTCCCACCGGGAGGCTCCTGGCAATCTGTCCGTGCCTCTCTCGGTCTGGCCGTCCACCGGACGTGCAGGATCTGCGGTTCAGTCTCTGCCCGGAGGGCTGGACAAGGGCCTGGCCGCGAGGGGACCCATCCCTGACCGAGGGAGTACGCGCCTCGGAGCCGCAAGCTTCTGCTTCTGGTCTCCTTCTGGTTTGGCTCCCGGCTGCCACCTCCTCCCGCGCCCGCCGAGCTCGCCCCCGCGGGTCCTTCCGTGGCTCTCTCCGCAAGGCGAGTGGGCGCTCAGCCGCAGCACGCAGATCTGGCGTCGGATCCAGTGCAGAGCGGGGAGAGCCGGTCAAGCCGGTCCAGGGGACCCCGAGCCGGAGAGAAGCGGAGAAAGGGGGAAGGGAGGGGATAGGGAGGGAGCGGTCAGCGGCTGGCGCCGAGCCGCCTCCACCGCAGCATCACCCCCGCCCTCCCGTCCCTAGCCTCAGACAGCAGCGCCCCCGCCCCGACGCACCCCCCCCCCCCCCCCCCGCGGGGGTCGCTAGAAGGAACTACAGTCTTCCTTGTTGGAGAGCAGCCCCGCCCCGCTCTCATTTTGACGTGGGGGGTCCTCCCACCCAAACTCTCCCCGGCTTCCTCCCAGTCTCCTTTGCCAGAGACAGCCGCTCATCCCAGCTCCCTGCGTGTCCCGAGGCCGTCTCCGCAGCCCCCAGCCTTCAACTCCTTACCACGGCTTGGGCAGCGAGCCGCACCGCCTTTTGTCCCAGGCCGGGGCCATGGCGGGTGGGTGGGCTCTTGTGGTTCGTGAGAGAGGCGGTTCGTTGGGCCCGGCGGGGCTGAGGCCGGGTGACGGCGGCGCCGCCGGGAGTCTGCAGTATGCGAGCTAGAAGTGAGCGCAGAGCGCGGGGAGAGCAGGTGCCTGTGGTGCGGGGAGCGCACGAGCAAGCCTGCGAGCAGCGGCCGTGAGTGACGGCGGAGGCGGCGGGGGTGGGGTGGGGTGGGGAACACCGGGCACGACTCGTGGCCCGGGAGGTTTCCGGGCGGAGGGGGGCGGGGGGGGGGGCGGGGTTCCTGCCCCTCCATCGCCGGCCCCTGAGTCCCCACACGCTCTTCGCTGGCCGCAGCCCCCACCTGACCCGGTGCGAGCGGTATCCCAAGGGGCGGGAGGCAGAGGTCAGGTCTGCAGCCGTGTTCCGGAGCCCATCCCCCGTCCCCGCAGCCCTGCAGCCCCGCAGCGGATATCGCTCCCAGCCTTCAGCAGAACCAGCCTCCTTCCCAGCCATCAGTGGCAGTGTGCTCCGGACCCCGAAGGGAATGTGGGGCGGGCAAATGGTCGGGGTCCGGCCTACTATCATAGACACCGGTCCCACAGCTGGTCTTGGAAGGTCCATCTTCCTTCCCTTCTCCACGCAATCCCCAGACAGTGGATTTCTGTATGTTGGGCCAAGACTCACCTCCTTTCCCTACCCCTCAGCTCTCACCTGAGGCTGGGGTGAGGGGATTCCACTAGCAGATTCCCATGTCTGCTTTCCTTGCTCCATCAGCCTCTGGGGAAGGGGGGGGGGGGGGCGGGAGCACCGCCGGAGGTTTCCCTGTGAGTCAAGGAGAAGGCAACCTAGAGGGGAAATACTTTCCTGTAGGCGACCTGATCCAGGCTGCCTGCAGCACAGCCTTGGAGAGCAAGAAACACACAGGCCCTTTCCAAGCTTTTCCGGAACTAGCGAGGTACCCCTAGGCATCACCATTATTCCCTCCAGTGTCTGGATTTCACTTTCCTTCTCAATGGCAAAGGAGTCATTCCCAGCCCCCCAGGCCCACTGTTGCTCAGATATGGGGCCTCATTGGACCAGGTCTCTGGCTAGGACCTGGGGAGATGTGGGGAGTCTCCCTCCTCTCCCTGCAGTTCCCTTCCAGGGGCCCCAAGGAGACAGGTGCCAGTTACCTTCTGTCATTTTACCTCCACAGGGGGCCAGGAGACTTCCCTTAGAAATGGCTTCGGGTCTTTGGTCCATGAGTGTACAACCCTGGAGGGCTCTTGCTGTCCTCAGCATTGGAAGGGAGGGGGCAGGCTTGTACTGTGTCACACAAATCCAGGACCCTGGAGAGATTCTAGGAAAGCAGATTCAGGGACTGACTTCAAGCAGAGTTCTGATGGGCAGAGTAGCCCACTACAAGGCAGCCTGCCTGGAGCGGCATGGGTCTCCTGACACCAGCTTGCAGCCCTTCTCAGGGGTGCTCAAGGGGAGAATGCCTGTAGTCAGAGGAGGTGCACCTTGGTTACCTTTAAGGTCTGCAAATCTTCTAAACCTGGACCTCATCATGGGGTAAGAGGTTTCTTGTTCACTGCATGAATTTGTCTTGCTATTAATAAGAATAATAGCTTTACTTTACCAAATGCTTTTCAGGTACCAGGTGTGGGCTACCCATCTTCCATGCATTAGTTCTCAATATGACAACCAAGTGATCCTTCATAAACATAAATCAGATTGTTCTTCCTGGGCTCCATACCCTGTAGTGGCTCCCATTTAATTCAGCATAAACATCAGTGGCCCTGCAAGGGCTAACAAGGTCAAACGGCCTGCCTTCCCCTTCTCCTGACCTCTCTGCCCTGGCTCAGGCTTCTCTAGCCAGACTGGCCTCCTTCTTGTAACACACAGGGAGTGCTCCCACCCAAGGGCCTTTGTACCAGTTGTTCCAGCTGGCTGGGATGCTCCTCCCCCAGATACCTTTTTGGCTAATTCCTTCATGTACTCCAGGTCTTTGTTGAGAAGTCACCTTCTCAAGGAGGCCTATCCAGACCATCATATTTAATTCTCCAATCTGCACCCTCCACCCTTCCCCCCCATCACTCCCAATTTCCTTTTCTTTACTCCTTTGCACTTACCACATTCTAACATACAGCACAATATCCTTACTTATTGTGTTTCTTGTTCATGGTCTGCAAACTCCATATAGGCAGGAATTTTTGTTTTGTTCCCTGATGTATTTCTAGCACCTAGAACAGGGCTGGCACCTAGTAGGACCTCAATAAATATTTGTGGAGTGAATGAGCTCATTTAATCTTTGTGACACCCCATTTATACAGGTGACTGAAGCCCAGAGAGGCTGAGGAATTTGCCCAAGGTCACCTAGCCACTAAGTGGCTTGGTGAGGCTTCAGCCTAGGTCTGCTTGATCCTGGCATTCTAATTCTTAACCCAAACACACACTCCTTCCCCATTCCAGGTGAGACTCTTGTCCTGGCACCTGGAATTGGTGTGGCGAGTGAGGCCTTTCTGCCAGGCGCAGCCTGAGCTACCCTTGCAGTCTCTTCCCTGCCCGTGCAACTGGCCTGCAGCAGCTCTGTTTGCTCTTCTGCTCCCTCTGATGGACTTGAAGGCTGGGCCTCTCTTCTTTGTGTCTTCACCTCCCAGCTGTGTCTAGCCATAGTTAGGGCTCAGTAGAAGCACTGTTAGGGACATTGGGAAAAGCTACTTTACCTTGCACTTGCTGGGGGTTTCCCAGTGGGCAGAGCAGGGACTTGTATATCTTTCCACTGAGTCCTTTGGCCAAATGGAGGTTCTGTGAGATGAAACCCGGCTGCAGCCTCTGCTGCCTGGTTGGGAGGTTGCTGAGCCATCCCTTTCCCTTCTGGCTGTATGGTTGTGGGTGCCTCTCAGTTGGAGGCACTAAAGGAGTCTGCCACAAAGCCTGTGGGTTGCTTCCCCTCAAGGCAAGCTCCTTTCTGGGGACACCGCTTCTCAGCCCTACCAACGGCGGGCGTCCCTTGTCCTGTTCTGAGCCAATCTTGGCTTCCTCCCTGATGGCTTGCGAGAGCATTGCAGGCTTGTTTTGTCTCCAGTCCTGATTGCTCATCAACGTGGAGGGCCAGACACCCTTTGGGTTAAAAGCTTTCTTCCTCCCTCTCTCCCTCCCTCCCTCCCTCTTGCACAGGCTCTGAAATGCCTGAGGACTCTCTGTGGACAGGGACATGGAGGGGAGCCCTTCTGTAAAGTGACCGGGCTCGCCCAGCTGGCTGGACCTGGGAGCTGGCTTCTGCCAGGGCCAGACAGCCCACTGCCGCCCTTGCTGCTTGCTCGTGCTGTGGTTACAGCTCTTATAGTATAGTGGGGCTGAGGGTTGGAGAATGCAGCTCTTGTCAATACCTTTTTGTGGATGGATTCATCGGACTCTCAGAGGCATTTTGAAAAGTGCTATTTAAAAAGACATCTCTGCCTCTTGCAAGAGCACCCTTAAATTAGAGCTCCAAGTGATTGTTCTTCCTGGAACTTACTTTATCAATTTATTTATTTTAATGTTCAGGTCCTCTTTGAGTCTAAGTTCCAATATTCTTGTCTCAGCTGCCCTTTCCTGTCCTCTCCAGACCACGTACAGCAACATTGATTTTGGGTAATGTTATTTTGATCTTAAGATGCAGCCCATCCGTAAACTTTCCCATCAATAAGCCTGGTATACTCTGTGTACCAAGCAGCTTGAAGGGAAATATCAGATTTATGGGGGCTTTTATTTTGGGCAAATCTAGTCACTCATTTGTCATCATTGTCAGAGGATAAAGACCTGAAGTCTGGCCCCAGGGTGGCTTCTCCAAGGGCAAGAGTCAGCTGCTCCGGGTTAGAGAAAGAGAGGCATGGCTTTCTCTGTACCCAGGTAGGGACTGCCAGGGATTGATGGGGGACCAAATGCCCCTAAGACCTAGGGGAGGGCAAGAAGAATGACTCACACCTTGGGTTCCTGTTGCTCTCTCTGCTCACTTCCTCAATAAGCCTTGGAGTCTGGATGTCCAAGTTCCTGGAGGAGGATAGTGAGGCTCTGGCTCCTGCATGGAACGGAGACAAGGGAGGGCCTCTGCTCTTTCCAGGCCTCGGACAGCCATCAGAGGAGTGGCTTGCCCCTACCTGTTGTGTCGGTGGTAAAGCAGGCCTGGCTGACTGTCCAACTGTGCTTGGCCAGCAGCAGGGGTGGACCCCACCACAGTCAGGCCCCACCATGGCTGTGTCAGTGTCTCCCTGCTGCGCTGGTGGGAGAGGCCATATTCCATAGCCTGTTTGCTTGCCAGAGACAGGGTTGATTGGACTTTGGGGTGGGGTGTCCAGATGAGACAGGGGAGGAAGGGGAGTCCTAAAAATCACCTCCAATGGCCAGCATGTCTGAGAACCGGGCCATTCATTTATCCAACACTTATCTATCAAGCACTACTTTAGGGCATGTTCTGTGCTCGGCACTAGGGATCCTGAGTGTGCCAGACAGATAAGGTTCTGTCCCCCAGGAACCTGCACTCAAGGGCAAGGGGAGGTGGAAATGGACACACAAGGAGAAAATTTAAAAAAATAATAACCATTGATTATTTGATCATTGATCAAATCAAATGATCATCGATTGTTTCAGCCAGGGATGTGTAACATGCACTGCACACAGCCACACACTTAGTAGGAATTCTGGTAGTGAAATTCCACCCACAGAGCCAAAAAGTGTGCCAACATTCCAAATGAGAACAGCCTATGCCAGGGGGTGGAGGCAGAAAAGCTGGGGACTTGTTTGGAACACAGAGAAGAGTCCAGTGTGAAAGGATCACAGGAGGAATTGAGGGACAGGACTAGGAAAATGGTTTGAAGTCAGAGCCTAGAGGGTCCAGATGCTAGGCCAGGCCAGGGGTGTAGACCCTCAAGGGGACAAGGCGATTGGCCCTGATGGCAGCACGGGGGAGGGATGGACTGTGCAGCATGAGCAGGGGCCTGGCAGTCTGTGGGCCTCAGGGTCAGGAGCTGAGCAGGGTCAAGGTGTCTGTCGGGATCCCTTCCTCCTTTTGGCCCTCCTCTGTGAGAGGCCGTTTGATGCTTTCTTACTCTTCTCTCCCTTGGCCCTTCAGAGCGAGCCCCAGCAAACAGCAGCTTAACCGGCATGATGATGTGAGGGTTTGAAGAGAGGCCAATGGTGCCTCTGTCCAAGGGGCCAGTGGGCCCCACCCCACACTTTCTGGTTCCTTGGCCCTGCTGAGTGGCTCGGGGCCCTCTGTGTTTGGTTGGGCAAGTCCCTGAGTCTCAGCTTTCCCAATTGCAGTGTGGAATGCTATTTCTGCCTCCTGTCTCTCCCCAGCCTCCTATGGAGATGCCCAAGAGTGCCTGGCTGCAGTTGGGCAGGCCGCTGGCGCTTAGATGCCACCTCTGATAAGTGTCATCAAGGCAGAGTCCTATCTCCAGGGCTGCCTCTTTTTTTTTTTTTTTTTTAAGATACATAGATTACAAAAAATGTTACGTTAAAAAATATAAAAGTTTCCCATATTGCTCTCCCACACCCCCACTCCTCCCATATCGACAGCTTCTTTCATTAGTGTGGTACTTTCATTTGATGAGTACATTTTAGAGCATTACTTCCTAGCATGGATTATAGTTTATGTTGTAGTTTACACTCTCTCCCAGTCCATTCAGTGGATTATGGCAGGATGTATAATGTCCTACATCTGTCCCTGCAATATCATTGAGGACAAATCCAAGTCCTGGAAATGCCACAATATCACACCTCTTTTTCCCTCTCCCTGCCTTCAGTAACTCCCGTGGCCACTGTCTCCACATCAATGACATAATTTCTTCCATTGCTAGAGTTACAATAATTGCTGTAGACTCTCTCAGTTCCCTGGTGTGGTGGTTGACCATCCTTACCTCCCTGTTAGCTGACCTGGGTAAGTCCAATGAACTGGAGAGTAAGTGTTGCTACTCTGCTGAGGGTCTGGGCCCAGCTGGCACATAGACAGTCCAGAGAGTCAAGTCTCCTGAGCACACACCAACCCCAGTGCCAACCACAAGTTCAGTAAATGTGACAGAAGAGGCATGCATAGAGAGATCACATCTGAGTCCAACTCCATCATACTCAGGAGCACAAATTCCAAAGTAGGGCCCACTGAAAAGGCACTGAACTCCAGAGCCATCTGTCATGACCGTAGGACCTGGGTGTCTCTGGAACCCTCAGGTGTACCCCTACCTGGGTTTTATCTACTTTAACTGTCTCTGAGATTATGCTGCGATGTGCGTAAGTGCAAACCTTCTGATGACTTCCTGACTCATTTTGAAGTCTCTTAGCCATATAAACTCATTTGTCTTTACCATTTCCCCCTATTTTCCATGGTCTTTTACTAGTTGTATCACCAGCTGGCACTTGGTAGTAATCCCTCAGGGACAGGGAGACTTATCCCTAGGAGTCATGTCCCATGCTGGCAGGAAGGCAATGCATTTACATGCTGAGTTTGGCTTAGAGAGTGACCACATTTGAGCAATGTGGAGGCCATCAGGAGAAAACCCTTAGGCACCCTGCAGCTCTAGGCCTAGTTGAAATTTCAAGCACACAGGCTCATAAGCATAGTCTCAGTATCAAGGGCCCATCAGGGGACCTTCCTTCTTCACTGGTCTTTGCCCTTTGTACTTGGGGGATGGTTGCTGCTCCATTGGGGAGTGTGACAGAGTTTCCCAGAATGGGGATTCAGCACTCCCTCAGTTGTTGTGTGAATTTCTACCCCCTATGTCAATACCCAACGAATATCTGAACATATCCCTATATCCTATATGCATGCCCTGGAGAACTCCCTCCCACCCATGCATCCCCCATCAATGACACCCCACATCAATGCTCCCCCTCAAGGGCTGCCTTTTGGCTGTCTGTGGCACAAGGGATAGTTCAATAAAAAACAAAGCCAAACCAAACCACCTAGGGAGGCAACAGAATGATGTGGTGCCCAGGGCTCTGGGATCAGCTTGATCTTGGTTCAGCCTCAGTTTACTTATCTGTACAAGGGGTGTAATAGCAGTGCCAACCAGAGGGTAAATGAAGGATCGATTGCCTTAAAGTATCTAAAGTAGATCACTCAGCACCTGGGGTGCAGTATCAATTAGAGCAGCTATCTGCATTTTACGGCACTCCCCTTGGTTTTCTTGATGTGTGGATATGGGAGGGTGTTTTCTGGGCATTGCCTGGCAGCCCTTGAGCCTGGATGGGGAGGGGCAGTGCCTGGGGGAGGTGACTAGATGTGCTGAGCATCCCCTAATGGATTTTACTGCTGCCTGTGTGTATGTTAATTTATTTAATCATTTACCAAAGTAAATCTTACAGACCCATAGAGAGCTTATTTTTTTATTTGTAATATTCTCAATACACTTGGGGTTTTATTTCCCACTAGATCTATTAGTTTAATTTAGTAGAGGACAGACTGTATACTTAACCAAAAATTGCTTTGACATTATGGAGAATTAAGAGGCTGGGGCCAGATGGATCTGAGCAGATCGATCTGTTTGAGATAAAACTCAGTTACTTTCCGTGCGCTTTCTTCACCTTAATGGGGAGGACAGTGATTAGAAAACACGGAGCTGGCTGACAACGACCAGGGGTCAGCCAGAGGGTCGGGGACTCTGGCTCCCATGCTTTCTACAGGCGCATGGAGAGGACCCCTTGGCGGGACACTGTAGGTGGTTCCACTGAAAATGCTTATGGGGCCAGAGGCATCCTTCTGTTGTTAAGAGTCAGTGTGAGTGCAGGGCCCTGATGCTTGGGGTATGAGGCTGTGGAGACAGTGTGATGGGCTGTCAAGTCTGGGGGGCAGACATGTAGCAGGGGGACCTTGGGAGAGTCTCCCCACCATTTGGAGCCTAGGTTTCTCCTGGATCAGAGGGCAGTGTGATTCCCCCTACATGGGGGTGTTGTGGGCATCAAATGAGTGGGTGACAGGGAAGTCATTTTACCAGTTGTCAAAATGTGCAATCATGTGTCACCTGCATCTCTGGGCTCCCAGGAATGACTCAGGAAATGATGGTTGGGCTAAGGGATGGTTTCAAATCTGGGACTCCAAGGTTGTCCACATCCTTCCAGACCACCGCCTAGAAATTTCTGATGTGAACCCCGCAGATTTGGTGGGAGGACTCACCTAGGGGCTCCAGGGCCAGGCTCACTGTACTGACTCTGGTCCTATTTGGCAAGCCCTATGGGGTCACCATCCTGCCATGCCCGCCCTCCTCTGGCCCTGCACTTACCTACCCATCTACCTAGCTCTTCTAGCTGACTCTGTCCAGCTTAAATCTTTCTTCCTCCAGGAAGTCTTCCTCATGATTTTGTCCTCCCTCCAAGGTTGGCTGCCCTTGTTTTCTGTTCCCACTCCGTAATTGCCCTCCTACTCCAGGTTTAAGCTGCCATTCTGGGAAAGCCCATACCTGGGTCCTGGCAGTGGGGTTTTTCAGCCCCACTCCCTGTTTCTCTATTTGGGGTTACTGGAAGAAGAAGAAGCCTGGTCTGACCCCCTTGAGGGCAGAGCTGTGCTATGTTCATCCTCACACCTGCCTGGCACCTTGCCTGGCATACAGCAGGTTCTTAATGGGTGCTGGGTGGCAGGAAGCTGAGGCAACTGCATGGCTCCTGGTGAGTTCTCAGGCCTAGTACATTCTCTCAAAGGAGCCTGCGACGTTCTGGGTTCATCCTGTGTGGATGGCGTCTCCCCCATGGTGGGGTACAGTATCTGGGGGATAGGCACAGATTTAGCATCATCTTTGCCTGCAGAACATTAGGGCTAGCAGCCATGGAGATCAGTTCTTCTTCTGGCTGGATTGCACGTGGGTAAACTGAGGCATGGAGTCCAGGAGGGACAGGGTCCTCCATGTGGGGCTCCCACTTGGGCCCGGAGCAGCTGTCGAGGCCTGTGCTCCTTCGGCGCTGATACCAGGGTGGGGAGAGGTTCCCAGGCGCATGCCGTGACCTTCATGCCTGACTTGCCCCTTTAGAGTTGCTCCTGCTGATAGATTGGCAGCTGCCGGCGCTGCTCGGTTTGTGAAATGTCAGTGGTTTAATATCAATTCTGAAGGTTTTTATTGCCTTTCTCCCCATTTTCCAGTGGGATTTTGATCCAATCAAGCTCTATCCAGAGTGACGGTAGATTTGTGTTCCCGTCTGAACTTGACAAAAGGTCGCGGTGTGTGGGGAGCTCGGGGCTGATGCTGCTCTTCCATGTGGGAGTACTCTCCCTTCCTGTGGCCTTGGTGTGGGGTCAGGCTGGCTCTTCCCTGGGAATGTGGCTCCCTGGGGTGCTCCCCATGCAGCCCCTTGGCTGGGGTGTGGTGCCTGGGAATTTAAATTTGGGCAATCACCAGCCACAAAGTGCCCTGGTCTTACAAACTATCTTTGATACTTCAAACCTAAGTTAATTTTTCACAGTAATGTTTCAAAATTTCATTTTTTCATTTAAAAAAAAGTTGCTGAATGTGATTCTCTGCTTGCTGAAAGAGGTCTGAGGTTTGGGGAGAGCCTGGGACCCTTTCTTCCTCACTCTGTGCCCAGCTTCCTGCCTCCCAGGGAAGGGAACATGCTGTCTTGGTCGTTCCATGACCAGGAGTGCCTCCAGGGTGGAGAATGGGTTCAGTCATTTTTGTGCAGTTCTGAGCTTCTCTCTTGGTCCTTTGGAAAAGTGATATTCAGAGACTCCACCCAGTTGGCCAAGCCTTTATGCAGCACCTGCTGTGTGCGTGGTCCAGCCAGGTTCCTGGGGGGTGGATAGAGGCAGGCAAACCCGGACAGAGAGGACAAGGCCCTGGCTGGACAGAAGGTTCTCCTGGAGTTCCCCTCTGCACTGGATTGGCTCCACACCATCTGCAGTGGCACCATCAGCCTGTGCTGGGGTGGACAGGCAGCGTGGCTGTCAGAGCCTGCCCGGCTGGGAGATAGGGGAGGAAGAGCAGGGTGGCCCAGCCGAGGAGAGCAGGGCTGGGGGATGGCACATTCCTGCAAGGGCCTTTCTCCCTTGGCCACCTTTAGATGTGTCCCCCGACTGCCCCTCCCTGTTTAGAGCGACAGAGCAGGAGACATCCCATGGTGAGAAAGCGGCAGCCTGGTCTAATTGGAGTGCACCATACAGGTTTACAAAGGGCTGCATACCCCCCCTCCCTCCACACACACACCTGCCTCCGTGTCTGGGGACCTGGGGAGGGTGGGAAGGATGCCCACCCTGGGTCCTGCTGCCCAGCCAACCCCATCCTCCCACTGCCTGCAGCTCTCCCTCAAAGACAGTGGGAGGAGCCGAGCCCTCTCCAAAAGGGCTCCAGCCTGCTACCCCTGCTCTTTCTTCCAGGCACTGGGGTCCCAGGGGTATAGCCTCAGGAAACAGGAGTGTATGTAGACAGCAAGCATGTGTGCATGCATATGAACATGTGTATGCAGACAAGAACAGATATGTGCAGATGTTATGCCTATGTGTATGGTCAGAAGGTATGTGCAGACAGGATGTGAGCAAGTGAGGTGCCTGTGCACAGGGCATGTAGGTGTGCAAACGTGTATATGCACACGATCTCCCAGTATGTGATGATGTGCCTCTGTGTGTGGTCAGAGGGTGTATGCAGACATGGAGGATATGAGCACATGGGGTGCTGTGCACCAAGAGTGTGTGTACACATGTGTGTGTGCAAGCATGTGCACAAACGTGTGTGCAGACAATATCTCTGTATGCAATGGTATGCCTATATGTGTAGTCAGAGAGTATGTGTGCAGGCATGACATACATGAACAAACACTGTGCCTGTATAGACAGTGTGTGTGTGTGTGTATGAGTGCACAGTTGGTATTTGCATAAACAATGAGGGTACAGCTTGTGCGAGCAGAAAACATAGGTATGTATAAATGATGTGCATATGTCCAGACAGCGTGTGCACAGACCGTGTGTATGTATGCAGAGAGTGTGTGTGCACAGATGGCCTGTGTGTACACACACAGACAGCAAGTTTCAGCTCTGCTGGGAGCCTGCTAAGAGGGACTGAAAGAGAACAGGAATCAGGAGACTCTGCTCTTGGAAAAGAGCCCCCTTCTTCCGCTCTTCCCCCTCTTCCCCCTCCTCCCGCCCCTTCTTCCTTCCTTCCCTTCTTCCCTCTTCCTCTTTCTACCTTTCCCTCCTCTCCTTCTCCTCCTCTTGCTCCTCTCAACTGCCTAATGGAACATTTTCCTTCCTGTGACTCCAGATCTGAGCCCAACTCCCACCTGCCTCATTCCTCAGAGCCAGTCCTCGCCCAGCCTTGCTGCTCCAGGAGAGTGGGCGGAGACCTTTCCCCTTCCACTGTGGGGAGGCTCAGATGAAGGTGGAGAGTGGTGGGAACTGGGCCACTGCCCTGGTCTGAGTCTGCTGTGGGGGCCACTGCCAGCACTGGAGCCCACGGGGGCAGGGCTACTGCCCAGCTCTGTCCTACTGTAGCCTGTGGAGTGCAGACCCAGTATGGCTGGATGCTCCAGTTTCTGAAGTGAGAAATCCAGGAACGTTGGTTCCCTTACAAAAATAAGCTCTATGGGGTCTGCAGGCTAAATTTGGCCCATGGAGGTCCAGTTTGCTGTGTCTGTTTAGCATCCTTGGGTCTCCAGGCCTTGTCTCTCACCAGTCCCAGGGCAGTCCCCAGGGGAAGGATGCTCTGGGCCGGTGACCCAGCCAGAGGGCCCTGGTGGGCAGGATCCTGTGGGAGGATTTCCCTTCTCAGCATCTCAAGTCCGGGGCTGTGTAGACACAGCTACTGGGTTAGTCAGTGCAGACTCTGGTGGGGCAATTATTTCCAAAAATATTGACTTGTAATGTGAAGAAAGCTCTTCTCTGTGCCACCCGTCAGCAGAAAATTGCTTTCGGTATTAACATTTCATCAACTGCATAATGTGAATTGATGTAAATGCATAATTAGAAATAATAGCCTGGGAAAATTCACTCTTATTTATAAAATTGGGCTTGTTAAATTAAAATGGGAGCTAATGACTTCCATTTTACTCTTAAAACATGTCTGAGGCTTTGCCTGCCTGGCTTTGCAGTGGGTGCCTGGACACATGGGCTGCTTTCTGGGGAGACCCTGGAGAGGGGCTGCCCTTCTGAGATGGCATGGCACCACCTGTCCAAAAGGTGGCACTCTAGCATTGCTAATGGGCCGCTCAAAAAAACATCTTAATCAACACACAACAAATGTGATGTCTGTGGAGAGAAGGCCAGATAACCATTTCCTTGGCCCTTGCTCTTCTCTCTAGATGAGGCCAGCACACTGGCTCATGTGTAGGTACTTTGGGATGCATGACCGTCCTCTGCAAATGCTAAGGGTCTGCAGATTGCAGGGAGAAAAGACAAATCATTGTCATCATCATGGACAGTCATTCATTCACTCATTCATTTAACAAGCATTAATTAAGCATCTCTTCCTCCTTGCCAGACCGTGTGCTGGATGGTGGGGGTACAGAAATGGAGAACAGGTGGTTTCAGATTTCTTGGAGCTTACCATGTGGGGAACAGGCATTTAAACGTGTCTTGGTTACCTGTCGCATCTGCCTTAGTTTGAGGATTTGGCTGCAAGTGTCAGAAAAACCTTTCCTACTGTCTTAAGTAGCGACAACAAAAAGAAATCTATGACTCCCATAACTAGAACTGGATCAAGCAGAGCTCGATGCAGGGACTCAAATTTGTCAGGTCTCTTGCTCTGTCTGTTCCTCTATTTTTCTCCCAGGCTCATCCTCTCTGCTCTTGCAGATGGGTTTCCCCGCCACCTTGTGGGGAAAGGACGATGCTGGCATATTGTTCCCATTTATAGTGGTTTTTTGGTCAGGTTTGCCTGTAGCTCTTTCCATAGGAGACACACCCCTCCCCATACCCAGCCTTAATGGGCAGGTGGGGCCGATCCCATTCCCCACCTATGGAGATGGAAATGTGACCCAGACCTGGCCGTCAGAACCCTCTGGTCCCTGGCCACTGGGTCACCAGGATGACCTCAGGATGGTCACCAGGATGCAGGTTGTGAGGACAGCCATCCAGCTTTGCACCCTCCGGGAGGGGAGAAGCTGACAGAGACAGAGGGGAATGATGCCCACCATGCCCCTGGTGTGCCCCTGGTGCAGCCGGGCCTGCAGGGCAGTGCAACCCCTATACTTCTCCTTTACGTATCCTTTATGTAGCCGTTACAGCATAAAATGGCGTTCCTGTTGAGGGCGGGCAGAGCTCAGTTTTCCGTCAGTTACTTAAAGAGTCCTGGCAGTGTCTGCCCAGGTCTTTACTGCAGTGGAGACTCTCTCATCACAGAGCAGCCATTGCTGTCTGAATGAGGCCTCTTCTGGAAGCCCTCCCTGACCTCCAAAGCTGTGGAGGTCTTCCAACCCTTTCAGTGTGTCGTTTGCCCCTCTTCCACGCACATCCAGAGATGGCGGGTCCCTGCCCTCTGCCGCTGAGCCTTAAAGGGCCTCGGGGAGGTCATTCTGGCTTCACCCCAGTCCTGGAACCTGAGGTGAAGTCAAACGAGAGAGGGGCTGTCTTAGGGGATATGTGTGTCGGGGGACATGGTCTAGTGTAGAAACATGTCAAGTTCTTATTTCCAAAAAATGAGCTGTATGATAAATGATAGTAAGGCCCAGAGAAAAAGAGACACTAAAAAAAAAAAGAGAGACCCTCCTTAGATATTTTCCAGTCCTACTTATTTTCAATTTTGAACCTCACCTACTGTAATGATGAATTTGAGGTCTGGGCGAGCAGAGCCTGTCCTGATCCTCCCTGCACCTCTTCTTGGGCCTTCCCAGGCCTTGCCCACATTGTTTCCCGCACTTTCCAGGGCACACTGGACTGAGGGCCCCCTTCCAGGCAGACACAGGGTCCCATGGCAGCCTGCTTCCTTCCTCACCACTCGAACCCCACCTCTCAGGGAAAACGGCTCGCTGCTTTCTTGACCCCCCTCCTCTGCAAGGATTTTAGGGAAAATGATCTGACTTCCTCTTTCTCAGAGAGGGAGGGGCTGGCCCAGGGTCATGCAGGGGTCAGCGGCGGAGACCAGGCCTCAGGGTGGACTGTGGCGCTCAGTGGGGTCGGGATGCTTGCCTGGGCCCTGGGACTGCTGCTTCCCCTGCTGGCCAGGCCTGGCTCCCTGCAGAGCGCAGGGGGCACTCCGAGGGTGGTGTTGACAGCCGTGCCTTGGGCATCCCGGGGCGCCCCTCCCCCAAGGGACACAGGTTCCCTTTTCATGCGGGAAGAAAGCTGCCCGCTTGTCCCCGGAACAGCTGGGCCTTGTCCCCTCCGCAGGAGCTCAGCGCCTGCCGTGGGGCGGACAATCCGGGCTGTGTCCTGCAGCCCAGGCCTGACGGAAGCGCCTTGGCTGGGGCCCAGGAGCCGCGGGGGTGCTGGGCCTGCGGGCTGGGGGCTGGGCCCTCTGGGGGCCAGTCTCTCCAGGGCCTCCTGCTCCCCCTCGCTACCTGTCGATGGCGAGCGGCGGGGGCCGAGAGACAGCCCCTAGGCCTGGGAACCGGAAGCCAAAGGCTGCATCCGAAGGGTCTGGCCTAGCTCCTTTCTCCTGGACTTCCTCACTCTCAGGGTGGGGGGTGTGAGCAGCAGATGAAAACAACTGTGAATTTACTCCCCCTTCACCCTCCTACCCTCCCGAGTGTGAGATCCCCCCCGTGGCTCGGGAAGCAGCTGAGTTGGGGGTGGGGCAGACAGCTCCTCCCTCTGGGCTGTCAGCAGGCAGAATCCTCCCTCCCCTCCCCCACACCAGGCCGGCCTGAGCTCCCTCTGCAATGCAGCTCCTGGGACTGTCCCCTCTGATAACCGTAGCCCCTAGGCGGGGTCTTGTTCTGAGGCCTATGGTACCCCTTGTGCTCTGCAAACACACTTCACGTGCTGTGACAAGGCAGGGCATGGCTGTCACTGTCCTTTTCCAGACTTGGGTGGTTAAGTGATCCGCCCTAGGTGGCACAGCTGACCAAGCCTGGTGCCTCCTCCCTGGGAACCAGTAGGCTTAGGCTGCCCTGGCTGCTATTTCTTCTACTTGGAAAGTTGCTTTCTTTACTCAAACAACAACTATTTGTGGTGTTCCCACTCTGCTTAATCTTGATCTGACATTCTAGAATAGATAAACATGTGAATAACAAGGAAGAAAACAAACTAGATAGCTGATTGCTATTAGAGAATTATGTAAAGGTATGTGCTGGAGCCAGGTGGGCCCTTGAACAGGGTGGGCTAGGGTCAGGGAAGGGCTCTGAGGACCTGAATGACAAGGAGAGACCAGCTGTGTGGAAATCAGAGGCAAGCGCGCTGGGCAGAGGGAGGAGCTGGGCAAGGGCCCTGAGGTGGGGTGAGGACGGTGTGTGAAGCATGGGGCTGTGGAGTGGGCAGGATGGATCAGGGGCATAGGGCCACTCAGGGTGCCACCTAGGAGCAAGAGAGATCCCTGTGGAGCTTTATGTCAGTGCAAACAGTTGTCCTGCCTGGATATTGGTCCATAGCAGCCACCTGCTGCCCAGGTACTAAAGCTGGAGAGGAGCCATGGGGACAGGCAGATGTGGGACCTCTACTCAAATAGCTGAAGACTGGCAGAGGAAGAAGAATCGACCTGCTGTATGTGACCCCAGAGAGCAGAAGTGGGCCTGTTGTGGGAGGGGGTAGATGAAAAGGGTCACCCTGAGAGGTGATGATCTGCTCGTCACTGGCAGAATCCAAGTGGAATAATGCTTGGTGTCAGAATCTGGTGAAATAGCCAACTGCCAGAGATGGGGCAGAGAAGGCCCGGGTACTGAGTGGGGTGGAACTAGCCAAGCCCTGGGTCTCCCTTAGTGGTCTCTATGCTGCCTGAGTGTGATGAACGCTGATACTGGGGAATGGGTGCATGTCCCCTGTGGACTTGGACCGTGGGTGCCTGGCTCAGACTGCAGAGCTGGTGCTGAGCTGTGGGTCAGAATGTGTAGTGCTAGATAAATGTGTCACTTGATTGATTTCATACTGGCCCTGGAGGGAAGTGAAGGGAAGATTTCTTGATACGAGAAGACCAAATTAGGAACAGATGTCTTTTCAGGCTATTAATAGGCGGTTGGGGAACAATGGGGCTTATTTTTAAAGGAACCCACAGCGTGCTGGTGGCCACTGTCCGTTTGGATGTTTTGTGCCGGAGCATTTCATATTCTTGGTGGAGAGCCGAGCTTTGCAGGGAATACTGGAGTCTCCCTGAACCTCTCAGGTCAGGAGCTACGGGTCCTAAATTTAACCTCTTCCCCCAGTCTTTCTCCATTTTGCCCTCAGGACCCCAGAACAACCCGTGGTTTTGATAAATGGGCTCAGTGCAGAGTGGGTTTCCAGTGGCGGGGCAGTGGGATGAACAAGACAAGTATTCTTTATGAATATAGAAATCTGAGGTTTGGCTTATAGTAAAGTGAGAATAAGCCACCACGGAAGCTATTAGCAGCATTATTCACAATCACAATTGTTGAAAATTAAAATTGTCGATTACTGTGTGTGTGTGCATGCTTTCTCAATTGCAATTTAAAAACTAATGCCACTTAACTCATTAAAAATAATACTAGTGAGGAAAATGGCTTTTATTTTAAAAAACACAACACTTTTCTTTAATGTGTTCCTTTAAAGAAAGTAAAGTTAATTATGGTGCAGACAGGAGCATTAGCTGACTTGATTTAACACGGTAGATTGAATCTGTGTTCTGTCCTCCCGCATGCATAGACTGGGGAGGAGAATTTTATTCTCAGAGCAGGTATTACCTCTGAGCAGCCAACTTGGGTGTACAGACTCATGAATGCATGGTGGACAGGCAGGAGTTTGGTGGGAGGCACCCTAGCTCCCCTAGGTGGGTTTTGGTAGTTTTTGAACAAGGCTCGGGTTTCTCCATGGAGAAAAAGTCCTGCTAGGGCATCTGCCCTCTCCCAGTCACTTAGGGCTTGTTTCAGCCCCACAGAAGGGCCTGCTTGGTGAATGTCATGGACGCCGCTGGTGGGCTGTGCATAGCCTCTTGTAGCTACCTGGGATGCCTGGGGCTCTCTCTAGCTGTGGAGCCTACACCTGGAGATGCCTGGGAGGGGACGCCCTGACAGGACCTTCATCCGATGACTAATGAGAGTTGATGGATAAATGCCCCCTGATTTCTCACCTTTAGGGTGGGGGCCATTCTGAGGCATGTTCTTTCTGCACAGTCCCCTAGGGGGTCCCAGTGGGCAAACGCCCCAGTTGTCCACCCATGGCAGCAGTCTGCTTAGCACCTCACCCCTGTTTTCATCTCCCCGCCCACTCCCCTAGCAGTGCTTCCTGGGCTCAAGGCCCAAATTGACTGATTTGAGAGTGAGCCCTTGTCTTAGGACAGGTCAGGGGCTTGTCCTGGGTCTGACTCCAGCACCCCACTGCCCTCTCCCTCCACCTCCCCTGCCACTGTGTGACTGTCCTCGTAGGGGTAGCAGCTCCTTAACCCAACACCAGGGCTGGGCAGGGCATGGGTGACATAAAGGGTGCTAAAAGGCACATTGCCAGTAGGCCTCTCCTGCTGGCCCCTCGTCACAGTGCCTGGCATGCTTCAATGGGGTGATGATGTGTTTCTCTGAAGCTGAGACTTTGATGAGCTTTGGGAAGCATGTGCTTTCTGGGGAGAAGTGCCTCTACCTCCCACCTCAGGCTGGCCTCTCCACAGTTTAGGATGAAACCAGGAAAAATCCCCATTCAGTAATTAGAACTCATGTAAACCACACACAGGGTCAGCAACTGCCAGGAAAGGAGCTACCAGTGGAGGTGGCTCCCTGTGGCTTGTGAGGGATGGCCTGTCACTTTGTTCCAATGGCACCCTAGCCTTCTTCTGAAACAGCAGCCTCCTCTGTCTCTGTGGGAATGTGTCCCCTCACTCAACCGTAAAAACTCGGGGGGCGGGGGGAGGAGGAGTTGATGGCTGTCAATTGGGGCATGTAATCCAAGTCAGAAAATCAGCATCTCCATGTGGACCTGAGAGCCGCCCATTCCACCAAATCTAGAAAAGTTGGGAACTCATGAGCCCAGGAGCTATGGCTGCCACAGTTCAGTCTTACTGACTGGTATGAGAGAGTAATACTGAGCTTAGAAAGAAGCAGAGCTGAAGGGTGAGGAGAGCACCCTGATGGTCCCAGGGTCCCCAAGGCCTGCTGGAATCTTCTCTTCCTGGGATTTGACCGCTGGGCCCAAGCATCCTTCCTCTTTGTCTAATCTCTGTTGCTTGTCACCAGGGACTCTGATGGTCTTGTCTGCACTGACTGCAACAGTTGCAGCCTGTCCTTGGCAGATCTGCTTTGGGACAGTCATCCAATGAATGGCAGTTGTCACCAAGGCATTTTGACTAAGGCATTCCCCAATCCAATCATTCCCAGGGAAAGCAGGCTGCAGAGAGAATGGAGGCATGAACTGTAGAACCTTCAACTGCAGCACACTCAGGTCTGCTAGAGGAAACGGTGGTTATGCTGAGTTGTTGGCTAAGGGTGGGTGGGAGAAGAGACATCAGTTTCATCAGAGGGAGGAGGCCTGGACAGTGGGGTTGGGAATGCTTCGTGCTCATTCAAAACATCCACTGAAGCCCAGAGCTGAATTGGACATGGTATATGGCAGAGATGAGAACAGCCCCATGGCCTGAATTGTCCAGATTTCAAATCTGTCCCTTGACTCCCCATGAACATGCTTCTTCTTCTTGTCAGACTTTATGTCCTGATTAGGGCTTGGGGAATGGGGTCACCGTGGATACAAAATGTACAAGGGATGCTTGTCACTCTGAAGTCTTTAGGGAAACAGCTGGAGTGACCAGAGCTGCAGGGAAATTGCCTGGTATGACCAGCCTGCATATGTGTCCTGTGGCTTGGCCTTCTGGAGCTGCCTTGGTGTCCACCTTCTCCCAAGCCTGGTGAATTTGTGAGGCCTAAGTGTCCTTTCATACATGTACCCTCTGTCTTATCCTCTGAATAGGTGACTGCTTCTGGGCTAGTGAGCATGAACATTAACCAGCCATACTGGCAATTCTTTTCCCATCTCCACATCTTTTACTGAGTAAGTCCTTCCTGCTATTTGACCACATGCTGATCTGCTGTAAATTGCAATGATTGGGTTATAAATTTATGTTTGGGCTTAGGCTATGAACAAATAGTTAACTCCCTGATTTTGTTTTTTAACAATCAAAAGAGGATTTCTTTTAACCAGAAACACTGGTTCACTTCCCATTTCTGTCTCAGTGGGGGCTATCACTCCTGAATCTGCTTGGGTAGGGCCTAACTGATGTCTGGAATCTCGAGTAGTTTCCTGGAGACAGATGGCATTGATTTTTGCATTTGTTCCATTATGCTGTCTCTCACAAGATATTAACATCAGCTTTTGACATGGAGCTTCTGAAAATCTCAGAAACAATTTGATCTGTGACTCTGAAAAATACTCAGTAATGTAGTTTTTTTTTTTTTCATTCAATAAAGATTTATTTGAGGGCTTTCTAGGGCTAGGTATTGAAGATTAACAGTGAAAATACCTGCCCTTGAAGAACTTAAAGTCTATCAGGGAAAACAGACAGTAAACAAATAATTACAGTAAAATGAGTTTTTCATCATCAGATACTAATGGCCCCTTCGGGATTTAACTCCAAATCCAATTGTACCAGGTTCTGCAGCTTCAGAGGTTCAGAGAAAAGAATACTTTTGAAGCTTTTGGAGAATTTTGGAGAATCACTCCATTGTTCCTTTTTGCATGTGATCATTTGTCTTCTCGCTTCTGTAGTTTTGACAACTTGGTTTTATTTTAGTAGCTTCAGTGTGAGAGAAGCCTGAGGGGCACCTACATTGCAATACGTTGCAGAGTAGTGGGGGGAGCACCAGGGCCAGGATTCTACAGCTGTGCCTCTGCCATGATCTCAGGCAAGTCACTTCTCCTCCCAGGGCTTTAGTTTCTCCATTGCTGAAATGGGAGACTGGGCTCCTTCCTTGTGCACATCAGGATCTGTGAGATGGTGGGAGACCGGTGGATGCCTGGACACATGCCTTGCTATTTGTCATGAAGAGACTCTGCCAGCTCTTTTTCTCTCTGGTTGGACACATTTGCCTTGACTTACTTGCCTATGAGCAGCTGAGTTACCCTTCTTACCTTGCAAAAAAAGAGCATATCATTTTTCCTGGAGAAGGAGTTCCCCAAGACCTCAGGTGCTGACCTCACAGAGCCACAGGGTTGATTGCTGGGGTGAAGGGGGTTTATATGCATTGGCCTTTCATGCCCCCAGACCCTTGAGGTTGTGTGTGACCCAGGCTGTGACATTGGTTAGTGACCATCAACTACACACGAGGACTGTAGAAAAGCTCACTTTGGAAATGGGCTGTCAGGGATCAAGTCAAATCCAATTGTGGTGTGCAACGTGGGAGAGGAGAGGGCTGCTTCTTTCCAGGAGTTGCTTCTGCGCGAAGATCTTGCTGTGTTTCTTAATGTCCCTTCTTTCTGCTCAGGAAAACCTGGACTGCTATACCTGGTGCAGACACTTGAAGAAACTGGCCTGGGCAGGAGACATTTAGGGCTAGTTATGGGGTTGGGCAATTCCGACAGCGCAATGTCATGCAAAACCAACCTCTGACAAGAGGCCTCTTCCCTCCTTTATTTAGGGCCAGAATGTGGGCCCCATGAGGGTGGGCCTCTCTGGAACCAAAGCACATGAAGAGCACTTCCTTCATTTGTGCATTTGGTTCTGAACATGGAGCTTTGCAGGTGGGGGATGGGTGCCGCAGCAAACCAAGCCTCTCCTTTCCAGCTAGCCCTCCGCAGGGGCATGCCTGGTGCAAATGCCCAGCTGTCTTTGCCATTACTACTGAGAGTTCTCCCCAGAGCCTCAGAGCTGGCAGGCCCCGGGGAGGACCTCTCATTATACAAAAGTTTCTAGGAGAGACTTGTCCAAGCTCCTACAGCGAGACCAGAACCTGAGACTCTGACTATTCCCCAAGCAGAAGCTGGACCTCAGGAAAGCCCTGTTGGCTGTCACCAGTGCGGCACTTATTAGAGGGGAGAAAGGGGGCCAGGAAGCCAAACCCTCTTCAAGGGGGCCTCACAGCCTGCTGTGGGGTTAGTGTTGCCTAATGCCGACCCCCTAGAAGATGGTATAATGGGGGGAGAGCTGCAGCAGCACCTGCTGGGGCCATCCCCACCCAGCTGTGTGGGATGTGTGTGTTTGGGAAACACTTCTGTGGGCAGGAGGCCTGCTGGCTGGCCAGGGAGCGGAGATTGAACCCTGGGAGGGCGGGGGTGGGATGGGGGAAGAAGGTCTGGGTCTAAGGCTAAAGAATTTGATTTCCTCTCTTTCTTTTTTCCTTTACCTTCAAGAATAATGACTATTGATTTTAGAAAAATGATTCATGATCGTAAACTATTCAAACAAAAGAGAAGTAAAAAGAGAAAGAGAACTCACATTCACTAACCCACCGTGCGGACATCACTGTTAAAATTAGGTGGTGGCCATTCCAGGCTTCTCTCCAGGAACATACACAGGCACACAAATAGAACAGTTTGATAAAATGGGCTTATTACACACATGCTATTTTAAAATAAAATTGCTGAACTTTGCTTGAGTTGAACAGTGGAAATAAGACACCTAAATTGAAATTGAAACAATGGTTGAAGCACAGGGCAATGCTTCACCATGAAAGAATAATTATTCCTCAGTGTCCCTCAGATTAAGAAACACAGTTTATGAAAAACAATATGAGCTGGGGGTCATTTTGCTTTAGGAATGTTTCTTTCTTGAACATTTCAATTGGCTCTGTACTTTGAAATATGAAGAAATTAGCAGTACTTTTTTTTTCAACCAAAGATGCCCTGCCAATATTTGTTCACTAGATTATTCTTTCATCTTGTTTAAATTTGTAATGTTTGGACTTGCCTCTACTTCTATATTTTTTTTGTATTACATGCTCGTTATTTTTTCATGACTTTTCTAAATCAAAGTTTTTATTTTTTATTTTTTTCTATTTTGAGCCTCTGTTTTGTGGTAAAGTATTTTCTTTCTTTGCAAGCATCATGGGTGCTGTGTTTTTCAGTTCTTATGCTTAGAGAATGCCTGTTTCTTGATTTTTATATTTGAAGGATAACTTGAAAGTATAAACTTTTCCCTTTAACACTGGCTTTCCTTTGCTTTGCTCTAGAGACTTTGGTGTTGAGTTTTCCTCCCCCCATCACTTCTTCATATCTTATTTCCTCCTCCCCCCATTATACCATGACTTCTCCAGTCTCCTTTTCCTTTGGGTTTGATTTGCTTGGATTACTGTCAAATAGATTTTTTTTTTTTCAAATAGATTTTGAAAAAGTGTCCTGGTGCTACATTCCCCAAGTTCTTTCATGTTCTTTGAGAATGTTTGCCTGCTGCTTTTTCACTTGAATGACATATTGAATGGTAATAACATTTAGGTTCATATTTTCACTGGTTTGTGGTCATTGCTCCTTTGGATGCTGGATTGAAAATTCCTGAGGAAAAGTCTGAATATAGCATGATTTCATGAAACTCTCTCCCCACCAAAAAACCTTTCATTTTTTTTCCCCCTGAATGCATGAAGAATTATTTTCTTTATTTAACCATTACATCTCTTGATCCTTGTCATTTTCAAAACAATTTTCTTTTACATGTGAGTTTTGGATGTAAAAAGTGAAATTCTTCATCTTGTGGAAAATTTCCTGTACTGTATTTTTAAATACCTTTCTTCTTTACTTTTCACTCATATGGAGGCTGTGCAGGAAGGAGATGAGTGTTGCAAAAGTGGAAAAGAGCTGACACTCATTTTACAAAGTGAATCTATTCCAGGCACCAAATTCAGACACCAGACATCAACAAACATCAGGTTAAAAGAAACTCTGGACTGACCTCATTTAGAACAAAAGTTTACCATGAAATATCAGTAAATCACATCAAGTATAAGACCATAAAAAACATACAGCAGATTCAACTATGGTAACTTGGTTTATTCTAGCCACAGAGGATGATTCAACATTAGTAAATATACTAATGTAATTTACTCCATGGGCAGATTAAGGCAAGATGAGTCTCTTAATAGAGACTCTTAATAGAGGCTGAAACAGCATTTGGCAAAATTTAAGACCCTTTCCTAATTGAAAAGAAAAGATGACTAGCCATCTTAGCTGACATCATACTTATGGGCCCCTGGGAAAGGGCTTGAGGAGCCAAGTGCCTGAAGAAGCAATTTGGAGTGTGACCAACTTTTTTGGTTTGTCTGGGATTGAGGGGTGTCCTGGGTTGTGGAATGTTGAGTGCTAACTCTGGGTGGTCATGGCAAACCAGGATGTTGACTACTGTTAGAGAGGGGGTGTCAGCAGACAGCAGGTTTTCTTTTGTTCTAGAAAGGGAGAGGAAGATAGAAATAGGGGCATAGAATGGAAGGAAAGAAGCAAGAGGGTTAATGGGGATGGGATATAGAGGATGGGGTGCTTACACTGCTTGTGACAGTGTGTTCCCAAGGGTAGCTGCAGAGCATTGTCTCCAGTGCTCCCTGCACTGGACGCTGTGCATGCTGGATGCTATGCATGCTGGCAGCTGCGCCCCCGTGTTGTCCTGAGCTCAGTGGGAGCCTCCTGATGTGAAACTCTGCCTGCTTGTGAGTCCTCTGTCCCCCTCAGCTGATGAGTGACTGACAGAAGGGTTTCAGAAGGCTGGCCCCTTCCTCTGCTGCTAGGGAGCCAGCCTTAGCCAACTCCCTCCTCGCGTAGGGGTTGAGGATGGGCTGGCTGCCCCATTTCAGTCAGAACAGTGGTAACAGAGAGAGCAGGCAGCGGGATTCCGGGGCAGAGGGGACTACCCACCTTCACTGACTGTGGAGCTGGAGCTGGGTGGGGAGTCTCCAGCCTTCATCTGAATGATGTAGATGAGCACACGGAGACTCAATGGGATCTTGTTCAAATCTCACAGGAGGAGGCAGCACTGAGGTTGGGACCCCGATCTGCCCATATCTCATGGAAGAGGCAGTGCTGGGATGGGAACCCCGACCTGCCTGACTCAGAGCTGAGGCTTTCACCACTGGGTTGAATGGAGGGATGCATGACTTTGCTCTAGTTCCTTCCCCTCTCTAGGCCTCAGTTTCCCCATGAAGGCTGTGGGACCAGGGCAACTCAAGGTCATTTCCATGTCTTATACCCTATACAACTCAAGTACTGGAGGAAATTTTGTGGTTGCTGGAATGAGAGAGGGACCTGGAGTTCCTCATCCATAGATGGAATGGCTGATGTCTAAAGTGGAGAGTGATCTCATGGATCAGGACTCACAAGCAGGCAGAGTTTCACATGCATTTTCTTCTTTAAGCACAACATTTGTCTTAAAGTAGATTATCTATACTGTGGCTTGTTTGCATCCTTCTTTGCTTAGAAAGCAAACTCTCTCTTCAAAGCTAAACTTCTTCCCAGGCCTATGGGATTAGCACATACTCCAGATTAATAGGGTCCAAATTAATTTATTGTCATGGCTTTCAAAGCTATGGTCTCATTATGCAGCTACTAATTTTTTTTCCTGAATCGATATTGAGGACACATGGACTAACAAAAGAGATTTTTCTCACTTGTGCATTTATACATATAGAACATCTTACAAAATTATGGAAAGCATGACACATTTAACAGATCACTGCCATTGGATAGAATGAAGTGTTAGGAGATTAGGTATCATGGGAAGCCCAGGTTGTGTGTGTGGTTGCTGATTGATCTCAGTTGTGAAAAAGGAATGGTGCAGAATCTTCAGTTCAGCAGTGCTCGAGAAATGGCAAAATGTTGGGTACTACCCAGCCCCTAGGAGAGTAAGACAACATATTCTAGGCATGTTTCAAAAGTGACTGGGTATGTTGTGCTTGTAATCATATATGTGCCACAAACAAACTTCTAAAAAGAAAATAGGAAGTAGCTGAATTCCCAAACCCACCATCTCTTCTGGTGTGCTTCACAGGAGACTGTTGAGAACTCCAGCTGATGTTATCTTTTGGAAGATTCCACATCACCCATGAAATCTGTGGTAGACTGATTCCCAAGACAAGTCAAATGAGGAATCAAGACCTTCAACTACTTCTGGGCTAAGCTGGCATTAGAGAAGAGTCTCTGAATCCCTGTTTCACCCATTCTGCCAGGCTCCCTGTACTCCTTGGGAACCTTGTTTCATGGTGCCATTCAGCTCTAAATGATTATGTAATTACATTTGTGAATGTAATCCTGTAGGGCATTATTCTAGCTATAGTCCACAATCCCTTTTAGCAGCTTTCAGAGAAGTAATTTGTACAATGAAATGAGGCTTTTCAGGCTGCAGGAACATCGTGAATTCTTGGGTGCACCTGTTGCCCCTGCCTTCTAGAACCCATATGCCTTTGTTTCTTTCTTAAGAAGGAGATCAAGGGTCTAGTCCACCAAAGTCCCTTTTCAAGGAGGTCTGATGCAGTGCAGGTTTAAATTGCCAATTTGCTTTGCAGAGGTCCCTTTTCCCTACAACTTGGCTCGGCTTTCCATGCTCATTCCTTAGTTTTGAGTTAACTTTATGGTATGTAAATTATACCTGAATAAAATGGTTGAAAAAGAAAGTAGTTTGTAACTGACTTGTAATCAAACACTGAAATGTGTGTATCATGCAGCTAAATCAGAGCTATGCACCAAGGGAGATCATGTGAGCAATGGGCCAAGGGAAAGTCTTGAGATAGACGCTAAGTGATTGTGAGATTTGATTAGCAGAGATGTCAAAATTAAAACTTGGTAGCCACCCATCTATAATGAGCCAAGTTGTTCCCTTCTTCCCTCCATCCTTTTCACCCTCCCTTCTTTCCTGTTTCCCTTCCTTCCTTCTCTCCCTTCTTGCCCCCTCTCCTTTCTTCCCTCCTCCTTCTCTCCTCCCCCCTCCTTCTTCATCATATTTTATTTTTCAATTAATAATGGCCTTGCTCATTGATGGGGGTAAATTCTTACCAGTCACGCTAAAGTTCAATAGTTTATTTTTTGACGTGCACACTCACTTTACATCCAACACAATAGTTCATAAGTCCCTAGAAGAGGAGACACCATCTCAGACATCAGCATGAGCTAAGGGGTAGCCCATGAGGGCGAATGTGGGCAGCAGGCTGGGCAGGGGTTTGGGGACCATGGCCCAAGGAGTGGTGGGAGGCTTTGTCCAGTGACACCACAAGAGGAGATTGAGATCTTCAGTCATTGACTTGTGGTCCCAGGTGTGAGGCTGCCAGTTTGTTCTGAGTTCCATGGGGGTGGGACCAGTGCATTTAGGGGCCTGCCCTCAGCTGGGGCGGCATTAAGCCATGCATGGGGCACACTGTTCTCCCAAAGTCACTCGTTTTGGACTTAACGTAGAACCTGATTCAGCTTTTCTGTCCTCATCATATTCTCTTCTCATAGACATTTTTGTGCAAAATATAATCTTAATATTAATAAAATATTAATTTTTATTATTAGTGTAAATTTATCTTAACACTATCATAATTAATTTACCTTTAAAATTAGTTTGTGTTGGTTATAAAGAACCTTATTGTAGCAGTTTGATAGTGTTTATGAATTCCAAAAATAGATATTGGATTGTTTCTAAACTGATCTGTCCCTATGGACATATTAAGTTATATTGGATTCAGAGGTTTCACTTTTACTGGATTAAATAATGATTAAGGCTTTGATTGGACCTCGTCAGTGGGATGTTGAGTCCCCGCCCCCTTGGTGGGTGGGGAATCACAGGGAAACTGCATCAAAGGGAAGGGAGGTGAAAGTTTTGATCCTGCAGCCTGGGAACTAAGCGCACAAAGAAGCAAATATCTGAGAAGGCTCTGTTAGACATGGCAGAGGCGCCGGGAAGAGAGATGAGCCATTGGCCTGACAGTTTATAGCTGGACTTGTAGAGAGAGCAGATCAGCTGAGTCTGGAGATAAAGGAACCCCAGGAGAGAGACAAGACTTGTCCCAGCCTTTGACTAAGATCGGAAGAAGCTGGGACCACAGAGCCTTGGAAGGAGAAGGAAGGCTGAACCCTTGCAGATATGGCCTGCCATCTTGAGACTCTGGGTGAGAAAGTACCTCTTATGGTAGCTTGAGTTGAATTCTTTAGGGTCTTGTGACTGTAAACTTCTACCCCAAATAAATACCCTTTATAAAAACTAACCAATTTCTGGTATTTTGAATCAGCACCCCTTTGGCTGACTAATACACTTATTTATAGGGCATTTGAATCTGATAGCTGGAATTGAGAGACAGAGAGAGAGAGAGAGGTTGGAAAGTGTCAGAGGACGGCTGGATTTGCCAAAGTGGGTCTTTCTGGCTGAAGGTTGAAGATGCCAGTTCACAAGTTCTGTTCTGGCTTTCACATTGAAATTATGCTACATCCATTTGATATTTTACATAGAAAATTGTTTTTATGTGTTCTAAGAAAATTTCCTGAAATGCTTTTATCAACCTATTATTTTATGTAAACTGCACATGGTAAATGAAGGAGGGACATGGACTTCCTATTTCTTAAGTTAGGACACAGGCTGCTGATTGAAGTCTTTTCCTTTCTCCCACTTTTTGTGCTATTATTTTATATACTTTCACTAATGTCTGGATTTGAATGCTCAGTTCACTTTCTTTTTAAAGATTTTTATTTTATTTTATTTATCTCCCACCCCCCATGCAGCTTGCTTGCTGTCTGCTTTCTGTGTCCATTCACTGTGCATTCTTCTGTGTCTACACATCTCCATTTTTGTTGTGTCGTCTTGCTGCACCAGTTCTCTGTGGGCATGGGCCGTCAGTTCTCCACAGGCGCGGGCTGTCAGCTCTCCATGGACGCAGGCCGTCAGCTCTCCGCAGGCACGGGCCAGCTTGCCTTCATAAGGAGGCCCTGGAATGCGAACCCAGGGCCTCCCATGTGGTAGATGGGAATCCAATCGATTGAGCCACAGCCTCTTCCCTCAGTTCACTTATTTTCATTCTTTTCTCTAATGAAATCAAGGCAATTAATTTCCCTCTGAGCTCACTTTTAGATGAATCCCATGAGTTTTGGTATGATGATGTGAACATCTTGTATTTCTTACCTCAATAACGTACAAAATCCATTTAATCTGAGTTTTGTAGGGTAATTTTACATTTTAAAATATTTCAAAATCTCAAATGATTAGGTTTCAAATATTAAACAAGTATTATTCACTTCTAGTTTTATTGCATTGTGATCAAAGAATGTGGTCTATACAATTTTATACAAATTTGAAAATTATGGAGTATTTTGGAGGTTGAAAATGATTATTTTTGTAAGCATATCATGAGTGTTGTAAAAGTATGTGTATTTCCTGTAGGAAATAAAAATGATTGATTTATAGTCAGGTTTTCTATACTTTCGCTCATTTTGATTTTACTACATTGCTCTGTTCAAGGTCAACATGGTGGGCTGAGCGGAGGGTCAGGGACCTGGGAGCTGAGGAGCTGGACTGGCAGAGCATGGGCCTGTTCATCCCCTTCTGCCACACAGCCTTGCATGTGGAAGAGAGCTCAGGAGCCAGACCACCCAGCTTTGAGGACTGGCTCTGGCTGCCCCTCACCACATGGCCACTGGTGAGGTAGGAATGGGGCCGTGTGCTTTGCAGGGCCTGGGGAGGCTTAGATAAAGTGGAACATCACCAGATGTGAAATGATGCAGGCCTGCTCCCCAGATGGGGTGCAGGAGGCTGATGCACACCTTGGTGAGATGATTCCTCAATGGTGCGTTTCCAGGCATGGCTGGTGGGTGCAGGCACCTTTCAGGGAATGCGCTTCAAATCCCATCATGCAGGGGCTCTGGTTGGTCTCTGGCTCAGTGCCCTGCCCGGGTCAGTCTCATGGGGAGCCAGGAGCCCTGGTCTTCTCCCAGGTCACCTGTACCACAGGTCAGAGCCAGAACAAGTCCCACAGGACTCCCAGTCCAGCAGTTCACTGCCCAGATGGGGAGTGTGTGGATGTGGAAAGGTGTGCAGTGGCAAGAGGTCCCTGGGTGGCAAGGAGCAAGTCCCAAGTGCTCAGGCCCATGGGTTTAGCCATACTGCTCCACCCAGCTCTGCTGCCTCCATGAGCACCCAGACCCCAAGAGGGCAAGGGTGAACTGCTCTGAGGATGCGGCAGCCCTGAGAGAGTCATTGGCTCCTCACTGCTTCCACTGCCTGCTTCCCCCTGTGGCATCTGAGAGCCTGGCTGGTGGGACCAGGAAAATCAGAGTCAGGAGCCTGCCCCTGGTAAGGTCAGGAATGCAACTGACAACATGGACATGCTGTAGTGGGGTGGGGGTAGGGGTTGGGCAATGAAGGCTGTAGAAGAGATCAGGAGCACCTGGAGCCCATACTGGCCAGGCGGCAGAACTGGGGCTCACCAAGTTCTCCCTGCCACTGCCTCTTGCAGTTTGGGATTGCAGAGGGTGACCTCCCCACTCCCATCCCAGGTCCCTTGGGGGTTCCTCCCCACACCTCCTCCTGATGACTGGGAGTCAGGAGGCCTGGCATGCAGTGTTGGCATTGGGCCTCTACTTTATCATCTACAAAGTAGGGCTGGACGACTTTCTCTCCTTCAGGATCAAATGCTATGGCGGCTGTGAATGGGCTCAAGAAAGTAGGAGGCATGATATGGAGGTGCTTTCAGAGGGCAAAGTAAGGGCAGAGTAAGGTCTTCAGGCCTCTGGGGCTGCTGCCTGCACCCTTCTGCACCCATCCGTCCTGACTGGCAGCGGACTCCAGAGGCGTCTCCAAGGAATGCATCTCCTTCTTGGTCCCCTCCATCACTGCTGGGGTGGCCAAGTGCAGCCTGGGACAGCATTTCAGAGAACTGGTTTGGGGCCAGATAGACCTGGCTCTATGACCTTGAGGAAGTTCCTTAATCTCTCTGAGCCTTAGTTTCCTCTCCTGGGAGATGGAATCATAGCCATGCCTCCTTCAGAGGGTCAAAGTGGGCAGGCAATAAATGAGATAAGGCACGGGGAATGTTAGGCACAGCCTTAGGCACACTGTTGCTCTGCTCTTCAATTATTGTTTGCATCAGCCCCTCCCACCCCCCCCTCCCCCCGCCCCTGGCAGTGGTGGGCTGCAGTACATTACACTGAAGGACCCTGGATTTTCTCTTTGCCCAGATCTCCAGATAAGTCAGTGTTCCTGGGGGCATAGTGAGAAAGGAAATTATTTTAGTATATTTGTTAACTTGGTCTCTTTTCCATGTTCGAGCCATTTACACAAATCTCCCCTGTCTCCAAGCTCTCTCTGTAAGTTTCTCCTGGGTGCCCTCCTCCCAGCCCCCTCCCCGGCCCCAACCCACAGTTTATGACAGCCCTTGTTCCAGTCCTTCCTGGAACAGTAAATTGGGCTGCTGCAGGCCCAGTCAATGAAACACCCTGACATTTAATCGTTTCTCCTGCCCTCCTCACGAAAGACCCTACAAAACCCTCAAGTCCTCCCCAATGCAGGAAATAAATTAGGGTTTCTCAGGCATACACGGAGGAACTGATGCTCTGCAAACCAGAAGCAGATGAGAGAGCAGCTTGGGCTGGTCCCAGGCTGGAGGAGGTGCGGGGAGAATGGGGGTCACCAGCATCCTTCCCCACCAGCTCACAGGTCTGGGGCTCATTTTCATTTTCCCGGCAGATGTGATGGGATTGCATGGAAACATCTGCAAGCTTATTGACTCCTTACAAGCTCTCTTGTTAAAAAAAAAAAAAAAAAGCCTTGAAACAATTACAGATTGGCAGGAAACTGTGAAGGTAGTAGAGACAGGTCTGGTGTGGCTTTTACCCAGGTTCCCACAGTGAGTCCATCCTCCATACATCTAGCACAGAAGTGGGAGAATGACCTTGCTACACTGGATGTGTCCTTCTCTGCCCTTTCATAATGTGTCCTGCAAGTGCTTTTTAATACGTCTCTTGGGTCTGAGGCCTGCCTTTTCTTCATTACCATGGCAGAGAATTCCAGAAGCCACTGTGCATCCCTTTCTGGGCCCAGAGGATATTCCCACCCTCCGGGCCTATTTCAGCTCTCACCTTCCAGGCTTGAATGAGTTTTCTTGGCTCCTTGGGGAGCTCAAGAGTCCCTAGCTCAAGAGGGAGCAGGGCAGGTATCTTCAGGTGGTGTCTGGGGCAATGTTCTGTGCCCACGTGTTTTGGGATCTCTCACTGAACTCTTGCTGGGATACACTGGGGTTGCATTGTACCAGCTCCAACCCTCAGTTCCACGGTACTCACTCTTCCTTTTTGGGGGGTGTGCTATATTCTTCAGTGCTTTTCTTTGGACTCACTGAAGGTTGCCATGCAGAGAGTGAGAACGGGTCATGGACTTAGAGGGGAAGGGACAGAAGTGGCTGTCTGGTTTCCTCTAAGGAAAAGGCATGGCAGTGCAGTGGTTAAGAGCTGCACCCAGGAAGCAGAGTTGGCCCAGTGGATAGGTCGTCCGCCTACCACATGGGAGGTCTGCGGTTCAAACCCCGGGCTTCCTTGACCTGTGTGGAGCTGACCCATGCGCAGTGCTGATGTGCGCAAGGAGTGCCGTGCCACCCAGGGGTGTCCCGCGCGTACGGGAGCCCCGTGCGCAGGGAGTGTGCCCCATAGGGAGAGCTGCCCAGCTTGAAAGGAGTGCAGCTTCTCCAGGAATGGCACCGCACACACAGAGAACTGACAAAACAAGATGATGCAACAAAAAAAAACACGGATTCCCGGTGCCACTGATAAGTATAAAAGTGGTCACAGAAGAACACACAGCGAATGGACACAGAGAGCAGACAGCTGGGGGAGGAGGGGAAGGAGAGAGAAAAAAAAACCTTAAAAAAAAAAAGAGCTGCACCCGAGAGCCAGTCACTCTTTATTAAATCCCAATTCTGTCCTTTGCCAGCTGAGTGACCCTGGGCAAATGACTTAACATCTCTGGGCTCCAGTGTCTCTTATTTGCAAACTATCTGTCTTAATCTGGGTTCCTTTGGAAGCAGAGCCTAACTGAAGAACTTGGGTGCAGACAATTCTTTGATCCCAGGAAGTACAGGTGAGGAAGTGGAGAGGGGATGAGATGAAGGAGGAGCAAGGAGCACATTTTTAGTTTGGGGCTCCTTCTTGCTCCTGGGGTTCCTCTGAGGTTGCACGTAGAATGCCCCTCAGAACTGTCCCTCCAAAGGAGGGAGGTAGAAGCATTTATCCACTGGCAGAGGGTTGCCTCCAGGGGCCCCTACTTCTGGGCTGAAGATTGTGGGCCTTGGCCCAGATTCCACCTGTGTAGATTACATCCTCTATCTCCAGAAGAAAGCCCTGTGGCAGGAAAGGGGGAGGCTGGGTAGGTACTTGGGGTGGGCTGCTCTCTGCACTCATGGAGCCACTAATCACAGTAGCTGCCAAAATCCAAGATGGGCCTAGAGGACATGGTCTGGGCATGGGAGGTACCTGGGTCTCTACCTCATTGGGCTGGTTTAGCACAAGCTATGTCAAGAGCTTAGCATGTGTCTGGAACGTCCTAGTAAGTGCATAATGAATAATAGCTGCATTCTGTTGTATTATTGTGGTTGTGGTTGTTTTATTATGGTACTTAGACTCCTGCCAGCTGGCCTAGAGACCAAAATGGTAGCCCACAGGCCAAATACACCCTGCAGACCTTCTAAATTTGGTCCAGAGGGTTTTCAGAGCATTTTAAAATTAGTTTCTACTGTTAAAAAGTGGGCTCTTTCACATAAAAATTGGAGTTCCAGTTTTTCTTGAACAATTGGCAGCTCTGGCATGACAGGCGGGGTCCTGATTCTCATGTGTCAATAATCAGCCACCTCTACTGCAAACTCTTCCTCTCCTTGGCCTGTGATGGGCGCCCCAGCTCTGTCCACGAGGGACTGAGTTGTGTGTTGTCCACCCCACTTCCACCCTGAGTGGGGACTGTGCTCTTCAAGCTGCTGTCCCCATTCCCCCAGATCCCCAGGCAGCATCGCAAGGCTGCATTCCCTGCAGGCTGAGGGAGGAGTGCATGGAGGAGCTGCCTGGTTTGGGGCCAGGCTAAGAAACTCTGTGCTGGATTGCTGTGATGGCCACGGGGCATCCCTCTGCTGAGAATAAGGACCTCATCGCAGGTGGACACAGTGCCTCAGAGGCCCTGCCACCATCCCTGTCAGTGACTTCTAGCCCTGCAGATGGGCGATTTTCCCTGCTGCTTTCATATCCTCTCCTGCCTTGCAAGGCCAGGTCTGTTTCATGGGCATGTGCTCTGGCCCAGCCCAGTCTGGCCTGCAGAGGGGTCTTGCCCCTGTGGGGATAAGGGATGACATTGCTGGAATGGGAACTGGACTCAGCCTGGGGGCTGACAGGTGCAGGGGCCTGGGGAGGCCCTGATCTCTTCCTCTTCCTCTCAGGATGGTGACGTTGGTATGCGAAACCTGCAGGGCCTCCAGAGTCATTTCTATTTTGGGGGGACTAGCAGCCTTGGGGGTTGTCTCCTGCTGAGATCGTTCAAGGACCACTGCTGTCCTCTAAGTACTGTGTGTTTTTCCTGACTATTGTGAAAAAATGACTAGTCCAGAGCTTGGCTGCTGCAATAGATCCTGTCTAGAAAATAGAGTCAACAGCAATCAGAAAGACAAATGGAAAGAAGCATTGGGATTTTTCTTATTCTCATTTATTCAGCCCTTTCCAAGGTACTTAAACTTCTCATCTATTAAAATTAAATGCCTGATTATTAAGCACAAGAGGTGGGAGGAGGGGCGCTTGGGAACCTGCAAGGCCCCCTGTTGGCTGGGTAGGATGGGAGGATGGTGTGGGATGGGAATGCCAAGTCAATCTCCAGAGAGGACACACTTGCGGCTGCTGAGGTTCATGAGGACTTGGGGCGATGTCCCACTCCCATGCACAATTATTTCTCTCTTTGGCCTGCTACTGGTGCCTGCAATTCCACTCTTAGGGTGATGGGTGGCCTCCTGGGATGCTGACCTCACTGAGCAGTGTGGCCCTGTCCACGTTATTTATTTATTCAAACTCTGCGTCCCGGCGTCTTTGCTGTGAAGTGGAGACAGGATTGATAAGATTTCCCGGAGCTCTGAGGAACAAATCTAATCGTCCCTGGGGACACACGCTGTCCTTCGTGGAGCAGGACACCCAAGTGACACTCATAGGCTCAGACCCATGTACTGAGTGCTTGAGGAAATGCACGCCCCTGTCTTCAAGGGGACAAGGGGACATTCTTGCGATGACCTGCCTATGGGGATGGTGAACTTCATTTCCAAAGAACGATTTTCAAAGATGTTCAGAAAAAACAACAAAGCTGGCCTTTATCTCTTGTTGCAGCCCCTGTCCTCTGGGTGGCTGGCAGCAGAACGTCACTCCTGCAGCCCTCAGCCCCTGAGGCCTGCGGTGGTGTTAACTGATACTGAAATTTAAATTCAGCCCTTCCCTTATCAGCTCCCCCAGAAACCTGTCTTGGACAAGCCAGGCTGGATGTCCAAAATGTAGCTTCTTTTCCACCATCCAGCCTTTTAAATCCCAACAGCTTAGCAAGGTGGTTTTAAAAGAATATTTACTGCTTTTGTTCAGATTATAAAAGTCATACATGCTTACTGGGGATAATTTAGAAAATACATAAAAGAAAGTAGTAATCCCCTCCCCCCGCAAATGCTCCATCATAGGAAAGTTGCTCTAAACATTTTGGTGAATGTCCGTTTAGTCTGCTCCTTCTTCCATTCATCCCTTCCTTTTCTTATTTTTGTTATAAAATAGTTTAAACCAAATGAAACAAAATACAGGGACTAATATAGCAATAATCCCTATTCCCATCCCTCCATCATCCATCTTTTTTCCCTCCTCCCTCCCTCTAATCCACCTTTCCTCCCACCCTCCCTTTTTCCCTTCCTTCTTTCCTAAGAAAAATGGGCTTCCTATAGAGTTGAAACTTTTGTACACATCCCCAGTGTCATCCCCTGTAGTGGGGTGTATCTTTCCTTATCAGATTTTTATATTTTTCCTCATGTGTATGTATCCATGACTAATATACAAAACTGTTGAATGTGATCCACATTTTACAGGAATGGTGCTGTGCCATGCATACATAGCTGCCACTTTATTTCACTCAGCATTATGCTTTTGCGATGTACATGTTCACTTCATTTATTTTGAAGGTAGGGCCATATCCTATTGTATGAATATACACAATTATTTATCCATTTTCCTACTGACAGACTTGAATGTGCAGCAGTGCACATCCCTGAGTGCGCCTTCTTGAACACAGACACCAAGGTTTTTCTAGTATATACCCACATAGGGTACGTGCATTTTCAAGTTTGTTAGGTTTTGCCAAATTGTTTTTGAAAGCGACTGTATCAGTTCTCATTTCCACCAACAACTTCTGCAGGTTTTTATTTCCTCTCAACCTCAACCACCACTTGATACTGCTAGAATTTTACATACTAGTCAATCTGGTGATGTGATTTGATGTACAATTATATCTCCTTTTCTGGATTTGCATTTTTTTCTGAATATTAGTGAATTAAGCTGCATTTCATATGCTCATAGGCCATTAGGGTTTCATCTCGTGTGAATTGTAATTGTGATACATGGCACTTCTGTTACGTATCAAGTTTCTATATTTGCCTGTTCTGTTTCAGTGCTTTTTCTCCTGCTCCACTGGTCTGTTTGTCTCTTCCTGTGTGATACCACGTAGTTTCAGCAATGTTCACTCTATAATAAATCTTGTTACCTGACACATTTCCCCTCTTTACATTAAAAAAAAAAAAGTCCTGCCTATCCTTTTTTACCCCTTCAATAGCAATTTTAGGGTCAGATAGCTAAGCTTCATAAAAACACCTTGGGATTTTAATTGAAATAGCTTTGATTTTATAGTTTGATAGGGGAAATCTTGATATGTGAGTCTTCTCATCCATAACATAGTATATATTTTCATTTGTTTTGGTATTTTATATTCTTTGTAACTTTCCCCATAAACATATTATACAGCTTTGTTACAGTAATTGCTGGTCTTTATAGTTAGTATGACTGGCTCTTTTAACAGGACGAATTTTAATGACTTATTTCTGAATTATAGAATTTCTGATTTTTGTATCCTTCATTCCTAACATTATGATTTTTGTTTTTTTAAATTTATATAAAGTAACATACACTCTTTTTGTGTACAGTTCTATAAGTTTCGACAAATGTAACCTCCACCACAATCAAGATATGGGACAGGTCTGTTACCCCCACATTTCCCCCATGTTGCCCCTACCCCCTGGTAAACATCCTTTTAATTTTGACTTTTCCAAAATGTCGTATAAATGGAATTAGGCAGTATAAAGCATTTGAGAGTCTTCCATGTTGTTGTGGGCATAATAGCTTGTACCTTTTTATATTGTTCTCTTTTATGAAATCTTTGTTTATTTAACAGTTGAAAGCTATTTGGGTGGTTTCCAGTTTTTTCGGTGATTGTGAATAGAGTTGCTATAAACATTCATGTTCAAACCTGTAAGTCTGTACAAGGTAAGTTTTCATTTATACCATGCCTGGTATTACTGGATCATACAGTGAGTGTATGTTTGATTTTATAAGAAACTGCCAAATTGTTTTCCATAGTGGCTGTACCATTTGCATTCTTACTAGGAAAGTAGCAAAGTTCCTGTTGCTCTACATCCTACACAGTACTTGTTATATCAGGTGTTTTTTCTGTTTTTTTTTTTTTTAATATGTATGCAGTGGTATTTCCTTGTAGTTTTAATTTGCCTTTCCCTAATGACTAGTGATGTTGAGTACCTTTACATGTCTTTATTTGCCATCTGCATATCCTCTTTGGTAAAGTTCCTTTTCAAACATTTTGCTCATTTAGAAAATTGGGTTGTTTGTTTTCCTCTTGTTGAGTTTTGGCATTCTTTATATAGTCTGGAAACAAGTCCTTTGTCAGATATGTGATTTGCAAATATGTTTATTCTCCCAGTCTGTATCTTGTTATTTCATTCTCTTAACATTGTCTTTCATAGAGGAAAGTTTTTAATTTCGATTAAGTTCAATTTGCCCTTATATTTTCTCTTGCTGACTGTGTTTTGATTTTGTATCTAATGAAGTGTTTTCTGGGGACTTCTGGGAAAATAGTGTTGATGTAGGTAGGCATTGTTCAGCTCTCTTGCAAAAAAGGGTGGAGGAAGGGCAAAAACTTACCTGAGGGAATTGCTTTGGGGATCTATAGACCAGAAAGCTGCTGAGTATTGTCCAGGAGGGAGCAGAACAAAGAGACAAAGAACCTAAGAGAAAACCGTGAGTTGCTTGCCTGTTGCTGGAAGCATAAACCCAACCGCCAAGGCAAATAGCCTCCATAGAACACCTGGCTCTCCCCAACAGCTGAATGGGAGGCAGCATTCCCTGGGAGGAAGAGGGGTCTGGCCAAAGGTGGAGAGTGGTTTCTTCTCAGTGGATTTGATCACCTGAGCCCCCTTTGAAGCTCAGGAAGAACCCCAGTCAGCACTGAGGTGACCCTGGGGAGAGGGGCGGGAGGATCTGCTCAGGCAGGCTGCCACACCCAGCTGCCCTGGGAGGGAAGAACTGGTCAGGGAAGGGGTGAGACAGGCACCTGAAAACGGTGAGAAGTCCAACTCGCCAGAGGGGAATAGGGTGGGAAGAGGCAGATAAGCTTACAGAAGCCCATTCAGCCTTTAGAGCAGGTATAGCTTAGTGGAGAAATTCCTCCTTGCATGTAGAAGGTCCCTGGCTTGGGTCCCGGTATCCCTTAAGAGAAGGGGCCTGGGGAGTGGCCCACCAGGTTATCAGGCACACAGCCAGCACCTTGTGGTAGGGGACATATAGACTGATATTCTGTTGTTTTGTTTTAGGTTTTTTTTATTCTGTTATTTTTAAATTTTTTATTTATTGGTTCTTTTTTTCTTCTTTTTCCTTTATTTTATTCACTAAAACTGGGTACATCACCTGCAGAGGGCTGCAGGGTGATTAATTGATTAGCACTAGCAGCCTGAGAAGGTCCCTAGGGGTGTAAGAGGGAAAGTTGTTTTTTAATTGCTGTTTTGTTTCTTCTTTGTGGTCTTTTCCCTTTCTTTTCTCCCTTTTTTTTCTTTTACTTATTTTTTCAACCTACTTAATTTCTTTTCTTTCCTTCATTTTTCTATCTTCTGACTTCTGTTGCTTTTCCTTCATTCTACCTCTTCTTGTTTGGTCTTCATTTTTCCTTTTTCTCTCCCCTTTTCCCCCTCCTTTTATTCTCTTCTCACCTATTCAACTTTTTAATTCATTTGATTTTTTTCTTTATCTATTTTGTTTCTGGTTTCATTTTTTCTATTTCCCCTTTTAAAAATTCTTATTCCTTTGTATTTTTATGATTTTTTTCTCATATTACTTATTTAGTTTCCTAGCTCTTGTACAGTTCCTCTTCTATCTTTTTAAAAATTATTATTACTATTGTTCTTTTTCTCTTATCTCTTTCCTTTTCTCTGGTCCTGACATTTTTTTTCAAGGGTACACAGACAACTGCAAAGATATAGAATAAGAAGAACCAAGTATGAAAAAGGAGCCTTACCACACACAAAGAAATAACAAAATAAAATGCTAGAGTAGAAAAAGAAGCCTGCTAACTGAATGATACCATCAAAATAAACAGATGCCTAGACACCAACAAAAACTTACAAGCCATACTAAGAAACAGGAAGACATGGCCCAGGTTAACAAACAAACTAAAAAACAGGAGGAGATGCAGAACATGGGACAACTAATTAGGGATGTCCAAACAAATATCATGAATAAGCTTAATGAAGTGAAGGAAGAGATAAAGGATATTAAGACACTGGGGGAACATACTAAGAAATTGTAAACATACATAAAAAGATAACGGATATGATGGTGATGAATAGAACAATGCAAGAAATCAAAACACACTTGAAGCATATAGCAGCAGATTTGAAAAGGCACAGGAAAAAATCAGTTATGTTGAATACAGTACATCAGATATCAGACAGAGAGTAGAACAGATAGATAAAAAGAAAAAAATTAGCAAGGACTTAGGGAATTGAATGACAACAGGAAATGCAAAAACATATGGATTATAGGCATCCCACAGGAAGAAGAGAAGGGAAAGTGGGCAGAAGGAGTGTTAGAGGGAATAATGGCTGAAAATTTCACAACTCTTTTGAGGGACATGGGTGTACATGGGCAGTGCACTTGAAACTGTATAAATCCTAACAGGCTTACCCCAAGACATACACTTATCAAATTGTCCAATGCTCAAGACAAAGAGAGAATACTGAAAGCAGCAAGAGAAAAGAGATCCATCATATACAAGGGAAGCTCAAAAAGATTAAGGACTGATTTCTCATCTGAACCCATGGAGGCAAGGGCAGTGGTATGACATAGTTAAGGTGTTAAAAGAAAAAACTGTCAGGAAAGAACTCTGTATCCAGCAAAGCTGGCATTAAAAAATGAGGGAGAGTTCAAAACATTCACAGATAAACAGAAATTAAGAAAGTTCATCAACAAGAAACCTACCCTTCAAGAAATACTACAGGGAGTTCTGCAGGTTGAAAAGAAAAAACAGGAGAGAGAGGGTTGGAGGAAAGTGTAGGAAGGAAGATTATTGGTAAGAATAACTAAAAAGATAAAAAGTGAAATAAAAACAAAATATGACATATATAAACCTAAAGAAAATATGGCTAATGTAAGTAATGCCTTGACAATAATTATATTGAATGTTAATGGACTAAACTGTCCAATCAAGATACAGATTGGCAGAATGGATAAGGAAATATGACCCATTTATATGCTGTCTACAAGAAACTCACTTTAGATGCAGGGATGCAAGGAATTTGAAAGTGAATGGTTGGAAAACAATTTTCTATGTAAACAATAACCAAAAAAGGGCGGGAGTAGCTATACTAATATCAGACAAAATAGACTTTAAATACAAAACTATTCTAAGAGACAAAGAAGCACACTATATATTAATGACAGGGTAATCTATCAAGAAGAAAGAATAATCATAAATATTTATGCACTTAACCAGGGCATCTCAAAATACACAAGGCAAACATTGAAAAAACTAAGTGGAGAAATAGATGTCTCTACAGTTATAGTGGGGGACTTTATTACATCATTATCACCATTAGACAGAACATCTTGGCAGAGGTTCAATAAAGAAAGAGACCTTGAATAATATGTTAGAAGATCTAGACCTAATAGACATACACAGAACATTACACCCCAATGCAGCAGGATATACATTCTTCTCGAGCACACATGGATCATTCTCCAGGATAGACTACAAGCTAGACCACAAAACAACTCTCAACAAATCCAAAAAGATCGAAATTATGCCAAGTAATTTTTCTGACCACAATGGAATGAAGCTGGAAATCAGTAAGGGGCAGAGAAGCAGGTTAGGCACAAAGAAATGGAAATTAAACAACATACTCTTAGACAATCAGTGGGCCAAGGAGGAATTGCAAAAAAAATCAGTAACTACCTTGAAACAAATGAAAATGACAAAACAACCTGTAGTAGTTTAATATTATTGATGAATTCCAAAGAGAAATATTGGATATGCTTGTAATCTGATCTGAACCTGGCATGACTGAGTTATGATTAGGGTGTGAGTCCCCACCCAGATAAAAGGCATGGTGAAGAACAGAGTTGAGGGTTTCTGATGTTGGAGTTTTGATGTTGGAGTTTGATGCTGACGACTTAAGCTGGAGCCCTGGGAATTAAGCTCACAGAGGAAAAAGAAGCCAGCCCCAGGAAGAAAGGAACCTTGAAACCAGAGAAAAACAAGCCTCAGGAATGTAGGAACCCAGGAAGCCTCAATCCTTGCAGACGTCAGCAGCCATCTTGCTACAAGTAGACTTTGGTGAGGGAAGTAACTTATGCTTTATGGCCTGACAACTGTAAGCCCCTACCCTAAATAAATACCCTTTACAAAAACCAACCAATTTCTGGTATTTTGCATCAGTACCCCTTTGGCTGACTAATACACAACCTATCACAACGTATGGGATGCAGCACGAACAGTGCTGAGAGGGAAATTTATAGCCATAAAAGCCTGTGTTAAAAGAGAGGAAAGAGCTAAAATCAAAGACCTAACTGCATACCTGGAGTAATTAGAAAAAGAACAACAAACTTATCCCAAAGCAACTAGAAAGAAGGAAATAGCAAAGATTAGAGCAGAGGAAAATGAAACTGAAAATAAGAACAAACTAGAAAAAATTAAGAAAACTAAAAGTTGGCCAAAAAGATTAATAAAATTGACCCTTAGCTAGATAAATAAAGAAAAAAAGAGCGAAGATGAAAATACATAAAATAAGGAACAAGGAAAGGGATATCACCACTGATACCACAGAAATAGAGTATTATAAGAGGATACTTTGAAAACTTGTATGCCAACAAGATGGATAACTTAGAGGAAATGGACAAATTTCTAGAAACACAAGCAGCCTACATTGATGAAAGAAGAAACTGATTGGCTCAACAGACCAATCACAAGAAAATGAGATTGAATTAGTTATCAAAAACCTCCCAAATAGGGAAGCGGACTTGGCCCAATGGATAGGGCGTCCGCCTACCACATGGGAGGTCTGCGGTTCAAACCCCGGGCCTCCTTGACCCATGTGGTGAGTTGGCCCATGCGCAGCGCTGATGCGTGCAAGGAGTGCCGTGCCACGCAGGGGTGTCCCCTGTGTAGGGGAGCCCCCCACACAAGGAGTGCACCCCATATGGAGGGCTGCCCAGTGTGAAAGAAAGTGCAGCCTGCCCAAAAATGGTGCCACGCACACGGAGAGCTGACACAACAAGATGACGTAACAAAAAGAAACACAGATTCCCGGTGCCACTGATAAGGATAGAAGTGATCACAGAAGAACACACAGTGAATGGACACAGAGAGCAGACAATTGAGGGGGGAAGGGGAGAGAAATAAATAAAATAAATAAATCTCTAAAAAAAAACTCCCAAATATGAAGAACCCAGGACCAGATGGCTTCACAGGTGAATTTTACCAAATATTCTGGAAAGAACTAACACCAATCCTGCTTAAGTTCTTCCAAAAAATATAAATGGAGGGAACATTGCCTAACTCATTCTATGATGCCAACATCACCCTAATACCAAAGCCAAACAAAAATAACATGCCACAAGAAAGGAAAACTATAGACCAGTCTCTCTGATGAACCCAGATGCTAAAATTCTCAACAAAATACTTGCTAAATACTCAACAACACATCAAACCAGTTATACACCATGACCAAGTGGGTTTCATCCTTGGTACGCCAGGACGGGTCAAAACAAGAAAAGCTCTAGAAGCTTTGTTGTAGATTTCTCAGGGCTTTCTCTGTATAGGATCATGTCATCTGCAAATAGTGAAGTTTTTACTTCTCCCTTTCCAATTTGGATGGCTTTTATCTTTTTTCTTGCCTAAGTGCTTGAGCAAGTACTTCTAACACAATGTTAAATAAGAGCATTGAAGTGGGCATCCTTGTCTTGTTGCAGATCTAACATGGAAAGCTTTTAGCATTTCACAATTAAATATGATTTTAGCTGTGGATTTTTCATATATACCCTTTATAAACCTTAAATCTTCAGTATATTTATATGCCAGTCAGGCTCTGAATCTCACCAGAGTTGCAGCCAACACTTACTCTCTGGTTCATTGGACTCACCCAGGACTACTAACAAAAGGAAGATGATGGACAATGCCCATCCCCCCAAAACAGTGAGTATCTACAACTGCAAGCAAGACCATTCCACTCATGTGCCCCATGGGATCTAAGCCCCCTGTCAATCAGAAAGAGAGTGGACATCACCATCCTTAAATCCTTAAGATCGAGGAATGAACAAACATAAAGGGGAAATGCAACTATGGACTAAAGTAGATATTATTATTCTAGCAATGGAAGAACTTATAACACTGATATAAAGGCAGTGGTCACCAGAGGTTCTGAGGGGAGAGAAAGGGAAGAATAGGTGTAACATGGGGCATTTTGGGTATATTGGAACTGTTGTGAATGACATTGCAATGACAGATACAGGCCATTATACATTTTGTCAAAACCTATAAAAATGGGCTGAGCAAAGTGTAAACTATAATGCAAACTATTGATCATGGTTAGTAACAATGCTTCAATATGTGTTAATCAATTGTAACAAATGTACCACACTAATAAAAGACATTGTTTAGGGAGAAAAGGGTGGGAGGGGGAGAGGGTGGGATATATAGATCATTTATGTAATCTAAAGAGGCTTTTAAATAAAATAAAATGTATTGCAGATTTAAATACAAAGCTATAAAACCTCTACGAAAAAAAAGGACAGAATAAAATCTTTGTGACCTTGGGCTAAGAAACACTTTTTAAAAATACATAATTAATTTTTTTTATTTTTAAAGAAGCTTTAGATTAAATAGAAAGGATTCTCATAAGTCCCACTCCCTGCCCCTCCCACACTTTCCCACATTAAAAACATCCTTCATTAGTGTGGTACATTTATTACCACGTATTGGTGTGGAATTGATGAACCCATATTGAAGCATTGCTACTAATCATGGACTACAGTTTATATTGTTTAGTCTTTGTCCTGCACAATTTTGTAAGTCATGACAAAATATATAATGGCCTGTAACCATCACTGCAATGCCATGCAGAACAAATCAAATGTCCCAAAAATTGCCCCCATATTACACCTATTTTCCCCTTTCCCTCTCCTCAGAATTACCAGTGGCCATTGCCTTTACATCAATGACAAGAGCTCTTCCATTGCTAGAATAATAGTAAATCTATAGTAGAGTGATAATAAGTCTACTTTTCCATTGTTCATTCCCCAATCTTGGATTTTGGGATGGTGATGCCCACTCTGCTTCTAGTTGAGAGGAGGCTTTGCTCCCATGGGGCAGATGGATGTAGCTATCTTGCTTGCAGTTGCAGACACTTTGTTCCTTTTGATGGTTGGTATCCATCATCATCTCTTTGTTAGTTGTCCTGGGTGAATCTAATGAACTGGAAAGTAGGTATTTCACTGCTGCTGAGATTCAGACCTCAACTGGCACCTGGACAGGTCAAAGATTTAAGTCTCTGGGACATATATTTATCAAGTATAGTGCTAATTATAGGTTCAAATAAAAGAGGCAGAAGAGCCATGTGTATAGAAACTATAAATGAGTCTAACTCTGATACATTGGAGAACAATATTCCAATGTAAGGCCCACTGACAGGGTGCCGAATTCCTGGGGTTGTCTGCCCTGCCTATAGGGATGTCTCTAGTGCCCTCAGGAGGCCCCCTGCTTGAGACACTGTTTACTGTGGTAGTCAATGAGATCCTCCTGAGAAGTGCATAAACGTAACCTCTGGAATGATCTCCTGACTCACTCTGAAATCTCTTAGCCATAAAAACTCATTTGTACAATATATTTTAAGTTAATTTTTGTATAAGGTGTGAGTTATGAATCAAGGTTCATTTCTTTTTTGCATATGTTTACCCAACTATTTCATCATCATTTGTTGAAAACATTATCTTTTTCTCCACTGAATTGCTTTGTGTCTTTGTTAAAAATCAGTTGACTGCACTTGTCTAGGTCTGTTTCTGCACTTTTATCCTATGCCATAGATATTTATGTCTATCTTTACATCAATACCACACTGTTTTGATTATTGTAGCTTTATAATAAGTATTCAAATCAGGTAGCAGAAGTCCTCTAACCTTGTTATATTTTTTTAAAAAATTTGGGGCTGTTCTATTTCCTTAACATTTCCAAATACATTTTAGAGACATCTTGTCAATATCTACAAAAATCTCTCCATGGTGCTTGCAGGCCAGTGGCACTTTGTGGCTGTCCGTGGTGTGCGGGTGAGCCTGTCTTCACAAGGAGGCCCCGGGACGAGAACCCAGGTCCTCCCATATGGTAGACAGGAGCCTAACTGATTGAGCCATAGCTGTTTCCCCTTGCAAAGATTTTGACTGGGATATTGCTGAATCTATAGATCAGTTTGAGGAGAACTGATTGCTTAACAATACTGGATCTTCCAATCCTTGAACACAGTTTATTGTTCCATTTATTTAGGTCTTATTTTGATTTTGTTCATCAGTGTTTTGTAATTTTTAGCATATAGATTATGCACAGATCTTGTTAGGTTTATACCTAAGTATTTCCTTTCTTTGGCAAATGGTCTAAACATATTGCAAATAGTACTTTTAAAAAATAAATTTGAATTATTATTATCATTGTTAGTATATCAAAATAGAATTGATTTTTATATATTGACCTTGTATCCTGTGACCTTGCTAAATTCATTTATTAGTTCTAGGAGCTATATTTTTTGTAGATCCCTTGGGATTTTCTACATAGAGAGTCATGTTTTCTGTGAATGGAGGGATTTTTATTTTTTTCTTTGCAATCTGTACGTCTTTTATTTCTTTTATTTCTTTTTTTTTTCCCTTTCCTTTGTGCACTGGCAATAACTTCCAGTATGATGTTGAATAAGAGTGATAAGGGAAGACATCCTTGACTTGTTCCTTATCTTAGGGCAAAAGTATTTCATCTTACACCATAAAAGTTGATGTTATTTGTAAGTTTTTTTAGGTGCCCTTTATCAAGTTAAGGAAGTTCTCTTAAATTCCTAGTTGACTTATAATTTTTTTTAGACTGTGAATGCTCGTATTTTATCAAATGCCTTTTCTATATATATTGAGATAATCACATGGTTTTTCTTCTTTAGCCTTTTAATATGGTGATTTACATTGATTGCAAGGTTGAACTAGCTTTACATTCCTGGAATAAAACTCACATGGTCATGATGTATTATCCTTTTCATATGTTATTAGAATTGATTTGCTAATATTTTGTTGATAATATTTGTATCTACTTTCATGAAGGATATTGGTCTGTACAATTTTTCCTTATAACATCCCTGTCTTATCTTTGAACCACAAAGTGCTTTGGGAATATTAATTTCTTTTCTATATTCTGGAGGAAATTTGGTAGAGTTGGTATTATTTCTCCCTTAAGTGTCTGCACAGCATATAACTTGGTCTTTTTTCTCTTTAATCCAAACTGACAATCTCCATCTTTTATTTAATGTGTTTAGACCATTTACATTTTTTAAAAAATAGACTTTTTTTTTTTTGAGAGCAGTTTGGATTTATAGCAAAACCCCACAGGAAGTACAGTTATCACATTGCTCCTCCTCTGTGGTTTATTTGTTACAAATGATGAGCCATCATTGATATATGATGATTAACTAGAGTCCATAGTTCTCAAATGCACCATGTCCTGTATCTGCCATTATAGCATCATGCAGAATATTTTCACAGCCCTAAAAATGCCTTAGGCTTTACCTTTTCATCCCTACCCCTTTTCCCTGAACTCCTAGCAAGCACTCATCTGTTTACTGCTTCTATAGTTTTGCCTCTTTCAGAATGTCATGTAGTTGGAAATATAATCTTTCAGACTGGCTTCTTTCCCTTAGCAATATGCATTGAAGGTTCCTCTGTATCTTTCATGGCTTGATAGCTCATTTCTTTTTATCACCAAATAATATTCTGTTGTCTGGAAAGACCACAGTTTTTAAAGAATCCATTCACTTGTTGAAGGACATCTTGGATGCTATCAGACCATTTCCAATTTAATATAATTATTGACATGTTTGGATGTAGGTCCAAATTTTACTGTTTCCTGTTTGTTTGCTAAATTCTTTTTTTCTTCTGTTCCTCTTTTCCTGTCTTCTTCTGGATTATATGGATTTTTTTGTTGCTGTTTATTTTTACTTTTTTTTTTGTATTTTCTTTTTTTGTTTATTTTTATATTAAATTTTTTGTATACTACATTTTAATCTGTTGGCATTTGATTTTTTAAGTAATTACACTGTAATAGTTAACCTTTCAATGTCCTTAGTTGCCTTTTTTATTTTGTCCAAAATTTTTAGTCATAATCAGTGGCAGAGATAGTCAGTTTTGGCTGCCCCAGTATTGCCCTTTCAAAAGTGCCTTTTTAATATTCTCCTTCATCTGTGTTTCTAGAGATCTATTTTATTTTATTTTATTTTTAATTTTTAAAATAAATGGATGTGGATTCTAATGTGGTGTTTGTTTTCCTCTTCAGGAAAATTCTGTATAGTTTCTGTAGGTGCTGTCTCCAGACATCCTTGCATCTTTTTATCAGTTCAGAGTCCATTCCTGGGTTCCTGTGTGTTTTGCTGCTGAAGGTTCTAGGCACTGGGGCCTCCTGCTGGTGCGGGGAGCCAGAAATGCCTCCTACCCAGTCCCCCACCCAGGTAGCTTGTGGCCAGGGACAGGCTTCTGTAAGTATATAAAGTCAGAGCTTCTTTGCCACAATGTGGAACAAATTCTGAGTTATAATTTATATTCCAAAACTCTTCATGGGATTATTAAGTACAGGCAGAGGCTTTGATTGCAAGCTGCTGCTGCTTTTATGACACTTCCCCACCGCCCAAAATTTCATCCCCCACCCCGGCATACTTCCTTAACAATCTGTTCACACCCTCTTCCTGACCTATGGTCATTTTCTTCCTTCTACTTTCTTTGGGTTTACTCTTCTTGAATTGTATGACTAACTCATATTTTCGTTCCCTCTTATTTTTTTTAAGTAAATGAATTTATCAGGAACTATATTGGGCTTATCCCATAACCTAAGGTATTAGAACTCTTACTTTCATTTAGTTCTAAATATTTAAAACAATTTCCATTGTGTCTTTACTGTGATTTGTACTTCTAAAACATGAGTAATTTACCAGTGCCATTTAAAAAAAAATCTTGTACTTTCGTTCTATGACCTTTTAATTGTCAATTTCTAATTTAATTGCACTGGTATAATGATTTTTGCTGACATTTGATTCCTGAAATTTTTTGAGACTTCTGTTACATTCTACTCTCATATTGGTTATTTATAAATATTCCTTATTTTTTTGAAAATAATGCATACTTTCTATTTATGGAGCGCATGATTCTTATGTATCTATTAGATCAAGCTTGCTACAGTGTTGTTTAGATCTTCTATATCCTTTGTAATTTCTATGTGTAGGATCAGGCTCTGATATAGTGAGTTAAAGTCTCCCCCTCTGATTATAGATTTGTGGGTTTCTTCTTGTAATTCTGTCAGATTTTGCTTTATGTGTTTTGAGGCTATGTTGCTATGCCTCTAATTCAAGGCAGTTAGAGCTGCTTCTGAGTCATTCCCTTTTATCATACACGGTATTTTTCTTTATTCCATAAATACTTCTTGCCTTGAATTCAATTTTATCTGTTACTGATATTGCTATACCAGTTTTGTTTTTGTTGTTGTTGTACCAGTTTTCAGTTGTATCTGTTTTCAGCCTTTCTGGGTCATTTACTTTGTGTCTCTTGTAAGCAACATATTCCTAGATTAAGAAAAAATCCAATCTTTAGGCTCTGTCTTCTAATTAGTAACTTAAATCTGTTTATGTTATGAAAATTGTTATGCTTCGTTTAGACTTATTTTGTGTTTTTTCGCTTTGGTTTTTCTTTGCTTTTCTCCAATCCCCTTTCTACTTTATATTTGTTTAATAATGTTTTTATCACTGCCCTCTGGTGATTTGGAGATCATAGATTTTATTTCTATTCTTTAAATGATTATCCTCATTTTTGTAAAATGTATTTTGAAGCTCAAATTGTAGAAAATCACAAAAGGACAAAACAATCATCAGTATTCCTTCCACCAGAAATTAATCACATACTATCTTGACATATTTGCTTCCAGGAAATCATTCTATTGCCTTTATGAGAAAGAAACATGCTTATCATCAAGACTTTGAACAAGGCATAAATGTACAATGAAGAAAGTTTTTAAAACATCACCTAAATCCCAATATATAGGCAAACATAATTCCAGACACTATAGATGCATATATACACATAGATGACACTGTAGATACCAAGACAGGTATTTACTTTTACATGAAGATATTGTTTTAAAATACAAAGAATTACGTTTAATTTTACTAGAACTTAAGAGGAGAAATGTAACTGTAATGAAACTGAAAAGATTGTGAATGTCAAGTACTTCAAGTATTTTTTTTCATTTAAAAATTTTTTTAGGAGGTACTGGAGATTGAACCCAGGACCTCGTACATGGGAAGCAGGTGCTTAACCACTTGAGCTGCACTCACTCCCCAAGTATTTTTAAAAAGATGTAAACAAAATTATTTCTTAGAACTTTTATTAAAATAAAAAAGAGATATTATGGAAAATATTAGAAGTTTATAGTTATTATTTTTTAAAAGCAATTGGTTTCAATTTGTTTAAATGTTTTAAATCTTTTCTTTCCTATCTTCTTTCTTTTTTTGTTGTTCTTAAAGTGATTCTGCTTTTTTTTGGTCTTTATTTATTTTTTTAATATTACATTAAAAAAATTGGGTTCCCATTCACCCCACTCCTCCCCGCATAGCAACCATCTCCTCCATCATCATGAGATGCTCCGGTCCGGCGGGGGCGAGTCCAGGGACCTGTGGGAAAAAGCAGGGTGGGGCAGGAGTCGAGAGAAGAATGGAAACAAGACAGGATTCTGATCAAGTCTCGTTTATTGGGGGTAAAACACGGGGATATATAGAGAGGGAAGGGAACATGTACATAGGTGATAGGCTGGTCTTGTGGGTGGCAGACGTCCAAGGAGGGGATTGGCTGACAGTTCGCACCGGGACTGCAGAGTTTCGTGCCTTGCGCATGCATGTTGCTGGGGTCACCTGAGTAGTGGCAGGAGGGGGAGAACAAAGAAGCAGGGAGGAGAAGAATAAGGAAACGACAGGGCAGATTTGTGAACTCCGCCATGTTGTGAGATCCGCCATGTTGTGGGAGGCTGTAGATAGGTCTCACAGCAGGTGGCTCCCTACAATGAGACATTCATTGCATTTGGTGAATACATCTCTGAGCACCGCTGCATCTCATGGTCAATGGTCCACATCATAGCCCACACTCTCCCACAGTCCACCCAGTGGGCCATGGGAGGACATACAATGTCCGGTAACTGTCCCTGCAGCACCACCCAGGACAACTCCAAGTCCCGAAAACACCTCCACATCTCATCTCTTCCTCCCATTCCCCACACCCAGTAGTCACCATGGCCACTTTCTCCACACCAATGCCACATTTTCTGCGATTACTAATCACAATAGTTCATGAATAGAATATCAGTAAGTCCACTCTAATCCATACTCTATTCCTCCGTCCTGTGGACCTTGGAATGGTTGTGTCCACTCCACATCCATATCAAGAGGGGGCTTAGATTCCACATGGATGCTGGATGCAATCCTCCTGCTCTCAGTTGTAGGCACTTTTGGCTCCCCGGTGTGCTGGTTGACCTTCTTCAACTCCATGTTAGCTGAGTGGGGTAAGTCCATCAAACCATAGTGTAGGAGCTGAAGTCTGTTGAGGCTCAGGGCCTGGCTATCATATGGTCAGTCCAGAGATTCAGATCCCCTGGGTGTATATTAAACTCCAGCATCAACTACAGTTCTGGTAAAAGTAACAGGAGAGGCTTGTGAAAAAAGATCACATCTGAGTCCAGCTCCATCACACAGAAACACCAACTCCAAAGAAGGGACAACTGACATGGTACTGAACTCCATCTGCCATGACCATAGAACCTGTGGGTCTTTGTAGCCCTCAGATGAACCAATACCCGGGGTTGTATATACTTTATCTGTCTCTGGGACTCTGCTGAGGTGTGCATGAGGGCAACCCCTCTGATAACCTTCTGGCTCTTTTTGGAGACTCATAGCCATATAAACTCATTTGTCCTTTCCATTTCCCCCTTGATTCAGGTCAAAAAGCAATTTTAACTCCTGGTATTATATGTAGACTGGGATATACTGCTGGTCCGAGGTGACCCTTTTATTCAAGGTCTTTTTCTAGTTACATCATCAGCTGGTACTTGGTAGTAATCCCTCTGTGCCAGGGAGGCTCATCCCCTGGAGTCATGTCCCATGCTGGGGGGAAGGCAACACATTTACATGCTGAGTTTGGCTTTGAGACTGGCCACATTTGAGCAACAGGGAGGCTCTGAGGAGGTAACTCTTAGGCACCCTGCAGCCTTAGGCCTTATTCTTATTTCAGGTGTACAGGCTCACAAGCATAGTCATTAGTGTCAAGGGCTCATTGTTGGACCTTCATTCTTTTTTGGTCTTTGCTGTTGCACTTGGGGGATTGTTGCTGTTCCTTTAGGGACTGTGATAGAGCTCCCCTGGCTAGGAACTTAGCACTCCCTCAGTTGTTGTTTTTAATTGTATCCACTATGAAAATATCCAAACATTTTTATGTACCCTGGGTATATGCCCTGGAGAACTCCCTGCCAACCATGTGTCTGCTGTCAATAACATCCCACACCAGTATTCCTCCACTGCCATTGCTGAGCCTCTCTGTGATCCAAAGCTTCCTTAAAAGTGAAGCCCATCTCCCAGGTACAGCGGCGGGGACTGGGAGGGAGTGAGGGTTCAACAGTGAGCCCCTGATGCTAATGACTATGCTTGTGAGCTGATAAACCTAAAATAAGAACAAGGCCTAGAGCAACATTGTGCCTGGGAATTTCCTCCTGTCAGCCTTCATGTTACTCAAATGTGGCCACTCTCGAAGCCAAGCTCAGCATGTAAATGCAATGCCTTCCCCCCAGCGTGGGACATGACACCCGGGGATGAGCCTCCCTGGCAACGAGGGACCACTATCAACTACCAACTGATGATGCAACTGGAAAATGACCTTATATGGAAGGTTCAATGCGGATCAGCAGAATATCCCTGTCTACATAAAATAACATGACTTTAAAATGCTGTTTGACCTAAAGTAAGGGGGAAATGGAAAGGAGAAATGAGTTTATATGGCTACGAGTTTCTAAAAAAGAGTCTGGAGGCTGGCAGAAGGATTGCCCTCATGCACAACTGAGCAGAGTCAGAGAGACAGATAAAGCAGATACAACCCCCAGATATTGGTTCCTTTGAGGGCTAAAGAGACCCATGGGAGTTATGGTCATGGCCGATGGGGTTAACTACCAGGGCAGATGGCCCCTCTTTGGAAATGGTGTTTATGTGTGATGAATCTGGACTCAGATGGGATCTCCCTTCATAAGACTTTCATGCTAATGTGCTGGAGGTGCAGTTAATGTTGGGGTTTAAGATATATTTAGGGGATTTGAATCTCTGGACTGACAATGTGATAGCCAGGTCCTGAGCCTCAACAGACTCCAGCACCTACAATCTGATTTATTGGACTTACACACTCAGCTAAGATGGAGTTGAAGAAGGACAACCGCCACACCATGGAGCCTAGAGTGATTACAGCTGAAAATGGGAGGATTGCATCCAGCATCCATGTGGAATCTGAGCCTCCTCTTGACATAGAGGTGCAATGGACACAACCAATCCAATGTCCACATAGAAGAGGTGGCATTGGATTGGGAAAAGTGGACATGGTGGACGATGGGTATGGGGAAAGGCAGGAAGAGATGAGAGGTGGAGGCGTCTTTGGGACATGGAGCTGCCCTGGATGGTGCTTCAGAGGTAATCACCGGACATTGTAAATCCTCACAGGGCCCACTGGATGGAATGGAGGAGGGTATGGGCCATGATGTGGACCATTGTCTATGAGGTGCAGAGGTGCCCAAAGATGTACTTACCAAATCCAATGGATGTGTCATGATGATGGGAACGAGTGTTGTTGGGGGGGAGAGGGGGGGTGGGGGGGTGGAGTTGAATGGGACCTCACATATATATTTTTAATGTAATATTATTACAAAGTCAATAAAAAAAAAAAAGAATAGCACAATGACCATTATGACTGAAAAAAAAAAAAAAAGTGAAGCCCAATATATTGCCAGGTTCCCTTAATAGTTAAATGGAATATAGCGATGAATTTAAAGGTTAGATTTAAAGGTTTCCTCATTTGGAAAAATTACAGTAAAAATAAATTGGGGTATCAAGAAATTTAAAAATGAAAAAGCTTTGTTTTTGATGTTTTGCCTTCCATCACTGCACTAAGTGTTGCCCTGTATGCAAATTGGCAAGGCAACTACTTCTGTCTTTTCCTTAGTGTCTATGTCCTATCTTTTTCTTTTCTTTTTTCTAATTAGTAAGCTTATCTTCACAAGAGTCTTAGATCACAGTAATTCATATCTACAATACACAGTACTCCCTCATATCCAACATAAAACCTTTTCCCTTTCACAGCTATAATCTTTTTACATATTCATACTATATTTACTGAAACTGATGTACAGATATTGAGACAATAGCTTTCAAACAAGGTAACATTTGTGTTTACATTGTGGTTTATATTTTAGACTACACAATTTTCTAAATTTTTAGTTGACTTATGTTTTACATTATGATTTATATTTTAGCCTATCAGCCCCTATATATTTTTGGTGTAATTTATGTCTTATATCCATCATTGCATACTCTTGTGAAACACTTCTATTGCCCACACAGTTACATTGGTTCCATCTATTCAATACCTCTTTCCTCCTCCCCTTAGGGCCCACAGTGACAGTCAATCTTCATTGCTTTAAGGACCATGTTCAGAGATACTTGCAACAGTGTTGAGGGCTTGACATGCTCAACTGCCCTAATGCACTGGGAGCCACCATTTCTCTTGAGAGATACATTTCCCTCTATTTGAGAACATTAGTCCTCCCCAGGATGTGGGTATACATTCACTCTCATTATATGGGTTTCTACCCAATGATATAACCCACTCTGGCAAAATGAGCATTCACATATTCCCTAGGAGTCTGTCCTGCATCAGATTATCCCCTTTAAGCATCTTAAACAGGTAACTTTCCTTATTATATTTTTGAAAATGTTTTCTCGGCATTATTCTCTCAACCAAATACCTGACAATCTCCTATGTTCATATATTGCCTCACTCTCCCCCCCAATTTCTTGGGCAATATTACTCATCCTCCCATCCCTAGCCACCCTCAAGCCTGCAAAGTCCCACCCAAAGGTAACCCTATACCTCCATTTTATCCCTTCCTTGTACAAATACTTACCTCCAGCTTATCATAGATTTCACCCATGTAGGTGTCAGCTTACATCCTTCCTTTACCCCCCAATTTCCTGTAAGCCTATCATCCAGCCTCTAGCTCTCTGAGGCAGCTTGGTTTACTTATTTCATATCATTGAGGTCATGTAGTATTTGTCCTTCAATGCCTGGGTTGCTTCATTCAACATAAGGTTCTCAAGATCCATCCATGTTATTGTGTGTGTTTGTAGTGTATTTGTTCTTAAAGCTGAGTAGTATTCCATTGTATGTATATAGCACATTTTATTTATCCATTCATCTGTTGATGGGCATTTGGGTTGATTCCAACTTTTGGCAATAGTGAACAATGCTCCTATGAACATTGGTGAGCATATATTGGTTTGTGTCCTTGTTTTCAGTTCTATTGGGTATATACCCAGCCGTGGAATTGCTGGGTCATATGGCAAATCTATGGCTAGTTTTTTGAGAAACTGCCAAACTCTCCTTCAGAATGGTTGGTTCCTTCTGCATTCCCACCAGCAGTGGATGAGTGTTCCCATTCCTCCAAATCTCTCCAACATTTGTAGTCTTCTGTTTTTTTCAGAGCTGCCAGTCTTATGGAAGTAAGATGGTATCTCATTGCAGTTTTGATTTGCATTTGCCTGATAGCTAGAGATTTGGAGCATTTTTTCATGTGCTTTTTTGCCATTTGTATTTCTCTTTAGAGAAGTGTCTGTTTAAATCTTTTTCCCATTTTTTAAAATGGGTTGTTTGTCTTTTTATTTTCAAGATATAGGAGTTCTTTTTATATGCAGGTTATAAGTCTCCTATCCAATATATGGTTACCAAATATTTTCTCCCATTGTGTAGGCTCTCTTTTCACTTTCTTGACAAACTCCTTTGATGTGCAAAAGGCTTTAATTTTGAGGAGGCCCCATTTATCTATTTGTTCTTTTGCTGCTTGTGCTTTTGGTGTGAAGTTCATGAAGCCATTTCCTATTACAAGTTCTTGTATATGCTTCCCTATACTGTTTTCCAAAGTATTTATGGACTTGGCTCTTACATTTAGGTCTTTGACCCATCTTGAGTTGATTTTTGTATAAGGTGTGAGATGGTAATCCTCTTTCATTCTTTTCCATATGGATATCTAGTTCTCCAGGCACCATTTGTTGAACAGGCCATTCTCTCCCAGTTGAGAGGGTTTGGTGGCTTTATCGAATATTATATGAGGATCCATGTCAGAACTCTCAATTCGGTTCCATTGGTCTGGGTGTCTCTCCTTGTGCCAATACCATGCTGTTTTCACTACTGTAGCTTTGTATGTTTTGAAGTCAGGTAGTTTGATTCCTCCAATTTCGTTTTCCTTCTTCAATATGTCTTTGGCTATTTGGGACCTCTTTCCTTTCCAAATAAAATTCATAGCTAGTTTTTCTAGTTCCTTAAAGAATGCTGTGTTGATTTTTATTGGGATTGCATTGAAAGTGTAGATCAGTTTTGGAAGGATAGACATCTTAATAATATTTAGTCTCCCCATCCATGAACAGGGAATATTCTTCCCTTTATTTAGGTCTTCTTTGATTTTCTTGAACAGTGTTGTGTAGTTCTCTGTGTATAAGTTTTTTTACATCTTTAAATTTATTCCTAGATATTTGATTTTTTAATTTACTATTGTGAATGGTATTTGTTTCTTGATTTCCTCCTGAGTTTGCTCATTATTGGTGTTCAGAAATGCTACTTTTTTTGCGCATTGATCTTATAACCTGCAACTTTACTAAACTCATTTATGAGTTCTAGAAGCTTTGTTGTAGACCTCTCATGGTTTTCTATGTATAGGATCATGTCATCTGCAAATAACGAAATTTTGACTTCTTCCTTTCCAATTTGAATGCCTTTTATATCTGGTTCTTGCCTCAGTGCTCAAGCAAGTACTTCTAAGACAATGTCAAATAGAAGAGGTGATAGTGGGCATCCTTGTCTTGTTCCTGATCTTAGAGGGAAGGATTTTAGGATTTCACCATTATACATGATGTTGGTTGTGGGTTTTTCATATATACTCTTTATCATGTTCAGAAAAATTCTTGTATTTCTATCTTTTGCAGTGTTTTTTTAATCAAGAAAGGGTGCTGTATTTTGTCAAATGCTTTTTCTGCATCTATAGGTATAATCATGCAATTTTTTTACTTCAATCTATTTATATGGTGTATTACATTGATTGATTTTCTTATGTTGAACCATCCTTGCATACTGGGAATGAACCCCACTTGGTCATAGTGTATAATTCATTTAATGTGTTGTTGAATACTGTTAGCAGGTTATTTTGTCGAGGATTTTTGTATCTAGTTTCATTGGAGAAATTGATCTGTAATTTTCCTTTCTTGTGGTGTCTTTGTTTGGTTTGGTACTAGGGTAATGTTGGCATCATAGAATGAGTTAGGTAATGTTCCTTCTCTTTTGATTTTTTGGAAGAGTTTCAGCAGGATTGGTGTTAGTTCTTTTCACCTGTGAAGCCATCTGGCCCTGGGCTCTTCTTAGTTGGAGGTTTTTAATGAGTTGTGATTGGTTTGTTGAGATCATCACTTTCTTCTTTCATCAATATAGGCTGCTTATGTGTTTCTAGGAATTTGTCCATTTCCTCTGAATTGTCACTTTTGTTGGAATATGGTTTTTCAAAGTATTCTCTTAAGATAGTCTTTATTTCTGTGGGGTCAGTGGTGATATCTCTTTTCTCCTTTCTTATTTTGTGTATTTGCATCTTCTCCCTTTTTTTCCTTGTTAGTCTAGCTAAGGGTTTGTCAATTTTATTGATCTTCTCAAAGAACCAGCTCTTGGGTTTGTTTATCTTTTCAAGTGCTTTCTTATTTTCTATTTCATTTAGTTCTGCTCTTATCTTTGTTATTTCTTTCTTTCTACTTTGTGTGGTGTTGCTTTGTTGTTTTTTTTACTAATTCCTCCAAATGTGCAGTCAGTTCTTCTATTTTTGCTCTTTCTTCTTTTTTGATATATGAATTTATGGCTATAAATTTCCCTCTCAGTACTGCTTTTGCTGCATCCCATAAGTTTTTGTATGTTGTGTTATCATTTTCATTATTTTCAAGGTAGTTCTTAATTTCTTTTGAGATTTCCTCTTTGACCCACTGTTTTTCTAAGAGTGTGCTGTTTAATTTCCATATCTTGGTGTGAAATCTGGCCCTCTGGCCCCTGCAGATTTCCAGCTTCACTCCACTGTGGTCAGAGATATTATTTTGTATGATTTTGATCTTTCTGAGTGCATTGAGCCTTTCTTTGTGACCTAGCATATTGTCTATCTTGAAGAATGATCCATGTGCACTTGAGAAAAATGTATATCCTGCTGTATTCAGTGTAATGATGTGTATATGTCTATTAGATCCAGCTCCTCTAATATGCTTTTCAAAGTTTTTGTTTCTTTAGTGATTCTCTTTTGAGATGTTCTGTCCAAAGTTGATAGTGGTGTATTAAAATCTCCTACTATAATTGTAGAGGCATCTATTCTTTCACTTAGTTTTTTCAGTGTTTGCCTCACATATTTGGAGGCGCCCTTGTTAGGAGCATAAATATTTATGATTGTTCATTTTTCTTGAGAGATTGTCCCTTTCACTAATATGTAGTATCCTTTTTTGTCTCTCACAATGGTTTCGCATTTAAAATCTATTTTGCCTGATATTAATGTAGCTACTCCTGCCTTTTTTTGATTATTGTTTGCTTGTAAGATTATTTTCCAACCATTCACTTTCAACAACCATGAATCCCTGGGTATAGGATGTGTTTCTTGTAGACAGCCTATAGATGGTTCATATTTCCTTTTCCAATATCCCAGTCTGAATATTTTGATAGGTGAGTTTAATCCATTGACATTCAGTGTTATTACTTTCAAGGAATTATTTATGTTAGCCATATTTTGATTGGAATTGTGTTTGTCATATTTTGTTTTTTTTTTCCTTCTCCTTTTTCTTTTTTGTTGCTCTTACACTCTCCTCCAACTCTGCCTCTCCTGTTTTTTCCTTTCTTCCCACAGAACTCCCTTTAGTATTTCTTGAAAGGCAGGTTTCTTGTTGGCATACTCTTTTAATTTCTATTTATCTGTGTATATTTTGAGCTCTCCATGATTTTTGAATGCTAGTTTAGTTGGGTAGAGTATTCTTGCTTGGAAATTTTTTTCTTTTAGTACCTTGACTATATCATACCACTGCCTTCTTGCCTCCATGGTTTCAGATGAGAAATCAGCACTTACTCTTATGGAGCCTCCCTTGTAGGTGATGGTTTTCTTTTCTCTTGCTGCTTTTAGAATTTTCTCTTTGTCTTGAGCATTTGATAATTTGACAAGTATATGTCTCAGGGTGGGCCTTTTGGGATTTATGGTGTTTGGGGTGCATTATGCTTCCTGAACATGTACATCCATCTCTCTCAGTAGATTTGGGATGTTTTCAGCCATTATTTCCTCCAACACCCCTTCTGTCCCCTTTCCCTTCTCTTCTCCTTCTGGGATGCCTGTAAAATATGTAAGTTTGTGTGTTTTGCATTGTCATTCAGGGCCTTTATTCCTCGCTGGATTTTTTCTATCTTTTTATCGATCAATCCTACTATCTGTTTGATTTCAGATGTCCTGTCTTCCACATCACTAATTCTCTGCTCTGCCTCTTCTAATCTGCTGTTATTTGCTGAGAGTGTATTTTTGATTTCTTGAACTGTGGTGTTCATCCCCACCATATCTCTTATCTTTTTGCATATGTCAGCAATTTCCTCTCCAAGTGTTTTTTTCATATTGTTAATCTCTTCCTTTACTTCATTAAGTTGGTCTCTAATATATGTTTTGAGATCTTTAATTACTTATCTGTTGTTCTGCCCCTCTTCCTGGTTTTTAGTTTGTTCATTGGATTCAGCCATGTTTTCCTGATTATTGGTTTGGTTTGTAGCTTTTGTTGTTGTCTAGTCATCTTTTTATCTTGACGGGTTTAATCATTTCCTTAGCTTCTTTGTCTAGTCTTGGGATTAATTAGTTGTTGTTCTTGTGTAAATGTTATGTCTTCTCTTTGTCACTTTGTTGTTCTTTCTCTATTTTCTTGTTACTGGCTAAATTCACTTTGAAGGAAAATATTAGGGCCAGGGAAACAAAATGAATAAGAAAAGAAAATATGTAAAGTAGTATTGGTAGTAAATGTTAACAGAGCAACAATATGAGATCTGGGAGAATGGATATATATATTATATTTTTTAATTATTTATTTATTATTATTATTTTAAATTACATTAAAAAAAAAATGAGGTCCCATTCAACCCCACCGCACCTGCCCCCCACTCCCCCCACAGCAACACTCTCTCCCATCATCATGACACATCCATTGCACCTGGTAAGTTCATCTCTGAGCATCACTGCACCCCATAGTCAATGGTCCACATCATAGCCCAGACTCTCTCACGTTCCATCCAGTGGGCCCTGGGGGGATCTACAGTGTCCCGTAATTGTCCGTGAAGCACTATCCAGGACAACTCCAAGTCCCAAAATCGCCTCCACATCTCATCTCTTCCTCCCGTTCCCCACACCCAGCAGCCCCCATGGCTACCGTTCCCACACCCATTCCACATTTTCTCTGTGGACATTGGATTGGTTGTGTCCATTGCACACCTATGTCAAGTGAGGGCTTAGATTCCACATGGGTACTGGATGCACTCCTCCTGCTTCTAGTTGTAGACACTCTAGGCTCCATGTTGTGGTGGTTGACCTTCTTCAATTCCATGTTAGCTGAGTGGAGTAAGTCCAATAAATCAAAGTATAGGAGCTGAAGTCTGTTGAGGCTCTGGGCCTGGGTGTCATATTATCAGTCCAGAGATTCAAATCCCCTACATATATCTTAAACCCAGCACCAACTACAATTCCAATAAAGTAGCGTGCAAGTCTTGTGAAAAGAGATCCCCTCTGAGTCCAATTCCATCACACAGAAACACCAGCTCCAAAGAAGGGCCATCTGTCATGGCAGTGAACCCCTTCTGCCATGACCATAGAACCCGTGGGTCTCTTTATCCCTCAAAAGAACCAATACCTGGGGTTGTATCTACCTTATCTGTCTCTTAGACTCTGTTCAGTTGTACATAGGGGTATTCCTTCTGACAACCTCCAGACTCTTTTTGAGAGACTCACAGCCTTATAATCTCATTTCTCCTTTCCATTTCCCCCTTACATTAGGTCAAACCACTTCCCAAAGTCATGTTATTATATGTAGACAGGTATATTCTGCTTTTCCGCATTGAATCTTTAATTCAAGGTCATTTTCTAGTTGCTTCTTCAGCTGGTATGTGGTAGTGATCCCTCGGTGCCAGGGAGGCTCATCCCCGGGTGTTGTGTCCCATGCTGGGGGGAATGCATCGCATCTACACGCTGAGTTTGGCTGTGAGAGTGGCCACATTTGAGTAACATGAAGGCTGTCAGGAGGAAACCCCCAGGCACAATGCTACTCTAGGCCTTGTTCTTATTGCAGGTGTATAGGCTCAAAAGTGTAGCCATTAGTATCAAGAGCCCACTGTTGGGCCCTCCTTCCTTCCTGGTTCTTGCCGTTGCACCTGGAGGATTGCCACTGCTGGGAGAATGGATATTAGACTCAGGTAAGTTGTGTAGAGTTATAGCAGTAAGTAGAGTACCTATAATGAGACAGTCAACTGAATATGGGGAGGAATATAATATGAATTAAAAAGCCAGTTTTTTCATGAGCGAGGGAAAGAGAAAAGAAAGACAATAATATGAAGAGTGGATAAAAGACAGAAAACAGAACAAAGGCATTAGAAATTAAAAGTCAGACAATTTGGGGGCCAAGGAAAGGGAGGTGGAATGTAAGAGAGACAGTGGATGATGGAGGATAGTAAGATGTGGGGAAAAGGGGATAGTGTAGGTGGCCAAAATCAATTCACACAGAAAAGAGGACATGGAGGATGAGGAAACATAACAAATGTGAAGCACTCCCTGCAGCACCTATTATATAAATAAAATAAAATAAAATAAGAGGAAAAAGAGAGAAAAGAAAAAAGAGAGAAGAAAAAATGGGGGTGGGCAACAAAAAGGAAGGGAAAGAAGCAAGAGAAAGAAAAGGAGAAAAAACCTCAAGAAATGAAAAAGACCTTGGGGGATAAAATGAGAGAAATGACCTGGATATAATGCAATATTAGCAACCAAGACAAAAAAAAAAAGAAAAAAAGAAAAAGAACCCCACAAATGCCGAGGGATAGGATAATCAAGGACCTCAGATGGACCTCAGGGTGTGGTGGATTCTGGGATGGGATGTCTGTGATATTGCAGACTCAAAGTGTGTGAGTCTCTGGAGCGTGGGCCACCAGGGTTTAGGGGACATAGACCTGGGAACCACGCATCCGGTTAAAAGGGGCCTGGGAGCACCGTAACGCACCACAGCCTTCAGGGATCCCCGCAGCTGGGCACCAGCTCTAGGGGGTGGGGTCCCGCCCACAAACTCTGACTTCCGTGTCAGAAACCCAAAATTCCACCTCTCACAAGAATCTCTTCTGTCACTGTCTCACCAAATCGACATTCAGACACCTCCTGCCCTGAAAGTCCCCAAAACAGCCTGTTGGGGGCGCGTCTGCACTACAAATAGTTCAGGGCCACTGTGGATGGGCTGCCAGCCCTAGGTGGAGGAGTTCCTCCTAAGAATTCTGACCTCCATGTCAGAAACCGAAAGTTCCACCTCTTGCAAGAATCTCTTCTGTCACTGTCTCACCAAATCGACATCCAGACTCCTCCAGCCCTGTGAGCCCCCGAAACAACCCGCTCAGAGTTTGGGGAACCCCCACAGGACAAAGATCCCAGGGATCTCTTTGGTCGGATGTGTGAAGATTTTTCTCTCAACTTTGAAGTTTAATAACTTAATTAGATTGTACCTTGTGTTAAAATTTGCTTATTCACCCCACTCAGCCAACATGGAGTTGAAAAAGGCCAACCACCACACCATGGAGCCAAGAGTGCCTACAACTGAAATCAGGAGGACTGCATCCAGTATCCATGTGGAATCTAAGCCCCCTCTTGATATGGATGTGGAGTGGACACAACCAATTCAAGGTCCACAGGATGAAGGAATAGAATATGGATGAGAGTGGACTTACTGATATTCTATTCATGAACTATTGTGATTAGTAATCGAAGAAAATGTGGCATTGGTGTGGAGAAAGTGGCCATGGTGGCTGCTGGGTGTGGGGAATGGGAGGAAGAGATGAGATGTGGAGGCATTTTCGGGACTTGGAGTTGTCCTTGGTGCTGGAGGGACAATTACTGGACATTGTATGTCCTCCCATGGCCCACTGGATGGAACGTGGGAGAGTGTGGGCTATGATGTGGACCATTGACCATGAGGTGCAGTGGTGCTCAGAGATGTATTCACCAAATGCAATGAATGCCTCATGATGATGGAGGAGATGGTTGCTATGGGGGGAGGAGTAGGGTGAGGGGGTTGGGGAGTATATGGGGACCTCATATTTTCTGAATGTAATAAAAAAAATAAGTAAATAAAAAAATTGCTTATTCAATTTTCCTGAAACAAGCTGTGTTCTTTTTTGATTGTTTGTTTATTTTTGGCAGGTTCAGTTATATTTTCTTAATACAGGGAAAATTTATTGTATTATATCTTTGAATATTTTTGGAATTTCCTTTTCAGGTATACCAATTACAGGCACATCTCATTTTATTGCTTTACTCTGTTGCATTTCACAGGTATTTTGGTTTTTTTTCTTTTTGGTTTTGTTTTGTTTTTTACAAAATGTGGCAACCCTGCATCAGGCAAGTCTATTGGTGTCATTTCCCCAACAGCATGTATTCACTTCATGTGTCTGTGTCACATTTGGTAATTCTCACACCATTGCAAACTTTATCGTTATTATCATATCAGTTAAGATGATCTGGATGGGTGGGTGATCTTTGATGTTACTATTGTAATTATTTTCGGGCATGACAAACCACACCCATGTAAGACAGCAAATTCAGTTGATAGATGTTGTGTGTTTTGACTGCTCCATGGACCAGCCATATCCCCACCATCTCTCTCCCTCTCTTCAGGCCTCCCTAAGGAAAAGTTCCTGAACAAAATTAAAAGTGCTATTCCAGTGAACACACAAATGATAAGAAAGTGAAACAGCCTTGTTGCTGATATGGAGAAAATTTTAGTGGTCTGGAGAGTCAAACCAGCCACAACATTCCCTTCAGCCAAAGTCTAATCCAGAGAAAGGCCTCGACTCTTTTCAATTCTATGAAGGCTGAGAGAGGTGAGGAAGCTGCAGAAGAAAACTTTGAGGTTAATAGAGATTGACTCATGTGGTTTAAGGAACGAAGCCATCTCTGTAAGATAATAGTGCAAGGAGAAGCAGCAGGTGCTGATGCAGAAGCTGCAGCAAGTTATCCAGAAGATCCAGGTAAGATAATTGAGGAAGGTAGCTACACTAAGCAATCGATTTTAAATGTAGACAAAACAGTCTTCTATTGGAAGAGTATGCCATTTAGGACTTTCAAAGCTAGAGAGAAACAGTTATTGCCTGGCCTCAAAGTTTTAAAGCTTCAAAGGACAGGGTGATTCTCTTATAGGGGCTAATGCGGCTGGTGACTTTAAGTTGAAGCCAATGCTTATCTACTATTCTGAAAATCCTAGAGCATTTAAGAATTATGCTAAATGTACACTTTCTGTGTTCTATAAATGGAACAACAAAGCCTGGACGACAGCATATCTGTTTACAGCATGGTTTTCTGCATATTTTGAACCCACTGTTAAGAACTACTGCTCAGAAAAAAAGATTCCTTTCAAAATATTACTGCTCATTGACAGAGCACTTGGTCACCCAAGAACTCTGATGGAGATGTACAATGAATTTAATGTTGTTTTCGTGCCTGCTAAAACCACAATATCCATTTTGCAGCCCATGGAGGTGGGAGTAATTTCAATCTTCACATCTTATTATTTAAGAAATACAGTTTGGAAGAAGTTGATTCCAACCCTCCTGGGTGACTTTGAGGGGTTCAAGACTTCAGTGGAGGAAATAATTGATGTCGTAGAAATGACAAGAGAAGGGAGTTAGAAATGAAGCCTGGAGTTGTGACCAAATTGCTACAATCACATGATTAAACTTTAAAGGTGGAAGAATTGCTTTTATGGAAGAGCAAGTGAAACATCCTGAGGTTTTCTCTGCCTACATGGAGATGTATACCAGTCATGGGGGTAATACCCCAGGACTTAGGGACATTTTTCTATTTAGTAGGTGGCCCTGGAGGCTTCACTCCCATTAGAGAGTGCCAGCCCTGTTGTTCATTCTCCCAATCACCTATTTATTCTCAGCAACAATTTCCACTCTTTTAGAATGAGGAAGAGTTAAGTCAGTTATCCCGTCCACATCACGGGAGTTAGGGGCATGGTGTCCCTGTTATCTGGAAAATCCTTGTAAAATTTTTTGACCCTTCTTTCCTACCAGAGAAGTCTGAAGTTTCTTTCAGTGTGAAGGACCAGAACTTTGACCAGTCCCTCTACTTCCCGAAGTTCTCTGAAAGTGGAGGTTGATCTTTCTTTTTAACCATTTCTGTTACATCCTGCCCAAGAGTGGCTAATTTCACTGATGGTTTAACCACTAATTCCACCCCCCCCCCCCCCAATCATTCCCTCCTTTCCTCTTACTTAGACTTATTTCTAATGTTTCTGAAGTGCATTTTTTCCGGGCCTCTCTCCCTTCCTGCTCCACCCTCCCTGCAAATGGTCCTACAGGGCTGAATTCAGAATTATCAGACTCTAGGAACTGGGAGTTGGCTTTTATACTCCTGCAGAAGTCAGTTATTGATTAAAGGTCACAAAGGGACAGGGATGTAAATTCCCAGGCATTTTTGGTTTTCCACCAGTGAAGAAAAATTGGAAGCCTCACACAGAGCTGGAGATGCTGGCAGCTGTCAGGCCAGGGAAACTCAGGTGGGGGAGGGCCATCCAAAAATGCTGACAAGGGATTTGACGTCTGGGAGGAGCACCGAAGTCTGCTTCTCACGCCCACTCAGTCTGCTTCTTTACAGATTTGAGATGTGTTGATGTAAATTTTCAAGATTTTATCAACTTGCGTTTTTCTACCCCTCTTTATAGTCTCATCTTTCTTTCCCTTCAGTCATCTTTTTAAAGCTTTTTTTTTCTTCTTCTTTTCTTTGTTAGTTTATGCACCTTCGTTTGCCTGGGCAATATATACTTTTCTTTTTTTGTCGTTTTATAAACTATTGGGGCAGGGAATTTTTAAAAAAGTTTCAAACAGCCATCTTTTCCTGGTAGTCTACTCCTGAATGTTTAATATAGACAGCTTACTAAAAAAATTTTTTTAAAAACAAAATCAAAACTCTTCAGCATCTCTATTCTCCTGGGTAGGAAATGAATCTCAGCATGCTTTACCACAACAAATAGTGTATCATCCTTGTTATCATTATGTAGCATTTCACTTTCACTTTTATTGAAAAAACAGATGAAATATTTTGTCATTATTATTTTCCATTGTCAGTAACCAAAGTTGACAACATTTTACAAATTTCTGAGCTCTCACATCTCATGCTTCTCTCTGGACTCACGTTTCTTTCTCTGAGATCTTTCAGTAATGGTCTGTGGATAGCAAACTTTCCTTAGTATTCCAGCGTCTGATAATGTCATTTTTTTCTCCCTTACATGAGGAATAGTGTACCTGAGAATAGAATTCTGGATGAAAACTGCATTTTTCCTCAGTTCTTTGAGGATATTATTTCTTTGTACCTTGACATTTCTATCACTAATGAAAAATTGGCCTTCAGTGTGTTTGTGTTTTTGTTGGAAATCTCACTTTCCTCTCCATATTTTACTGCTTTACTCTGGATGCTTTGGTTTTTCTACTATGTGTGTAGGTGTATGTGTGTATGTGTGTGTATGTTTCCCTGCTTGTCATTCTGTGTGCATTTAAAATCTTAAGGCTCATACATTTCTTCTATTTTGGAAAATTCCCAGCCATCATCTCTTCCTGTATTTTTCCTCCACTTCCCCCTCTATTGTCTTTTACTGGAAGTCTTTTTTAGACAATTTTTCTTCAGTACTTTTACATTTAATTATTCCTTTACATAGAAGAGATCTTTATTTTTCTCTTCTTTTTTCGGAATGAATTCCTCAATAATTTGATTCATAAATTCTCTCTTCAATAGTGATCAGTCTGAAATTGCTGTATTGCATTACTTTTGAGTAGTTTCAAGGATAATGTTTTTCATTTATAAGATTTTAATTTTTAAAATCATATCTGCCTAAATATCCATCTTGTTTCATTTAGCCTATATGTTTCAAAATTAATTTTTAAATTTTATCCTTTTAAGATTCCTAAACATACTTGATCTGAAATAATTATCATATTGCTCTATTATTTTTATTTCAAAGGAAATGATTCATTTCTAGTTGGTGGCTTTTTGTTGGCTGCCATTCATAGAGTTGTTTTATTTCATATGTTTGTGGTTTGGCTTTGCAGACTTATCTTGAGACTCAGGCTTAGCTTGAGAAAGAGAGTCTCTCTTCCCATTTCTACTTCCTGGTCTAGTAGCCATTGAATGAATCCACCTGGCCCATCCCAGATCCCTGAGCCCAGAACTTGGTCTTCAATAGGCAGCTGAGAGCTCCCATAGCTCAGTAGTATTGGAGATTTTGCAGAATCAGATCCTGGACAAGTTCTGACTTGAGGGTTTTTCTGCTTTCTCCAACCTTCTTTGTCTCTCAGTTTCATAGGATCTGTGGCTACAGACAGCTGCCAGTCACTGTTTTTCCAGCCACTCTTCACAGGTCAGGGCCCAGCACCAACCTGGGGTCTTAGATGGTGATTCCCAGGCATGTCCCATCTCATCTGGGGCACCCCATCACTCTCACAGTGTCAGTTCCATGGTTTCAGCTGTGACCTCCACTTTGTGCTTTCCCTGTCCTTGAGATATTTATCTTTTTTTTTTTTTGAAAGTAGCTATGTATTTTACAGTTTTAAAAATTATATTGTATCTATTAGAATAGCCTGTGTTTGAAGTAGGGCAGCCTTCAGACATTAACTTACACCCCATCCTGAGTGGAGTCCTATCCAGTTTCTATTTATGTTGACATTCTTAGACAAAGTTGATGTTTTTTTGTGTGTGGATTTTTTTTGGTATGTGGCTTTGTCATTATTATGGGATGGTTGATTTCTTATAGTATTTTTTGAGAGTCTACTATGTGCTAGACACTTTACAGAGGTTATTTCCTCACCACACATAATCTTCACTTTATTTTACAAATGAGAAAACAGAAGCTCAGAAGGCAAGCCACAAAACAGACAGTAAGCAGAAAAGCAAGACTAAATGTTGGATCTCTGACTCCAGATCTGGCCTTCACTATTCCATTCTACTGTCTTCCTGCTCATTCACTCCCTCCCTCATTTATTTGAATATCCAGAGCTTGCTAGGCTCAGTGCCATTCATTTTCAGGTGGAGCCTGGATCCTGTAAATTGGCAGAAGGGCCAGGAGATGTCTTTTTTTCCAATGGCCACTTGTGTAAATTAATTTAATGTTCCCTCGCTCCAGTCCAGGCCATGCCTTGGTGGAGTTCTACAGTGTTTGCATTGAATCATAACAAGATCTGTATTTGATTTTTAGCAAATATTGACTGAGGTCCCACAGAGAGCTCTCAGAGCACAATTAAGGGGGGACACATCCTTAATAGTGGGATTTGTATACATAATTTCTCAAGCAAGACTTGTGAAGATTTACCTGTAGCTATTATCAATGCAGCGCCTGGCACAGTGGTGGGGAATGTTTGCCCAAAGTAGGGGAGACCAGTCCTGCAAGCATCTGGCAAGATCGTGCATGCCGAGCACCTCTGCCTGTGTTACCTGGGGGTGGCAAGGCAGGCTGGAAGCATTCCCATTTTACACAGAAGGAAACCAAAGCAGGGAGGTGATGATGCTTTACCCAAGGCCACAGAGCTGGGCACTGCCAGCCCAGCCCTGGCCTCTGCCTCCCTTAACTCTCGGTTGGCAACCCTTCTGTGTCCCAAGCCTGTAGCCTGAGTATGGAGTCTCAGCTCAGACTGTCTTCAGGGAGGGGACAGCATGCTGGGCCTTGCTCTGGGGTGGACCAGGGCAATGCTGGGGCCAAAGATAGAAATTCAGTACCTCCAGACCAGTGTTGGAAGTGAGGATGAACCAAGAGAGACCCCAGCTGCACTCGAGGGCTGGGTGGCAGCCACGCCAAGGCTCATCTAAACATGGCTTTGCTGAGGGATGTGCTGGCCCAGCCTGATGTGGGCAGGCCTAGAACTAGCCCTTGATCAGCCATCAGTGTGTGAAATCCACTTCAGGGCCCACTACTCATGTGGGCACTCTGCGGAGGCTTTGTGCAGACAAGGGCAGTTGGACAGAAGGAATTTTAAAACTAGGCAGACCTGGGTGTAGACCTTCTTAGCTCTGACCTTCGATGAGTTCCTCAGATGCTGTTCCCTCACTTGTAAAATGGAGGTGATAATAGTGATGGCCTCTTGGTATAATTGGAAGGACTGACTGGGGAAACCAGTGTGAGGTTCTCAGCCTCAAGCTCACTGAACACCAGCGGGCAGAGTCAGTCCACCCACTCAGGGCTCCTGTGGAGGTTAGGTCATGACAGGGCTAGTGCAGCCTTCCTCCTGTTTGCCCCAGGGAGATGCTTTCTCTCCATGGATCATGCCACCTCCTTGCTGAGCACATCCATAGAGAGAGAGGCATTGAGAATTGAACCCGAGAGGAGTCTCTGTGGTTTGGCTCCTCTCCTCCCACTGTCATGGAACAGAGCTCTTTGATGAGCCCTTACTCTAGGGGTTGCTAACTGCTTGAATTATCTGTGGACTCTGGTGTTTCTTATTATTCACATTATAAGATGCTCAAGGGAGGCACATGCTGGGAAGTGTTGCCTGTGTTTTCATGCCTTGCGATACCTCGTGAAAATCAGTGACCAGGGTGTTACAAACACCACCTGGGGCACAGACATGGTGGGGCCTAAGGATTTGGGATCAAGCATATTAACAAAGGGATCATCTTTGGGTAAGCAGGAAGTCAGCAAGAGATGATATGTTTCAGCACCAATTCCTGGTGCTAAGGCAGCCAACAGGGCCTCTCTCAGCCATGTGGAAGATGCCAAGTCAGATCTGATTTTCTATACTAAGACTTCCGCAAGGTGGAGGTTTGGGTCTTGGTAATGCCCAGATGTCCAGCATCGGGACAGTGACACATTTCTGCCACAGCAGCTGTGGCATGCTTTGTCTGAGCTCTTACAGAAATGAACTATGTTACATATCTGACCAAGAAACGAAGGGCTGGGGTGACTCCATGCTCTACTGTTATGCCATTGCCACTACATTGCCAGGCTTCTGCTTGGAGAGTCTGGGTGTCGAGACTGTTAGGGAGAAAGGGACTAGCCGTGCCCTCTGGGGAGCAGCCCAGCCCTTGTGGGGAGGCCTGTAGAATCCTTCTTGAGATGCCTGGGAAAGGCCAGAAGCTCAGAGACATGAGTCCATAGTCTACCTGCCATCCAGTGCCCAGAGGGGAGGCCCAGCTCCCAGGGGCATCAGGATTAGTACCTAGGCATTGTTCTTGGAGCTAGGCCTTTAGCTGGGTATTTCCAATTGGAAATGTTCTGCAGTGACCCAGGGGATGGTTAACACAGGCATGGTCCTTGGTTGAATATTTTTAGACTCCTGGATAAGACCTGGCCATGTCCCATCTTTAAAATGGGAGGATTCTGAAATCTGAGCTGGCAGGTACACCACCATTCCAGAGCAGGTAAGCCAGGGAGCATCAGTTGCACCAGGTATGACACCCAGCCACCTGCTTTGCCCAAGACCTGGGGCTGGAAGAGTGTCAGAGAGAGAAATCATGTGTGTGAACCCCAGGTAACAGCACAGGAAGCTTCTGAGATGGCTTATCTTTGGGGCCCTGTGCACAGTGGGAGGCTGGGGTCGGATGCCCTGTCCATCATGCCTCTGTGGTCAAACCTGTATCCTCATGGCCTCTTTTGTCTACAGTTAGCTGCCCCTGAGACTGGTCCATTCCTCCAAGGCTGAGGGAGGAGGGACTGTCACAGAGATGGGGCAATGATGGTGTATGCGCAGCCTCTGACTGAGGGATGCCCCAGGCTGTTGTTTTTAGCTGCCCAGAAGACAGCCCCATAAAAGATGTTCAGTTATGCCAAAGCAGGCTGGGTAGTGGTCACACAAGTAGAAAAACTTTCCATTTCTCTGGAGAACACATCTTGGGAATGAGAGATCAGGCCTGACTGTGGATTTTAAGTCCACAGTGTTCTTAAGAAGAGAGGAAGCATCCCTTAGGCTGGTGATCAGCTCTGCCAATTCATATCCCCACCAACCTCTCCACCATCAACTATTTTGCAAGAATAACTATCCAATTCGTGTCATATATATTTATTGAACACAATTGTTGTTCCATAATACTTGTTGAGTTGAAATGGAATGAATGCACGAATGAGTGAATGAAACTGAGGTAGCCTGGGACTTTTCATTAATTAATTAACCCAATCATCTCACAAACACAGTCCAAATGTTATAGATGGCATGCAAGCCCTTCTGCCAGGTGAGCCCAGACCCCAGACCCTTGCATTGTAGGCAGGCCAGGGCATGGGCCTCTGACATGTCCTAGACCTTGGGAAGCTGCTCTCCGGGGTTAGTGAAGAAATAAAGGCACTCTCTGAAGTCAAAAAGATATAAATGCATTTACTCTATTGCTATCTTTTCAAATTGGAGCAGTTTTATTATATTGGGTAAACTCTCTGGCTGAATTGCTGCCAGCAGGGAGTTGGAGCCATTGGTGTAAACAAACCAGGACAGAGCCCTGGCCTGGGAGGGATGGGGCAGACATGTCTGTCTGGGAGAAGAGTGGCCCTGGGGGTATGGTGGTGGTGGGCTCCAGGACGGAAGGAGCTGAGCCATGATCCATTCTCAGGATACATCTATGATAATGCCGTAGGGGGTGTAAGGTGGGGCAGAAGCCAGAAGATAGGGCCACTGGGGAATGATGCACTGTGATGGCGAGGTCTTCCCAAAGCTTTGAGCAGCTTTTGCTGGGTGGATGCCAGGAGACTGAGGAGAGGCTGCCTGGAAGGGAAAGCTGGACCTTTAGGGAGAAAGATGTGGCAATTTAAAGCTGGAAAGTTGTGGAGCCTCACCCACCTGCCATCTAACAAATAGCATTGGATACCATTTTTTGAGCAGGTTAGGCTAAGCCCTTCAATTGCCTTGTCTCAGGCAACTTCTGAAGTAAACACTGAGACCATACCCATTTTATGAATGAGGAAACTGAGGTACAAGGAGGTCTGGGAGTGGCGGAGATCTCCATCACAGACCTACTGATCCAGAAACCATGTATAGGACCTGGATATTTTGCTGCCTCTAGGAGCCTCTTTTCCTTTTTCTCACTCAGTGGAGGGGTGGGGCAGAACCAATACAGGGTTCCAGAAAGCTGGAGTGCTTATCCATTTCAGAACCTTTATTTAGATGAGGCCAGTCAGGAACTTCTCTGCCAGCCTTCCACAAGATTGTGGACTCGTTCTGAGTGTAAACTCATAGAGTTAATAATTAGAATATAGGTCACCAGAAAATAGAATGAGGGTAGAGAAGGAAAAGGTTGTTTGTAAATCTTTGGAAATGAATAAAAATGGTGAAAGCACATTATAGTGTTTGTACCTAGCAGAGCTATTATATGGGTATGGCAGTGGTTAAAAAGGAAAGTCTAAGGTCATGCATACTGCAAGAAGGAAAGCTAAAAAATATAACATAGGACTGCACAACATAGTGAAACCACATGTGAAATATGAATATGAATAGTATTGCCTATATAGACTGTTTTTACAAAATATAAACACAAACCAGAAAGATGGAAACAGGATAACAGCTATGTATGGCAGGGGAAGCATAGAGAGATTGAGAGGTGATGAGTTTTGTTTTGTTTTTTTTGTTGTTGGTCAGTTTTTTGTTTATTATTATTATTGGAATAATGAAAATGTTCTAAAAATGATTGAAGTGATGAATGCACAACCATGTGATTATACCAAATATTACTGATTGTACATTTTGGATGGATTTATGCTTTGTTAATATATGTCAATAAAATTTATTTGTTAAATGAAGACATCATAAAGAAATTGAAAAGGTAAGCTGTGGACTGGGAAAAGATATACATATTTGACAAAGGGTTTAGTATCCAGGATATAGGAAGAATATCTACGAATAAAAGAAGTCAATAAGAAAATTGGTAAAAAATTTCAATAGGCACTTCACAAAAGAAGATATACAAATGGTCAAGTACAAAAAAGATGCTCAATATGATGACTCATCAGGAAATGCAATGTAAAACTACTGTGGTGTATCACTTTACACCCATGAGAATGGCTAAAATGGAAAAAACACCAAGTGTAGCTGAGGATGTGAAGCAAGTGGAATTCTCATACACTGCAAGATGTGAATGTAAAAATGGCACACTTTGGAAAACTATTTAGCATTTTCTACTCAGATGAACATATGCATACTCCATGACCTACCAATTTCACTCCTTGGTATATACCCAAGAGATGTGAATGATCATGTGTTCCAAAAGACAGAAAGAAGAATGTACATAGCAGCTTGATATCTTATAGCACCAAATGGAAAAACACCCAGACTCTTCCCACAGGATGAGTAAACAAATTGTGGTATATCCACACAATAAAATATTATTTAGTGATAAAAAAGAATCAACCACTGATACGTGCAGAGGCACACCTGACTCTCAAATACATTATGCTGGGTCAAAATAAGCTACTTCCATGTGAGCCAGGCCCTGAGCCTCCACAGATTTGCAACTCCTACTCTCTGGTTTATTGGACTTACCCTGGCCAGCAAACAGGGAGGTGAAGAAGGTCAACCACCACACCAGGGAGACAAGAGTGTCTACAACGGCAAGTAGGAGAATTGCATCCATCATCCATGTGGAATTTAAGCACCCTCTTGATACAGAGGTGGAGTGGACATAGCCATCCCAGGGTCCACAGGATGGAGGAATAGGGTATGGACTAGAGTGGACTTACTGATATTCTACTATGGAACTATTGTGATTAGTAATGGAAGAAATTGTAGCAGTGATCTGGAGAAAGTGGCCACAGTAGCTGCTGAGGCTAGGGAGAAGGAAGAAGAGATATGATGGGGGGGCATTTTCAGGACTTGGAGTTGTCCTGGGTGGTACTGCAGGAACAGATGCTGGACATTGTATGTCCTGCCATGGCCCACTGGTGGACTGGGGGAGAGTGTAAACTACAATGTAAACCATTATCCATGTGGTGCAGCAGCACTCCAAAATGTATTCACCAAATGCAATGAATGTCCCACGATGATGAAAGAGATTGTTGATATGGGAAGAGTGGGATGAGGGGAGTGGGAGGTATTTGGGGACCTCTTATATTTTTTGAATGTAACATTTAAAAAAAATAGAGAAAAATAAATAAAAAAATAAAAAAAACAAAAGCAACAAACAAACACAAAAAAACAGGCAAAACTAATTGATGGTGATAGAACTTTTAATAGTGGTGACCTTGGTAGGGGGTGATGGAACGTGCTGGCTGTTGGAAATGTTATATATCTTGAACTGGATTGTGGTTACAATGTAAAGATCAGTTGCACTGGACACTTCAGATATTTTACTGAATGTATGCTTTGCTTAAAAAAACATAAAAAATCCAACAACAATTCAGGTTGCAGATATGGTGTCCCCAACCCCACTCTGAGTCCTCAGAGCTGCTTTCCTCTGAGATCCCAGAGGGTTGCTGGGTAGCTCACTCCCAAATTCCTAGGTGGAGCCCTTGCCCCTCACTCCAGTCTGAGTTTCAGCTATTGATCTAACCATGTGGCTCATGGCTGTGGGTCCTGGAGAGTTGAGAGGACCCTCCCAAGTCATGTCTAGAAGCAGCAGAGAACAGGATGCTCCCCCACCAGAAGGACCCTCTCAGGCTGGGGTGATGCTGGGCACAGCCTGCTCCCTCCAGGCTCCCTACTATGCTCTTTGGGCAGGCGAGCGCAATCCCCTGGCCCCTGCTCCTTGCCTCCTTCAGACCAAGGGAGTCCAGGCCCTCGGGCCACTGCCTGCCCCTCTGGCATGCAGCAGTGGTGGCCATGTGAGTGTTTAGGGTATTTGAGTCATTCACTTCCAGGGGGCAGGGGATCTGCAAATGGCCTGGGCCCTCTGGAGACAGGACTGGTCTGATGTGGTCCCACTGGGTACTTTCTCCAAGCTTGGCTTATTGAACCTCCCCATGTTCCTATGTCAGGACAGGGACAAGGCACCCATTTTTAGACAAAATTATTTAAGCCCAGAGAGGTGAGAAGCAGTGGCCAGGGCTGCACAGATGCTTGGTGGGAGAGATTGGCCGTGGGCATGGTCCCTATTCCCAGACTGTGAGCCATGGCATTCCGTCTTCTGCAGGAGCATGGCCTAGAGACTCCCCGTGGAGTTGGGAAGAAGAGAGGACTCTCTAGCAGCTGGGTTCCCCAGTGTACCCCCACTTTTATCTACACGAGAGGCCCATTGAGGGCCTGAGCCAATGAAAATTGGACTTTCCCCTTAGTGGAGCAGCAGAGCTGACTTAAGAACCTCCAGAAGGAGAGTGTGGCAAGTCAGATCCAGGAAAAAATGCTGAATTTTCTTCTCCTTGGGGGAATCTTACAATTCTGGCCTAAAATGGCCTGACTCTCACTAGGGAGTAGGAGCTGAAAGTGGATAAAAAGCCAAGTGGTGGCTGAAGAGCGAGGCGGGGCTTGGAGGTGGAGGTAATGGGGAGGTCGACTTCCCTGGAAGGGTCTGCTCAGGCCCCAGACCATGCTTTCTTAGCGGGCACGATGGTGTGGGTGACGACTCACCAGAGGTCTGCACAATTTCAGGACAACTTCAGGAGGTCCAGATTCTTGCCCCCATTTTACAGGTGGGGACACTGAGTTCTCAGGAAGCTAAGGGCCTTCTCTAAAGCCACCCAGGGGTTCCTGCATAGGCTTAGCGGTTGTTTCCCCAGAGCTGAGAGAAGGCCAGCTCTCCTGCTGATCCAGTGGCTCAGCTCAACGTGCCCTGAGATTTTTGGTTGCCTCCCTGAGCACTGAGCTGGGAATGAAGCTAATGGCCCCTGACTCTGTGTATAGCATTAGAGTGGGGCAGACTGGTTCCTTTCCTCCTCTGAGGTTGGGGTGAGGTTTGGAGGAAGGGTCCCACCTCTGACATGGGAGTCCTTGTACGGAAGCATGGCCCTAGGGCTGCTGGCATGAGGGGCCTGAGTGACCTGGGGTCTGGCTGGCGCTCAGGGTCCCTACCCGGTGAGCAGCCCACATCCTTGCCAGCTGCCTTTCCCCCGGCCTCAGCACTCCAGGGCTCCTCTCCTGGGCCCTCCCCTCTCGACTCCCTGAGAGTTCCTCCCAGGTGAATGTGGGGGCTTCCCTCAGATCTGGGCTGGATGGAAAGTCCTCGTCATCCCTTGTCCCCCAGGGTCACAGAGCCAGGCACATCATTGGTGCGTAACATTTCTTGATACTCACTAGGAGCCTCACATGCTCAAGTTTGCCTTCATACTTTGCTTCTGCACCTTGTGAGAGGGGAATGATTTCCCCCATTTTGCAGTTGGAGAAACCGAGGCTCAGAAAGTTTGAGTGGCATGCCCCAAGTTGTTGCTTGCTGGTGGGAAGCTGAGATTCAAGGACCCGGCTGCCTGCCTTGCTTCTGAGCTGAGCTTGTCATCACCAGAATGGTCCTTTCAGCCTCTTGCCATAGGCACCAGGTGTTCTGCTTGTCTTTTTTGAGTTGGCTTCCACCATGATAGTGGGCATCTGTTGTTGCTGTCCACACGGCATCCGGGCCTCTGTCTGGGGCCCCCTCCTGGTCTCTGTGGTTTGGGTGCAACCCCACCTTGCCCTTCCATCTCCCCTTGGGCTCTTGGCCCAGCCTGGCCAATTGGCACCTTCCATCCTCCTGGCCAGCTTGATAGGTTCAGAGAAGGTTGTATGGTCTAAGCTGGCCCTGTGAGAATCAGTCCTGGGACTCTGGTGGGTGCTGCTGAGAAACATATTGCTTTGAAGTTGGGATTCTTCACCTGGGGTTCATGGATGGCATAGTACTTCAGTATGATTACATTCCTCTGCATTTATTTTATTTATTCATATGTGTTTTCTTTGATAAAATATACTTGATATTTTATTTTATGTATTTATATATTGCCTGTTACACATTTACTTTATTTCCTACACATGTATTTTTTATTTTATACGTTTAAGTATATTATTCTGAGGTGTCCATTGGCCTCACCAGGCTGCTACGGAGGCCTATGGCACACTCGTGTAAGAACCCCTGCTTAGGGAGAGTCTGTTGAGAGGGTCACCCTCGTGGAGGAGAGCAGAGCTGAGAGATGGGGAAGGGCAGATGCGGTCTGCATGATGTCACTGAGACCTGGATCCAGCCATGCCTAAAGTTCTCTCTGGGCTTTCCAGTCATTTGCCAATAAGTGCCCTTTTTTTGAGTTCAATCTCTGTTACTTATCATCACAAGGCCCTGATTGTCACAGCTTGCATGCCTGAGGCATCAGTGGTGAGCCAGGCTGGAGCCCGGCCACTCCGAATGGGGCACAGAGAGGAGGATCATGTGGTTCCTGCTCTCAGGGACCCTGCAGTCTTGAGGGTCTTTGCTATAGTAGTGGCAGCACCACTTGCAATTGAGTGGGGCAGAGGGGCTTTTGTCCCCTAGGATGCCTGATGATGGGGATGATGGGTGCAAGGTCCCTGAGTGTGGGAGGTGGGATCCAGAGAAGCCTGAGCAGCCTCCAGGGATCTTTGGTTTCAGCACAGCCAGAGTCCGAGGGCACCACCTGATTGGCAAATGTTGGTATGGGGCCAGGTGCTGCAGCCACCAAGGAGCATTAGCCAGATTCTGGTCCCACAGTCACATTCCCCACCTCCAACTATAGCCTACACTTTCTGCGCCTCTCAGGCAATGCTTCTCAGGGGTCATTAGGGGAGGAGGCAGCACATGACAATAGGCATCCAGAGACTTCTCCTTCCAGGAGTCACCTCTGCTCATCTCTGGAACCACAAGGCCCATCACCCCTGAAGGGCCTCTGTGTGGCCTTGGTGCGGGGTCTCCCTGCTTTTCCTCACTGGCTAGTCTTGGAGCCCTGAAGTGTACACCTGTGAGAGAGCAGGCACTTTTCTGCCCTTGTGGAGCTGATGTTCTAATGGGGAAAGGACCATGGACAGAGGGACAACATTGCTAAAGAAAATAATCAGATCCTAGAATATTCCATGAAGGAAATAAACAGGTCATGTGATGGAGAATAATGGTGGTGGTGGTGGGAAGTCAGGACAGGCATTTCTGGGAAGGTGACGTTTGAGCTGAGATCTCATTGTTTGGAAGAGCTGGGCAGATGGAAGAGCATGTGCAAAGGTCCTGGGGTGGATCGTGCTTGGTGATTTTGTGGAACAGAAAGACCGATGTGCCTGGGACACATCAATGTGGGTGAGAGAGAGGCATGAGGTGGGAAGTAGTGGGGAGCAGGTCACACCAGGACCTGAAGGTCATGCTAGGGAGAGTGAATTATTTTACAACAGTGGAAACCCATAGGAGGGTTTTAAGCAGGGAAGTGACATGTTTCGACTTGCCTTTATGAAAGATCATCCTGGCAGCTGTGTTGAAAATGTATTGCAGGGGGCAACCTATGGGGGGACCCTGGTGCCTGGACCATTGCAGTAGCCTCTTCCTTGGTTGTACTGGTCCCTGGGAAGGACAAGAGTGACTTGGAGCCTGGGATAGCAATGGTGGCCTTGGGAAGAAACAAACAAACTTCTGCCTTCCTGGCAGCTTTTCTGTTTCTCTCCTCTCTCTCTCTCCTTCCAGCTCTCACCTTTCCCCAGTTCTCTGTGCCCCTTCTCTACATGGTCATTGAGAACCTTCTCTGGACCAGGGCCTGGGCTGGACTCTGGGACCAGAACCCAGTCAGAGCCAGGCTCCAGCAATGGGGCATCCCACCCGAGCGTGAGCTTCAGGATTTCATGCTACGCTAGGCAGTCAATTTCTTCAGCTCAACTTTCCTGTCAGTTGCATTACATGTTCATGTTGTTGGAGGAGATGCTACTGAAATCACAATGGTGAAGTCCTGGTAATAGCCCCCTCAATCAGTAATCAAGGTCCTCGGCTCAATTTGGGTAGCAGCTTTATGTGGTAGTTTAATTCATTGTACACCAATTTCAGTTGTGCATTAATTACAGGCGACTGAATAGTAATTAACTAATCACCGTGTCACTTCTTCCCCGTTAGGAACAAACTCATTAATTCTAGCCTGCGAGGCTGCTGGTGTTTTTGCCATCCCCTCCCTCTCCCCTATGTCGCTCCCAACCCCCACTCTCTCCCTCTTTCTTTTGGCTGCTCTTGACTTATAATCAAATATGAAATTCATGCATTTTTTAATAAGTTCTCGGCTGGTTTTGCCACTGAAAAATTCATGGCATTACGCAGTCTCTTTAAATAATGTTTATTCATTATACAGTTCTCGTCTACATGTTTGGTGCTGTCTGCTCTTACCAACAAGCTGTTAGTGCTGCCTTGGAGGGTGTGGGGGGCCAGTTTGAGGCCATCTTGGAAAATGAAGGTGGCTTTTCCAAGGGCATTTGTGGTTTCCTGGCAAGCATGCTGGTTGAGTAAATAGCGTTTCCCCTGGGGCCAACCTACTCCATGTTTTCTCTCCCATATGTGCCTGTCACCTTCCCATGCTTTTGCTTGCCCCATAATGTTTTCTGCCTCTCGTTTCTGCTAAGCTGTGAGCCAGCATCTGGGCCCAGGTTAAAAGCCACTTTCCCACCCAATAGTTCGGCAATCATCATTCTCCTCTTTGTCCCTGGATGTGTGGGCTGTGGTTGTGCCACTGTATGCCTTCTTATCTGCAAATCTGCATTCCAATCCTTGAACTCATTTTCACCATCCCAAGGCCTTCCTTAGAAGGGCATCCTGGCCACTGCTTTATTTGGCCCTCATGGCCTCCTGAGAGGGAGCTGAGTAAGGGTTAGAAAGAAGAACTCAGAGGAGAGACAGCAGGTGGACAAAGGAGGACAGGCATCCAGCTGTCCTGATTCCCAGTTGGAAGAAAATGGCCCCTCCTCTTGGGTCATGGATGCCTGCCGTAAGTCCAGGTTGCTGTGTGAGTGAGGGTTCTCTCGGGCACCATTACCTGGCCGAGTTGACACATTAACCAAACCCTCAGAATTGCTGACTCTTATTTCTACCCAGTCAGTCAGCAAATCCTGTCAGCTCTGACTCCACAACACATCTGAATCTGTCCTCCTCTCATCCTCTGACCACCAGCTCCTGGCCACCAATGAACTACTGGTCACTTCCTGGCCTCCCACCCCTGGACTCCCAGCCCCCACTGCTTCTCCACCAGCCCGTGCCGTGGCTTTCTCATTGGACCTCTGTCTTCACCCTGGCTCAGCTTTTGCCTTCTCCAGAGACCTTTCCTTGCCTCCCACCCTCTGAAGGACCCCTGCCTGCCTCTCTGACCAAAGCCCAGGTCCTTCCCTCCCCACCTGTTCCAGTCACACCGACCTTGAAAGTTCCTCAAACACAGACCTGCCCTCCTCCAGCACTGAAGATTGCTGGTTCCTTCCACCCAGCATTTTGCTTAGGTCACTCCATGCCTTCATCCAGTCTCAGCTTAAATGCTACCTCCTCCGAGGGGCCCTCCCTGACTTCCCCAGTCACTCTGTACTCTTTATGGTTTGCTCGTCATGGCCCTGGAACCGTGGCCTGACTGATCAGTCTTCCTTCTTTACTGCTGTTTCCCTGAGGCCTACATGAGCTTCTGTACCCTAGAATCCTCAGTGACTTACAGCTGGATAAAGGCCAAGTTCCTCAGTGAGACTGCCCAAGGACTCACCTCTCAGGGGCCCTCCTTGGCAAGGCATCCGTGGACTCAGAGAGAAGGGAATGTATATCCCTGGCCCAGGCTTGGGCCTCTGGCATTTGACCCTGCCTTTAGTTTCCCCTGCCCTTGACTTGCCAGGGGGTATGAGAATGCCCCCTGGTGTTCCTCTCCTCTCCCGTGGGAGGGCTGGGGGCAGGGGCAGGCAGAAAACTTCATTGCTTATCTTCCAGAACATGCCAGAGAGCCCTCTCCCTGCCTGGAAGCTTAGAATCTCTCCTGCCTCCTGTACCTGGGATGGCGGGGAGTGAGCCTTGCTGACTGCTCCAGGACCTCCTTTCCTCCTGCTGTCCCCAGGGCAGCCTGGCCTTCCCACACGCAAAGGTGCGCACACGGGCTTCTTTGGGAGAGATGAGTGACAGCCCATCTTCCAGAGCCCTCAGGCCAGAGGGCAAGGTAGTCAGGGAGGTGGGTGCTGGGGGCAGAGAGGCAGAGGGGGCAGTGGGAGCCTGGAGGAGGTTCATGGGTGCTCTGTGGAGGTGGCCATGGGCTGGCAGGAAGGACGTGCAGTGCTGATTTGCCTGGGTAAGCAGAGTCCTCCTTGGAGTCTCTGGGCTTTGGCTGGTAGGTGGCTGCCTTAGCAGGTGCCCTAGGCCAGGCTTAATGTCACCCTCCCTCTGTACCAGGCACCAGGCACCAGGCAGAGACTGGGGGAGGAAAAGAAGAAGAACCAGAAGGGAGAGCTGGGGTGATAGGAAAAGACAGAGGAGTGGGGACTGACAGAGAATGGGAGTGAGAGATGGAGAGAGAAAGAGAGGGAGAGACATACACAGAGAGAGGGAGGGTCAGGGAGAGAGAAAGAGAGAGACAGAGTAGGAGAAAGAAAGAGAGGGAGACAGAGGGAGAGAGGACAGCAAGGAAGCAAGAGAAAAGGGCCTGCCTGGCTCAGGAGCAGGACGGTGCTGCCTCCAAGAGCCAGGTGCCACCTCTGCCCCTGAGAGGAGTGGCTCCTCCACAGGCCCAGCTCCCGCTCAGCTATCCCAGAGCCAAGCTTGCTAGTTTTGAACTTCGTATGTGTGCGTGTATAGGGGGCAGGGAGGGTTGCTTGAGATATTCAAACCAGTCCAAGCTGATTTATACAGAGGAGGCTACATCAATGGGAAAATCTTTATGTACCGTCCTGTTCTTGCTAGAACGTGTTCTTGTGAGATGTGTAGTCATCTGACAAAATGCTGCGATGACACCGTCAGTTTAGCAGTGTCCCTGGGGGATGTTGGGGCAACAGTTACAGGCTGTTTATGGTGACACCTCTAGACAAGTAGGCACATATCACTGGCACTTAATTTGTGAGAAATGTACCTACTATAGAGGATGTAAATTTAGCACGCTGCTAGGAAAATGATTACGTGAGGGTAACGTCTTATCGGAGATGAGAGAGCCATTAAACAACTGTGCTGCACACCAAAAATAAAAATTCCTCAAAACAAACTTAATCATAGCTGGAAAATAAAGGAAACAATTAAGATTCTGCTGCAATTTTTTATAATGAGATATCAGGTCCAGTTAACAAGAGGCGTTTACTGTCAAAAATTGCTGACATTAAGGAACACCAGGGTTTTGTGGACCTTATCCTCAGCCACAGGAGTCTCTTAACTGTGGACATACTGTATTTTGGAAAATCTGAGAAACCACTAGACACACCGAAAACCCAAGTCTTGGTGGTCTCTAGGCGATCTGGGTGACTTAGCAAGCTGCATTTAATTTTGCTGGCTTAGCTAGTTTTTTACTGGATGTCCAAGTAGGGGTTGGGGGGTGATGGGTGAGTGTGGGGAAGCAGTTTGGCAGGTGTCTGGCGTGGGTTCCATGGCCAGCCTGCCCTGAGGATGGGAGCTGGCCTTGCTGCCTCAGCATCTTCAAAGTGGCTTTTACTGAACCCCACTCCTGAGATGATCAGAAAAAAGTGTTCCAAGGCCATGAGAGTTTGGGAAACAGCACATAAGATGACTCTCCTTGGTGAGTCATAATGTGCATCATGCAATAAAGGCCCTGAGAAGTCCTGCAGGAGATACCTGTTCATCTTGATCCTTTCCCATATTTTCTTGATGGTGGAATCACACTTTCCCCTTCCCCCTGCCTTGGGTGTGCCTAGGAACACAACGCAAAACTAGGGGCTTTAACACACAAACTCCGAGACAAGCTTCCCAGGGTTCCTGACGCTCCAGGGGTCCCCCTCTCAGCCCTCAGGGAGCCCATTCCCCATTTGCTCCCTGTGATATGGAGATATTTGAGCCAGAGTTTCGGGAGCAGTCCCCCTCCCCTCCCCAGGATGGATCTCTGGGCGAGGATGGGAGGTCAAGAAGGACAGGCAGCCTCTGGAGAAGAATCCAGCTTCCCCACAGAGTAGCAGGGCAGGCATCCTACTGCCCCTGCTCTCCCACCCCCAGACAGAGTCATCCTAAGGATGGGGTTCTCTGCGAACTCCTTCCCTGGCTCCACACACACCCCCTCTGGAATGTCCTCTGGGACCTGCTTTGTCCATCCTTCTGTTCCTCGCCCTCTCATTCTAGGGCAGGAGATATCTGTGCTTGCCTGCTCAGCACCTAGTTCTCTCTTCCTGCACCAGCACTGATTTTTCTCTTGGCAACTTCCCTCTTGGCTTTCAGCCACATGCCTCAGGTGGGTGGGGCCCCATCATCTGGGTCTTTGTGTGGGCGTGCCATGCAGGTCTGACCCATCTGTGTACTATATCCCTGCCCACAGTCCTTGGCTCAGGAGGATGATCCCACATGAGCCAATGAGAGAGCTTGTCTCCTGCTGGGTCCCAGAGAAGCAGCCCTGTGATGAGCATCTCAGTGTAAGGAGTTTGCTGGGGAGTTGATCCTAGGAAGGGCTAGCAGGGAAGAGAAGTGAGACCGTGAAGGGCAGGAAGCCAGGGGAGGGTGTATTAACAAGCAGGCCCCTGCTGGGGACAACTGGAGCTTAATTTAACTCCACTGGGGTCACACCTCCAATTGGTCCCATTTGAAGGGCGAGGAGACTGAGTGTCCAGCAGCTCCTGTTCATTAATGGCAGAGGGCTGCTCTTGGGGCATTACATCCTGGCCTCTTCTATTCTGCTCTGACCACTGGCCTGGCACCCTCCTGTGTCCAGAGAGTGTACCAGCAGGCACTGGCAGCAGAAGCATGGGCTGGATGGTGGCTGCTGATGGAAGCGCAGTGGGCAGGGCACCACCAACAGCTGTGCCTTCACTGACCACTTGTATCTCCTCTCCTGCCATTCTGCCCTTCCTTTGCACAATGCCTGTCTTCTCAGCATCTACCTTGCTGCAATGCAACACCTGCCCTCTTTCTGTCTTTTCAGGTTATATTCTGGGTGTCTCCACCTGCCACCCACATTGCCAGTAAGTTAGTTTCCAATCTATTTCACAGGGAAGTGACCACTGCCTTGGGGGCATTTGCATAGCTTGAGAAGTGCATCTCTAACAGTGGATTCTCGGATGGTGCGGGTGGGGTGAGGGTCCAAATTCTACCGGTAGGTGCAGGTAGTTAGTGCAGCTAAACTGATGATTCTGTACCCCCTGGGATGCGGCAATAGGTGAGTCCTCTTGCATGCTCATCTCTGGGGGTGGGGAGGGGTTGACATGGCTGAGTAAAAGCAATTGGAGATAATGTAGCTGATTACACAGCAAGTAAAATTGTTGTTTTATTTCATGCTACATTTTGCCCTAACTCTAGAAAACATAGCTAAAAAACCAGACATTGCAATCTCCCTCATATCTTGGATTTTTTGCTAAAGATTAAAAATGTTTCTTCTATAATCTGTTTGTGAAATTGCTTTGGAAATGCTATCATCAAGACCAAAATGCACCAGGCAGTAGTTAGAAAAGCAAATACACTCACTCCTCATTTGCCTGAAACGGGAACTCAGTCGGGCACGCTGTTAACAGCCCCCAGTTGATCCCCTGGGTCTGACGTGAATTTGGGCAATTAATTATGACTCTTACAAACGTCATAAAAGTGGTGCACACAGCCATCCGTTTGCTCCATCTCTACTGGCTGGAGCTACTAATGGCTGGGAGCATCTCCATGAGCGGCCACTGGACTGTGTGTGCTGTCAAGGTGGGGCGATGGGCACAGGCAGAGGGGGGTCTTGGTTGGAGTGGGGAGCAGGAGGCAGGACAGAGGCAGATCTCAGAGGAAGTGGCGTCCAGGCTGGGGCCAGCCCAGGGGACTCTGTGAGTACCGGGAGGAGGAGGAATTCTGGCTGAACCTCCCACTCTCTGTGCTGTCTTGGGCAGGTTCCTTACCTGAAAAGGGGATGGCAACTGCACCCCCTGGTAGGGCTGTTTGAGGATTCAGGGCGTGGATGGGGGAAGAATCCAGCAGAGCACTGGCCAAGTAAGGCGGCTGCCAATGGCAGGGACTGCAGGCCAAGCTCCTGAGGGGCCGTTCCCACCCCTGTGTTGACGGGAAGACTGATGGGGAGGAGAGTTAGGGGCCAGGGGCCATTCCTGACCCCAGAGAGCCTCTGTCCTGTGGCCCACACAGGACAGACGGTCATGACCATGCCTCAGCTGCCAACCCCGAGAGCAGCGCACGCTCCCATCCCTGAGCCTTTGCCCATGCTGGTGCCGCCCTCTGGGTTGTCTCTCTCTGGCAAGCTCCAGCTCCACCTGTCACCATCCTATCCATCCTTCCAGTCCCAAATCCAATGCCACATTCCAATAGGCAGCAGGGCACAGTGGGCAGTGGCCTTGGCTATGGAGCCAGGCTGCTGGATCCAATTCCTGGAACCTCGCTGGCTGTGTGACCTTGAACAAGTCACATTCCATTTTCTACTTTCATTTCCTTGTTTGTGAAATGAGGATAATAATAGAACCTGCCTCATAGAGTCGTGAGGATTAAATGAGTTAGCACGTGAGGTACTAGGACAGTGTTTGACAGAGAAGATTTATGTGCTGCTGCTGCTACGACTGCTGCTGCTGTTACTGCTACTGTTACCACTATTAATTACTACTACTGATGCTACTACTACCTATGCTGTGGTTGCTGCTACCTGCGACTGCTGTTGCTGCTGCTTCTACTGCTGATGCTACTATTACTGCTGCCACTGCCACTATTGCTACTACTATTACTGCTACCACTATCACTATTATTAGTGTAGCTCTTACTGCTGCCGCTACTACCATTACTGCTACTGCAACTTCTGCTACTACCACCACCACTACTAACATAATATCTCCTTTAGGAATTTTCTTTGGCCCATGAAACAGACTTAATTTCTCCTCTTTTGGTACGATCATCATTGCATCCACCCTTTCTCCCAGGTCTAGTAAATACCTTGCACAAGTAGGAGCTCAATCGATACTCACTGAAGTAAACTGAAACATGTAAGCAGGTTAAGGAGAATGGTGTCCCAGAGCTGGCAACACCCTGCCCTCCCTCTGCCCTCCTTCGATTCTATTCTCTTCCCTTTCCTTGCCACCCAGGGGAGCAGAGCCCGTGCCTGGAGGTTAAAGGACAGATGGGGCAGCTGCAGGCAGTGTCTGGGGGAGCACAGCCAGGTGTCCACCTTCCTCGCTGGGGCAGTTCCTCCACCCCTAGCAGCCCTGCTGATATGCAGAAGGGCCTCTTCCTGAAGCCCTGGCTCCACTCTGTCTGGGCAGGAGGCAGAAGGCACTGGGAAAGGGCGGGGAGGCTGCACGTTTACTGAGCAGCGAGGGCCCAGGGCAGGCCCATGGGGACTTGCCTGGTGCCTGGCGCAATATATGGGGGCACCTGAGAGCCTTCCAGAGTCCCCATCTCTGGGATCCCTGCTTAGGTATGCCTTGGGGCCTTTGCACGTGCTGTTCTCTATGTCCTGGCAAGTCCTATCCCCAGATCTTCCTGGGCTGGCTCCTTCTTGGTTTTACGTCTCTGCTCATGTGCTGCCTTCTCAGAGAGGCTTTTCCTGACTACCCTAGCTGAAGGGGAGCCCCAGCCCCCACACCCATTTGCTGGCTATTGTGTAGGAATTTGCTCACTTGATCTTTCTCTCCTCTTCTAGAATGAGCAGGGGTTTTCGACATCTTGCAACCAGAACCTGGGAGCTGTCTATTGAGTATTTGCTGAGTGGGTCAGTTAATTATCGACAGCCGGGTGAAGGACCTTGGGGACCTGCTGGCTGAGCCCTCGAGTGGCCTAGGAGCTTCCAGCCCATGGGACTGAAGCCTCCGGCAGTGCCTGGCCCTGAGTGGTCATGTGTGTTCACCCCCAGCTGGGATAGCTGGACCCACGTGTGCACCCAGAGTCAACCAGGCCTCACGGTCCCCCTGTTTCACTCTGAAGGCAGAAGCTGCCTTCTCCCAACCCCTGTGGGGTGCCTGAGAGAGTGGGTTGCTCAGATGGGTCTGCATGCCAAGGTAGGTGGGACCAGGAAGCTGGAAGGGAGGTGAGGCAGGGGTGGCTGGCCCCCACCTGCTGCTTCTGGCCCCCGACCACTCTTCCCTGGTCACCACCCCCTGCCTGCCCGCCACTTCCCATTTCATAATACCCATGGGGCTTATTCTCCAGGAGACAGACTCCGGGGTGAGGCACTCCACTAGGGCAGCACCCTGGGAGGGTGGGCTGGGGGTGTCCTGGGAGTGATGGGGGCCAGCCCTGGCCTGGGAGGGAAGAGGCTCTCCTGGGCTCCTCCCAATGCTGCTTGCTGGCAGCTCTTTACCGCTGCCTGGACAGTTACAGTCCCCAGTGCCTGAAAGGGCCAGGGCTCCTCTCACAGCCCCCTCCTACCCCCGCCTTGGCAGGGCTTGTGCTCAGGGGGCCCCATGATTGGGGGCACAGGGGTCAAGTCTTTCTAGTGGCTCCTGAAGGCCTCCTATCCTCAGCACAGCCTTTTAAGGGTCCCGACGAGCCATCCAGCCAGTGGCCTGGCCCTGCCTCCAGTTCTCTGCCTGCTAGCCCTGCCCATGCCCCACTTCTCTCACTGGTCCCTTATTCCTCCTGGTGGGCCTTCAGAGACAGCTCCAGCTTCCCCTCTGCACTTGGCTGCAGGGCTCAAGGTAAAGGCACAACCTGCTCTGCCGGAGAGCCTTGAGGAAGGGAGGCCTGGTGGGGCGGGAAGATCCGAGGGTGGCAGGCAGGCTGTGGGTGTCTGAAAGGGAGCATGGGAGAAAGGGCCTAGGCAGGGCCTCTCAGCATGGTTGCCATTTGGGGCCAGATCATTCTTTGTTGGTGGTCTGTCCTGTGCATTGTAGGTGGCCAAGCAGCAGCCTACTTGATGCCACCAGCATCTGCCCAGTTGGGACAGCCAAGAATGTCTCCAGATATTGCTGAGCGTCCCTGGGGTGAGGGGGCAGAGACAGCCTGGTCTGAGAAGTCCTGAGCAAGTGGGAGGATCAAGGAGGTGGGCAGGGCAGGTGCCAAGGTTCTGGGTTCCTTTGAAGGAGGCCAGGGTGCTAGAGCTCAGAGAGTGAGGGAGCATGGCAGGCAAGGCTGGAGAGGGGGCGGGGTCTGTATCTGCAACTGGGCCAAGTTCCCCCGAGACCCAAACCAGTCCACGGCGGCAGCTGCACAGGGGTCCTTGCTCTTCTGGATGGTGTAGAGGAGACCCTGCAAGATTTACAGCTTTCCTTTGGGAACATGGGGAGGAGGGTGAACAGGTGAGGGGCACAGGAGGGTGGGCTGCTGCAGGAGGTCAGATACTGGTTGTCCTGTGCCATGGCTGAGGCTCTGCCCTCACGAAGCCTGCTGAGGGGTCCTCTGGGATGCTGTGATGGCTCCCCCTGTCCCCATTCCCTGCACTGGGCAGGGCCTCTTCCCACCTGGCTGCAGTGACTCTCCCTGAGGCCCAAGGCCTTGCCTGGGTTGGACCAGGGCTAAGGTCCAACAGGTATCAGAGCCAAGTGGCTCGAAAGTCTGGCCAAGATCTCCAAGATTCCATTTTCCTGGGGCAAGTTGCAACAGGGCCTCAAACAGGCAGCCCGTGGGCTGAATCTATCTCCTCTAGGTTTGGGTGGTCCCCACAGGGTGCACAGTAGAGTTGCTTTACAGCTCTCTCATCTCTGATAAGATGGTATCCTCATTCAATTGTCCTTTCAGAAGCATGCCAGGTTTACAACCTCTACTGTAGGTACATTTCTTACACACTAAGTGACCATGACATATGCTTACTTCTCTAGAGGCATCACCATAAACAGCCTATAACCATTGCCCCAACATCTGCTAGGAACATGGCCAAAACTGATTGTGCGCATCATTGTGGCTTTTGTCCTATGTGTACATGTCTCACATGTCATAGTCCTCACTCCTCCTTATTGTCTTACACCTCCCTGTTTCAATCACTTATGGCACGGCTGACCTCTGTGAGGTCACTTGAGTGTGAGGTCTTTCTAAACCTAAATGCATCATTCATGTGAAATGATAACGTCTTCTCCCAACATTTCATTTTGATTGGGGTCATACGAAACTTATTTTGAATATACACTTTTCAACAGTGGGCAGCTGGACCTGTGATCAGGTCTGAGGGCTTCCTGGAGGAAGAGGTGGCTTCCTGGCCCCACAGATATGTGGCCAGCTTGTCCCCTGGGCACAGGCAGCTGGGAGGGTCTGGGGCAATGAGCCCTTTTCCGCGGAGGTGGTCAGCTCTGCCCCTGATGGGCCAGGAGCTCAGGCTTTCACTATCCTTATCTCCCTGCTGCATGAGGCTGAGTCACAGCTGGATACGAGGAGGCCCCTCTGTCTGAGCAGGCCACACACACCACACTGCCCACCTGGCTGGTCCTTCCCCTGCCCAGGGATCCCCGCCCCCACCTGAGCACCAAGACCTTCCAGCCCGTGGCCTGGGGCTTTAAAAAGAAGAAGCCAGAGAAAAACGCTCAACCCAAAGATTAGCAACGCAGCCCCGCAGCCCCGACACATGTCCCCTCTTGGCTGCACTGGCCCCAGGTCTGAGCAGCCCCTACCCTTGAGGGACCCTGGCCCACGGAGATCCCCTACCCTATGTACTCCACCTCAGCACTCCCTAGGCCTTTCCTGGTCCCGACAGCCTACGTCTGGGCACTAAAGTGAAGTTTCTGGGGCAAGCGACCCCCCCCACACCTCACTTAGGAAGGTGAGACGGAGGCTTCCTGCTCTCTTTTAGTGAATCCAGAATCTCTGCCAGTAGCTGGAAGAACCAGAAATTTGATAATTTATAAAGACACAATTAAAAAATAAAGGCAGGGCAGGGGGAGGCTGTAATCCTCTGTAATGGCATCTGTGGATTCTTTTGCACTTTTGAGAGCACAAGCAGAAAATCAAATCTATATATTATAGGATGGAGAAGATTCTATTCATTTGAGAAGCAATTGAGAATTGATATGAGAAGAATATAAGACGGTTTTTGTATGCGGGAAAAACTCCTCAGAACCGGTGTCCCTAATTCCCTTCAGGCTGGGGCGGCTGCTAATTACAGCTGGCCAGGCTGACCCCTCACTCACCGCCGCTCCCCTCACTCCAATACGGCTCCCTTGCCCCCTCCTGCTGAGGCTGTGTCTGCATTTCCACCATCAACCTCCATTATCAGAGGCTGATAATTTGGTCATAAAATCTGGCTCAGTCTGATCATATCTGTTTCCTTCCCATTTGGGAACTTAAGAAGTGGATTTATTGGACAGAAAAGACAGTTCATGTGTCCTGAGGGGAAGGGAGGGACTGGGGACATGCATGTATTTGCATGTGTGAGCAGAGAGTGTGAGAGAGGTATGTCAGTGTGTGAGTATGTGAGCTTGTGTGCAGGTGTTTGTGTATGTGTGAGTGTGTGGTCTTGTGTGTATGTGTGAACATACACACCCTCAGATTCCAGTATGAAGAGCCTCAGGGCATGATGATGGGGGGCCCCTAAATGAGCCCCTCATTTGGAGAGGGAGCTTTACTTCAGCCCAAGGGAGGAGTGTGGAGCAGATGAAATATAACTGCTCCGGGTGCATATTCCCTTAGAGTGCGCTCCCACCCCTGCTGTCCCCCCCGACAGGTGGCACCTGGACATTTCCTGGCTTCAGACACGTGTCTGGGAGGAGGGAAAGGCCGCAGGAGGTGCTTGCTTAGGGGCTTGGTGAGGACCCCAGGCTGTGCTCAGCATCCCCCCTGCTGCTCACAGGGACAGCACGGGGACATCACAAAGGGATGCTGTCCTTGCAACTGGAGTTGTGCTCCCTGTCTCCTTAGCAGCTCACTTGAGCTGGGCCTTTGGGTCAGAGCAGTTGAGGAAAAGCCGCACACCACACGTGCCAAGGGAGCATTGAACTTGACTGAAGGTCCCTGGAAGTCCTGCCAGTCAGGGTCAGGCCCAAGCTGGGGCCCAAGGAGGCTGGACTGTGGCTCTGCTGCCCGACAGAGGGTGATCCCTGCCTGGCCTTCTCCGCTTGCCTCAGCAACCCAGCAGTGTGCACAGGCATGTGAATGAGAGAAGCTAAAAGGAGATTTGTTGGCTTAGAAGCTGAAATGCCAAATGTAAGCTTATAGGGGTTTATCTACCTTTTAATGTCCTTGTGAGATGAGAAATTAAATGTTTACTATTTGCAGGCTGAGCCAGGAGTATAAAACCAATCCAACAAAAAGGTCTCATTCTCTACCCTAAGTTCTCTTCCCCAGGGTGGCTGGGAGCTCCAGCTCCAAGCTGCTTCCTGAGGCCAAACCCAGAAAACCCATCTACTGGCCACATCCTGATCAGTCAGCAAACCCATGCTAGGCTCCTACTGTCCAGGAGACATGGTGCTGGTCGCAATGGCTGGGGGAGGCTCAAGGATGGCACGACATGTCTCCCTGGACATTGCTCACACCTTGCAAATGCTGCAAAGGGAGCCCACGGCCCTGGAGGGTTTCAGGGCTTGCAGGTTTTGTTTCTCCATCTCAGTGTGCTGTTGTAGAGGGGAGACCTCCTGTGGAGGGTCTTGCTCATTGGAGACCAGGGAAATCAGGGGAGGCTGCAAGGGAAGTTCAAGGGTTCAGGACAGTCCAACAAGGGGGAGGAATCTTCCTCCGTCTTCCTCAGGGAGGGGCCCCTTGGCAGGTGGAAGTTCCTGCTCATTTCAAAGTGGTTTATCAAAGTGCTTGGCCCCTGAGCTCCTAGCCAATTTCATCACCAGCCAATGCATTAATTTCCTCAAGAGAAACACAAGCCAAGTGCCATGGGGACATCAGGCATTGGGTCATGGCTGTTTTTCTCAGGGGCACATGAGGGTAACTCTGGGGAAAAAAGGGTTGACACAGAAATTTAGGAAAAGTTGCTCACCGTATGTCCCCTTTGAAGATTTACAGAGCATTTAACTATTTTGAACATCCTGGGAATCCTGGCGTATAGGTGGGACCATTGAACCCAGGCGTCTTAGCTGGATTGTCCCGCAGAAAGCAGAGAACAAGACAATGGTTTATTCTGAGGATGTGGTTCCAGGAATAGGAGTGGGGTACTGGATCAGGTGAAATGGGAGGAGGGAAGCCAATCCAAGGGTGCTCTATTGAGCAGGAACTGCTGGGGCCACTGGACTCTTTCCTGCTATGTAGAACATACCTTGGCTTGTCCACCTGAGACAGGAGAGGAGAGGATTTGGAAGTGGAGAGCCAGGAGGCAGGTGCTGCCGGGCTACTCCTGCCCTCTGCTGGCTGCTCCTGCAATGGCTGGATATAAGGAGAGCCCAGCGATGGGGGTGGGAGATGCGCAGTGCAGCAGGGCTGCCAGCACTTCTTTGGCGCTTGGAACTCCTTTTTTCTTGTTAGTTAAACCTTGGGGCATGTGGGAGTCAGTGGAAAGTTCCCTGCACCTTCTGGAAAACACTGGTCCAGGGAATTGTTTGTGACATTGCAAACATGGACTTTGAGTTTTGTTTTTGATGCATCCTTAACATTTTTATTCACTGATTCATTCACTCATCCATTCATTAATTAATCCATTCATCAATTCATCAAGTGCCTTCTGTGGGCAGACTGCAGGTCAGTGATGGAAGACAGAAGCCTATTCCTTATCCTAGCTCTTGAGGTATTCACTGTCTAGGGCAGCTAGTAAATATTCTTGGCTTTAAGGGACATATAGTCTCTGTAGCTGTCTGGTGGCATGAAAGCACTCCATGCCAATATGCAAATGAATGGGTGTGGCTGTGTTCCAGTCAAACTTTATTTACAAAGCAGAGGACCAGTGGAAATTGGCCCTCTGGCCACAGTTTGTTGATTCCTGGTGCGGGAAATGCACAGCCAAGTTTGCAGAATGCCTGTCAGCTGATGCCATTAACTCTGCCCAGGAAAATCATGGAGGGCTTCCCAGAGGAGGTGACATCTGAGCCAGGTCTTGAAGGATGGGGATGAATTTGCTGGATGCAAAAGTAGGGGAAAAGCATTAAGGTCAGCATAACTGTACCTGAGCCAGCACCTTGGCTAGGTGTTTCAGAAGGCTGGAAGTTAACATAAACTGTGAAGGACTGAAAATAGCAAGAAAGTAATCCTCACAATTCATGAGAATGAAGGCAAGATTCTCCAGGAAATCTTTTCAGGTGAGATGACTATGCACAGTTTTAAAAGCAGAATGGGTGGGAGGAGGACAGGCCCCTCTTTCTGTGTTGGGGCTATCTCCTCTGGGACCATCCCCTAGAGCATCCAGGTCTCAGACCCTCATTACAATTGGTAGAGTTCATCATGTCTCTGGCCTCAGCCACCCTGATGGGTAAGCTCTCTCCTGTGGCTGCTTAGGGTGGTTTTAGCCAGAGTTCTGCTGGCCCTGGGAGCTGGAATTATGAGTCTGGGCCCCCACAGTTTCTAGAAAGGAGATGTTAGCAGGATCTCTCTCCCCAACCTTTCCAGTGGAGCTGACCAGGGAGCCTTCCTCAGTGCCTCAGCTGCCTATTCAGGTTTCCCTGGGCCTTATCTAGCAAATATGACCCCACACACCTGCCAGGAGATTCAGCCGTTTACTGGGCACTCACTGCACTGGGCACCAAAGTGTGCTCTGCGGACATCACTTCATTCGATTCTCCCAGCAATGCTAGGAGACCCTCCCTGTTATACTTGTGTTCAGATGACGAAATGGGCTCAAAGATTTCCCTCAGCAGGTACATGGCAGAGCCAGGACTCTCGCCTAGCTTGGACTGACCACTAAACACCACTTCTTACTCCCATCCCACAGCCCAGAGGACTTAAATCTCCCCAGTCTAGTGACAAACTCCCCCGTCTCCAGCCTGGCAGTGGTCTGGCAGATGAATGCTGAAGTTTTTTTGTTTTTTTTTCATTTTTTCCCTTCAAGTTTCCATCTGTTCGTGCGGCAACCGAATCTATGCATGTTCAGGCACCATCTGTGATGCAGTCCCATTTTCCAAATCCAAAAGCATTTTTCCTCTTTGTACTTAACAGGCACTGTGGTGTGGTGGTCCAGAATAAATAAGTCATCTTGGATTGCCGTACTTCCAAAGGCCTCAGTAGGAATTTTTCTTTGAGGAGGGAGGAAAGGATTTTGCTAAACTGGAATTTTGTTTTTCTGGCATGAGCTATTTCTTCTGGCTGACATTTCAGAGAGCCCCATCTGCTGGCTGCAATTCAGGCCTTCTCTATCTCAGTCAACAGTGGGTGATGCTCAACAGCACCAGGCTTCTGAGAGCCTGAGTGTGTTGGGGAAGCTCTGAGCCTACCTGCCACATCTTTGTAAATGCCCCTTTCTGTCACCCTGCATGTTGAGGACCCCTGCGACTGCAGTCACACAACTTGGGGCTTGGGGATGGACCAAGTGGTAGTCCCATGGGTACTGCAACTTCTAGAGTTTTCCCAGAATTTTGAGAGGCCAGGATTGAGGTTTCAGCCCCTTTCGACCCAGCAGCCCCAGATAATCAGTGTTATTTTAGAGTAAAGGAACTGAATTTAGAAAACTCTTTCTCTCCTTCTACCCTTTCCCAAGTACCTAACAATTTTCAGACTACACCACTGCCAGGTTAATTTTCCTCCTCTTTTAGCTCTTTCCTTGTCACTTGCTGTTTCCAAAGCATCCATGGGTACTGTCCTCCTTCAGTGTGACACATTTGAGGCTTCCCAGGACCTTGACTCCCCAGGATCATCCCTCAGCTAAGGCCTGGCCTTCCATTTCCTGAACATGGACTCCCAGGCCCTATCCTGATGCTCGGTCTGGCCTCACGTCTGCCTGCCTGCTGTGGCCTCTCCATGGCTCCTATCTTCCCATCCTCATCGAGGGGCTCTTCCCTGACCACCCTCTCCTGTTGCTGAGGTCAGCCTGTGTGGTGACGCTGAGCCCTTCTCACAGGTCTTTCCAAGCACAACCCACAGCATGGGTTGGCAGGTCTGAGGGAGCCCATGGACGGAGTCTGATGTGCACACACCTTGGTGAATACACCTGTCTCACAGGTAGGACACTATGCACAGAGGAGGTGCCACAGCGGGGACTCCTGCAGGTGAGATGGGACAATATGACTCTGTCATCAGAGAAATGTAGGGAGCTTCAGTGCCACAGTCCATGCCAACAGCTCTCCCAGGGTATGGTCTGGAACCCTTTGATGTCCCCAGGAGGTTCCTGGTGCCAGCTGTTCAAGATAAGAGCTTTTCCATGGTAACAATTACTTACATTTTGTAGTTAGGCTTTTAAACACCATTTTTACATTATGAAATTGATATCTTAGTAATATAGAAGTGTGGGTGAAAAAGAACAGAGGGAATCCCCCTCAATGCTCTCACGTGGCACAGCTGCTCTAGTCATCTTGCCCCTTCTACCTTCTGCAGCCACGTGGCTTCTCAGGTGGGGCACATGCTATTTCACCTGTGGTCCCCCAGGTGGCAGCTGGCACTTGCTGAGAGGTCAGACATCCTCTGCCAGACCCTGGGCTAAGTGATCCACATGATTATGTCCCTGAATTCTTACCACACCTCCAGGAGGCAGGGGCTTTAGTTGCCACCCCTGCATTCTGGATGGCGGAACTGAGGCTTCAGGGGCAGGTGACTTGTGGTACGAGGGAGCTCAGACTATTGTCCAGGCAGTCAGCCTGGTACAGGGGTACAGGGCAGGGTGTGGGGGTGGCTATCTCTGTGACTCAATTTACTACTGAGGGAACTAGGCCCAGAAAGGTGAGGTGACCTGCCTGTATCCCGTGGTCACCAAATTCTGTGGATTCTGTCACAGAAAGGTCTACTGAATCTCTCCTTTGATCCAACAAACCCTTGGCAGAGCTTTCCCACAAACACATCTGACCGCCACCCTTCCCCAGCTCTTCTACGAGCCTTAACGAGCTGTTCGTGATGCCTCACACCCAGAGGAGCAGAGCTCAGCCTCTAAGGCCCTGGCTTTGAAATCACAGCCAAAGGCACCTCGCTCTGTGACTCTGGGAGGTGCTATTCCTTCCATTTGGAATATTTCTCCTCCATCCTTCCCTTGGAGACAAACTCCCACTCATCTTTTGAGACCCAGATGTCACAGGTCACCTATTCTGGGAAGCCCTCCTGATTTCCCCTGGCATTCTGGCCGGTGTGCTCCACAGGCCCCATGCAGAGCGTGGAGTATGCAGTCTGTCTGTGGGCTGGCCTCTCTTCTCTGTGCATCCCCCAGGTCAGTGGGCTGTGTCGTGGCTTTCTGGTGCCTGGAGTCAGCAGCAGTCAACATTTGGCAGGTGAACCAGTGGTCACCGAGTAGCAGCAGGAACCCCTGACAGCTTCCCCTTCCTCCGCAATGGTGCTAAACCGCAGAGCCCAGCACCCCTTCTGCTGGCCCTTAGCACAGACAACCCCCTGCCCTCAGGCCAGGCGACCAACCTTGGGCTGCATCCATCTGGATGTTTTACCCACTCTCAGCCCTGAGGGAGGAGGGGAGGACAACTCAGGGAGGAAGGTCAGGACATGCTTTATCCCTTCATTAGAAACAAATGTCCAGTGGTCCCCCAGCTGGCCAGCGTTGTCAGGGCTGTGTCCTGTTGGCTGGAGGCTCAGCCTGTGGTAGTCTGTGGTGAGCCCTTTGGCCCGCCTCCTCCCGCCGCTTGCCCTGTCCTCCCTCACCTCTCTCTGGCACTGCTGGGCTGGTCCCTGCCTGGAACCCCTCCCTCCTGCTCTCTCCAACCCCAGCCTTCATAGTGCAGGTTCAGGCTGGCTGCTGGCTTCTCTCTCCTGAATGTGGTCTCCCTGGAGGATCCCGGGCACCTGGGTTGGGCAGTGTTGTGCTGAGACCCTTTCCTGGTCACACGCCTGCCCTCTCTTACTTGCGGCAGCACAACCAGCTCCCAGGACCCAGGATCTCTCTCAGCGACGGGAGGCGCCTGCCTCTTTCTGAGTGGGCCCGTCCCGTCGCCTCGGAGCTTGTGGAGAGCTGAGCTGCTCAAGTGCAAGGCCCTGCCCTCTCATGCCCAGCGGCCTCCTGAGTCTCAGGGCCACTAATAATAACACCTTCCTGGGCTGTCATGAGCCAAACAACCCAACTATAGTGCAAAGCGGGGAAAGCCTTGAAAAGGAGTACCGCACCACGCGAAGGGTTGCAATCCATACTTGCCGATTTCTGTCCTGCTGCTGGGTCAGAAGCCCAGGTGCAGTGGAAAGTGAGGCACACGCTCTCCCTGAGTTCAGGGATTTGATCTTGTAGCAGAGTGAAAAGGAATTAAGCACACATATAATCGCATCACTCTAGGTCCAAGTGGGTCTGCGGACTCTGGGGCCAGATGGTGATGCTTTAGCATTTCAAGCCCACTCCAGGGATGTGGGGGCCACAAGGCAGGGGTGGCAGGGAGGGGCAGGCTCTCCTGCTTCCAAGGGGCTTTTGGTGTCTTCCTGGAGGCACCATCTGCGTCCGTTAGGGCTGGTGGTAATGAGCCGGGGAGGTTGGTGGGTCCGGTCTGGTCAGCCCTTGCCTGATGGTTATTGGAGAGGGCACTCTGGATGGGAGCCCACCCTACACTCTACTCTGCTGCTGGCTGACGCCTCCAAGATATGAAGTCTTAGAGGCAAAGGTGCCCTGTCACCCGATGCTGGTCCCTAGAGCTGAGAATCTCAAGATAACAGGACTGGAGCAATTTGCTCCCAGAAGGACCTCAAGAGAAACAAGTCCAAGCCCTGTAGATTACAGTGAAGGAAGAGGCAGTTGCCAGAGGCCTGATTTCAGGGCAGGGGCACCTTGGGCCAGTCCCTTCCCCTCCCAGGGCCTCAGTTCCCCTTAAGTATGATGAGGGATTTGGCCAGACAGTTGCTAAGAGCCTTTCGTCTGTGACATGCTTATGTTCACAAAAAACACTTTTAAAAAAAGAGAAAGAAACATGATCAAGCCTTGTCTGTCATCATTTTCCAAGTTTTCTGTGTATTTTTTTCATCAGAAGACAAAATGTGATTAGACCATATGTTGGGCTAATTTGTTCCCTAAACAATTTAAACATTTGAATACGTTTTCAAGAGGGAAGCAAAGTGAAGGAAGCAGGTGGGGAGCTGGGGCTGATTCGTCCCCAGGGAGGTGCCTCTGGCAGGGGATGGTAAGGTTGCTGCTTGGGTGGCAGGAGGCCCAGCCAGGGCAGGGTTTGTTTTCCCTGGGGTGAGTTGCAAAGGTCCAGGTTTGCAGACCAGTAGTTCCAAGTTCATTCACTCACTCCTCCTCCAGATGTGAACAGAACACTCAGGCCTGGCCTGGCCTGGAACTGGGTGCGAGGACACATGGGTCAGGGGGAGAGTTGAGGTTCCTGCCCTGCAGAGCCTGTGGGCTAGCAGAGAGATAGGCAGGAAGCCAGGGAACCGCACCTTCATGGGATGAGTGCTGGCCTGGGGTTGGGGGTGGGGGTGGGGGTGGATGGGGCCTGGCATCAAGCAGAAACCTGGGGATGAGGAGCAGTTGCATAGTCGTGATGGGGGGGCTGGCGTTTCTGCAAGAGGGGGCAGCACGTGTGAAGGCTGGTATGCATGGCCCATGGGGGTGCTGCATGAGGTCTGTGGTATCAGGAGCTGAGAGAGTGCTGGGGACACCCACGAGGAGAGAATCCAGCCACCTGGGGCTGGGGAGAGTAGTGCTGACTGGGCCTTCGGAGCGGTGACATATAGCTGGAATGTGCGATGCCAGGCGAGCCATGGCCACCTGTGTGCTTTTGTCCAGGGCTTTGTCCGCTTCTGGGATGAGGCCAGGTCAGCCGAGGATGCACCTCATACCCAAACCCTGCCATTTTATGAGCAGACTGGGAGCCCCCTGCAGACAGAGCTGGAGCACAACAGACAGCCTGAAGTCTACGCCTCTGGGTGCAGGTGGGGAAACTGAGGCCGGGGAGGAGGGATGGAGGGGGCTGGGGAACTGTTGCCATCATCCAGAAAGCCAGCAAGAGAAGAGGGGTTAGAACTTGCACATGCTGGTCTCAGGCTCCCCCGTCCTCAGAGCCCTGGACACGGTGACCAACACTCTGCTATGGTGTGGCTGCTGAAGCCAGCTTTGGTGGAGGGCCTTGGGTAAAGGAAATGGTCACGGCACCTCAGATGAAGAAACCTCCCCTGACAAGGCAGGTCTTGTTGGCAGGTGCTGGACCAGAGGAAGAAAGAACAAGGTCCTGCCAGGACCCTTCGGAGAAAGGGTCGGGGGAAGAGGCTAGGGCTAGAATGGGTGACTTTACAGCCTCTGGGAACGAGGGACCAAACAGCTTGAGCAGGGCCGCCTGGGATGGAGGGCAGCAGGGGAAGTGCGGGGGCCTGGCTCCCAGGTGGGGGCCCCACCCTCCTGACCCCAGCCTCCTTCCCTCTCCCTCCCCGCCCTCCCTCCCTCCCTTTAGGGCTGTCCCACCACCCTGAGGCAGCTGAGATGAAGGAGGGCTGACAGATGCACTCAAATATGGTTTGGTTCAAAGAATGAGCTTAATTAGGCATTTAAGTCCGTGGTTGTGAGTCCAAAGCATTCTCTCTTTTTGGCACGTGATCCTGGGGTGTTATTGAGGACTGTTTACAGAGGACTATCCAGATAATTGGAAAGTGATGAAGCAGATGGCCCCACGATGAAATCCGAACTGTTCCTCTCCAGAAACCTGTCTCAGCTTGACCCACCTTGCGGGGGTCCTGGGGCTCAGGGGGCCTCACACTACAGAGCCTGGGCCTGGACTGAAAGAACACCCAGCCTCGAGTTAACAGTCCTGGGGCCTCCTAGGAGGGTGGGCTTGAAGGGCCATTCGGCAGCCTCTGCACCACCCTGTGGCGCCCCAGCCTGGCCCCCTCCACAGGTAGGAGCCCCAGCCCCAGAGCCATTGCTGGCCACTGCGCAGGGCAGGGAAGGACCCCGGAGGAGCATCTGGCTTGTCATCCTCGGTGAGGATGAGGTGAGGACCACAGCAGACTGCCTTGTCCTGGGCCGGTCTACAGGCTTCCAGGAAGCCAGGGAGTGCCCCAGAGAGGAGTGGCATCACTCAGAGGGGTCTTGCACGGCCCCCACCGCCCACTTAATCTCCTTATTGCTGATCCCCAATCCCCGTCTCTTCTTCTGCCTTCACCCCCCTCCATCTTTTTGCTCTGCCTCTTCCCTCTCTTCTTGATGTCGCTCCTTCCACCATTTCTCTCTCCCTGCCCCTCCTGCTTGCCTTATCTGCCTGTCCCTCTGCTCTGCTCCAGAGGGAGTTTCAGGACAATCAAGGCTGCTTTCTCCCCAAAGCCTTTCTCTGCCTCCCAGCCTGTGTCCAAGTCCTCCACCCTCTGTCTCTCCCCTCTCCTTCCATTTGGCCCCCAGTGGCCCCTCGTGCTCCTGTCCAGGCAAGCTGGGGTTCACAGACCTCCAGCCACCATGTATAATTGCTTCCGGCCCTGTGCTCCCATTTCCCAGGCCCTCTACCTGGAATGCCCTCCCATCCTGCTCTGCCTGCCTGAACCCTTTCATTCCCTGGCCCCACTTCTTGTTTCCTGGGCATAGTGGCCAGGGTGGGGCTGACCACACCTGCACAGCTGCACCTGGACCCGCCTTCCGTCTAAGTGCTGAGCAGAGCAGCTTATCAAGTACTTTCCTATCCAAAGATAAGAGGAACTTGAGAACCCTTTCCCCAGCATACAGACTCCAAAAGGTACCTTAAGGCCTGGAAGAGCCCTGTAGGCTCCTGAACTGGATGGGCCATCACGGGGAGCAGCCTCTGGCCTCAGACTGAGAGGTGAGATGTCACAGGAAGAGATGGTGGGAGCCTCCTTCCTTTGGGTGTCACCCCCTGACTCACCTGGTCTGCACAGGACAATCGTCAACTGCCCAGGTGCTGCTCCTTGAGCCCATTGTGTAGAGCTGCCAGGGTGGGCAGCTCCTCTGCTCTCTGGACACTGTGCTTGGGATTTGTCATTGGGACCATGCTAGCTTTGCCTGTCTGGGGGGAAGGGAGGGTGGTCTTTGCATAAGTGGTTTGGCTTTCTTGAGTGAACACTCTTCAGAGGATGCTGGCCTGGTGGAGAGCAGCATGGGTACCTGCAGATGCTTCGCCCATCCTGTGAGACCCAGCTAGTGCTTTTCTTTTCATGTGGTGACAAACATGGGACCTTCATTTTATTTACATGGACTTTCAAAGACAGAGTGCTGAGTGCCTGGCAAAACTCTGCCTTTGGTGATGTTGTCTTGTTGAGATGCCAACTACAGGAGATCCAAAGAGGGATGTGGATCCAGAGAGGCTGGCTGTGCGGGGAGAGGCAGGGCCCTGTGGAGTTATCTGGCCAGCCTGTGGCTTAGGGCGGGTGGCAGCCTAGAGGGCTCCCAGGCTGGTATCTCCCATACCAGGGCAGCTCAAGTCCTCCAAGGGTGTAACTCAGGTGGAGAGCTCCCCACCTGCTCCTGAGGATGGCGGGGGCCGGCCAGGAAGACGCTGCCACCCTGCCGACCTTTCCCACCACAGAGGGACTGAGGCCCAGAGTCACGAGATGAAGCCCAGCAGGTTTGGAGAGCTGGAATTGGCTGGGGGCCTCATAATTGTGCAGGGGAGACACTGCACTGGAAATCGACCTTTATCTGGAGATGACCTTGGGTGGCTTGATGCAGGGGAAGTTCTTAAGAATGAACAAGCAGGGCTGCAGCATCTGTTTGTTACTGCTAATCTGCCTTCCCTCTGATGTCACTGCACTTCTGTGGATGTCTGCAGGAGGGCCAGTGAGTGAGCAGAAGGGGCACTTTTGGTCTTTCTTGAGTCCCAGTTCATTCCCTGTGGACAGGACCAGGAGAAGTCCAAGGGTGAGGTGCCCAGCTGAGTGGATGGTGGCTGCTCTGTGTCCCAGCTCTGGGCTCACCCCCTGTGGGGCCTCAGCCAAGGCGCTCAGCTGTCTGTGCCTCCTCCTCCACGGTGTGGCAATGTGGGGGTCATGGGGGAGGGTGGGAATAGAGAGCCTGGCCCCCAGGAGGCCCTCACCACTGGGCCCCTGCCTCATGTTCCTCTTCCCACTGAAGGACCCTGCTGGGTTTGAGAAGCATTGCAGTCAGGTTGCTGGCAGCTCTGGTTCAGGCCATCCCCTGCCTGATGGACATGGGTAAGCTGTGGAGATGTCCTAGTAGGTGGGACTAGACACTCTGAGGAACATCTCCTCTAGGGCTCTTCAAGGGCAGGAGTGACTGTAGCAGGGTGGGAGCAATTGGATGCCAACCAGCCTACAGGCAGGAGGCAGGGTGAGGTGACCAAGGTAAACACTCTCCTCCGACTCTAGGGTCCTTCCAGAGAGGGCAGGGGTGAGACAGGCTCCCCTCCTGGGTTGGCACTTTCTGGGTTGCCTCTCCCTCATCTGGGTGTAGGAGGGTCTTAGGGGAAGTGGGAACTTATTTGGCCCAGGCTGTGTTGCCCCCCTGAAAAGCTGGCTGGGTTCATGGATATGGGGGTGGGGGGAGGTTTTCAAGGGTCTCTCTCAGCCAGAAGGAGGAGGAAGAAGGCAGGGCCTACTCATTGGCTGGTCCTGGGGAAAGTGCCTTCCAAAATCCAAGAGAGCTGAGTCACCCACTCAGCCAGCACGGATCTGTATTCTGGCCACATAGCCCCTCAGCACTCCAATTTAGAATGTCTGATTTAATCTATCTTATGCAGCATGGGAGAGAGTGAAAGGAGAGTTGGTTAACGCTGGGCCCAGCAGCAGGCTCCAAAGGTTTCTCTGAGTTCTGTGCTCTGAACATACATGTGTGCATGCTCTGGACACACAGTCACACAGCTGGAAGCCCTTCAGGATGAACAAGCCCAGAGAGGGGCAGGGTCTGCCTGGGGCTCCCAGCCAGTGCCATGGAACATGGGCTGGAAGCCGCTCTCTGAAGTCCTGGCCCCTTTCTCCACTCCACCCTCCTGCCTTCTGCTTTGGGCTATCTGGGAGTTTTGATGGGCATGGGGGTCTCCCCATGGAGAATCTGGAGCCAAGAGAGGCTGGGTGACCCATGCAAGGTCACACAGCTCACTAGTACTAAAGACCCAGGAGAGAATCCAGCCACTAAGAGTTTCAAAGCTGGTCCCTTCCTCCCTTCAAGGGTTCTGGGAGTGTGTGAGGACTATGAGTCACCCAAAAGACTCAGAAAGAGCAGAACCCTGCCTCCTGTTTCTTTCTCCAAATGTCCCTCCTCCCACTCTTGTTGTCTCAGGAGACAGGTTTGGTGTGTGGGAGGAACAAGCGTGTGGACTGAGTTTGTAGTACGTGTTTTGCCGATGCAGTCTCCTGGTGTTGACAAAGAGCCTGGGTGTGGAATTCTGCTCACCACCTGCATCCAGGTGCACCATGGAAACCCATGGTGGTTTCCAGTGACTGGCTTCATGGGGAATGCTGTGCTGTGGAGAGGGTTGTCTGTTGTTGCTTTCCTCCCTTGGGCCACCTGGAAGCTCCTTGAAGGCTAAGACTGTGCCTGATTCATGTTAACCCTAAGGCCAAGCAATGGGTGTGCTGCAGACACTGTCCCCACGCACCCACATCCCAGCATCCACTGTCCCATCTTTACCCAGCGTTCTCTCTCCTCTGGCCCACATGGGGTGGCTAGGAGGACTGGCAAGTAAATGCTCTCAGGAGCTCCTGGTGGGCAGAGTGGATCTATGGACTCTCAGCCTCCTCGCCCATGGCAGGACCAGCTCTAAGACCTTCTCCTTCACCTCCCTGACAGCCTCTGTGGAAAAGAGTTGTTCTAGCAGCAGCCTGCTCTTGAGCACACTCTGTTCTGGCCTCTGTTTCTCCCCTGTCCCACTTCCCTACTCCCTCTTAGTGCTTCTTGTGATCACTATCTATACAAACTGCTGTGTCTGAAACTTCACCTCAGGAACTGCATCTGGGGAGGCTCAGCCAGACACTGCAGGTGCTGACTGAATCCTGGGGGATGGATGAAGGACTTGGTGGATGGGGAGCGTTAGGATACCCTGGTTCTCTGGGGCCGGTGAAGGAGGTCCTTTCTCTCAACTGCTTGGTTTCCAGCTCTGGAAGACCCTGCCTGTGGCCTGGGCACCCACAGTCCTGCACAAATGCCCTGGAATCTTCTCTGCTATTCTGAGCAACCACTGCATTTGGCTTCCATCAGCCTCTCTATTTTGTTCATGCTTTGGCTGAGGAGTCTAGAAATCTGGTACCTGCTAGGGATGAATGCAAGTACCTGCTTTCTGAAGGCAGTCCTTTCAAGGAGTCATCCATTACAGTAAGCCTCTTTGTACTGCCTCTACTGGGGACAGCTTCGAGGGGCAAGCCTTATCACTATTGGCAGATGACACACAGGGCATTTCCTTGTTCTGACTGATGGGTTCCTGTACAATTAAAGAAATGGGACCTCAGGCTTGGAGATCAATAGATGAGGAAAAGCCATTCTTAGAAAAAGCAAGCACAAAACAGCTAGTTGGAGGTGCATTTTCAATTAGATTGACTAGCAGATGTCAATACCTGCACCTGTGGGAGAGGAATTGTATGTTTCAGTGTCTTTCAGCAAGTCTGTGGAATACAGCCCCCCTGGATGAGCCTGGAAAACAATGACATAACCCCACAGTACCCTAAATAAAGACTGGAAATGCTGGCAATCTCAAAGAACAAATAGTCGTCTTTACACTCCAATAGTATTTCTTTTATTTTATTCTCTTTCTTTCTCCTTCCCCCCAATTTTCCTTCCTCTCTTCCTCTTCTCCTCTTTTCTGCCTTCTTTGCTCTAAAAGCATGAGAGAAAAAAAATTGGAGGGTTAGAATTCTGACTTTGCATGATGGAATTTTATCTGGGTGGCAGGGTCGGAGCCTTCCTTCCAAAGGGTCCTGTGGACCCTTTAGTTAGCACTTTTATCTCGCCAACAACTTGGCTGGCTGTGCCAGGATCCACACACCAGGATGCTAATATTTAGAGAGAGTGCACCTTTCATACTTCCCAGGTACAAACTTTGAGAAACCAGCTTGGTGAAGGAGCTGTTTCTACTCTTGAGCAGCCACATCCTAGGGCCAGCAAGACAGAGTTAGAATGTGGGCAGGCAGGACTTCCAGGCTCAGGATGATGCCAGCACTCGCTCTTCTAGAGGCCTTGGCAAGCACGCAGCCCCTGGTGATTGTCCTCTTTCTCCTCCACCCCAAAAGACCCCCATCTCCCATGTCCCTGTGCCCCAACAACCCTGAAACCTCATGGCTGGAGCTTTTAGTGTGGAACTGCCTTGTCCATGGTTTTATTCCTAAAGCAGGTAGTGCATGCCCTGTCAGGTGTGCTCTGTGAATATTGCTGAATTTCTGTGATGGTCCAGAATAGAGGGCTTGTCCCATGCTCCTCCAGGACACCTTGGCACATTCCTGTAGGACCCCCATGTCCCTCTCTTCTAAGAGGATCCTTTTTCTCCAAGCAAATGTGCAATCTCTAGGGAATAGCCCGAAGGTCTGCATGGAACATTTATATAGGGTCTGCCCCTCAGGGGTCAGCAGCCAGGTGTAGATCTTCCCAAGTTTGTCATGGAAAGCGGTGCATAATTAAATACCACTAAATGGACTCAGACCTTTGCCAACTTCATTACCACAAGGGCCTGCTGAACTTGAGTTATTGCTAGGGCTTGGCAGGAGGAGGAGGTGCTCCCAGAGGAGGCTTGTGTCTAGAGGGGGCTGCCAGGTGCGCCTCCCCAGGGAACTTCTGATTTGGTCACACTGGACTGCACACCCTCAAGACAATTTGCAGAAGTAGGATACCACAGCAGTGTTGAGCCAAGCCTGGTGCCTGCACATGTGCTTCTCTTTTTAATTCTCCCAGTATAATTTTGTAGAGGTGCTTCTCAGCTTCCTGTCCACAGGTGAAGATTCTGTGCAGGGTGGAGAGTGATTGAGAAGAAGGGATTGAAGCCAGGACTACTCCAGAGAATGATGCCAGCTCTCTGGTAGCAGGGCTTTGGGTACAGCAGGGCTAGCTTCTCCCTTGGCCTTGTGCTTAGGGAGGAGGCAGCCTGGTGATGTTTGACAGGGCCTGAGTGGGAGGATGCCTTTAAACTCATAATTATCTTCTCCCTCATTCATACCTCAGATCCCACCATTTGCAATTCAACCCTTGGGGTTCAGCAAGTTCTTATTCAGGCTTCTCTCAAATGCAGATGTCCCAGGGAAGATGTGGGGTATCAGCGCCTGCCTTATCTCTTCCTTTCAAAAGTGTATCCCTGAGGACTGAGACTGGCCTTTAATCTTGCAACAGTGCTCTGGGGCCCTGGCTTCTCCCAGGATGTTTGTTGAATGAATGAGTTGTTGGCACACTCAGGGGCAGGTGAGAGTCCTGGGCTCCCGGGGTGAAGAGGCAGGAGGGTGCTGATAACAAATTCCCTGCCTTCACCAAGCTCCTGTGTGCTGGTAACAGCCCAGCTTTCAGCTCTGTTTCCTCTGAAGGGAGAAAAAAGTATATTGAAAAGATGAATGCATCTTAATATGGTGTGCTCTTCAAATTCCCAATGATTTTAGATGCTTTTCTATCCCTTCCTCATCCCTAGGAAATAGTCTGCTCAGAGGAATCCATGCTTGCACCCAGGGCAGGGCACACACTTCTGCTGGCAGGTGGCTGTGAGGCAGAAACACAGTCAAGGAGATGGGGCTTTTCAGCATATGAAGATGATATACTGATATGCTGATAGTTATGGTGAAGGAATGGTTACATGAAATATGCAATTAAAATTTCAATGGTCAGCACCTGCCACCTAGGACGATGGAAGTCAGTGGTCCAAGGGGCACTTTCGATGGTCTTGCTTACTCCTTCGGTAGCCAATGGCACAGGATATTCTGGAGTAGGGAAAGCTGGAAACTAAGGCAGACTTTGCTACCAGGAAGTGAGGTGCTACTGGAACAAATATCCAAAAATGTGGAAGTGGCTTTAGAATTGAGTAAGGAGTAAAAGAATTTTGAGGCACTTGATAGTAAAAACCTAGATTGCCTTGAAGAGACTGCTGATACAAATATAGATGTTAAAGACAATTCTGGTGTGGGCTAAGAAAGAAAAGAGGAGAACTGTAGAGAAAGCTTCTATCATATTCCATCGTCTTAGAGAACACTAGATCATAATGTGCAGAATGTTCCCAGAAATACAAATGTTAAAGGTACTTCTGGTGAAGACTTAGGCAGACCAGAGGAGCATATTATCGAACAACGGAGGAAGGGCAATGCTTGCTGTAAAGTGGCAGAAAACTTGGCTGAGTTATGTTCTCTTGAGTGGAAAGCAGAGCTTGTGAAATGTTGAACTTGGATATTTCATTGAGGAGATTTCCAAACAAAATGTATAAAGTATAACCTGGTTTCTCTTTGATGCTTATAGTAAAATGTGAGTGGGACAGAGATAAACTGAGGAAGGAACTGCTGAGAAAAAAGGAAATAGCACTTGATGATTTTGAAAAATTCTCAGTCTATCCAGATAGTGTGCTCTGGAAATAGAGCCAAGTGTGTGGCTGGACAATGATTTGCCAAAGATATTAGATGTGAGACTCATGGATCCAATCAATCAGCTCAGCAGAAGCCAGAAAAAGAGGTGCCAATATCCAGAATAGATCTGTGGAATCCCTGTAGTCTGATGACTTGGACCCCAGAAAATGACGTGGGAGATAAACAAGGTTTTTGAAAATTTTATACCAGTAGAAACACTGCTGGCAGCTTGGACAATTGGACTGGCAGCTTGGACAATTCAGATGGAATTGAAACAGGGGTTAATTGAAATGAGGTCATCCTGGAATAGGGAGGGCCCTTAATTCACTGGAACTGGTGTTCTTATGAAAAGGAGAGAGGAGACACACACAGACACAGAGAGAAAAAGGCCAAGTGATGGCAGAGGCAGAGATTGAAGTGCTGCAGCTACAAGCCAAAGACCACCAAGGATGGCCAGCAAACCACCAGAAGCTAGGAAGAGGCCAGGAAAGATCCTTTCCTATAGGTTTCTCATAGAGCATGGCTCTGCTGATGCTTGATTTCAGACTTCTAACCTATGTGTGTCTCTGTGTTTTTTGTGTATACTTATGCCTGTGTGTATCCTTGGGTGAGGTTATGCCTGTATGTACACGTGTGTTTATGTGTGTGCATGTGCGCTCATACTTGTGTATGTGTGGGTGTGCTTATGTTTGTGTGCTTCTGTGTGTGCATGTGTGTTCATGCCTGTGTGTGTTTGTGTGCTCACACCTGTGTGTGTCTAATGAGACCTTGTTCATACATTACAAACCACCCTCCTCCTTTTGGAAGCCAGCCCACATATGGGTGAGCTGTTATTGGCAGCCCATGTGAGGTACCCTGGATGGTTCCAGTTTAGTCTGTTATTTCTAGGACATCCCCATGGGGGCTGGGAGAAAGCCAAGCCAAGTGAGCAGACTCTGGGACCCTCACCCTCTCCCCTCCCCACTGCAACCAGATGTAGTAGGTGTCTGTTGAAGTATTTTGGAAAGGGAGTTTTATTGCTAAAAGCAGTTCAAAAGCCACTAATTAGATTTAGCTTCCTCTTAGTATAGATGGGTAAACTGAGGCCCAGGAAAGTGACAAGACTAGCCCATGGATACACGGTGTGCTAGTAGTAGGGTCAGGGCCTCGTGAAATGGAGCTGTCTGCCCATGTGTTTTCCTTTCCCTCTGGAAGTGTTGAAAAGATTGAGGGAGGCCAGAGACAGGAACAAGGATTTTGAGGAGGAAGAAATTGACAGAGAAACTGCAGACTGTAGAATAGGGTGTCCTGGGCTGGGGAGGGACAGAACATACATGTGCTGATTAACAGTGGATTTGCCATGAGTGACTACTCTTTGAGCTTGGTGTGTCCACATGCCAAGGTTCTGGCCATTTTGAAGAACTGGGAGGCCCCTCGCAGGGGTGGACTAGCTAATTTTTTTCCCTTTTTCTTAAGGGGTTCCCTGCTGCCCCCACCCCTAGGTGAGCAGACTGCACGCTGTACCCCAGCCCCACTCTGGACAAGCTGAGGCCCTGGGGCAGCAGATGGGGCACAGAGAAGCCTCCCTAAGCTTCCTCCCATAGGCAGGGTGCAGGAGGGAGAAACCCTAAGAAGGGTCTTTGGGACAAAAAGGGTGGTTTCCCATTGCCTCTCTAGACTTCTGCCAGGGAGCACCTCAACACCTACAGTCCCGAGACCTGATTGCTAAGGGGGGGAATGTGATGGGAGCCCCCCCCACCCCCCCCAAGAACCTTTGCCTTTCCCCACCCGCCCCTCTGGGTCTTCTCTGGTCCGGATCACTTATTCCTTCCCTGGGCCCGCGGGGACCGAGCCAGGCCTGGCACCTGCGGCCACCCCCTCAGACTCCGCCCCGGGAGGCCGCCCGCCCCTCCTGGGCCAGCCCACGCAGCAACTCCCTGAGCGCCTGCCAGACCGCTCGCGCCTGTGCTCCCGTGACGGCGGTGAGGCCAGGAAAGCCCCCACTCCCTCACCAGGGTGTCCGCTCCGGCCCCTACTGGGGTCCTGGAGGCCACTGCGTCGGGATGGGGTGGGGTCGGGGACGGTGCAAATACTCGTCATCTCCTCCTGTCCCGGCATCAGGCACAACAGTCTCACTTTCCTCCACTTTTAGACTGTCGATTGTTTCCTTCTTAAGGTCGGGGTAAGGAGGTAAAGAAACTGACCCAAGAAGTACTGCGTCCCCTGTTTATTCTCTACTCTTAGAAGTCAACGCCTCCTTTTCTGGGCCAAGAGTCAAAGGACGGCGCCACCACCTGACACGTCTTCCCACAAACTCTGCCTGAATTCCCGACACTGGAATTGCTCTCCATGGCCTTAAGATCCTCTGGGCTGAACTCTTTACGCTTCAACCTCTTTCCCAAAGAGGTCAGGGTTCCTCGCGGAAGAGGGGTGAGGAGAGTACAGAAAGGCCAGATCCGGCCCCACTCCAGTTCGCCAGGCCTGGATGGCCTAAAGTCAGACAGCCGCGGGGCACCGGGCGCTCCTCATCCTTAGCAATGGAGAGGCGGAGGGAGGAAAGAGGCCGCGCGGCCCCCCTGGCAGCGGTGCTGACTCAGACGCTCGAGCCCCCTGGCTCCCCGGGCACTTGTGGGACCATGGTGGCGGGTGCCCGGCACCCCAAGCAGCTCGGGTCCAAGAAGGAGCCCTGGAAGCCGCCAGACCCGCGGGGCGCACCTTGAGGTGAGGCGCCACCCCAAGTCCAGCGATAGGCGGAGCCGTTGGCGACGACTCTCGCCCGCCTGCAAATGCCAGTTCTCTGCATGCCGCCAGCAGGAGCCTCGAGAGCCGGGCCACCGTCGAGGCCAGGGGAGAGGGGTTAGCAATAGCGCTGGCACCGCTTCAGGCGCCCTCCGGCGTGCCAGGCTGGGGCACGGAGAGGAGCATGCCAGCTAATTTTTTTAAAATTTATTTTTTAATTGTATTTTTTGAAGATATATAGATCACAAAAATGTTACATTTAAAAATATGGGGAAACGGACTTGGCCCAGTGGTTAGGGCGTCCCTCTACCACATGGGAGGTCCGCGGTTCAAACCCTGGGTCTCCTTGACCCCTGTGGAGCTGGCCCATGCGCAGTGCTGATGCGCACAAGGAGTGCCGTGCCACGCAGGGGTGTCCCCCGCTGTAGGGGAGCCCCACGCGCAAGGAGTGCAGCCTAAGGAGAGCCGCCCAGCAAAAGAAAGTGCAGCCTGCCCAGGAATGGCGCCACCCACACTTCCCGTGACTTCCCGTGCCACCGATGACAACAGAAGTGGACAAAGAAACAAGACGCAGCAAACAGAGAACAGACAACCAGGAAAGGGGGGGAATTAAATAAATAAATCTTAAAAAATAAAATAAAATAAAAACATGAGTTTCCCATATAACCCCTCCCCCCCACACACACACACCTCCCACATCAACAACCTCTTTCATCATTGTGGCACATTCATTGCATTTGGTGAATACATTTTGGAGCACTGCTGCTCCGCATGCATAATAGTTTACATGTGATGTGGGGGCATTTTCGGGACTTGGAATTGTCCTAAATGATATTGCAGAGATAGATGCTGGACATTATATATCCTGCCATAACCCACTGAATGTATGGGGGAGCTAATTTGTTTTTAAACATGGGAATTGCCCTAGCCTCCTTATGGATCACACTGGAGCTGGGACCTGGACCCTGCTTTATTCTCCTCTCTGTTGCCCTGGTGCCATATGGCTTAGATGCTGAAGCCTGGGACACTCGGGGGTGGCACTAAAGAGGGGAGTGAAGGGGTAGGCCAGGGTTTCCTGCCTTCCAAAGCTGCACTGCTGAGCCTGGTCCTCCGTCCTCTCCCCTCTGGCCTGGGGACTCTTTTCTCCCAAAGCATTGCACACAGGTGCTCCTTCTCCCAGGGAAGTTGTCTTCCCCCCACCCCCACCCCTTACTAATTTATCTTCTCCCTGTGGACTCCCTAACCAATATGCCTGACCAGGGCTACTTGTGGTATGTGGCACCTCTGTCCCCATTGGAGGTCTGGTGTCACCTGCAGAAGCATCTCATTAGTTCTCAGCAGTGTCTGAGAAGCCAGAGGTAGGATGCTGAGGTAGGAAGCATCTTCTTCCCTGGATTTCCAGATCCCAGCCAACACCCTGCCTCCCTCAATGTTTCTGATCCTTGGCTTCCTCATCTGTACAATGGGAATTCTAATTACTATTTCTTGTGACAAAAATTAAGCACCAGGCACCCTGTCAGGCATAGAGTGGATTCTCTGGAAATGTTAATTCTGGTCCTTTCAGTGACAGTATACTGAATACTCTGATTTGTTCTGGTGGGGGCGTGCTGGGAAGAAGTACATTTTGAGTGCATTTTCTTGTTGTAGCTGGGGTCAGAGACAAAAGCAGGAGCAGCCCCTAGCTTTCAAAGTGTGTGTGAAAGACCTCTGTGTTTTTCGTTTTTTCCCCCCAGATACTAATAGTATACACTCATAACAATTATAGCAGCGGCAGTGCCAACTAACATTTGTGGAGCGTTTTCTATGTGTCAGTCCCTGAGCTATGTGCTTCATGGTAACCACTATTTCCTGTCTTCCTGATAACAATGCCATTGTTATATTGGTTTATGGGTGTTATTATGACTCCATGTCCTTACATGTATTTGAGCACATTCATTATAAGATAAAGTCAAAGTGAGTGTGTGACATGGTGGAAAAGAACAGACTTTTGAGGTTTAAGCTCAGTTGTACCACCAACACAGGAGACACAGCCTTGTCTTGAAGTCTCCCCTAGTGCTGTAGTTCTTGGCTCAAGGGTTTCCCATGTCACTGTGGTGCCTCCCTGATGCTGTCCTACTCTGCCCAGGTACTGTGGTTGCCCAAGCCCAACAGGTGGACCCAGGCCCCAGAGAGAGGGCCTGGCGTTCTTCTCAGTGGAACCCCATTAATCTGTCATGGCGGCCTCCCAGGCAGGCAGGCCCCCAGACCAGGGAAGCCCTTTATGTTGGGAGACGACGTTCATTCATCATGCCTCTTCGCTCTCAGGCACAACTCAGTGACATTACCTCTGACAGCTCTAAACGCAGTAATGCTATTATTGCAGAGCCCGGGAGTGCCCTTTAGTTAAGGAGCTGCTGGTGCTTTGATTATAAACACCATTTTTCAGAGGGTTTATAACACTGCCATTTGAAATCACATTAGGCTGAAAAGTGAGAGAGATGTCAGCCAGACTGCATTTGGAAATAAAGATACAAATTATATTTCTGACCTGTCCAAAGTCTTTCTCAGTGGTTTCTGGTGGCCTTAGGGGTCAGGCCATGGGTGGAGTGACCCAGTGTGCTCTGTAGGAGGTCAGTACAGTGTCCTGAGCTGGGTCACCCAAGATGGGCAACTGTTTGTTGCACGCATGCTGTGTGGGTTGCCCTAGGCATTTGGACAGCCAGGGCCATTTCCTGAAGCCAGATATTGGCCACTCTGCTTGGGAATGGAGGCAAAGGGCCTCTCCCAGAGAGGGTATTTGTTTTTGATCTGACGTGCCTTTACAAACCCCAGTGCTGGATTGGTGCCTTGCGATTAGACCAGTAATACTGTTTTTCTGTTGTGCTCTGATTGTTTTTTTTTTTTTCAGGTTTGGTCTCCCTCCCTCTTTCTCACTGGGTCTCTTTCTCTAACTTTCTTTTAACATTTCCTTTTCTCTCCCTTGCTTGTCTGTTTCAGTCTGTAAATGTCTGTCTGCTGCTTGCCTGTCTATCTGTGTCCATCTGACTGCTCTCTCTCCCCACTATGTTTTGAAGCTCCTTCTCCTCATTTTCTGCCTTCTTCCTCTGCCTCAGTCTCTTCTGTGTGATTCATTTAATAAACACATATACAACCCTTACTGTGTGCCAGGGATTGCTCTATATATTTATTAATATTAACTCATGTCATCCGTACAGAAAACCTGGTGAAGAAAATAATGCAATTATCTTTATTTTACAGTTGAGGAAATTGAGGCACAGAAAGGTAAGTGGCTTACTGAAGGTCATATAGCAAGTAAGTGGCAGAGATGGGATATTGCTCTTTTCTTCTGTGTCTTTCAGAGAAAAACAAAAGGAAGTAATAAATCAAAATACTGCCTGGCTGTCCAGGCCTCTGACACTTCCCTGCATTGGGGTTTGCTCCTGGAGCCTCCTGGGCCCTCCCAGTCCCCCCCTACACAGATGCCCAGGTCTTGGGTAGGGCTTTAAGCCTTGTTCTCTTCAGCACCCTGAGAGTCCCTATTGATGGTGTTTGCCAAAGTATCAGAAATGTGTTGGCTTTTATAAAGGATATTTATTTGGGGTAAAAGCTTACAGTTCCAAGGCAATGAAATACCCAAATAGAGGCATCAGCAGAGATGCTTTCTCACCAAAGTTGGCTACTGTTGATCATGATGTCTTGCCACGTGGTGAAACAAGATGGCTGCCGACCTCTGCTGTGATTTCCCCTCCGGGCTCACTGTCTCCTCTTGAGCTGCTCTGTGGGTCGTTTCTTGGGGATTCATGGTGAAGTGATCCCCTCTCTCCTGTCATAGGGCTTGTCTCTTAGGGCTTCTGTACTTGCAGCTCAGCTGTGGCCAAAACTTGAGTCTTTCTTTCACTTGACAGTATCAAATACGACAGTTCCCTTTTTTCTGTGTCTGTCCATATGGGTCTGTCTCTCCCTTTATATCAGACCCAGCAAGAGGATAGAGACTCAACATGAATCACACTCCACTGATGTAATCCCATCAAATGGGTCTCACATCCACAGGAATGGATTCGTGTTAAAAATAATATTTCTCCTTTTGGAATTCATAAAATAGTTTCAAGCTGCTACAAACAGGCTGAACTTGAGGTATTTCAGCCAACCTATAAACCGTGAACAAGAAATAAATTCTTGTGGTTGTAAGCCACTCCTGCTTTGGGGTTGTTTGTTATGCAGCTTTATTGTAATTGCTGACCTATGCAATCTGCTGCTATGATAGATTGATGTCTGTAGATCCTGAGCATACCCTGCCCTCCCACACCTCCATGATGACACCTCTATTACCCCTTCCTTTAAAGCCTTTCTTCATGACCTCATCAGAGCTCAGGCCAAGGGAAGACCCTTTCACAGAATGTCTCTCTCCTTTTTTTTTAAAGATTTATTTATTTATTTATTTCTCTCCCCTTCCCCCTCCCCGCCCCCCCCCAGTTGTCTGTTCTCTGTGTCTATTTGCTGTGTCTTCTTTGTCCGCTTCTGTTGTTGTTAGCAACATGGGAATCTGTGTTTCTTTTTGTTGCGTCATCTTGTGTGTCAGCTCTCTGTGTGGGCGGCGCCATTCTTAGGCAGGCTGCACTTTCTTTTGCGCTGGGTGGCTCTCCTTACAGGGCGCACTCCTTGTGTGTGGGGCTCCCCTACGTGGGGGACACCCCTGTGTGACAGGGCATTCCTTGCACGCATCAGCACTGCGCATGGGCCAGCTCCACACAGGTCAAGGAGGCCCGGGGTTTGAACTGTGGACCTCCCGTGTGGTAGATGGATGCCCTAACCACTGGGCCAAGTCCACTTCTCTACAGAATGTCTCTTAAGGTTCCCAATTCTTGGGTGAGCAGAAGAGGCAGAAGTGGCTGGTATGTCACATTTTTCTTTAGTGAGTCTGCACTTCTTCACTCACTGGATGGTGGGGTTGTGAAGGTAGGCACTGCATTAACTTCCTCTTTCCTTCAGCCATCACCACTGTGCTCCACATGCAGTAGATGATCAAGACAGTGTTTGCTAAATTGGATTGACTTGAATGTCTGTCCCCTCACAATGGGAGGCCCTTAAGGACACATCAAGTGCTGGCAGGCATCCCTGGCAGTGCTAGCTCCATGCTTAGTGCTTAGATGATGGATCTGTCATTGCTCATGAAGGCGAGTGTCTGGGCTGCCTCCAGCACTCTTGGCTGGAGGCCTGGACTCAGGACAAAGGTGATCCTTTCACTCTCCCCAGCTCTTGGCATCCAGAGCCCAGGTCAGGAGGGAATGATGGTTATTCACACACCTTGGCCAAGACAGGACTTGGGAAGCCAGCAGGCTTCATAAGCAACAGCCCGAGTTGCCAATATAATTCTCTTTTTGTGTCTCAGGGCACAGGCCACAGCTCAGATCGTGGCTCTGCACTGGAAGGAAATAATTTTGACATCAAGATGTTTGGGGTTGTCCATGTTGGTATTTGCAGGCCTGAGAACAGGGGCATCTGCACACTTAGTTGTGCTCTTCCTGGTACAGGTGACAACCGTGAATCTTGGATGAGCCCTGTACAATCATGGCCATCCAGGTCCTACCCAGGCCCTGTTTGACTAAAGGATGCAGACGCATGGCTGTTCATGGGCCATGTGGACCAAAGCTGCACATGACTGCACTGGCAAACTGAGGTCGATGGGCCACAATTCATTTAAGTACTCCTCTGTTCAGAATCTTATAACATCAATTCCCACAGTAACACAAGGACTCTTGGTTTCCTCCTGTTCAAAGAAAGAGATGAGTGACATAGGATTAGCTACAATGAGGTAGTCAGGTTGTATTAGCTACCTAGGACTGTAACCCAAACTTATTGGCTTAAAACAACAATAAGCATTTATTTTCCTCAGTTTCTGTGGGTCTGGATTTCTTCATGGCTTGGTCATATGGTTTTGGCTCAGGATTACAGTCATACGAAGGCTTAGCTGAGGCTGGAAGACCCACTTCCACAGTCGCTCATCCACATGACTGGCAACTTGGTGTTGGATGTTGGTGGAAATTCCTCCTGACATGGGTTTCTCTTCAGGATGCTTGAGGGTCCTCATGGCCTGGTGCTGACTTTCCTTCAGAGTAAGTGACCTGAGGGAGAGAGGGACCCAGAGAAAGAAAGGGATGGTCTCAAGGTTACATGGTGAGTTAGAGGAGATGGGGATGCCCAGAGTTTCCCACCACACAGTGCTGTCTTTTCAATGAGGTTCCTGCCAGGGACTACTACTGGAAAGATAAAGAAAAGGCTGTTATCAATGCAGCAAGAAGGGATCCAGGTAGGAGGCAGGGCCTGAATTGTCAGGGTGACTTTCTCCTTCCATTAAAGGATGTATGACAAGCTCTCATAAAGAAGGAGAGGTGGGATGGGGGCAGTAGAAATCAATAGAAATTTATTGATCAACACAAGGCATATTGATTGGCTGATTTTTTAAATGAAAAAACAAATGGAGTAAAACAAAGGAAATACTGGCCCCAGAAATAAGCCATGCCTGTTTATTGGGCTAAAACACTCACAGATGTGCTGTGTAAATGGCAATGAAATATGCTAATAGCTAAAGCCCATGTTAATCAAAGAGCCAAATATTCACAGTGCTGTGAACTCATAAGCTTTTCCTTGTCAGCCCCAAACTCTGGGCTGGCTGAGGGCTGGGTCATGCTCTTTTGGAGTCCTTGGGGAGGCAGCAGTAACCCACATGGAAAGAATTAATTAAGATGGCAGGGCCTCCATTCCTGCCTTGTTGGGTATGCCCAGGAATCTGCTTGGATTGATTTGTCTTCGGGGTAATGGGTGAGAGAACCAAGCCCTCTCAGACTGGTTTAATCAGGGAAAGGGCACTGTGGGAAGGACACAGAGTACTGCTGGGATTCTGGGGGTGTGTACAGGCCCTCACCAGAGCGGACTCAGAGGTCATCATGAAGCCAAGAAGCTGCTGCTTCTGTCTTTCCTTCTCTCTGCCTTGGCTTCTCTTTTCCTCTTTCTCTTAACTGCAGTTTGCCTTGGAGCACCTAGAGGTGCTTGCTGACACTTGCTGGTCCTTTTCTCTATCCCAAAGGGTTGCAGCTCTTGATGAGTGACAAGTCAGGAGAAAGCTACTCTTGGCAGAATGTTAGCAGTCTGTGTGCCTCTCACCATTCTGTATTTCTTCCTGGGCTTGGGACTGTGGGCTTTGGTGCTGGAACCCGGTTTTCATCCTGTGTTCACCTGAGCCCACTTCCCAGCACAGGGACCTTTGAGTTAAATCACTAAAAAGCATCAGATACCCTTTTTGTCATGGATGATAACTTCTACTCCAACTCCTGGTTTGGTGGGATCCTGCCCCCACACTGGCCCTTTGTCTATGCTGAGTTAGTTCATTCTCAACAACCCCCCTTCCCCATGGAGAGAAGGGATTCACATCCCATAATCACAGTTCAACAGGCATAAGGGAGTAGTAATGGAAACAAATGCCATTTATTCAGCTCTTATTTTATGCTGGCACTGAATTAACTATCTCATATGCACCATCTCATTTAATCCTCAGAACAATCTTGGTAGATGCTATTATCTCCGCTGTACAGAGGTGGAGAGGGGTTAATTCACTTTCCAAGTTCTGAGAGCTCCTAAATGGCAGAGCCAATATTCAAATGCAGATCTGTCAAACTCCAGGACCCTGAGCTCTCAACCACTCTACTATATTAATAAATGTGGGCCAGAGCCTTTGAGATTACTCTAGCTGGAAGAAATTTTTAATTTTACTGTAGCAGTTTTGTCCCATAATTAACCCAAGCTTTTTACAGGGGCTGCAGTGTGCATGGATTTTCCACAGCATTGTCTGTTAAGGGTTGAGTCTTTCTTACAAGCGGTGAGCTCCATGTCTTACTCATCTTCATGCCCTCAGAAGTTAGCACAGTGTACACCAGGGATGGAGGCCCAGTCCAAGCCAGTCCAACTTGTTCAGAGCTAGTGGATTGGGGACGCTTTCTTTATAGCTGGGGTTGCTAATCTAGGGGTTGTATATCTGAATCTGCTGGTGGTCATCTTGTCACCGGGAGGAGCAAATCTTCCTGAGAATGAAGGCAAGCAAGAAGATGTTACAGATGGAGAAAGGTAGATTCCCAGTGATACCCAGAACCTGGATCTAGTTGTGCCTGAAGCTGAGGTCAGCCTCTTTTTATTTGTTTATGCCGGCTGTTGTGTTTGAGTCAGTTTGAGTTGGATTTCTGTCATTTGCCACCAAAACATTTCTCTGGTTTGTTCAGGGATCTTCAGTAAGTGCCAAATGCCCAAAAGGAAATCCTTCCACCCCAGCTGTCAATAACAAGCTCTGAACCCTCTTGACTATAGAGTGATACCTGCTTCCATGCATGACTAGCCCAAACCCAGTCAGAGAGGAAACTGTGAGGCTGGACTTGGAAACGAATTAAAATAGTGCTAAAAGGGCTCATTTGTCTCTCTCCCTTCACTGACGCCACAGCCTTGGGATCACACTTGCCATGAAAGATGGGCCTGGAACTGTCGTTGAATTACATCATGTCCACTGTGCTTGGTTAAGTCTTTGCCAAATCAATTCTTTATGGTCTTTTAATCAAGAGAAGATAAACAAAGAGAAGGAGCTTATGGAAACTTCAGAAACTCCAATTACTGTTAATCCAGGAAGTGATAATGTCCCAAGTTCAAAGATATGGGGAGGCTGGGACCACCAGATTACAGGGGACAAGGGCCTGGTTCTCAGAGGCACAGTGAAGGAGTTTGTGAGGGCAGGAAGAACAAGCACCTTTATTCTACATCTAGTCTGGCTCAGGGAAGGTAGAACAGTGCTGTGGGTGTTGATGGGGGAAAGGGTGGCTCTAGATAAAGACTGGAATCTGGAAAATATGCCTCTGGTATTCTAACTGTTTTACTTGGACAGCCCCTGTGCCTGTGTTCTGATTCTCTCTCTGCAGGTAAGAACTCCTTGGTATGTGGTGGTTTCCCTGCCCTGTGGTGAAATGAGGAAAGCAAAGACACTGTAGTGATTGTTCACAAAGTTCTACTTATTCAATTTAAAGGAGCTTCTTTTATTCTAAGTTACACCCTTTCCATTCTTTTGCTCTCATACTTCCCTTTCTGTTGTGAAATGATGGTGCTTGTGACAGGTTGTTTACTTGGCAAAATTCAAAAGTTTCACTGTATGTCAGTCCCCCTAACCTTCTGCACAATTGCATCGGTCTCCAAAATCTTGATGCCTATGAGCTGCTGCTTGTACGACACCATTCTGCTTGGTTCTCCCCTCTGGGCAGGGCTGACCCCAGGCCTCCTTCTCCCATCAGTGGGATGGGAATAAAGGTCATCCACCCTTTCCAAGCGCAGGTGATTGGTAAGGAAGGAAGTTTACCTGGAGCCCCTAGCTGGGTGAGACTGTTTTTCTTGTGCAGGGATTAAGCCGCTGGTCTTGCAAATGAGGGAGGTAAAGCTCAGAGAAATTAAACTCCAGGCCCAGAGTCCCTTGATGGCCAGAGGGCAGAGTGGGGATAAGAGGGAACTAGAGACCAGTCCCTCAGCCTTGCAGCAACTGGGTGACAGTGCAGTGTAATCAAGAGCAAAGAGTCTGGAGTCAAATCCCTGGTGTTGAGGTCCTACCTCTTTTACTTTTCAACTGTGGTCCCAGCTGAGGTTCTTCCTCTGTGACCAATGGAGTGATGCTGGAGTTAGTGAGTACATAGCACTCAGATCACCTTTGGGTATACCATAAGCTCTTGATAAAGTTAGGGCTTTCTGTCACTCTCCTTTCAAGGCTCCTCCTTGTAGAAGAGTGACACAAGAAAGGGGTGGGCCATTTGAACTATCACCAGCACAGGATGGGGCCACAGGACTAGTATGGTCAATGAGTGGTAATGGGTCACTTCTAGGTGAACACTTTAAAAATCTCTGCATGCTCTGCCTCATTGTCTCCACCACCGCGGAATCACATATTGAGATGGAGCTTCAAGCAGCCTTGATTCCTGTGTGTGACAATGAGCAGAGTCCTCCCACTTGAGCTCTGTGGGATGGGCAATAAGAGAGGAATAGCCTTTGTTGTGTTAAGCCATGAAGATGTTGGGGATGCTTGTTACTATAGTTTGATCCAGCTTACTCTGACTGATAAAGTAAGAGAAGCTGGGGTGAGATTTGTGTACATGAAAAATTAATATTCCCTGCTGAGATGGATCTCTTCTACTTGCCTCAGTTCTGAGGAGCTCCTACTTCCTAGAGGAGCTGCCAAGGACTCTCACAGCTATTGGAGAAGCCAAACTGGAAGCTGAAAATTCCTGGAATCCCTGGCCCTGAGCTCAGCATCCTCAGACAGTGATGAGTGGTTGGTATGAGGTTAGGCATGTTAACTGTACTCCCCATGCCCTGTGTTTTCTCAAAAATGCTTTCAGTTATTACAAACACATGCAGGAATTATAGGAGTGACTTTTCCTGCAGCTCCAAGGAAACTCCTTTGCCAGAATTTCATACCACTGAGAAACAAGAAAACCCACAAGGACAGGCTGTGGGCTAGAGAATGATTTGGGGTGGGGAGGCTGCTTTAGGTGGATGGCCTGGGAAGACTCCTCAGAAGAAGTAATGTTGAATTGGGACTTGTAGGATGAGAATGACCCTGCCAGGGGAAATGCAAGTTTGGCCATAAGGGTGGGGATAAACAATGATCATGCAAATTATTTTGTGTTGATTCACTATAATAGATGATAAGTGAACCACTGAGTGCCAGGTCCTGGTCAGGTGCTAGAATGGCAGTAAGGAACAGTGGACAGGGCTGGGACCAGCAAGGAATTCAAAGAACAGAGATAGGCATTACCACATGGTGGAGTGACCATGGCTGATTTGCCAAATGCTATACGTGCCTAATCTAGATAGGATCTCTAGCAAGTGGCATGGCCATCATCCCCATTGCATGGGAGAGGAAACTGAGGGTCAGAGGAGTTGAATAACATGCTCCAAGACACACATAAGTAATTGGTGGTGCAGGGCTGGGAACCCAGGCAGCCAGGCTCTGGAGCCTGTGGCCTTCCCACTAGGCTGCCTGGCCTTCCCTATTGGTCCAGACTGAAAGTGCCAAAAGGAGTGACACACTGGGAGCCATAGGCAAACTCAAGGCTGTAGGGGAGGAGAGCACCAGGCCAGCACCAGGCCAGGCTGGGCTCAGGGAGGGAGCCTCGGGGAGCTCTGGATGGCCTTTATGCCAGGAGCAGATTAGACTGTCCTCACACTCGCATGCTGCTCCATAGGGCAGGCCCAGGGCTGCCGAAAGAAACTGAGGGGTCATGAGGCCCAGTGGCCTCCTATGAATCTGCCTGCCAGATCCTTTCAATGTACTGGAGCAAAGCTCCACAGGAACTGCTGCAACGCTTCCCTGGCTTGGGACCATCTTCCCAGCTTAGCTGTTCTCATCAGTTGTGGACAAATCATGACAACACAACGATTATTTCAAAACAAAATTCTCCTTTGCTCTCCACCGAAACACCATCAGCCATTTGATAAACATTAATTTCTGCAAATGACACATGTGAGTTTCTCCTTTACCTGAAAAATGGAAAGGATCATGACACTCCCTGATCCTTCCTGCCTGGGACAGAGATTGGGTGGGTGACCTCAGGCCACTGCTTTTGGCCCATTGTTTCTTTTAGGAAGAAGTGGATTCTCAGCTTATTTCCATATGAGAGTCATACCTCCCTCTCAGGGAGGGCAGAGCCAGGAGAGGCTGCAGGTGGAAATTTGGTCTTGAGAGATGCTGGTCTTTTGTTGGAACCACTCTTCTGATGGACCGACTCTGCTCCTGCAGCTGCCAGCCCAGGAGAGAGACGTCCTGATAGGATGGAGACTGGGACAGAGAGAACGAGGTGCTGGGCAGTGGCAGGGCAGGGCCCTCATGGAGGCCCTCAGCATTATCCATCATAGGAGGCAAGTAGGGCTGGAGGCAGCAGCAGGAGACAGCAGGCAGGGAGGGCTGTTAGGCAGACAGCCACACCTGTGCCAGGAGCAGGCTTGGGAGCCCACTTGCAAGGAGCAGGCTTGAGTCTGGGGTCCTGGATTAGTCAGGGTTCTCCAGAGAAACAGAAACAACAGGAGATATCTGTAAATAGTATGAGATTTTATAAAATTGTCTCATGTGACCGTGGGTATGCACAAGTCCAAATTCTGCAGGCTGGCTGCAAGCTGGGAACTCTGAGGAAGGTTTCCAATGAGTTCCCCAGGAGAAGCTGGTTGGCTGAAGTGGAGACAGGAATTCTCTCTTCTGACTGCTCTCACTTCTTTAAAGCCTTCCACTGGTTGGATAGACTTCTCTCACTATTGAAGATAGCCTCCTCAGTTATTGTTGATGTAATCAGCCATAGATGCAATCAACTTACCAGTGATATAAGTCCATGAAATGTTCTTATAGTAACAATTAGGCCAGGGCTTGCTTGAACAAACAGCTGGGCACCATTACCTGACTATGTAGACACAAGAACCAAACCATCACAGGTCTCTTTCCTTCTTTTCCCAACCAATAGCCCCCCTCCTCCTAGAGTCCTCTGTCTTCCCTCTTGAGAATAGGACGTCACTATTTGGACCCCTTTCTTATCCCTTCCTGTGGAGAGACCTAAGAAATGAGCCCTCATTGGTCTTAACTTTAGGGTTAGCATTCTAAGTCAGGACAAGGGGAGCATTTTGGGGACTGGGGAGAGGCTGATGGAAACAGGATGTGGGCAGCACAGAGGGCGTGACAGCCACATTCATCCTTTGCCTGGATTTATTCCATAGCCAGTGAGTCCTCCCGTCACCTCACTTGCTCCTCAGGGCCCTGCTGAGGCCCCACAAGGGCTGAAGGCATCTTTGGGAAGTTAGGTCACTGTTCAAATCCCCTTGCCTAGAAAGGTGCAAGCTTCCCCTCTTTCCATCACACTTTCCCTCTCCACAAAGGGTCTTCCATGGTCTGGTTGAACTTCTTTATGGTTAGTCATCAGGCGCCACTCCAGGGAAAATAATTAGAATTGTTTGCAGAGACCTCAGCCCACTGCAGAACTACCAGTGGAAGTTGCTCACAGCACTTTCAAGGATGTAATGAGTTGGCATTCATTTCTGCAGCATTTGTTTAGAGTGGAGTGATATAAAATGCATTAAAGCTGCAGACAAACACACGCAGGGAACCTGAAAACAGCACAGCTCACAAATGCATGAAAGGAGCCAGCTTCCAAACCTTCCTGATTTCCTTAGGAATCAATCAGATTTCAAAGAACATCTGTTCTGTGAATTGTCAATTTTGCATTGAATTTTTGTATCATGGCAGATGCAGGGGAATGAAAAATGTCTGTGGCACTGAGGGTCTGTTGAAATCGTGCTCCGGCAGCCAGTCTGCATTGGCTGACTTTCTGCTAAAAGAGATATAGAGCTAAACCTTGCTGAAGATTTCATTAGGTGAGGCTCTGTCTGTCATTTGTCAGCTGGGGAATTTATCTGATGTGGGCTATGGGTGGTAGGCTCTTTGTCTCTTCAGAGATAACCTAAACTATCTGTGACTTGTGGGTGTGGGATGATGAAAGGTTGCAGTCCTGCCCTTGGTGAGCAGGAAACAGTTTAACAATGCAAGGTCTATAAACTTTAAGTATTCAGGGGAAATGCAAAGCAAATATGCTAAAAGCTTATCAAATGCCTGAGGTCCATGCTAAAAGCTTACTAAGATGTGGAAATATATGCTAATTCAAGCCTATTGAGAACTGAAACAAAAGGGCCATTTGGCCTTTCCTCTCTGTATAAAAGGGACTAAAAAATCTTGTTCAGGGCTCGAGATTCAAACAGAAAGTTCCCGAGTCCGGCTGGCCGTCAATAAACCATTTTTCCTTCTCGAAATCATTCCTGAGTCCTGGCCTCTCTATACTCAAGTAATTGAACTTCTCTCAAATTCTACAACATTTTTGGCGACCGCGGCAGGACAACAAATGAAGGCCAGAGATGGTAGCATTTTTGCTGCCCCTTCCAAATCTCCGAGGAAGCCGGGAGGACTCGGATGAACCCCAAATCTGGGCGCCCCTGGATTAAATTTAATCCAGAAAAGATGTGGGCTTCACCGGAATCTTCCCGACAAAAATCGAGGGCAATGGAAGGTCTGAAGAGAAAGATTCTGGGAACGAAAAAGAACTCCAAACATGGAAGAAGGTAAGACTCCCCGGGTGAGCACAGTCTGGAAGGCCCTAGATTTAATTGCTAGGAAGGGGAGGCTGATCACCTCCCGAGAGAACCCTAGTAGCCCCATAAAATTGGGGGGAAGCTGTTCTCTCTAGGCTTGGGAAAAGGAGAAAAACCGGGGAAAAGCCCTGGTGTTTTGGGTTTGTCTAACTGCATGTTAGAATCTGGTACTAGTCTTATATCCACTAAAGGAGTGGAGTCTTGATTTTAGTAAAAAGGGCTATTTATAGGTTCAAGTCCTAATGTCCTGGAAATTGGTCTAGATTAAAAAAAACAAAACAAAACTTGGTTACAGGAAAATGGATCGGCTTTTCTGGTGGAGCTTGGTCTGGGTGTAAAGTTTAAACAGTGGAAAAAGTCTAGCTGAAATCTTTTGTTATGGTGCTAAATTGTGAATGAATTTGCTTTATACCAAATGTTAAGTGTTCTGAGGTTTGTGATGGCTGTGGGGGCAGCCATGGTGAAAATATATATAAACTTGTGGGTCAGATTAGTGACCTTTGTGCTTCTGTCTGTGTCAGCTCAATGCTAGTGTTGGAGTTGTGTCCTTATGTAAAGTAGAGTTACAGCTGAGCTGGAGCCCTCCCTTGCCATTGGCAAGGGGGTGAAATGATTATGGGGCAAAACTGAGGAGTCTGGATGTTTGCAGAGTCTAGATGTTTGTGCATGCTCTGATGTCTTGTCTCTGGTCTGGCCCTTTGCCGGAGCTTGGAGGCCATAGGTGTCCGCACCATGCACCCAAGTTTGTTGGGGCTGCCCCAGTCAGGGTGGCTGGGTCCCCTGGAGAGTTGCTGAATTTGAGTAGGTTTTGTCTGCCCATTTTGGCCTGAAAGCTGGAAAGGGGGGAGCGGCTTGCCCCTTTCCAGTGAGTCCACACCTTCTATTCATAAGCTGCATTCCTGTTTGATTGTTGTGCACCCGACTGCGGTGAAGGGGGTAAAAAGCAGAATCAGAATAAATGCAGTAAAGTTCCCTCCCTAGGGTGTCAAAGCCAAAATACCTTTGCATTCTGCCCAGGTTCTTAGAAGGTATTGTAGTAACTTTAAGTAAGAGAATGTGTTCTGTGAAGGTAAAATTTGTCTTAAGGGTATAAATAATTATAAAAGTTTTACAAAGCATTGTTTAAATTAAGGTATTTAAATGGCTAATTGCAGAAAGTCATTATTTAACAAAAACTGAATTGATAATAATAATAATAATAATAAAAGGCAATTTTATAACAAACTTATTCGGCAGCCAGTCTCCCCTGCCAACTTGCTTCCAAAAAAGAACTGTTTCTGGTATTATATGCTACTAAGTATTTAAAGTGAAGAAAGGTTCATTATTTTAACAAGCTCGTTTAGTATTAATGGCAATTATATGTTGTAAGAAGTTTGCCTGGTAACTTAGTATGTGGGATATATGGAGTGTGTTTTTATTGTTAAGGTAACAGAAGATGATATTGTCCTAAGATAAAATGATTGATTATTGGAAAGAGTAGAGTGTGGGACAAAACCTAAATGAATACTGAAAGTGTAGAAGGTTTGTGGAAGGAAAATTTTTATGATTAAAATTGAGTAAGATCAATATACAAAGAAAAACTTTACAAAATAGCTTCTTGTGCTTTAACCTCCTCATTTCTTCAGTGTTTGAAGAAGAGTCTTACCTCTTTTAAAAGAACATTTATGTTCTAGAAATCAAATCCTGAAAAGTAGCTTTTTATTTCAAACTAACTGCAAGAGATTTATTCTTTTACTTTAAAGGAAAAATTAAAGTAATGGTTAAGTTCATTTAATATGTTATAAGTTGAATGAAAGGTATTTAAAGGTGTTATAAAATTAATAGGTTTTTTAAAAAATTAATAAAAACTGTAACTAAGAGTTAAAATCATTTATAAATGCATTTATATTATAAAACAGTGGAAAGACAATAACTGAAATTATAGCTGGGTGAATTTAGCCTAAAACTATTACTTAAGTGTAAATTCTAAACTAACCTTTCCTTTGTTTATGGTTACTTCAAGCCTAACCTCACCCTTTGCCTTTGCCTATGGTTATTTCATAATTGAGAAGAGCTGGGACATCACTGTCTCCTGTCCTGGTATTAGTAACCCTTTCTCTCATGAATTCAAGTGTAAACTAAATAAATTGCTGCCTGATGGAATAAGGTTAAATGACCGCTGGAGTTTTATTATCTCCAAAATCAAAAAGGGGGGTGGAGGGGGAGAAGTCTCCTGCCTTGACGGTCAGTGTTCCTAAGAGTGGCAATTCATGAGAGAAAGCAGTCTGTCTCCCTGAGGCTTCAAATAGCCTCAGTAAATATATATAAAATTAATCTTGTTGCTTATCCAAAATTCTGCTAAATTCAAAGTAAAATATAAAGTTCTGAAACAAAAAAAATAGTGCTAAAGCACTGAGAACATTTTGGTTACAATCCATTAAGAAAGAAAATTCTTGTGTAAAACTGCATAGTCATAGTATAAAACTGCACAGTCATAGTGCAAATTAAGAAGAGTTTCAAGAGTCTTTGAAATGTTTTGCAGTCACACTTGTTTTGTAAGAATTAGAAGTTTAGAGTAACTAAAGTTATGTTGTGTCAAACTATTCATGTCTGCCTATTTGCTCAAATTGTTGAGGTTAAATATGCAGTTATAAGTAATATATATTTTGGGACCCCAAATTAAGCTAAACAGTATATAAAATAATGCAAATTATAAATAATATCAATGAGCTTTGTTTCTGTGTCTAACTCTTTGTGTCTGCCCATTTGCTCAGTGTATGTCTTCATACATCAGGATAATAATATCAAATTAACAAATGAAAATTCTTAAAAGAGCTCTATTCAAATTGTTAATTAAATATGCAGTTATATATGTAAGTAAATATTCTTAAAGCCCAAATTAAACTAAGCAGGATGAAAAAGTCATAGAAATCTGATTATAGAAACAATTGGGAAAGGGCCTCCTCTTTGCAAGAGCTTTAAAGGCAAGACTAGGTGTAGCAGATTAAATCTATCTACTAGGCTAGGGAATTAAGAATCAGTTTGCCTGGTAATTTCCCAGTTTAAACCTTTTGTCAGCCATAAAATGTAAAAAAAACAAAGATTAGGTTAATTTTCACATAAGGAAAATGTTGATGTAACCTGGCAGCCTGCTGCCTCAGTCTCCCACTCCTGGGTTGGACAGCAGTGGAGAAGACCAGTCTAGGCCAGTCCAATGGGCAGTGGAAGGATGCCCAAGAAGGAGCTAAGTCAATGCCATTTCAGCACTAAATTCTATTCCTTATTTGACAAAGGGGAGCAGGTAAAAACTAAAATGGTTGGAATGTGATAGAGGAAGCAGTTAAATCACAAACTTTCCTGGGGGAAAGTTAAATCTCAGATAAGATGTAACTTCTGAAGTATCCAATCTATGGAAAAACAGAGGAAGAGCTTGCCTGCTAGGCTTAGGGGTATAAATTGTGTCATTTTTCTTTGTTCGGGGCACCAGCTATCTCTGGCTCTGCGCCCCTTCTTGCAAGATTGAGAATAAATTCTTTTCTTCTCCACAATCTGGTGAGCCTTATTTTCTTCCAGAAGATTTCTTTCCAACAAAATAAAGGTAATTAGTGGCTCTATTAACAAATTTCAGTAAGTAAAGGAAAGTCCATAAAAACTATGGAGAGATCTTTCCTGGGTTATGATTTAAAAAATTAAGTAATTGTGTAATGTGTGTTTTTTTTTTTTTTTTGACAAAGATCATTGAATTTAATGCAATCAAAGGGTATCACAACCAGAGGAATAGATTAGTTTACAAACATAATCCTTCTCTTTTTGGGATTCACAAACATAATCTCAAACTGTCACAATACCTTATTATTAACACTTTGCATTAGTATGATACATTTGTTACAATTCATGAAAAAACATTATTATAACTGTACTATTAACAATAGCCCATCACTTACAATAGTGTTCAGTGGTTATATTGTATAGTCCTGTTTCTTTTTATTTTTATTTTTTTTGTTTTGTTTTTATTTTTTTTATTTTTTATTTTTTAAATATTTATTTATTATTATTTTTAATTACATTAAAAAAAATATATGAGGTCCCATTCAACCCCACTGCCCCCGCCCCCCCACTCCCCCCACAGCAACACTCTCTCCCATCATAGTGATACATCCATTGCACCTGGTAAGTTCATCTCTGAGCATCACTGCACCCCATAGTCAATGGTCCACATCATAGCCCAGACTCTCTCACGTTCCATCCAGTGGGCCCTGGGGCGATCTACAGTGTCCCGTAATTGTCCGTGAAGCACTATCCAGGACAACTCCACGTCCCGAAAACGCCTCCACCTCTCATCTCTTCCTCCCGTTCCCCACACCCAGCAGCCCCCATGGCTACCGTTCCCACACCCATTCCACATTTTCTCTGTGGACATTGGATTGGTTGTGTCCATTGCACACCTATGTCAAGTGAGGGCTTAGATTCCACATGGGTACTGGATGCACTCTTCCCGCTTCTAGTTGTAGACACTCTAGGCTCCATGTTGTGGTGGTTGACCTTCTTCAACTCCATGTTAGCTGAGTGGAGTAAGTCCAATAAGTCAAAGTGTAGGAGCTGAAGTCTGTTGAGGCTCTGGGCCTGGGTGTCATATTATCAGTCCAGAGATTCAAATCCCCTACATATATCTTAAACCCAGCACCAACTACAATTCCAATAAAGTAGCACGCAAGTCTTGTGAAAAGAGATCCCCTCTGAGTCCATTTCCATCATGCAGAAACACCAGCTCCAAAGAAGGGCCATCTGTCATGGCAGTGAACCCCTTCTGCCATGACCATAGAACCCGTGGGTCTCTTTATCCCTCAAAAGAACCAATACCTGGGGTTGTATCTACCTTATCTGTCTCTTAGACTCTGTTCAGTTGTACATAGGGGTATTCCTTCTGACAACCTCCAGACTCTTTTTGAGAGACTCACAGCCTTATAATCTCATTTCTCCTTTCCTTTTCCCCCTTACATTAGGTCAAACAGCTTCCCGAAGTCATGTTATTATATGTAGACAGGTATATTCTGCTGTTCCGCATTGAATCTTTAATTCAAGGTCATTTTCTAGTTGCTTCTTCAGCTGGTATGTGGTAGTGATCCCTCGGTGCCAGGGAGGCTCATCCCCGGGTGTCATGTCCCACGCTGGGGGGAATGCATCACATCTACACGCTGAGTTTGGCTGTGAGAGTGGCCACATTTGAGTAACATGAAGGCTGTCAGGAGGAAACCCCCAGGCACAATGCTACTCTAGGCCTTGTTCTTATTGCAGGTGCATAGGCTCAAAAGTGTAGCCATTAGTATCAAGAGCCCACTGTTGGGCCCTCCTTCCTTCCTGGTTCTTGCTGTTGCACCTGGAGGATTGCCGCTGCTCTCCCAGGGCCCACAACAGTGACCCCCCGGCCGGGAGCCCAGTAACCCCCCAGCTGTTGTTTTTAATTGTTTCCACTATGAGTATATATAGACATTACCATATACCCTGGGCATATGCCCTGTATAACTCCCTGTCAACCATATATATCCTGTCAATAACACCCCATATCAGTATTCCTCCGCTGCCATTGTTGAACCACTCTGTGATCCAAAACTTCCCGTAAAGTGAATCCCAACATAATGTCAGCTTCAGAAGAGTCTTAAACAAGGACACAAACCGATATATGTAATGTGTTTTAAAACCTGGTAGTAAGTATACTTTTAAATTATTAATTTTCATAACTTAAAGAAAAGAAGTTTTTAGCTTCCTGTAAGGGAAAAAGAGAACATTCCTTGCATAAACTATTATGGTTTCTTTTTATTTAACTTGAGTGTAATCTCCCATAGTTAATTTATAAACTAAATTAACATTATATATACAAAATCTTTAGAGTAATGAAAATTGTAAGTTCACATTGGTGAAATTAGGCTAAAGGAAAAAGACTGTAGATATGCTCTCTTAAATAAATAGAGTAAATTTCTTTGGTAATTGTAATTTAATAAGTTTATTTAAACATGAGGTGTCTAGTCAACGTGGTTATAGTCAATTATAAGGAGGTTGTAAAACATCTGCCAAACTGAAAATGTTTAAATAGTTCTAGTTCTAGAAGTCATTGTTAACTAAAACTTAGATTGGTATTGGTAGCAGAAATAACTTAATGATAATAAAACCTGTCTGAAGGCCACCGCAAAGTACATATTTAAGTAAATGGTAATAAAAAGTTATCTTGATTCTATTGGAAATCTTCTGTTTTCATTTTAACAACGAAAAATAATATTTTTCTTCTATTACTAAAGTACCTACTGTTATCTTCATAGTAAAATTGTGTAAGTGAACAGTCATTTGATATATGTGTTGCATTAAGTTGTTTAAAATATATATAAAAACAAGGAATAAACCTTAACATTGTCAAACTCTTGTGCATTCAAACCAGGCCTTGAATACATTACAGGTGGCCTCTCCATGTGAGTTATTGGCTAGGCTGGTCACTGACCCCTCAAAATTAAAAATATTTGCTATATCAGCCTCTGGTTCTGCTCCTGAAGTCGATGAAAACTACATTGCAGTTTCAAGCTTCTGCAGCAGCCAATAATGACTCGGTACAGCCAAGTGTACAATGGATATCGCCTCCAGACTGGCACTGTTCCATAGTGCCAGAGAGCACTATGCACCAGGCTAGTAGAATACTGGAAATTCTCTCTAAGATCAAGGGTGCTGTGACTTGCTCACTGCATTGAAGAACATGCTAAGTGGAGCCATGATACCAGGATACAGTAAGTGAAACTTAAATACAATTGGCATTATGGCCTGCTCTCATGGAGAGATAACATGTAAAGTATTACAAACCTGAAACTCAAAACTAATAATTGCAACTCTGAATCCTTATGCATTAAGTAATACATTAGTTAATATTAAGTGCTGTACTTTTATCCTGTACTAAATATATGCCTAATAATTATAACATTATCTTTTCTATTTTGGATCAAGTGCAGAAGTATATTAGACATGTTAAATTCCTGGTAAAATCATTTTCTAAACAGTTAAAAACATGTCTATAGAATAAGGTGGCAGTTTCAGCCAGTCTTAGGCAACTTCTATATTCTACTGTATTCTGCTGTATAGCAAAGGTGAGGCTTGCTTGCTGATGGTGAGTCACCTATTGAACAAGTCAAAATTGCTAGAAATTGTACAATTAAAACCAAGGTGCAAAAAAACCTTTATTCTGTAGTTCTGATCACTCCCACAGGTGAAAACGAAGAGAATTTCCAACTTAGTGTTCTAATCCTGAGTGAAGCAGTTGCCCAAGGAGTGCCAGTTCACCAGGAGCATCTGACAGAGCGAATGAGTGCCAATCATTGAACAGCTTGGAATGTGTCTTCAGACAAAGCTAAGTGTCTGTTGCAATTTCTCTCTAAAGATGAATAACTTAAAAAAAAAAGAATATATATGCTGTTCCCACCAGCTTTTAAGGAGTGCCATCTTTATAGACACCTAACCTTGTCTACCTCTGTAATCCAATGTGTCCTCTTTTAAAAATGGGGTATTCCAAATTTTTAATTAAGTTTGTTTCTTTCAGAGTGAACATCTTATTAACCATATGAAAACTTCATCCAACTTCGTACAGAATGCCAGATCCATCTTCCTCCAGTTAGAATAAATTAAGAGTTTTACGTCTTATTAGGCAATGACTACAGCCCATGGCCAGCAGGAAGCAGTTACAGAAAAGAACCATCTCCCTTCAGGACCCCTTTTAAATTAAAGGTGTAAACTCTTCAAGGATAAAATAAAATTAATAGATGGATCTGGAACCTGACTGGAAATCCATGTGAGCGCTGGTGGCCGCAGGATGACTGTAGGAGGCCCCCGCCCCAGGATTCTGCTGTCCAGAATGAAAACTTCTAAACTCTTAAAAACAGTCCTGGATGCTACACTAAAGATTGATAAATAATCACAATCAAAACAACTAACAGCCATCCACCTCATAGCTCCAACAATAATTATGCCAAACCTTAGCAAGTTAAACTTTGGCAAAGGGGGGAAATGATGTGGGCTATGGGTGGTAGGTTCTTTGTCTCTTCAGAGATAACCTAAACTATCTGTGACTTGTGGGTGTGGGATGATGAAAGGTTGCAGTCCTGCCCTTGGTGAGCAGGAAACAGTTTAACAATGCAAGGTCTATAAACTTTAAGTATTCAGGGGAAATGCAAAGCAAATATGCTAAAAGCTTATCAAATGCCTGAGGTCCATGCTAAAAGCTTACTAAGATGTGGAAATATATGCTAATTCAAGCCTATTGAGAACTGAAACAAAAGGGCCATTTGGCCTTTCCTCTCTGTATAAAAGGGACTAAAAAATCTTGTTCAGGGCTCGAGATTCAAACAGAAAGTTCCTGAGTCCGGCCGGCCATCAATAAACCATTTTTCCTTCTCAAAATCATTCCTGAGTCCTGGCCTTTCTATACTCAAGTAATTGAACTTCTCTCAAATTCTACAACATATCCAGTTCTCTGGATGTGCCCTTCTGCTTGATGTTCTGAAGTTTGCACAATTTTACTTTTACTCTGAGCATTGGAAAGTGACATCAGCACAGTACGTAAGAAGGGAGGAATGGAAGTGGGGTATCCACAGTTTTGGGGACCAGAGGGGTACCTTCTGACAGCAACTGGGGAAGGAGAGTGGGCAAAGTGGGTCATTGTGCAGACACTGGCATGTGGGCCTCCTGGGACCTCTAGCTTTTCCTCTATGCATTTCCCTCCTGGCTCACATGCTCTTACTTGACTGGCTGCTTCTGGTGGTTGAAACCAGCAAGCTTGTTCCTACATAATTTCTTTATTTAAAAATTTTTTTATTTTATTAGAGAAGTTATAGGTTTACAGAAAATTCTTGCAGAAAGTACAGAGTTCCATATAACGCTCTCTCACATGCAGTTTTCCCTATCATTAACACTTTGCATTAGGTGGTAACTTTGTCATAATTGATGAAACAAAATTATTATAATTATGCTATTAGCTGTAGCCCACTGTGTACGTTAGGATTCATTGTGTTGTGCAGTTTTATAGTTTTTAAATTCTTTTTTTCTGGTAAAATATATGCCACCTAAATTTTCCCATTTTAGCCACTTTCAAATAAAGAATTCAGTGGTATTAATTGTTCACAATGTTGTGCTACCATTATCACCTCCCACAACCAAAACTTTTCCATCATCCCAAACTAAAATTCTGTTTAACTTCCCATACCTTACCTCAGCTTGATCCCTTGGTACACTGTATTCTAATTAATGAAACTATGAATTTGGATGTTCTAATTATTTCATATAAATGAGATCATACCGTATATACCATTTTGTGCCTGGCTTATTTCACTAAACATGATACCGTCAAGATTCATCCACATTCTTTTCATGGCTGAATAATATTCCATTGCATATTTATTCCATATTTTGTTTATCCTTTCATCTCTTGGGTTGTTTTCACCTTTTGACAATTGTGAATAATGCTGCTATGAACATCAGTGGACAAATACCTGTTTGAGTTCCTGCTTTCAATTCTTTTGGGTAAAAAACTAGAAATGGGTTATATGGTAATTCTATGCTTAACTTTCTGAGGAACTAACAAACTGTCTTCCATAACAACTACACAATTTTACTTTTCCATCAATAATGAATAAGTAGTGTTCCTATTTTTCCACATTCTCTCTAACACTTATTTTCCATTTTTAAAATAGTAGCCATTCTAATGGATGTGAAATGGTATCTCATTGTGGTTTTGTTTTGTATTTACCTAATGGATAATGATGTTGGACATCGTTTCATGTACATTTTTTGGCCATTTGTATTATCTTTGGAGAAATGTCTATTCTTCATGTCTTTAACCCATTTTTAAGATTGAACCATTTATCTTTTTGTTGTTGAGATGTAGGATTTCTTTAAATATTCTCAATATTAAATGCTTGTTTCAAATATTTTCTCCCTACAGGTTATCGTTTTTACTTTCTTGATAAGTCCTTTGATGCACAAAGTATTTTTAATTTTGATGTGGTCCCATTTATCCATTTTTTCTTTTGCTGCCCATGCTTTTGGTATAAAGTCTAAGAAAACATTGCCTAAAACAAGACCTTGAAGATATAGTCTTATTTTTTCTTCTAGGAGTTTTATAGTTGTGGTTCTTATATTTTTGTATTTGATCCATTTTGAGTTAATTTTTATATATGATGTGAGGTAGGGGTCCACTTTTCATTCTCTTGTATAGGGTTATACAGTTATCCCAGAATCATTTGTTGAAGAAATTATTCTTTTCCAAGTGAGTGGACTTGGAACTCTTGTCAATGATAAACTGACAATACATATGAGAGTTTATTTCTGAACTCCATTGGTCCCTATGTCTGTTCTTGTGTCAAGACCATGCTGTTTCATTTTCTGTAGCTTTGTAATAAGTTTTAAAATTGGGAAGTGTGAGGCCTCCAAATTTATTCTTTTTCAAGAGGGTTTTGGCTAATCAGGGCCCTTAACCTTCCACATGAATTTGATGATTGGTTTTTCCATTACTGTGAAGAATGTTGGAATTTTTATTGGGATTGTGTTAAATCTGTAAATTTCTTTGGGTAGAACTGACATTTGAACCATATTTAGTCTTCCAGACCATGAATGTTACCATAAGCATGACTATTTCCAATAGAAGGGCCTGCCCAATCCAGCACTACAAAGGAAAAACATTTCTCTCAGTGATTTATTGCAAGTGCACAAGCAAGGAACTGGGGCAATCTTCCCCAAACCAGTACCAAGAGAGAAAGGGAGTTAGGGCTTTTATAGGCAAAGGGGAAAGGTACGGGAGAAGAAAAACAAGGGATGCCAGGGGTCTTGTGAGGCGGGTACATGCAATTTCTCAGTCCTATGTTGTTTCAAGCACATTCAACTTTGTTTTTGTTTTCAGTGGCTAATTCACAACAATTTAGCAAGGTCTTCATGACTCCTTTCTCATCCAACCACTCAAGGATATCAAGCTTTTTGTCTCTGAGAAAAGCTACAGATTATGTAAAGCTTATGTAAAGCTACAGATTTACATAAGGTGCTCCTGACACCATTCTGTCTGGTTTTGCTTTGAGATGTTACCTTATTTCTGTAAGTGAAACTGAAAAGGTCTGGTTAGTATCCTTCAGGGAACTAAGTGCAAAAGAGTAAACTTCTAAAAGTAGACTAACAAAACCAGCTCAATTAGTGTATTAGAGTTTTCAGAGCTGCTTAAGTGAAGAAATTTTTAGTAAGCATTTTCCAGCTATCATGAACACGAAATGTCTTTTCATTTATTTGGGCCTTCTTAAAATTTTTATTTTTAAAGAAGCTTTAGATTATATATATGTTACATAAAAAATATAGGGGCTTCCCATATGCCCCTCCCTTTCCCTCCCATACTTTCCCACATTAACAACATCTTTCATTAGTGTGGTACATTTGTTACAATTGATGAACACATATTGAAACATTGCTACTAACCCTGAAAATGCCCCCATATTATACCTATTCTTCTCTCTTCCTCCCTTCAGAACCTCTGGTGGCTATTGTCTTTATATCAATGATAAATGTTCTTCCATTGCTTGAATAATAAGTCTATAGCAGAATAATTTAGTAGAACAAAATTATTCTACTAGATCCCCAGTCTTGAGGATTTTGGAATGGTGATGCCCACTCTGCTTCTAATTGAGAGGGAGCTTAGATCCCATGGGGCAGATGGATGAGACTATCTTGCTTGCAGTTTCAGACACCCTCTGTTCCTTGGAATGGGCCTTGTCCATCAAATATCTCCTTGTTAGTTGTCCTGGGTGAGTCCAATGAACTGGAGAGTAGGTGCTGCAACTCTGTTGAGATTCAGGGCTCAACTGGCACATGGATGGACCAAAGATTTAAGTCTCTGGGACATATATCTAACAACTATAGGCTAATTATAGGTTCAAATAAAACAGGCAGAAGAGCCATGTGTAGGGAAACTATAAATGAGTCTAACTCTGTTACACTGGGGGGACCATAAATTCCAAAGAAGGTCCACTGACAGGGTGCTGAAATCCTGAGCAGTCTGCCCTGTGTTTGGATGCCTCTAGAGCCTTCAGGGTGCCCCCTATTTGAGGTACTGTTTACTGTGGCAGTCAATGAGATCCTGCTGGGATGTGCATAAGTGTGACTTCTGGAATGAACTCCCGACTCACTTTGAAATCTTTGAGCCATAAAAATTCATTTGCATTTACCAATTCCCCCTTTTGGTCAAGGTCTTTTTCCAGATGCATTGCTAGTTGGTGCTTGGTATTAATCTATTTGGGTCTTCTTTGATTACTTTCTTCAGTGTTTTGTAGTTTTCTGTGTATACATCCTCTCAGTCCTTGGTTAAATTTATTCCTAGATATTTGATTCTTTTAGTTGCTGTCTTAAATGACTTTTTTTTTCTTGAATTCCTCTTTATACAGAAGCACTACTTGTAGTGCTAGTATATAGAAACACTACTAATCTTTGTATGTTGATATTGTACACTGTCACTTAGCTGAATTTGTATATCAACTCTATTAATATTTACTTATGTATTTATTTACTTTTATTTCTTTAATTTTTATTATTTTTATTTTAAATTTTACTTTTATTTGATAAATTGTGAGTTGACAAAACAATCATGCATAGGGTACAGGTCTTAATATTACAGTATTTATAGTCCATAGCTTATATTTGATAGCTCTAATAGCTTTTTCTGTGCGTGGTTTTTTCCCCTAGTATTTTCTTTTTTTTTTTTAAGATTTTTTATTTTTATTTATTTATTTTATTTATTTCTCTTCCCTTCTGCCTGCCTCCCCCCATAGTTGTCTGCTTTCTGTGTCCATTCACTGTGTGTTCTTTTGTGTCCACTTGTATTCTTGTCAGCGGCATGGGGAATCTGTATCTCTTTTTGTTGCGTCATCTTGCTGTGTCAGCTCTCATGTGTGTGGTGCCACTCCTGGGCAGGCTGCACTTTTTTCATACCGGGTGGCTCTCCTTACAGGGCACACTCCTTGCAGTGGGGCTCTCTTCCACGGGGGACATCCCTGTGTGGCATGGCACTCCTTGCATGCATCAGCACTGTGCATGGGCCAATTCATCCATGGGTCAGGAGGCCCTGGGTTTGAACCCTGGACCTCCCATATGGTGGGCAGATGCTCTATCCATTGAGCCAAATCTGCTTCCCAGTATTTTCTTTATATAGGACCATGCCATCTGCAAATAGGGGAGGTTTTTCTTTTTCCTTTCCAAGTTGGATGCCTTTATTTCTTTTCCTTGCCTAATTGCTCTGGCTAGAACTTCAAATACACTGTTGAATAACAGTGGTGACAATGGGCATCCTTGTCTCATTCTTAATTTTAGGAAGAGGGCTTTTAGGCTTTTACCAATTGAATATACTGTTAGCTATGGATTTTTCTTATATGCCCTTTATCATGTTGAATATATTTTCTTCATTCCTAGTTTCCTGAGTGTTTTCACCAGAATAGTGTGCTGGATTTTGTCAAATGTCTTTTCTGCACCAATAGAAAGGATCATGTGATTCTTTTTCCTTCATTTTATTATTGTGGTGCTTTACATTAATTAATTTTCTTATGTTTGACTGTCCTTACCTAGCTGGGCACTTGATCATGGTTTTTAATTTCTTTAATGTGCTGTTGGATTTGTTTTGCTAATATTGTTGAGGATTTTTGTAACTATATTGATATGTGTTATTTATAATTTTCTTTACTTGTGGTATTTTCACTTGGCCTTGGTATTAGGGTTATGCTGGCCTCATATAATATGTTACAATGTATTCTCTCCCCTTCAGTTTTTTGGAAGCAGGATTGGTGTTAATACTTCCTAGAATTTTTAGTAGAATTCACCAGTGAAACCATCCAATCCTAGGCATTGCTTTGTTGGGAGGTTTTTGATTACTGATTCAATCTGTTTACTTGTTGGTGGCCTGCTTCAGATCTTCTATTTCTTCTCGAGTTAGTATTGGTAGTTGGTATGTTTCCAGGAATTTATCCATTTCATTTAGGTTATCTAATTTGTTAGTGTGAAATTGTTAGATTGTTAGATTGTAGTGTTCTACAATCTTTTTTATTTCTGTAGGGTTAGCAATAACGGTCCTCCTTTCATTCCTGATTTTAGTTATTTGCATGCTCTCTCTGCCAACCAGTTAAAGTTTTGTGGATTTGATTGATCTTTCCAAAGAGCCAACTTTTGGTTTAATTGATTCTCTCCATTTTTATTTTTTTATTTTTTAAATCTCTATTTCATTTATCTCTGCTTTAATCTTTGTAATTCCTTCCTTATGCTTGCCTCAGGTTTAGTTTACACTTCTTTTTCTAGTTCCTTCAGTTGTGAGTTAAATTTCCTGATTTGAGATCTTCTTTTTTAATGAAAACATTTTGAGCTTTAAATTTTCTGCTCAGGTGGCAGACTTGGCCCAGTGGTTAGGGCGTCCGACTACCACATGGGAGGTCCACAATTCAAACCCCGAGTCTCCTTGACCCTTGTGGAGCTGGCCCATGTGCAGTGCTGATGCACGCAAGGAGTGCCCTGCCACGCCGGGGTGTCCCCTGCGTAGGGGAGCCCCACGCGCAAGGAGTGTGCCCTGTAAGGAGAGCTGCCCAGTGCGAAAGAAAGTGCAGCCTGCCCAGGAATGGTGCCGCACACACGGAGAACTGACAACTGACACAACAAGATGATGCAACAAAAAGAAACACAGATTCCTGTGCTGCTGACAACAACAGAAGCGGACAAAGAAGATGCAGCAAATAGATACAGAGAACAAGACAACCAGGGTGGGGCGGGGAAAGGGAGAGAAATAAATAAATCTTTAAAAAAAATTTTTTTTTCTGCTTAGTACTCTTTTTGATGTATTCCAAAAATTTTGGTATGTTGTGTTTTCAATTTCATTCACCTCAGATATTTTCTAATTTGTGCTGTGATTTCTTCTTTGACCTATTGTTTGTTTAAAGTGTGTGTTATTTAATTTCCACATATTAGTGAGTTTTCCTGATTTCCCCCTGTTATTGATTTCTAACTTCACTCCATTTGGTTGGAGAAAATATGTGGTATGATTTAAACATTTTAAAATTTATTGAGACTTATATTGCGACCTAACGTGGTCTATCCTGGAGAATGTGAATGTCCCATATGCACTGGAGATCAATGTTTATTCTGCTTTTGTTGGTGAAGTGTTATATATATATATATTAGATCTACTCTATAGTATCGTTCAAGGCTTTTATCTCCTTATTGATCATCTATCTGAATGTCCCATCCACTATTGAAAGTGGTGTGTTGTCATCTTCTATTATTAACGTAGAACTGTCTATTTCTCCCTTTAAATTTCTTAGTATTTGTGTCATACACTTTGGGGCTTTACTGTTAAGTGCATATGTATTTATAATTGTTACATATTCTTGTTGAATTGGCCTTTTAATTAGACTATACTGCCCTTATTTCCCCTTTAACAGTTTTTTAAAAATATATTTTTCATTTATTTTTAAAAGTTACATAGATCACACAAAATGTTACATTAAAAAATATAGGAGGTTCCCATCAGTTGTAGCAAATGTAATATCCGCATGTAAAAAGATCATTGGTGGGGAAGGGGGAAAAGAGGGAAGATGTTGGGTATATGGGAGTCCCCTATATTCTGTATGTGACTTTACTGTGACCTAAAATTTCTTTGAAGACACAATGAAAAAATAAAGAGGTAAGATACCGAGGAAGAAAAAGGAACTGTTTTTGATTTAAAGTCTGTTTTACTGAGTCTGCGACCATACCACCCTGAACGCACCTGATCTCGTCTCGTCTAAAGTCTGTTGTACTGATATTAGTATAGCAATCCCAGGTTTCTTTACACTATAGCTTGCATAGAATCTTCCCTTATTCTTTCACTTTCAACCTACTTGTATCTTTGAATTTAAAGTTAGTTTCTTAACAGCATAGAGTCTCTTAACAGCATAGAGTTACTTTTTTTTATGTCCTTTCTGCCAATCTCAGCCTTTTAACTGGCACGTTAAAACCATTACTTTAGTAACTACTGATTTTCAGGACTTTCTTCTGCCAATTTGGTTTTTGATCTTTGTAAGTCTTATCCCTTATTTGTCCTTCAATTCTTCCATTAATGCCTACTTTCATATTTATTTGATTTTTTGTATTATACTATTTTGAGTTCCTTCTCATTTCCTTCTGTAAATATTTTTCAAATATTTTCTTTGTAGTTACCATGGGGCTTGATTTGATACCAACTTAACTTCAGTAACAGAAAAATATTGTTCCTTTATTCCTCCTCTCCCCAACCTTTTTGTTGAACTTGCTTACTGTCTTCATACATAGTATATACAGTATAAATTTATCATTAATGTTTGTATTTTAGAATCTATAAGAAGTTAAAAAATGGAATTACATGAAAAAAATAAAATGTAATATTATTGGCATTTATAATTGTCCATATGGCTACTTTTACCAGAGATCTTTATTTCTTTATGTTGCTTTATTTATTTATTTATTTAATTGACTTTGTAATAATATTACATTAAAAATATATGTGTGAGGTCCCATTCAACCCCACCCCCCTATCCCCCTTCTCCCCCCCCCCCCCCAACAACACTCGTTCCCATCATCATGACACATCCATTGGATTTGGTAAGTACATCTTTGGGCACCTCTGCACCTCATAGACAATGGTCCACATCATGGCCCATACTCTCCTCCATTCCATCCAGTGGGCCCTGTGAGGATTTACAATGTCCGGTGATTACCTCTGAAGCACCATCCAGGGCAGCTCCATGTCCCAAAGACGCCTCCACCTCTCATCTCTTCCTGTCTTTCCCCATACCCATCGTCCACCATGTCCACTTTTCCCAATCCAATGCCACCTCTTCTATGTGGACATTGGATTGGTTGTGTCCATTGCACCTCTATGTCAAGAGGAGGCTCAGATTCCACATGGATGCTGGATGCAATCCTCCCATTTTCAGTTGTAATCACTCTAGGCTCCATGGTGTGGTGGTTGTCCTTCTTCAACTCCATCTTAGCTGAGTGTGGTAAGTCCAATAAATCAGATTGTAGGTGCTGGAGTCTGTTGAGGCTCAGGACCTGGCTATCACATTGTCAGTCCAGAGATTCAAATCCCCTAAATATATCTTAAACCCCAACATTAACTGCACCTCCAGCACATTAGCATGGAAGTCTTATGAAGGGAGATCCCATCTGAGTCCAGATTCATCACACATAAACACCATTTCCAAAGAGGGGCCATCTGCCCTGGTAGTTAACCCCATCGGCCATGACCATAACTCCCATGGGTCTCTTTAGCCTTCAAAGGAACCAATATCTGGGGGTTGTATCTGCTTTATCTGTCTCTCTGACTCTGCTCAGTTGTGCATGAGGGCAATCCTTCTGCCAGCCTCCAGACTCTTTATGTTGCTTTAATCCATTGTCGAGTCTCTTTTCCTGTCAGTTTGAAGTACTACAAGCATTGCTTTTAGGGCATGTCTTGTGGTGAGGAACTACCTCAGCTTTTTTTTTTTTTTAATCTGGGAATGTTTTAATCTCTCCCTCATTCTTGAATGACAGTTTCACCAGATATAAAATTCTCTTTTTTATGTTTATATCCAGCTAGTGATATGACGAAAATTTCCTTGACTGCTAGGAGTTGAAATTTCCTTGACTGCCAGGAGCTTTTAGAAACAAACAAACGTATGGAAAAAAACGCCTTTCACTTCAACGAATTGTCTCTCTGTTGGCTGGTGCTCTCCTTCAGAAGTTAGCCTTTCTACCAAGGAGATTGGTCTGAGACAAAAGTGTGATTTTCCCGCCATTTTTTCTGAGCCTGCATCTTATCCTTGATTTGTGTGCAGGGCCATAAGAATTGCCCCTTTTATAGGAATCTGAATGCCTCCTTTATTCCCCTTGAAATAGTGTGCCCCCGTCCCCCTCCGCTCCCAGGTGCTCTACTGTATTGCCTCAAAGCAGGTAATTCTTTTTCCCAGGTTATTTTGGTTTAATTGTTTCTTACACTGTTTAGCTGTCTGCAAACTGCCTCTGCCTGCAGGACAATTCCAGGGAGGGCAAGTCAGAGAAGAGTGTCCTGATTCAGGTCTTCATTCTGCCATCAGGTAGATTGCTGCCAACATACAGGTACCCTAGTATGTGCACAGGGGTTACTCTGCTCTTTTCAGGACAGGGACCAGTGCCAATAACGGGAGTGCAGGCCAGCTCCAGCCAGCTCCACACAGCACCAAGAAAGAGGTAGAGCAGGGCAAGAAAGTGTGCCACAGGCTTTTCTACCATTTTAAAGTTGCACTTTCCTGATTTAGTTTCTGAAATCCAGTTACTGCAACTCTTCAACTGTTTTCCAGAATTTTGAGGGAGATGGCTTGGCTTGTTTTAGCTAGCTGTTCAAAGGTTCCAGACCGGGAGCACCAAATGCTTCCTGGTCTACTGGAAGCCCACCTACTTTCTTTTGTACCTCCCATTTCCTCTTCTTAGAATACCCCGACTCTGCTGTATGCATGGCTCACTTTTTCTCATCCTCCACATCTCAGTTCAGTGTCACCTCCTCAGAGAGGACCTCCTCTACTACGTTGTCTAAAAATGTCCCGCTCTTCTCTATCTCCTTAACTAATTTTTCTGTATTGCATATATCCTTCTCATAATCTTTATTTATTTGCTTTCTTGTGTGGCCCCAGTTGGAATGTGGCTCTGTGAATGCAGCCAGCATCATGCCTGGCCAAGTCCTGTCCCTGGTGGGCACTCCATCCAGAAGGTGAGTGTCCAAGGCTATCATTGCCTAGAAGGTCAGACTAGGACACTTGGAGCAAGAGAAAGGAAGCTGCAAGTCAGAGAGAGTAGGGCCAGGGCCAGAGACAGCAAAACCCCAGGCTTTGGAATTGTGGACTTTGCCTCTCTGGTCCTCGCTTTTCTGACTGGCAACACTGGACAGGAGGGATTTGCTCAGGGCTCTTTGGGGGAGTTTTCACACTACACCTGGAAATCATCTGGCTTGCATTTCTCAAAGTGATTTCTGGTGGAACATGAAGGAACTTAGAACTTTTGACAGTTAAGTGGTTTTTTTAAGGTATTAGGAAAAATATATATATAACTCAAAAATGAAGCCTCTAATATTCATTGCTTAAGATAAGGTGATGAAGCTAAAGCATTTGAGTTTTTAAAATTTATTTTTAAATAAGCCTAATTTAAAGACATCTAAAGTAGGAGCCTGGAAACTGCAGGCCAAATGCAGCCCAATGTCTGTTTTTGTAGATAAAGTTTTATTGGAACACAGCCATGCTCATTAGCTTACTTTTTGTCTATGGCTGCAGAGTCTAGCACTTGTGACAGGTGTAGAAAGACTACAATATTTGCTATTTGATCCTTTACAGAAAAATGTTTGCTGACTGGTTTAAAATAATAATACAGGGGCATCTAATTGGCAAAAATTTTGAAGAGGTGGTTTGTGAGTGATGGAGAGGTAAAGAGCTTGATCACAGCCTTCAGTGGATCAGAAAGATCTGAGCCTACTACAGCCTGATGTCTCTGTCCATCTACTTTGGGGAACAAAACCAGTGCCAGGAGGCCTGTTTGGAGATGGTGGTGTCCTTGGGAGGCCCCACACATCCAGGAGGAGCTCAATATATGCTCAGTGAGTAGGAACCCAGGATGCCTCAGACCCACACTCAGTGCCAGAGATCCTTGACCTACTTATCCTCCCCTGCCTTCATGCCAAGCTGCTGACCTTTGCTGGTGGTTATGGTCAAACACATGGTGGCTGCAATGAGTTGTGGCCAATGACTTTCCTTCCTGCTGAGGAGCCCCAGCCTTGGCTGTGGGCTGGCATGATGGTGCCATGTTCTGGGCACCTGCATGAATGCTCTTCCCTTGCTTAGGGGCTAAATGGCTCCTTGGCCTCCCCATTTAAGGCTGAGTTGAAAGTAGGGTGAGTTGCCACACTTGATTACCAGGTGGTTCAAGACATTCCAGGTAGAACTAGCCATTTGTAAGTAGAAAAGTAGAGAAGCAAGAGACATGGTTCTAAGGAAACTTAGCACCATGCTTACAATTGGGCCAAGGGCTGATATTCCAGGAGAGTTCCCACCAGGGTATGGCTCCCCTTCACTTTTCCCTCTATGCCTCCCAATGAAAATAGCAACTCAGTAAACAACTTGGGGATGAAACAAAATAAAACAACAACATAAAACAAATTTACAGATAACTGGAGAGTCCGTTTCTTGGAAAGAAATTTTCTGATCCCCAGGAAAAGAATCCAGAATGGGTTTAGAGCAGGGGTTCTTAATTAATAAGGGGCCTGTGAGCTTGAAAAGAAATTCATAAAAATATTCTTGTGGGGACGTTTTCATGTGGGTATGATATGTTTATTAAACAATACAGGCTCTGGAGAACCACTGGCTTGGACCCCTGTGAGTCATCCCCCCTTCTCCTCTCTTCCAACTCCCCCAGAGGTCCTTCAGATCCACACAAAGAGAGAGGAGGTGGGGCAAGATGGCATCTGAGTAAGTACACCATCATCATCTCTCTTACAAAGGACCAGCTGTGTGGTGACAGAGTCCTGCCGGAGCGGGCTGTTTCAGGAATCTGCAGGGCAGGAGATGTCTGGACGTCAATCTGGAGAGACTGCAGCACATTTGGTGCTTGCTCAGGGAACTTAGCCAACAATAAGGAAATAGAATAAGAAGAACAAAGTGACAAAGAGAAGACTTAACATGCACACAAAAACAAAAACTAATTAAGCCCCAAGACCAGACAAAGAAGGTAATCAACAGAATAAACCCAAGAAGATAAAATAATGACCAGACAGCAACAAAAATCTACAGACCCTACCAATAATCAAGAAAACATGGCCAAATCCAATGAACAACTAAAAACCAGGAAGAGAAGTGGAACATCAAACAAGTAATTAAACCTCTCAAAACATGTATCATGGACCAATTCAATGAAGTGAAGGAAGAGATTAAGCATCTTAAGAACACACTTGGAGAGCATACAGAAGAAATTGTAATCATGCACAAAAAGAACACAGATATAATGGGGATATATAGCACAATCCAAGAAATAAAAAATACACTCTCAGCAAATAACAGCAGATTTGAAGAGCCAGAGGAGAGAATTAGTGATGTGGAAGACAGTACATCTGAAATCAAACAGATAGTAGAATTAATTGATAAAAAGATAGAAAAAATCCAGCAGGGACTTAGGGACCTGAATGTCAATGCAAAATGCACAAACATACACATTATAGGCATCCTAGAAGGAGAAGAGAAGGGAAAGGGGACAAAAGGGGTGTTGTAGGAAATAATGGCTGAAAACTTCCCAAACCTATTGAGGAAGATGCATGTACATGTCCAGGAAGCACAACACACCCCAGATAGCATAAATCCCAACAGAACTACCACAAGACATACACTTGTCAAATTATCCAATGCACAAGACCAAGAGAAAATACTAAAAGCAGCAAGAGAAAAGAGAACCATTACATACAAGGGAGGCTCCATAAGATTAAGTGCTGATTTCTCATCTGAAACCATGGAGGCAAGAAGGCAGTCGTATGACATAGTCAAGGCACTAAAAGAAAAGAATTTCCAGTCACGAATACTCTATCCAGCAAAGCTAGCATTCAAAAATGATGACGAGTTCAAAATATTCACAGATTAAACAGAAACAAAGAGAGCATGCCAACAAGATACCTGCTCTTCAAGAAATACTAAAAGGGAGTTCTGCAGGAGGAAAGAAAAAAACAGGAGAGACAGTGTTGGAGGGGAGTGTAAGAATAACTAAAACTACAAAAAGACACACAAAAAAAATCTAACAACACATGACAAACACAAATCCAAAGAAAATATGGCTAATATAAGTAATTCCTTGGAAGTAATAACACTAAATGTCAATGAATTAAATTCACCTATTAAGAGATATAGATTGGAAAAGTGGATAAGGAAATATGGCCCATCTATCTGTTGTCTGCAAGAAACGCATCTTAGACCCAGGGATTCAAGGAGATTGAATATGAATGGCTGGAAAACAATCTTACAGGCAAACAATAACCAAAAAAGGGCAGGTGTAGCTATATTAATATCAGACAAAACTTTCAATGCAAAACTGTTGTGAGAGACAAAGATGGACACTACATATTAGTGAAAGGGATAATATTTCAAGAAGAAAGAACAATTGTAAACATTTATGCCCCTAACAAGGGCACCCCCAATATGTGAGGCAAAACACTGGAGAAACTAAGTGAAGGAATAGATGTCTCTACAATAATAGTGTGAGATTTTAACACACCACTATCACCATTGGACAGAACATCTCAAAAGAGTATCAATAAAGAAACAAAGACTTTAAACAATATATTAGAGGATCTGGACCTAATAGACATATACAGAATATTACACCCAAATACAGAAGGATATACATTTTTCTCAGGTGCACATGGATCATCTCCAAGATAGACCACATGCTAGGCCACAAAGAAAGTCTCAATGAATTCAGAAAGATTGAAATCATACAAAATAATTTATCTGACCACAGTGGAGTGAAGCTGGAAATTTGCAAGGGCCAGAGGTCCAGACTTGGCACTAAGATATGGAAATTAAACAACACACTCCTAGACAGAGGGTCAAGGAGGAAATCTCAACAGAAATCAATAACTACCTTGAAACTAATGAAAATTATAACACAGCATATCAAAACTTATGGGATGCAGCAAAAGCCATACTAAGAGGGGAATTCATAGCCATAAATTCATACATCAAAAAAGAAGAAAGAGCTAAAATTGAAGAACTAATTGAACAATTGGAGGAATTAGTAAAAAAAAACAAACCCCAAAGAAAGATGAAAGAAAGAAATAACAAAGATCAGAACAGAACTAAATGAAATAGAAAATAGGAAAATTGAAAAATAAACAAAGCAAAGAGCTGGTTCTTTGAGAAGATCAATAAAATTGACAAACCCTTAGCTAGACTAACAGAAAAAAAGAGAGAAGATTCAAATACACAAAATAAGAAATAAGAAGGGTGATTTCACCATTGACCCCACTGAAATAAATACTATTGTAAGAAGATACTTTGAAAAACTGTATTCCAACAAGAAAGATAATTTAGAAGAAATGGACAAATTCCTAGATACACATAAGCAGCCTACATTGATGAAAGAAGAAATTGATGATCTCAACAAACCAATCACAAGTAATGAGATAGAATCCATCATTAAAAACTCTTAACTAAGAAGAATCCTGTGCCAGATGGCTTCACAGGTGAATTCCACCAAACATTCCAGAAAGAAATAACACCAATTTTGCTTAAACTCTTCAAAAAAAATTGAAATAGAAGGAACATTGTCTAATTCATTTTATGATGCCAACATTACCCTAGTACCAAAGCCAAACAAAGACACCACAAGAAAGGAAAATTACAGACCAATCTCTCTAATGAATTGAGATGCTAAAATCCTCAACAAAATACTTGCTAATCATATTCAAGAACATATTAAACAAATTATACACCACGACTAAGTGGGTTTCATTCCTGGTATGCAAGGAAGGTTCAACATAAGAAAATCAAGTAATGTAATACACCACATAAACAAATTGAAGGAAAAAAATCACAAGATCATATCTATAGATGCAGAAAAAGCATTTGACAAAATACAGCACCCTTTCTTGATAAAAACACTTCAAAAAATAGGAATGGAAGGAAACTTTCTGAACACGATAAAAGGTATATATGAAAAACCGACAGCTAACATCATTACAATGGTGAAATCCTAAAATCTTTCCCTCTAAGATCAGGAACAAGACAGGGATACCCACTATCACCCCTTCTATTTAACATTGTGTTAGAAGTACTTGCTCAAGCACTGAGGAAAGACCAGATATAAAAGGGATCCAAATAAGAAAGGAAGAAGTCAAAATTTCACTATTTGCAGGTGACATGATCCTATACATAGAAAGCCCTGACAAGGATACAACAAAACTTCTCGAACTTATAAATGAGTTCAGTAAAGGTGCAGGGTATAAGATCAATGCATGAAAATCAGTAGCATTTCTGTACATCCATGATGAGCAATCTGAGGAGGAAATCAAGAGAGAAATACCATTTATGATAGTAAATTAAAAAATCAAATACCTAGGAAAAAATTTAACCAAATATGTAAAAGACTTATACACAGAAAACTACACAAAACTGTTCAAGGAAATAAAAAAGACCTAAATAAATGGAAGAATGTTCCCTGTTCATGGATAGGAAGACTAAATATTATTAAAATGTCTATCCTACCAAAACTGATCTACAGATTCAATGCAATCCCAATAAAAATCAACACAGCATTTTTTAATGAACTAGGAAAACTAACTGAAATTTATTTGGAAAGGAAAGAGGCCCTGAATAGCCAAAGACATATTAAAAAAGAAAAATGAAACTGGAGGAATCACACTACCAGTCTTCAAAATATTCTACAAAGCTACAGTAGTGAAAACGACATGGTATTGGCACAAGGATAGACACACTGACCAATGGAACCAAATTGAGAGTTCTGATATAGATCCTCATATATACAGTCAGCTGATATTTGACAAGGCCACCAAGCCCACTCAACTGGGAGAGAATGGCCTCTTCAACAAATGATGTCTAGAGAATTGGATATCCACATGCAAAAGAAGGGAAGAGGATTACCACCTCACACCTTATGCAAAAATCAACTCAAGATGGATCAAAGACCTAAATGTAAGAGCCAAGACCATAAAGACCTTGGAAAACAATGCAGGGAAGCATCTACAGGACCTTGTAATAGGAAATAGCTTCATGAACTTCACACCCAAAGCACGAGCAACAAAAGGACAAATAGATAAATGGGACTTCCTCAAAATTAAAGTCTTTTGCACCTCAAAGGAGTTTGTTAAGAAAGTGAAAAGAGAGCCTACACAATGGGAGAAAATATTTGGTAACTGTATATCTGATAGGAGACTTATACCCTGCATATATAAAGAACTCCTATATCTTGGAAATAAAAAGACAAACAACCCATTTTAAAAATGGGAAAAAGATTTGAACAGACACTTCTCCAAAGAAGAAATACAAATGACTAAAAAGCACATGAAAAAATGCTCAAAATCACAAGCTATTAGGGAAATGCAAATCAAAACTACAATGAGATACCATCTTACTCCCATAAGACTGACAGCTATGAAAAAAACAGAAGACTACAAGTGCTGGAGAAGTGGAGGAATGGAAACACTCATCCACTGCTGGTGGGAATGCAGAAGGATCCAACCATTCTGGAGGACATTTTGGCAGTTCCTCAAAAAACTAACCATAGATTTGCCATATGACCCAGCAATACCACTGCTGGGTATATACCCAGCAGAACTGAAAACAAGTACACAAACCAATATATGTACACCAATGTTCATAGGAGCATTGTTCACTATTGCCAAAAGCTGGAATCAACCCAAATGCCCATCAACAGATGAGTGGATCAATAAAATGTGGTATATACACACAATGGAATACTACTCAGCTGTAAGAACAAATACACTACAAACACAGGTGATAACATGGATGAATCTTAAGAACCTTATGTTGAGTGAAGCAACCCAGGCATTGAAGGACAAACACTACATGACCTCAATGATATGAAATAAGCAAGCTGCCTCAGAGAGCTAGAGACTGGAAAATAGGCTTACAGGAAATCGGGGGGTGGAGGAAGGATGTGAGCCGACGTCTGCAGGGGTGGAATCTATGATGAGCTGGCAGTAGGTATGAGCACAAAGAAGAGATAAAATGGGGGCAAGGGGTTGCCTTTGGGTGTGGCTTTGCGGGTTTGAGGGGGGTTGGGGATGGGCGGATGGGTAATATTGCCCAAAAAATTGAGGGGAGGGAGGGGCAACATACGAACATAGGAGAGTGTCAGGTGTTGGTTGAGAGTAAAACGCTGAGAAAATCGTATCAAAATATAATTAGGAGGGTTACCTGTTTAGGATGCTCGGAGGGGATGGTATGATGTGGGACGGACTCCTGGGGAATGTCTGAATGCTCATTTTGCCAGGGTGGGTTGTACCATTGGGTAGAGACCCAAGAAGTGAGAGTTGGGGTGGACCCACATCCTGGGGAGGACTAATGCCATCAAATAGAGGGAACTGTATCTCTCAAGAGAAAGGGTGGCTCCCATGGCATTAGGGCAGTTGAGCAAATCAGGCCCTGAACACTGTTGCAAGTATCTCTGGGCGTGGCTCCTCAGGAAATGGAGATTGGCTGTCGTGTGGGCCCCAAGGGGAGGGGAAAATGGATGTTGAATGGATGGAACCAAGGTAAATGTGGGGGCAATAGAGGAGTTTCACGAGAGTACACGAGGATAAATATAAAACATGTAATATTACACCAAAAACATATAGGGGAAGACAGACTAATAATGTAAACCATAATGTAAAACAGGATAACTAAAAGATTTAGAAAACTGTATATCCTAAAGTATGGACCACATTGTAAGCACAGATGTCACCTTGTTTGAAAGCTATTGTTTCGGAGTCTGTACATCAGTTTCAGTAAATATGATATGAATAAGTTAAAAGATTATCGCTGTGGAAGGGAAAAGGTTTTATGGTGGATGTGTGGGAGTACTGTATATTGTATATATGAATTACTGTGATCTAAGACTCTTGTGAAGAGAAGCTCAATAATTAGGAAAAAAGAAAAGAAAAAGATAGGATGTAGAATTTTTCCAAATCAATATGTACTCTAGATCTAACCTTTAAACTCATCATTATATTCCATTTCACTAGTAAGGGAACCTGACATTATATTGGGCTTCACTTTTCAGGAAGTTTTGGATCACAGAGTGGTTCAACAATGGCGGAGGAAGAATACTGGTATGGGATGTTATTGACAGGTGATATATGGTTGACAGGGAGTTATACGGGGCACATGTCCAGGGTGCATGGTAATGTTTGGATATACTCATAGTGGAAACAATTAAAAACAACAGCTGGCGGGGTACTGGGTTCCTGGCTGGGGGTGCTCTGTCGTGGTCCCTAGGGGAGCAGGAGCATTCCCCCAGGTGCAATGGTAAGAACCAGGAAGGAATGAGGGTCCAACAGTGGGCTTCTGATACTAATGACTATGCTTGTGAGCCTATACGCCTGCAATAAGAACAAGCTTAGAGTAGCATTGTGCCTGGGAGTTTCCTCCTGACAGCCTTCATGTTACTCAAATGTGGCCAGTCTCGAAGCCAAACTCAGCATGTAGATGCAGTGCATTCCCCCCAGTGTGGGACATGACACCTGGGGATGAGCCTCCCTGGCACTGAGGGATCACTACCAAATACCAGCTGAAGATGCAATTAGAAAATGACCTTGAATTAAAGGTTCAATGCGGATCAGCAGAATATCCCTGTCTACAAATAATAACATGACTTTAAAATGCTGTTTGACCTAATGTAAGGGGGAGATGGAAAGGAGAATGAGTTTATATGGCTATGAGTCTCTAAAAGAGTCTGGAGGTTGTCAGAAGGATTGCCCTTATGCACACCTGAGCAGAGTCTCAGAGACAGATAAAGTAGATACAACCCCAGGTATTGGTTCTTTTGAGGGCTAAAGAGACCCACGGGTTCTATGGTCATGGCAGATGGGGTTCACTGCCATGTCAGTTGGCCCTTCTTTGGAGCCAGTGTTTCTGCATGATGGAACTGGACTCAGATGGGATCTCTTTTCACAAGACTTTCATGCTACTTTACTGGAATTGTAGTTGATGTTGGGGTTTAAGATATATTTAGGGGATTTGAATCTCTGGACTGACAATATGATAGCCACATCCTGAACCTCAACAGATTTCAACTCCTACACTCTGATTTATTGGACTTACCCCACTCAGCTAACATGGAGTTGAAGAATGTCAACCACCACACCATGGAGCCTAGAGTGCCTACAACTGAAAGCAGGAGGATTGCATCCAGTATCCATGTGGAATCTAAGCCCCCTCTTGACATAGATGTGCAATGGACTCAACCAGTCCAATGTCCACAGAGAAAATGTGGCATTGGTGTGGGAAGGGTGGCCATGGTGGTTGCTGGGTGTGGGGAATGGGAGGAAAAGATTACATGTGGAGGCGCTTTTGGGACTTGGAGTTGTCCTGGGTGGTGCTTCATGGACAATTACAGGACATTGTAGATCCCCCCAGGTCCCACTGGATGGAACGTGGGAGAGTGTGGGCTATGATGTGGACCATTAACTATGAGGAGCAACGATGCCCAGAGATGTACTTACCAAATGCAATGGATGTGTCATGATGATGGGAGAGAGTGTTGCTGTGGGGGGAGTGGGGGGTGGGGGCGGTGGGGTTGAATGGGACTTCATATTTTTTGAATGTAATATTTTTTAAAAAATGAAGAAAAAAAAAAAGAGTGCCTAAAACTTCAAGCAGAGGAATTACATCCATCATCCATATGGAATCTAAGCCCCCTATTGATCAAGAGGTGGAGAGGACATCACCATCCCAGGGTCCACAGAACAGAGGAATAAAATATGGACTAGAGTAGACTTCTGATATTCTATTATAATACTATTGTGACAAATAATAGAAAAAATTTTAACATCGAGGTGAAGTAGCTCAGTAGCTGCCGAGGGCAGGGAGAGGAAGAAGAGTTGTGATGTGGGGGCATTTTTGGGACTTTGAGTTGTCCTAAATGATATTGCAGGGTCAGATTATGGACTTTATATATCCTGCCAAACCCACTGAATGTACTGGGGGAGAGTGCGAACTGTAGTGTAAACTATTATCTATGTAGTGCAGCAGTGCCCTAAAATGTGTTCACCAAGTGTGATGAGTGAGCCATAATGATGGGGGAGGTTGCTGGTGTGGGAGGAGTGGAGTGGGGTGTGGGGTTGGGGGGTATACGGCAACCTCTTATATTTTTTAATGTAACATTTTTTTTGGTGATGTATATACCTTAAAAAAATACAATTTACAAAAATGATGTGAGGGAGTGGGGCGTGGGTTATAGGGGAACCTCTTATGTTTTTTAATGTAACATTTGTTGTGATCTATTAACTTTAATTTTTTAAAAATTAAGAAAAAAAAACCCCAAAAACCCCCAAAACAATACACAGTATAGTGTGGACTTAGTAAGGGGTCTGTGTTTTTCACCTGACTGGTGAAGGGGTCTGTGGAACAAAAAAGGTTAAGAACCCCTGCTCTAGAGTGAGGCGAGGAGGAAAGGAAGAGGCCACTGTAATTAAGGTGAGGTGACTGAGACCAGCCTGGGAGCTAACAGTCTTCATGGGAATGGTAATTATACCCAGAGCAAAGGGCTGTTTGAAAGAATGACATAATAAAGCTCCCAAACTGGCCGGATAATTTCCCCTGGTACACAGCGCACATGAATAACACATGCAGTCAAACAGAAGAGTAATCAGATTTGAAATATTCCTTTAATAATACGTTTGCCAGATCAAATATTAAAAATAGAAGATGGAGAAAAGGAGCAGCCATCTCTCCAGTGGTATCAGTTCCATAAATATTGCTTCACTAAGCTGTTTGAGTTCATTCAAAAAGATGGTTTTAAAAACGTGGCCAAGGTTCCAGACTGCTTGTTGTGCCGAGGTGGAAGACTCTGGGCTGCCAGCACTACCTTGCCTCTTGTGCTATGCCCATTGTCACAGCAAGGGGCCATTGGTTAACAGCCAGAGCTGGCATGACATCTGCCCAAAGGATGGGTGTTTATAGACTTGGAGTCAAGCCTTTTTCATTGGCATACTAGTGGCTTCCATCCCAGTTAAACAGCAGGGAATTAATAATGATGATGTTTGACTTTCCCAAGACCTTCCCTTGGCAAAGTTTGCATCAATCCTACTGGCATCTCTCTGAAGCTGGAGCAGGATGGGGAAGGTAGAGTCTCCATCACTCAACTCAGATCCATGTTCTGTATAGATGGTCCCTTTATTGAGGAGCTTGTGACTCCTTGATGAGTGTCAGTGAAGCATTTGGGATATATCTATATCTCTGCTCAATTTAAGGCCACCAATATTTACTGTTTATCCAAGGCTCCATGCTAAAGAGCAGGAAGAATAATTGCTTAAAACTCAATTTGCAGACTTTCTATTATGCTATCCTTTTTTCACTGCCTTAACTCAAGATACCTATGCCTATCAGAAAATGTAAATGTGCTGAATTTCTACAAGCATGTTTGGATTTCAAATTAGTGATTGTGAACTCCTAAAGATCTGTGATTCCCAAGTTTATGAAGCATTTCCTCTCAATCCCATGCTTGTCCTTTGCCAAAGCATTGACTTGGAAAATAGAGCTCAGAAAAAATTAAAGGGTTGAACTTAGTTAAATTGCTGTTTTATGTTGTGGTTCAGAGCTATGTACCCCATAAAAATACATTCTTTTCAAAAAAAAATTTTAAAGAAGTTTTAGATTACATAAATGTTACATAAAAAGTATAAGGGATTCCCATATGCCCCACTCCCTCCCCTTCCACACTTCCCACATTAAGGACATCTTTCATTAGTATGGTACATTTGTTATAATTGATGAACACATATTGAAGTATTGCTACCAACCATGGGCTACAGTTTACATTATAGTTTAGACTCTGTCCCACACAATTTTGTATTTTATAACAAAATATATAATGGCCTATAATCATCATTACAATATCATGCAGAACAATTCCAGTGTCCTGAAAATGCCCCCATATTATGCCTATTCTTCTGTCTCCCTCCCCGAAGAACCTCTGGTGGCCATGTCTTGATATCAATGATAAAAGTTCTTCCATTGCTAGAATAATGATAGGTCTATAATAGACCTACTAAAGTAGTAAGTACTTTAGTCTGTTCATTTCCCAGTCTTGAGGATTTTGGGATGGTGATGCCCACTCTGTTTCTAATAAAGAAGGGACTAGATTTCTTACACATGGCTCTTCTGCCCCTTTTATTTATACCTGTAATTAGCACTATACATGTTAAATATATGTCCCAGAGACTTAACTATTTGGTCCATTTATGTGCCAAAAAAACATGTTCTTAAACTTAACCCGTTCCTGTGGATGTGAATCCTTTGTAAGTAGGACCTTCGAATGAGGTTACTTAGTTAAGGTGTGGCCCAACTCAAGAAGGTTGGCTCTTAATCCTATTACTGGGGTCCTTTATAAGCAGAATGAAATTCAGACACACACTCACAAACAGTGAAAGCTGTGGGAAGCAAGAAGCTGAAGGTCAATGGAGCCTGGAAGAGAAAGGAGAGGACAGGAAAGGCTGCCATGTGTGTTACCATGAGACAGAAGGGCCCAGGACCAAGGATCACTGTGTCTAGCGCTAGCCTCAGAACACCGGTTTTGGTGGACTTGATTTGGACTTCTCCTGGCCACAAAATCATGAGCCATTAAATTCCCATTGTTTAAAGCCAATGCATTGCATGGTATTTGCTTTAGCAGCCAAAGAAACTAAAACATTTTATTTGGCTTTCAAAGGTCAAATAACCAGTTTGATCAAATGTTAAACATTTTTAAAAAGAAATTTTTAATAAATATATACTAAGTACCTGTTAAATATGTGAGGTGTTTTTGTGAATTGGTGAATTCTAAGATGACTCAGACCTGGACATTAATCAAATGATTCACTATGTTGGGATGAGTGAACCTGGAAAGTCTTGGGGATCATGGCCATAAATACCTCCCTAAGTGTTGGGCTATTGTGTCAACTTGGCCAGGTAATTGTGCCTAGCTGTTTGGTCAAGCAAGCACTGGGCTAATTGTAATACAAGGGCACTTATGAACCTTAGTCACCATTGACTTTATTGCAGTGGTAAATCATAGATAGCTGATTACAACTACATCAATCAGGGAGATTGCCACCAGCAATGAGTGATGCTTTATCCAACAGGTTGAGTGCCTTAAAAGGGAAAGTGATTCCAGCATTGAGTGAGAATTTCCTCGCTTGTCTTTGGATAGCCAACATCTCCCAGAACTCATCAAAGATCTTCACTGGACTTTCATTGGAGCCCCTGGTTGTAGCCTGCCTGTGGAACCTGGACTTGTGCATACCCATGGTCACATAAGAGACTGATAAATTCTCTTACTATTACAGGTATCTCTTGTTGATTCTGTTTCCCTAGAGAACCCTGACTAATACAACTTTGTACCAGGAGTGGTTTTTGAGGAACAAAGTCTTAAACATGGGATGTCTTAGGTGGTTCTGGGAGTTTTACAATTGGTTTTCTACTCTAATTGGACTCAAGGGTACTAATGACTCCCTTTCCAATAACAAAGAAACTGCTAACAGTCCATGACATGAATTGGCAATTGAGATACACAAAATATCATTACTGGATTCTCCTACTTCCACACTTATAAGAAGCAAGGATCTGGGTGAGAGTGTTTTTGACACCTTAACAGAGTTTTGTGGAGTCAAAAGGTATAATGATGTCTGCTGGCTCCTCCTAGATATTCTGGATATGGGTTTGCATTTCTTACACACAATGCTTCTTCCAAAACTACCATCCATGGACTTACCGAATGTCTTATCTACCATGTCATTCCACACAGCATTGCTTCGGATTATAAACTACCATCCATGGACTTACCGAATGTCTTCTCTACCACCATGTCATTCCACACAGCATTGCTTCTGATTAAGGAACACACAATTTCACAGCAAATGATGTGTGGGAATGGGCACATGTCCATGGAATTCACTGGTCTTACCATGTCTCCATCACCCTGAAGCAGCTGGATTGATAGAATGGTGGAATGGCCTTCTCAAGACTCAATTATGGTGCCAGTTAGGTGGCAATACCTTGCAGTGCTGGGACAATGTTCTCCAGGAGGCTGTGTATGCTCTAAATCAGCATCCACTCTATGGTGCCGTTTCTCCCATAACCAGGATACATGAGTCCAGGAATCAAGGGGTAGAAATGGGAGAGGCACCACTCACTATTATTCCTAGTGACCCACTAGGAAAATATTTGCTTCCTGTCCCTGCAACCTTAAACTCTGCTGGTCTACAGATTTTAGTCCCAAAAGGAGGAGTGCTGCCACCAGGGTACACAACAATAATTCCATTGAACTGGAAGTTAAGATTGCTACCTGGCCACTTTGGGCTCCTCTTACCTCTGAATCAGCAGGCAAAGAAGGGACTTACTGTACTGGTTGGGGTGATTGATCTTGACTATCAAAGGGAAATAGGACTGCATCTACATAACAGGGGTAAGAAGAGTTTGCCTGGAATACAGGAGATCCACTAGAGCATCTCTTAGTACTACCATGCCCTATGATTAAAGTCAATGGAAAATTGCAACAACCCAATCCAAATAGGACTAACAATGGTCCCAAATCTTCAGGAATGAAAGTTTGGGTCACCCTACCATGCAAAGAACCACGGCTAGCTGAAGTGCTTGCTGAGGGTAATTGAAACATGGAATGGGTAGTGGAAGAGGGTAGTGATAAATATGAACTTCGACCATGTGACCAGTTACAGAAATGAGGACAGTAATGGTCATGAATCTTTCTTCCTTGTTTCATTATGATTATGATTGTATATGTACAAAAAATGAATTTCTTTGTCTTCTTCAAACTTTTCCCTTACCATATAACAAGTTATATTAGTTTCATGTGATAATGTTTGAGGATGTCAAATTTAAGAGAGAATATTACCCAAGAACTTGCACCTTATTTTGTAGGGAATTAATATGTTTCCGGTTGTACGCAGGAGAGTTGAACATTGTTAGGTGGAAATATATATATATGCATGTCTGTTATTGTTTTCACTTAGAGACTAAGTATGATTTAAGGTAATGTGTATGATTGCTGAGTTGACAAGGGGTAGATTGTGATAGTTAGGCTAATGTGTCAACTTGGCCAGGTAATTGTGCCCAGTTGTTTGGTTAAGCAAGCACTGGGCTGATTGTAATACAATGGCATTTATGGACTTTAGTTGCCATTGACTTTATTGCAGTGGTAAATCATAGATAGCTGATTACAATTACATCAGTCAGGGAGATTGCCATCAGCAATGAGTGATGCTTTATCCAATAAGTTGGATGCCTTAAAAGGGGAAGTGACTCCAGCTTTGAGTGAGAATATCCCAGCTCATCTTTGGACAGCCAACATCTCCCAGAACTCATCGAAGACCTTCACCGGACTTTCATTGGAGCCCTTGGTTGTAACCTGCCTGCAGAACTTGGACTTGTGCATCCCCATGGATGTGTGAGAGACTGATAAAATCTCTTACTATTGACAGGTATCTCTTGTTGATTCTGTTTCCCTGGAGAACCCTGACTAATATGCTAAGTTTGACTTCTGCCTTGTGTCTGTAGCCCTGCTGCAGGCATGAGGTCAGTTAACACCTGCTTATTATCTGCCTTTGTTTACATGCTACTCTGAATTATGTTTCACATGCATGCCACATTTTCCCGGCCATCTTCCCTTCCAGCTCCAGGATCCTAGAATTATGAGAAGCAGGCAGGAATCGATATGCTGTTAGTAGACAAGACTCACCCCTTCATCCCCCCTCCCACTTCCCACCCAAATCTCACTGGTCAACCAGTTGCAGGTCTTGACATTCCACCACAATGGTGCCACCCTTTTTGGGGGATGTATAACACCTCTTTTGGCTCTAGGTGGTGATGCTTCTTACCAGACAGAAGCAACATGCTGTTTCCCCACTCCACCTCCACCACTAGCCACACCACAGTGAACTAAAGTCCTGCCCATACTACTTCATTCAGAAGGGCTGCCCTGACTACCCCAGTCTATACATTCTTCTCCCTGTGGAGGCCAATGCTATTGTTGCCCCTCCTCTACCCCCTTTGACATTCACATACTCACCATAGTTCCCAAGGCCTTTCTCAGGCTGCAGGAACCTGCTTTGCTGCCTGCATGCTATACCTCTAAGAGCAGCCTTCAACCAGTGCCAACAGGATTTTGTGGATAAATGCCTGAGCTTCTTTGCCCCTGGGGTAAAAGTTTCTGGGTAATGTTCCACTCAGTCTCTTAGATGTCCTCAAAAGGATTGAGCTCTGTCCGCAACACCTGCTCACTAATGCACCCTCTGCTGGCTTCCTTCTTTTGCATTTCTCATTCTCCATTGCATTAACTGTGGTTCCGGGGATCACCTCCAAATAAATTACTTGCTCAGGAATTCTTGTCTTTGGCTGTGCTATTGGGGACCCCAGCCCAAGTCTCTTGTCCTATGAAATCATTGTATGCTGATTTCTGCTAATGACCTCATTAAGCACCAAACATGCTCTGCTTGGATTGCACAGTATGTCCTGATTGCTAATGAACAGGCACAAGCTCATTCTTCAGGGCTCATTTCTGACACCTTCTTCTCTGTGAAGCCCTCTGTACATGCCAACAAATTCCATGGCTCCTTCCTCTGCCTTTTCATGGCACATGGAGTGTGCGCCTAGATAAGGGCTCTTTGGTCTGTTCTGAGCTAGAATTGGCTATATGTGACTCAGTCTCCTTGCACAAGCCTCCCACCACCTGACTTCCAGACCTGTCACCCCTTGTGCACAGGGTCAGGTATAATGTGCTTGGCACTGGATGTGGTGTCTGGCACTTAGCATCAGAGACCAGCTCAGAAGCCTGTGGGGCCAGTCAGATAATGATACCGAGTCCAGGGAGCCAGGATTGGGCCTGCAGGGAAGAGTGTGTCCTGGAAGAACTAGGGAGTCAAGCTCACCTGTTTCAAGTAAAAAGAAAGAGGATTCAGTATTTGCTAAACACAGAACATCTGTGGGCTGGATGTTGAACCAATGAAGCCATATTTTTGGCTTTTCCAGTGCAGAGGTTTTGTCTCTTTCATCACAGTCCAACAGCCCCAAGGCCCTAGTATCACACACTGTGATGAGAAAGTCCACTGTGAGGGTTTGAGCATGATGATGGAGAGCGTTAAGGGATTAGGGTGAGGGAGGAGACTGGAGTGGGGACACTGCCCATTCCTGTGTCAGGTATATTCATGCATTGCTTGGCTGTGGGTGGGTCAGGCTAGGTGACCCTACAAGAGGGCAAGTTTTCACCTATACTCTGGTACCTCCATCCTTCTCTTGGTCTTCTCTAACTGGCATGGAGAATGAAGTGCTCCAGCTGCATGGCTTTTTTTTTTTGTCTTCTTTATGCTTCAGTAGGTATAGATGGATCCTGACTGTTGGAATCTGGGGGACTTCTGGATTTACCTCTCTACCCCTGCAACATGTCCTGTTTCTGTGTCCATCTGATTCTTGCAGGCCCTATACCCAGGTGCTGTGGGAGCATGTAAAGGTTATTCCCAGGGACAAGCAGAAGCACCTATCTAGCATTTCTCATCCTTTTCCCAGAACCATCACAGATACAGGAAATGGGCTGCATGGTCAGGTATAATTTCTGTATCCATAACTGAGTTATTTGAAAATGGACTAAATATTGGGAACCTCCTCTATTGTGCCCCTGCCCCGCCCCACTCAGTGGCAATGGGTCTCTAGCAGATTCTATTGTCTCTTTCTCCCTGTTGCCCACCTTCCCACCCCTCATCAGAGCTTCCCAACTCTGGTCAGATTTCCGAAGGAAAGGTCCAGGGTCATAAAATATGATTTTTCCCCAGGCTGATATTTCCCAAACTTCAGACATTGTATTCTACTTTTAGGATCTACCACATCTGTGTACTATCTGCACAATTATTTACTTAATATTTTTCTTTAGGTTCTTTCTCTCTTTCTGTCTCTCTCTCAGTCTGTTTGTTTCTCTTTCTTAAGGGGAGGTTGGCAAGTGCTGAGGAAATGCTAAAGATGCATTAGCACCCAGCTTAGACTTCCTCTTTGGTACAAATAGAAGGACCGTGTGAGATTTGAAAAGGAAGCAAATTTGCTTCTCTCCCTCTGATGGTCCCTGTTATTTAAAGTCCTTTTATCGGCTAACATTGACTCCGTTAGAACCTCAGATTATTTCAGGCCCCAATAGAGGTTTCACCTTCCTTTAAAAACCTCTCAACGGTTTGGGGGTTGTGGGCTTGTTCCTCTGTGATCATCCTCTAGGGGTCACAACTGAGGCAGGATGTTCCTCTTTTCCTGGTCAGCCAGTCTATTCTTCTCGGGTTGGGAGGAGGCCCTGCCTTCCCTGGAAGACAAACCACAGTGAGCTCAGTGGAAGTGGTATGTGGGAACTGCTCAAACTCCTCATGACTGTAGCTACTAAGGATGGAGTCCTGCAGCCACCCATGGAAGAATGGGCAGCCTTGAAGGCTGAGGGACCCACCCAATCAGAATGGCAGGCAGGCAGCCAGCTCCAGTCCAGTCCCATGGGACCCTCTGACCCACTCTGTTTGTAGGCAGGAGGCTGGAGTGCAGTACCCCATTTTCAGTTTCTAAATGCTCTGGGTAGAGAATGAGTGCAGCTTTGTGGTCAGCCCTCTCATCTCTGGATCTCTCTGGGTCCCTGGTGACTCCTATCCTGCTCTTCCTTCTCCAGTTTGTCTTGGAAGTTTGGCTCAGACCTATTAGTGCTGTGTTTCCCAGGAATGGAATCCATAGGCTTGGGATGGGAGGATGCCCCAAAGCAAATTCCTACTGCTTTTGCTCATAGAGGGGAGCACCTCATTCCCAGGGCAGGGGTTTCACCCACAGGGCATTGGTGGCTCCAGAAAAGCCAGGACCTGTAATGCCACACTCCATGGAGAAACTCAGGCTGCTTTCCCCAGGACCAGTGGCCTTGTTGCCTCTGATCAGAGTGGAGATTGCCTACCTGCTGGCTATCAAAGGGGTGTTCTCCCTTCTGCTGGTGGTAGCTTCAAAAAGAGAATACGACAGGACCATCGTGTTGATGAGCCACGAGTCGTGTCTTCCAGGCATTGCCTGGAAGTGTTCTACATGAAAGGACAACATGTCTAATTTTATGGTATACGTGGAGGATTTGTCACACAGAATTGTCCATTAGAGCTAAACCATTACTAAAAGCACTCCAGATAATAAATCATCATTTTGTTTTAAATGAAGAGGCATCCTCTTTCTCAGGATGGCTGTTCCCTCATAATCATGATAAATGGAAAATCCTGGACAGGTGAATTTTAATAGGCATACAAATGCACTCAGATTAATTAGATTACAGTTTTTAAAAACTTTTCTCTTTTGCTCCATAAATCTAAATGGGGACCTCTAAAAGATAATAACCATCCACACACTAAAATGCATTATGACATAATAAAAGATTATTGATGCACATATGCAGTTAGACATTATGTTGTATGCAGCAGCTGGCATACAAATGTGGCCAGGGCTGTTCTGAAGTGTGTATTTGATGATTGGTTAAAGTGTGGAGTGAATGGACTGAAGAAATACATAGCATATTTCTACTTCTGAACTGATTTTTCAAGTTGGCAATACTTATCTTGCCAGCCCTTTCAAAAGCAGGGAGCTAGTTATAACTTCTGGCTCAGAAACAGAAATAAAGGACAATGTCTGACAGAGAAAAGGAGAATGTGACATGGGGGGAAAAGTATCATCAGATAAACCTTGAGTGTGGAGGTGAAACTGTCACTCCTAATGCTATCTTTCTTTTCTACATCTGACCCTGAGGCTCATATGATTTCTGGGGCTACCATGAGAGAAGCATACATTGGCCTTTAGGAAACATCTACCATGTAGAAGTATCTAAAAGGCAGACAAATGTGGTAAGGAAAGAGAAGCATAACCAAGAAATCAATTTGTCATTATAAACATTTCTTACAGTAACCAATATAAGAACTCTGTCTTGGCCCAACATAATATCAGGTGGCCCTCACAGTCGTGCTGTGAAACTGGCAATGCTACCCAATTTAAAATGAAGCAGGAAAGAGAGGCCCAGTAAGGGAGAGACATTTGCCAAAGGTAGAGTTGCCAGATTTAGCAAATAAAATATAGGACCCCCAGTCAAATTTGAATTTCATATAAATAATGAATGATTTTTTAGTATAAGTATGTTTCATATAAAATGTATTTGTTTATCTGAAATTCAAATTTAGTTGGGCATCCTGTATTTTATCTAGCAACCCTAGCCCAAAGTCAAAGCCACATAGCTATAAACTGGCAGAAGCAGAACCGAAATCCACTCCAATACAGTGGTTTTGGTGTTTTTTGTCATACATTTTGTGCCCAACTGGTCACCAAACCTCAGGGTAATTCTTTCCATCCAAAATGAGATTATGGTGTCAAAAGTGCCAGTTTGACATTCTTGTTGGCTGAATGCATTGTGAGAATAAAGAAACGTGATCTCCTATCTTGACAGGTCACAGAGCTGCCAAACCAAATACTGTAGTGTCTTTTGGGACTTTGACAGAGTAGAAGGGACCTGTGCTTATGCCATCAACTAAAACATGGCACATCTTGCTGCTGCAGGCAGTGAAGAGAAGGGGTGGGTTTGAGACATACTGAGGAAATGATGATTTCTATCATCTCTATCAGTATTAAGGTAAATTGGAGTCTGTTTTAGGCTACCTGGCTTTGAGTAACCTCCCACTCATCAGCCTGTGTGTCCTGTCTTAGCATATAAACCTATTTCTCTGCTATCATTTTTTTCACACTACTCCAAACACTAGCAAATAAACTGTGTGTGTCCATTTGGAGCACAAACAGTATTTGTTTCTCCTTGAACAAACTGTCCCACCTCTTTTGGTTTTAATAGCCTCTGCTATTAAATTCGTCCTAGAGGAATATTAGGGTTTCTCTCTCATTCTTTCTGATTTGTAGCTCCTTGCAGCTTAGGGAATTATACCCCATTGTTCACGTTTTCAACCAGTTAAGGAGGAGTTTTCCTCTAGAAGCCTGGCTTTGGTAAGTGATTGTGTATAGTTAAAAACTGTAATTAAGGGGCTGTCAGTCAGAATTCCAATTACAAATCCTAGCTTTGAAGTTTATGGCTGGGACTCTAGCTCACAAAATGTTTTGAAATGTGACATTTGAATATATAGTTCAGGAAGATTTTTGCTTAACAAAGGCTTGATTATAAAGCAGTAGATAGAGAGGGATTCCAAACGCAGTGCAAACACAGGAACTGAAGAAAGTAGACTGACACTTGATTGAAGCAAAAGGAGGAGGTGGTGGAGAAGGAGGATACCATCTAGAAGGGTTGGATCTGGAAGAAAGCAGTTTCAAGGAGGTGAGGTCCATCTTGCACATTCTAAAAATTACTGTTTCTGGTTTCATTCATTCATTCATTCATTCATTCATTCATTCATCTGCTATTTATTTAAGTTAAATTTGAGAAATTGCAAAAATATAGGAAGCCACAAAGAGATTGTGATGCCATTCATTTACTTAACAAAGGTTTATTGAGAAAAATGTGGATTCCCTTTTAACTTCATTAAACATTAGGTTGCGTAATTCCTAGAATTATGAAATAATGCAAAACCCTTTACACCGGTTTTTATTAGTTTAGTTATATTAGAATTAAATGAACTTTTAAATGTGAGGTTTACCTAGAAAAGTGTTTAATCAAATTATCAATAGTGACTAGCTTTTGGTTTAAGCCAACTGTCCTTCCAGTTGGAGCTGGAAATGCCGGTTCACCTCCGATTCAGACACTAGCTGTTTGTGTATTTCCTTGAGATTTCCCTCACCCCTTTCCTTTTCTTCCTGAACTTCAGACTTTGTAAGGAGAGTGCAGACCTGCAGGATTTGGGTTGGCACCTTTCTCCCTTACGTTCCTCAAAAATCTGGTGATAAGTGACAAAACATCTTTTTTAATGAATAATGCACAATTTGGTATTAAGCATCTCATAGCAATTGGAATCTATTAAAGTCAGCAAACACTGTACTGGAATTGGGGCAAACCTCACAGATATTATGCTGAGCAAATGAAGGCAGACACAAATTAGTGTGTACTACATCATCATTCTATTTATATGAAGGTCTCCAACAGACGAAAGTCAGCTATGATATCAGGAAGAGATGAGTGGTTGCTGTAGGTGGAGATGAAAGTATTGATTGGGAAAAAGCAAGAAGGAACTTTCCAGGGGTGATGGGCTTGCATTTGTGGTTACACGGATGCAACCCACAGGTGAATATTTGCTAAAATTCTTTAAACTATGCACTTAAATAGGGCATTTGAGTGAATGGAAATTATAGCTCAATCATTTATTGCATTGGACTTTTTAAAAAAAAGATTTATTTATTTAATTTATTTCTCTTCCCTTCCCCCTTCCAGCCCCAGTTGTCTGTTCTCTGTCTATTTGCTGTGTGTTCTTCTTTGTCTGCTTCTGTTTGTTGTCAGCTGCACAGGAATCTGTTTCTTTTTGTTGCGTCATCTTGCTGTGTCAGCTTTCTGTGTGTGTGGCGCCATTCCTGGGCAGGCTGTACTTTCTTTCGCGCTGGGTGGCTCTCCTTATGGGGCGCACTCCTCGTGCGTGGGGCTCCCCTACGCGGCAACTCCCCTGCTTGGCATGGCACTCCTTGCGCGCATCAGCACTGCGCATGAGCCAGTTCCACGCGGGTCAAGGAGGCCTAGGGTTTGAACTGCAGACCTCCCATGTAGTAGACGGATTCTCTAATCACTGGGCCAAGTCCGCTTTCCGCATTGGACTAACTTTTAAACTATGTGTAAGAGTTTGTCCCTGAGAAACTGAAATCTTATGGGGAAGTGAGATACACATGAGAAATATATGTCACATGAACAAGGAGTAGACGAGTCAATGCTTCTTGGATTAGGAGGGGAGAAGAGAAGTAACTATTAAATGTGAGATGTCAAGGCAGGGAAGGACATTTTGGATGGAGGAATGATCCGACTTTATTCCATGATCACACATGGATCAGGTACCTCTGTGTCTCAAGTCCTAATGAAAGAGACACTCATGAAGAAGAAAGAGCCCTGGATCAGAAGTAGTTCACCATCCAGTGGAGGAGAAGAGCCTCAACTGAATGAATTGCCATGAGTCACACACAGCATAGCAAAGGAATGGTGATGGTTGCCCAATTCTATATTACACACTTTAAACAGGTGAATGATGTGTGATGATTAGGCTATTGTGTCAACTCTGCCAGGTAATTGTGCCCAGTTGTTTGGCCAAGCAAGCACTGGGCTAACTAATGCAAGGGCATTTATGGACTTTAATCACCATTGGCTTTACTGCAGTGTTAAATTGTAGATGGCTGGTTATAATTACATCAATCAGGGAGATTGCCATCAGCAATGAGTGACACTTAACCCAATCAGCTGAATGCCTTAAAAAGGAAAGTGATTCCAGCATTGAAAGAGAATTTCCCAACTTGTCTTTGGATAGCTGACATCTCCCAGAACTCGTCAAGAATCTTCATTGGACTTCCATTGGAGCTCCTGGTTGCAGCCTGCCTGCGGAACCTGGACTTGTGCATCCCCACAGGTACGTGAGAGACACTGATAAATCTCTTACTATCGAAAGATATCCCTTGTTGATTCTCTTTTCCTAGAGAACCCTGACTAATACAATATGGAATGTAAACTATATCTCAATAAATGTGTTTATAAAATAAATGGGATCATTTGTGAGCATTTAGAATTTATTATATTTCACATAGGTTGTCTAGACACTCAGCTTATCTGAAGACAGAGAGGGAGTGATCTCAAGTCTGGATCCTTACATAACCACCATCAGTGGAACTGGGTAGCATGAGCTAACTAGTTTACCACCGGCCACACCACACCCTATTATTCATCTCAGGGTGAGCCTCTGTGACTGTTTGAACTTATAACACTTGTAAATCATTATTTTAGGGCAAGCATAGAAAACAAAATGTTAAGCATCAACATTTTGGACTTACCGTGGGTCGAGGACAATGGGAATGCCACTGTGAACAACTATTATTGTTGAATTGTATATTTCTCCCTTCACTCTGTCACTGTTTGTGTCATAAATTTTGGGGCTCTGTTGTTAAGTGCATGTACATTTATAATTGTTATATACTCTTGGTTCATTGACCCTTTTGCTATTAGAAAATGTTATTTGTCTCTTGTAACAATTTTTGTCCTATACTTTTGTCTAAATTAATTAGTATAGCCACTCCACCTCTCTTTTAGCTACTGTTTCCATGGCTTATCTTTTTCCACCCTTTTACTTTCAACCTACTTGTGTATTTGAATCCAAACTGTGTCTGTTATAGACAGCATATAATTGGATCATCTTTAAAATTCATTCTTCTAATGTTTACCATTTAATTGGAGGGTTTATCCATTTGCATCAAGGTAATTGCTGATAAGGTAGGATTATTTACTTGCCATTTCTTTTCTATATAGTTTGTGTTATTTTCTTAGTGGTAACATCTTAATTTATAACAATCTAGTTTAGATTAATACCAACTTAGATTAAATAGTATATATCTTAGTTTTCCAGGGCTTTTATGACTAATACAACACAATGGGTTGGTTTAAACAGTGGGAACTTTTTGTCTCATGGTTTGAAGGTTATAAGTTCAAAATCATTGTGTCCACAGGCCATGCTTTCTCTTGGAATATTTATTTTTCAGATGTTGACATGCTGCAACTGTTGGGGTTTCTTGGCTTGGTTCTCTGCCCATGTTACATGGCTTCTCCTTCTGGCTTCGACTGACTTTTGCCTTCTTCTGATTGACTGTGTCCAAATTTCCCTTGCCTTAGGACTCCAATTATGGACTAAGGACCACCCTGATTAAATTTGTCTTCATCTGATCACAAATAAGTCCACACCTTAACAAATAATGTTTCAGAGGTTCTATTTATAGATGGCTTCCTTGTCACTAGAATGAAGATTAGGACTTGAACATGTCTTTCATGGGGTACATGATTCAATCCCCAATAGTAAACAGTTTATAATTTTGTTATTATATAGCTCTGCTCCCCTCCTTTGTGCTGTTTTATCATAAATTTCATCTTTATAAATCTGTGCCCACCAACACAGATTTATAATTATTGTTTTCTGAATTTGTCTTTTAAGTCAGATAGAAAAAAAAGAGTTACAAACAAAGCTAAATCTATATTGTCTTGTATGTTTACCTATGCAGTTAGCTTTACTGGTACTCTTTATTTCTTCATGTGGATTTGAGTTATTGCTTAGTTTCCTTTTATTTCAGCCTGAAGGATTTATAGAGTAGATCTGCTAGCAAGGAATGCTCTATTTTTGTTTATCTGGAAACGTCTTAATTTCTTCTTCATATTTGGAGGATAGTTCTGCTATATGTAGAATTATTATTTCACTGGATTTTTCTTTCAGCACTTCACATATGTCCCTATTCACTAACTCATGTTCTCCAAGGTTTCTTGTTCAAAATCATCTGTTAATCTTATTGAGGATCTTTGTACTTAATAAATTACCTTTTTCTTGCTGCTTTCAATGTTCTCTTGTGACTTTGGTATTGACAGTTTGATTATGATGTATGTTTAAGTTTGTCCTACTTGGAGTTTTTTGAGATTCTTGGATGTGTAGATTAATATTTTTTACCAAATTTGGGGAGTTTTCTATCATTACATCATCAAATATTTTTTCTGATCCTCTCTCCTTTCTTTCTGGGACTTCCATTATACTTATGTTAGTTTTCTTGATGGTGTACCACAGGTCTTGGAGGCTCTGCTAATTTTCCTTCTTTTTTTTTTTTTTTTGTTCTTCAATGGGATAATTTTTCAATTTCAACTCTGTTTAAGTTTGCCAATTCTTTATTCTGCCTGCTCAGATATGCTGTTATTCCTTTCAGTTATTGAACTTTAAACCCCAGAATTTCTATTTGGTTCTTTAAAAATAATTTCTGTGTCTTAATTGATTTTCTCTCTATTTAGCAAGACACTGTTCCCATACTTTTCTTTAGTACCTTACACATGGCTTCCTTGAACTCTCTGAGCATATGTAAAATTGCTAGTTTAAAGTCTTTGTCTACTAAGTCCAATGTTTGAACTTCCTTGATTCAATTGTTTTATTTTTTTCTTGTGTATGGACCATAGTCTTACTTATTTGCATATCATATTTTTTTTGCTGTCATTGAAAACTGGAAATTTAAAATAATATAATGTGGTAGCTCTCAAAATCAGATTTTTCTGCTCCCCTGAGTTTGTTGTTGTTTTAGTTGCTGTTACTTGTTTGCTTAGTGACTTTTCTGAACTAATTCTGTAAAGTCTGCATTCTTTGTTGTGTGTGGCCAATTAGACTCAACTCAGTTATCTTATTATTTAGTTTATGATTGGACAGAGGTATTTCTAAATATCTGGAACCAATTTACCTCCCAGTCTGTGCTGATGAACTCTGTATTTGTGTTGGGACATGCCTTCAGTACTCAGCTGGGCAGCTGACAACTCTGCCTTAGCTTTCTCTTCCTGCTTGTGCAGAGCTTTACAGTAAGGCAGAGATGAATGCTTAAGGCCTTCTCAAGTCTTTTCTGAGCATGTGCATGGCCCTGAATATATGTATGGCCTTCTAGTTTTCCATGAATATATCAGAGCTTTTCAAAATCCCTGCAGACATCTCATTCTTCAGCTTGTCTTTTTAAGCTTTTGGTTAGCCTAAAACACTTGCCTCTAAGTTATTTTCAACAAGACACCCTCTGGAGAAGTTTTCTCACACTGGACAATCTTTGAGTCAAGTGAAATGCAGTTAGCCTTCCAAGAGGGCATCTTCCAGAGAACCATCAAATAGGTCAAATTATAACAAATTTTGAGGAATGAGGCTTTGCAAAAGCCTCAGTTCTATTTTGCTTCCTTCTGTAACTTCCAGGATGCACTGGGTATGCAGGTTATTTTTCAAAGTTACTACTAATCTGGAAAATGGGGGCTGAGAATAGACAAGTGAAAAAGTCATAAAGCTTCTGTTCTTACTGATATTATGTCATTTTTCTTGAAAAAATAATCCCCAGGTTTCTGCAAGGTTTTGGTCAATTTCTAAAGTTCTAAAAAAAGTTGATTCTGACAACTGGTATCTGCTTTATCATTGATTTTTTTAATAGAGAATAGAATTATCAGAGGTTATTATTCCATAATTTCTGCTGATGCCACTTGGTGAATAATTTTTTAAAAAGATTTACTTATCTATCTATCTATTTATTTATTTATTTCACCCCCTCACAGCTGTTTGCTGTCTGCTCTCTGTGCCCATTCACTGCACATTCTTCTGTGTCTGCTTGTCTCCCTTTGTTGCATCATCTTGCTGTGCCAGCTGTCCGCAGGTGCAGGCTGTCAGCTCTCCATGGGTGCTGGCCATCAGCTTTCTATGGGCGTGGGCCAGCTTGCCTTCATAAGGAGGCCCTGGGACTTGAACCCAGGGCCTCCCATATGGTAGATGGGAGTCCAGGCAATTGGGCCACAACCTCTTCCCTGGTGAAGAATTTTAAGGAGAAAAACAAGGAAAAGGATTTGCAATTTTATATGGAGAAGAAGAAATTTGAGAAAAGCTGGTTAGGTATGAGCCAGGCAGATGTCTCCAGGAGATTGCTTTGGGCATGTGTGACAAGATCTTGAGAAAGGGTCATGACTGGGATATCAGATGGAGAGCAAGGAGGCCAGTGAATCTGGGTAAGCAGGATGCACCTAATTGTGCCTGACTCTCAGGCCTATTATCCAGGGTCTGGCACCTTGTGAGCACCTTTGGAACGTGTCTAAACTATGAGAAGTGAGACTTTTTTTTTTTTTGATTTTGTAAAAATATTACATTAAAAAATACATATATTAGGACCCATTCAACCCCACCACCCCCACCCCACCACTCCCCCCCCAGCAACACTCATTCCCATCATCATGACACATCCATTGCATTTGGTAAGTATATCTCTGGGCACCTCTGCACCTCATGGTCAATGGTCCACATCATGGCCCATACTCTCCCCCATTCCATCCAGTGGGCCCTGTGAAGATTTACAATGTCTGGTGATTGCCCCTGAAGCACCAGTTGACTAGTGCATGCTTGGATATAAACAGGCTCCAATGGACACAACCAATCCAGTGTCCACATAGAAGAGGTGGCATTGGATTGGGAAAAGTGGACATAATGGACAAAGGGTATGGGGAAAGGCAGGAAGAGATGAGAGGTGGAGGCATCTTCGGGACATGGAGCTGCCCTGGATGGTGCTTCAGAGGTAATCACCGGACATTGTAAATCCTCACAGGGCCTACATGATGGAATAGAGGAGAGTATGGGCCATGATGTGAACCAATGTATATGAGGTGCAGAGGTGCCCAAAGATGTACTTACCAAATCCAATGGATGTGTCATGATGATGGGAACGAGTGTTGTTGGGGGGGGGGAGAGGGGGGGTGGGGGGGTGGGGTTGAATGGGACCTCACATATATATTTTTAATGTAATATTATTACAAAGTCAATAAAAAAAAAAAAAAAAAAAAAAAAAAAAACAGGCTCCAAATTAGTAGAGGAAACCTGGGGTGAGCTGAAAGAGGGAAGGAAGCTGGGGCATGATCCTGAGAGTCATTTGTCTGTGTAACATCTATGGAAGGGAAGCATCAGCCTGTACTTTTCCAGATAGTCTTACTTTTAGTGTAGACCCTTAAAGTCCACCACTCCTCAAAACCTTACTTTTGGGGAAGTGTTTAATGATATATTCTGACCTAACAAGCTAATTACTGACCTCCTTTACTCCTGGAATTTCATGTTCATACACCTGCCTCCATGTGCCTGCACCCCAACTCTCTCTTATGCTCTCACTAAACCCTCGGTGAAGGTCAGGGTATGATATTAAGTTTCTAACTAATAAGAACCTTCCAAAAGAGTTGGCAGTGGTTGGATCTGGTAAGTGAAATAAGAGAACAAGGTAATGGATCTGCAAGTAAATGTGGTCCTGAGTGAAGCAGACTTGGCAAGTTCAAGCGGTTGGGGCAGCAGCAGATTTGCGCTTGGACCTGGGTTTTCTGGCTCCCAGAGCAATACCCTTCAGCTCCAGCAGGCAAAGCTTCAAAGATGAATTTATTTCAGTAGAAAATAAAGCCCAAAGCTTCAATCATCTAAATTCATTAGTCCCAAATCCTGTGATGACTTTAAAATACATAACCATATCACAGTGTTCAATTCTCAAGGACAATATGGCTTAGACTTTTCCTCTTAGGATTGAGCCCTACATTTGGGCTGGGTGGGTAGTGGGACTGTGTTGTGCTGCATACCCAACAGATGTCTTCTCCTGACCTGATGCCTCTCTTGGTTGAGGTCTGGTCCTTGGGAGGCAGGATGGAGTCTCTGTAGCCCCAAATCCTATCACATTGCCTCCCCTATCAAATCAACCCTCCCCTATCAAATCAACCCAGTACACGGGATTGTATCTACTTTATCTGTCTCTGGGACTCTGCTCAGGTGTGCATAAGGGCAACCCCTTTGATAATCTACAGGCTCTTTTTGGAGACTCATAGCCATATAAACTAATTTGTCCTTTCTATTTTCCCCTTTTATTCAGGTCAAAAAGCATTTTTAACTCCTGGTATTATATGTAGATTGAGATGTTCTGCTGGTCCGAGTTGACCCTTTTATTCAAAGTCATTTTCTAGTTACATCATCAGCTGGTACTTGGTAGCAATCCCTCGGTGCCAGGGAGGCTCATCCCTGGGAGTCATGTCCCACACTGGGGGGAAGGCAATGCATTTACATGCTGAGTTTGGCTTTGAGAGTGGCCACATTTGAGCAACATGGAGGCTCTCAGGAGGTAACTTTTAGGCACACTGAAGCTATAGGCCTTGTTCTTATTTCAGGTGCACAGGCTCACAAGCACAGTCATTAGTGCGACGGTTTGCTCGGTCGGTAGAGGTGGGGTCTGGCTGCGGACGAGGGGTAGGTCCAGCTCAGGACGAGGGGTCGGTCCCGCTTGGGATGAGGGATCGGTCCCGCTTGGGACGAGGGGTCGGTCCGGCAGCAGACGAGGGGTCGGTCTCACAGGGGTTGCGCGGTTCGGCTGACGGGGTCACCCGGCGAAGCCGGCGACGAAGGGGTCGCCCGGAGAAGCAGGCGACGAACTGGGGACAAGGGAGGCCAGGCCCTTGTCGGGGGCTCTCAGGACTGGAGGGTGCACGGCAGAAGAACTACCGCGGAGACGAGGTAAACACGCAAGTCCACTTTATTGAGGGAGAGGCAACAGTTTTATAGGGGCTGGGGAAGGCTGATTGGTCGAAGCCACGCCCTGTTCTGATTGGTTGCCGGCGAAAGGTCAGTGGGAGGTACTGGACGGGGGAGGGTGGTGATTAGGGATTGGCTGTTGCTGTTGCTGGGGGAAGTGGCAGGGCTTAGTGATTGGTGGCTGCTGTTGCTGGGGTAGAGGGCAGACTTGAGTTTCCCGCCCACGCCTGGCTGTTGCTGCTGTTGGGGGGAGGGAAAAGGGCAGACTGGATTTTTCCGCCCACGCCTGGCTGTTGCTGCTGTCGGGGGAGGGGAAAAGGGCAGACTGGAATTTTCCGCCCTGCGCCTGCGCAGGGAGAAAGAAGAAGGGTGCCGCCCCACAGGCATCGTGTGGCGCCATCCGGGAGGAGGGGTGGCCGCGGAAGCATGGCTGCCGAGAAGGGGAGACCCGAGGGCACACTGTGCCCATGCCGAGCTTCCTTCAGGGGTGGCGGTGAGTCCGACCAGCTACCCTATTATGGGGGCAGCGGCTTGGCCTGCAGCGGCCGCTCCCCCGCCAGGCCAGCAAACCACACTTCAGCCCGAGGGGTGACCGCACATTAGTATCAAGGGCTCATTGTTGGACCTTCATTCTTTTTTGGTCTTTGCCATTGCACTTGGGAGATTGTTGCTGTTCCTTTAGGGACTGTGATAGAGCTCCTCTGGCTAGGAACTCAGCACTCTCTCAGTTGTTTTTAATTGTATCCACTATGAAAATATCCAAACATTTTTATGTGCCCTGGATATATGCCCTGTAGAACTCCCTGCCAACCATGTGTCCCCTGTCAATAACATCCCACACCAGTATTCCTCCGCTGCCATTGTTGAGCCACTCTGTGATCCAAAACTTCTTCAAAAGTGAAGCCCAATATATTGCCAGGTTCCATTAATAGTAAAATGGAATGTAGTGATGAGTTTAAAGGTTAGATATAGAATACATATTAATTTAGAAAAATTAAGGTAAAAATAAATTGGGGTATCAAAAAATTAAAAAGTGCAAAAGTTTTGTTTTTGATGTTTTGCCATCCATCACTGAAATAAGTGTTGCCCTGTATACAAATTGGCAAGGCAACTACTTCTGTTTTTCCTCAGTGTCTACATCCTATCTTTTTCTTTTCTTTTTTCTAATTATTAAGCTTATCTTCACAAAAGTTTTAGATCACAGTAATTCATATATACAATATACAGTACTTCCACATATCCAACATAAAACCTTTTCCCTTCCACAGCAATAATCTTTTTACATATTCATAATATATTTACTGAAATTGATGTACAGAGGTTGAGACAATACCTTTCAAACAAGGTAACATTTGAGTTTACAGTGTGGTTTATATTTTAGACTATACAATTTTCTAAATTTTTAGTTATCTTATGTTTCACATTATGATTTACATTTTAGCCTATCAGCCTCTATATATTTTTGGTGTAATTTTACTTGTCTTATATCCATCCTTGCATAATCTTGTGGAACACTTCTATTGTCCACACAGTTACATTGATTCCATCTATTCAATACCTCTTTCCCCCTCCCCTTAGGGCCCACAGTGACAGTCGATCTTCATTACTTGAAGGGCCATGTTCAGAGATACTTGCAACAGTGTTGAGGGCTTGACATGTTCAATGGCCCTAATGCACTGGGAGCCACCATTTCTCTTGAGAGATATAATTCCCTGTATTTGAGGGCATCAGTCTTCCCCAGGATGTGGGTATACCTTCACTCTCATTATATGGGGCTCTATCCAATGATATAACCCACTATGGCAAAATGAGCATTCACATATTCCCTAGGAGCCTGTCCTGCATCAGATTATCCCCTTTAAGCATCTTAAACAGGTAACTTTATTTATTATATTTTTTAAAAGGTTTTCTCAGCATTATACTCTCAACCAAATACCTGACAATCTCCAAAGTTCATATGTTGCCCCACCCTCCGGCCAATTTCTTGGGCAATATTACCCATCCTCCCATCCCTAGCCTGCCCCTCAAGCCTGCAAAACCCCATCCAAAGGTGACCCTATGCCCCCATTTTATCACTTCCTTGTACAAATACTTACCTCCAGCTTATCATAGATTTCACCCATGTAGGTGTCAGCTTACATCCTTCCTCTACCCCCCAATTTCCTTTAAGTTTATCACGCAGTCTCTAGCTCTCTGAGGAAGCTTGGTTTACTTATTTCATATCATTGAGGTCATGTAGTATTTCCTTCAATGCCTGGGTTGCTTCACTCAACATAAGGTTCTCAAGATTCATCCATATTATCATGTGTGTTTTTAGTGTATTCGTTTAAAGCTGAGTAGTATTCCATTGTATGTATATACCTCATTTTATTTATCCATTCATCTGTTGATGGGCATTTGTGTTGATTCCAACTTTTGGCAATAGTGAACAATGCTGCTATGAACATTGGTGTGCATATATCTGTTTGTGTCCTTGTTTTCAGTTCTACTGGGTATATACCCAGCAGTGGAATTGCTGGGTCATATGGCAAATCTATAGCTAACTTTTTGAGAAACCATCAAACTGTCCTCCAGAATGGCTGGATCCTTCTGCATTCCCACCAGCAGTGGATGAATGTTCTCATTCCTCCACATCCTCTTCAGCATTTGTAGTCTTCTTTTTTCTTTCATAGCTGCCAATCTTATGGGAGTAAGATGGTATCTCATTGTAGTTTTGATTTGCATTTCCCTGATAGCTACAGATTTGGAGCATTTTTTCATGTGATTTTTAACCATTTGTACTTCTTCTTTGGAGAAGTGTCTGTTTAAATATTTTTCCCATTTTTTAAAAATGGATTGTTTGTCTTTTTATTTTCAAGATATAGGAGTTCTTTATATATGCAGGTTAGAAGTCTCCTATCAGATATATGGTTACCAAATATTTTCTCCCATTGTGGAGGCTCTCTTTTCACTTTCTTGACACACTCCTTTGAGGTGCAGAAGGCTTTAATTTTGAAGAGGTCCCATTTATCTATTTGTTCTTTTTCTGCTCGTGCTTTGGGTGTGAAGTTCATGAAGCCATTTCCTATTACAAGATCTTGTTTATGCTTCCCTACACTGCTTTCCAAAGTCTTTATGATCTTGGCTCTTATATTTAGGCTTTGATCCATCTTGAGTTGATTTTTGTATAAGGTGTGAGTTGGTAATCCTTTTCATTCTTTTACATATGGATATCCAGTTCTCCAGGCACCATTTGTTGAATAGGCCATTCTCTTCCAGTTGAGAGGGTTTGGTGGCTTTATCGAATATTATATGACTAGATATATGAGGTTCTATATCAGAACTCTCAATTCGGTTCCACTGGTCTGTGTGTCTCTCCTTGTGCCAATACCATGCTGTTTTCACTACTGTAGCTTTGTAGTATGTTTTGAAGTCTGGTAGTGTGATTCCTCCAATTTCGTTTTTCTTTTTCAATATGTCTTTGACTATTCAGTGCCTCTTTCCTTTCCAAATAAAGTTCATAGCTGGCTTTTCTAGTTCCTTAAAGAATGCTGTGTTGATTTTTATTGGGATTGCATTGAATGTGTAGATCAGTTTTGGAAGGATAGACATCTTAATAATATTTAGTCTTCCTATCCATGAACAGGGAATATTCTTCCCTTTATTTAAGTTTTCTTTGCTTTCCTTGAACAGTCTTGTGTAGTTCTTTGTGTATAAGTTTTTTTTACATCTTTAGTTAAATTTATTCCTAGGTATTTGATTTTTTTGTTTACTATTGTAAATGGTATTTGTTTCTTGATTTCCTCTTGAGCTTGCTCATCATGGGTGTACAGAAATGCTACTGATTTTTGCGCATTGATCTTATAACTTGCGACTTTACTAAACTCATTTATGAGTTCTAGAAGCTTTGTTGTAGACCTCTCAGGGTTTTCTATGTATAGGATCATGTCATCTGCAAATAATGAAATTTTGACTTCTTCCTTTCCAATTTGAATGCCTTTTATATCTGGTTCTTGCCTCAGTGCTCAAGCAAGTACTTCTAAGACATTGTCAAATAGAAAAGGTGATAGTGGGCATCCTTGTCTTGTTCCTGATCTTAGAGGAAAGAATTTTAGGATTTCACCATTGTAAATGATGTTTGCTGTGAGTTTTTCATATATACTCTTTGTCATGTTCAGAAAATTTCCTTGTATTCCAACCTTTTCGAGTGTTTTTACCAAGAAAGGGTGCTATATTTTGTCAAATGCTTTTTCTGCATCTAAAGATATAATCATGATTTTTTTCCTTCAATCTGTTTATATGGTGTATTACTTTGATTGATTTTCTTATGTTGAACCATCCTTGCATGCCCAGAATGAATCCCATTTGGCCATGGTGTATAATTTGTTTAATGTGTTGTTGAATATGGTTAGCAAGTATTTTGTTGAGGATTTTTGTGTCTAGGTTCATTAGAGAAATTGGTCTGTGATTATCTTTTCTTGTGGTGTCTTTGTTTGGCTTTGGTACTAGGGTAATGTTGGCATCAGAATGAGTTCAGTAATGTTCCTTCTGTTTCGATTTTTTTTGGAAGAGTTTCAGCAAGATTGATGTTAGTTCTTTCTGGAATGATTTGTAGAACTCATCTGGCCCTGGTCTCTTCTTAATTGGGAGGTTTTTAATGACTGATTCTATCTCTTTACTTGTGATTAATTTGTTGAGATCATCAATTTCTTCTTTCATCAATATAGGCTGCTTATGTGTTTCTAGGAATTTTTCCATTTCCTCTGAATTGTCATTTTTTTTGGAATATAGTTTTTCAAAGTATCCTCTTATGATAGTCTTTATTTCTGTGGGGTCAGTGGTGATATCTCCTTTCTCATTTCTTATTTTGTGTATTAGCATCTTCTCTCTTTTTTTCCTTGTTAGTCTAGCTAAGGGTTTGTCTATTTTATTGATCTTCTCAAAGAACTAGCTCTTGGTTTTATCTTTTCAAGTGCTTTCTTATTTTCTATTTCATTTAGTTCTGCTCTTATCTTTGTTCTTTCTTTCTTTCTTCTTCCTGTGCTGTTGCTTTGTTGTTTTTTATACTAATTTCTCCAAATGTGCAGTTAGTTCTTCTATTTTTGCTCTTTCTTCTTTTTTGATGTATGAATTTATGGCTATAAATTTGCCTCTCAGTACTGCTTTTGCTGCATCCCATAAGTTTTTGTATGTTGTGTTATCATTTTCATTATTTTCAAAGTAGGTATTAATTCCTTTTGAGATTTCCTCTTTGACCTACTGTTTTTCTAAGAGTGTGCTGTTTAATTTCCATATCTTGGTGTGAAATCTGGCCCTCTGACCCTTGCAGATTTCCAGTTTCACTCCACTGTGGTCAGAGATATTATTTTTATGATTTTGATCTTTCTGAATTCATTGAGCCTTTCTCTGTGGCCTAGTATATCATCTATCTTGGAGAATGATCCATGTGCACTTGAAAAAAATGTATATCCTGCTGTATTATGGTGTAATGATCTGTGTATCCCTATTAGATCCAGCTCCTCTAATATACTGTTCAAAGTTTTTGTTTCTTTATTGGTTTTCCTTTGAGATGTTCTCTCTCAAGTTGATAGTGCTATATTAATGTCTCAAACTAAATAGTAGAGGCATCTACTCTTTCACTTAGCTTTTCCAGTGTTTACCTCATGTATTTGGAGGTGCCCTTGTTAGGAGCATAAATATTTATGATTGTTCATTCTTTTTTAAAGATTATCCCTTTCACTAATATGTAGTATCCAGTTTTGTCTCTCACAATTGTTTCACATTTAGACTCTATTTTGTCTGATATTAATATAGCTACCCCTCCCTTTTTTGGTTATTGTTTGCTTCTAAGATTGTTTTCCAGCCATTCACTTTCAACCTCCATGAATCTTTGGGTTTAAGATTTGTTTCTTTTTTTTTTCTTCTTCTTCTTTTTTATTGACTTTGTAATAATATTACATTAAAAATACATATGTGAGGTCCCATTCAACCCCACCCCCCCACCCCCCCTCTCCCCCCCCCAACAACACTCGTTCCCATCATCATGACACATCCATTGGATTTGGTAAGTACATCTTTGGGCACCTCTGCACCTCATAGACAATGGTTCACATCATGGCCCATACTCTCCTCCATTCCATCCAGTGGGCCCTGTGAGGATTTACAATGTCCGGTGATTACCTCTGAAGCACCATCCAGGGCAGCTCCATGTCCCAAAGACGCCTCCACCTCTCATCTCTTCCTGCCTTTCCCCATACCCATCGTCCACCATGTCCACTTTTCCCAATCCAATGCCACCTCTTCTATGTGGACATTGGATTGGTTGTGTCCATTGCACCTCTATGTCAAGAGGAGGCTCAGATTCCACATGGATGCTGGATGCAATCCTCCCATTTTCAGTTGTAATCACTCTAGGCTCCATGGTGTGGTGGTTGTCCTTCTTCAACTCCATCTTAGCTGAGTGTGGTAAGTCCAATAAATCAGATTGTAGGTGCTGGAGTCTGTTGAGGCTCAGGACCTGGCTATCACATTGTCAGTCCAGAGATTCAAATCCCCTAAATATATCTTAAACCCCAACATTAACTGCACCTCCAGCACATTAGCATGAAAGTCTTGTGAAGGGAGATCCCATCTGAGTCCAGATTCATCACACATAAACACCATTTCCAAAGAGGGGCCATCTGCCCTGGTAGTTAACCCCATCGGCCATGACCATAACTCCCATGGGTCTCTTTAGCCCTCAAAGGAACGAATATCTGGGGGTTGTATCTGCTTTATCTGTCTCTCTGACTCTGCTCAGTTGTGCATGAGGGCAATCCTTCTGCCAGCCTCCAGACTCTTTTTTAGAAACTCGTAGCCATATAAACTCATTTCTCCTTTCCATTTCCCCCTTACTTTAGGTCAAACAGCATTTTAAAGTCATGGTATTTTATGTAGACATGGATATTCTGCTGATTCGCATTGAACCTTCCGTATAAGGTCCTTTTCCAGTTGCATCATCAGTTGGTAGTTGATAGTGGTCCCTCGTTGCCAGGGAGGCTCATCCCCGGGTGTCATGTCCCACGCTGGGGGGAAGGCATTGCATTTACATGCTGAGTTTGGCTTCGAGAGTGGCCACATTTGAGTAACATGAAGGCTGACAGGAGGAAATTCCCAGGCACAATGTTGCTCTAGGCCTTGTTCTTATTTTAGGTTTATCAGCTCACAAGCATAGTCATTAGCATCAGGGGCTCACTGTTGAACCCTCACTCCCTCCCGGTCCCCGCCGCTGTACCTGGGAGACTGTCGCTGCTCCCCTAGGGACCACGACAGAGCACCACTGGCCAGGAAGCCAGTACCCCCCCTGCTGTGGTTTTTAATTGTTGCCACTATGAGTATATCCAAACGTTACCATGCACCCTGGACATATGTTCTGTACAGCTCCCTGTCAGCCATATATCACCTGTCATTGGTATCCCATACCAGTATCCCTCCATTGCCATTGTTGAAACACTCTGTGATCCAGAATTCCCCGAAATTTGAAGCCCAATATAATGTCATGGTCCCTTACTAGGGAATGGCATATAGCGATGGGTTTAAAGGATAGATAAAGAACTTGGGTAAAGTTAGATAAAAACTTAGATAAAGAATGTTGACTTGAAAAAATTCCACATCCTATCTTTTTCTTTTTTTTTTTTTTTTTCCCCCCCTAATTATTCAGCTTTTCTTCACAGGAGTCCTAGACCACAGCAATGTATATATATAATATACAGCACTCCCACACATCCACCAGAAAACCTTTTCCCTTCCACAGTGATACTCTTACGCCCTATTCATATCATATTTACTTAAAGTGATGTACAGAGTCTGAGACTTTAGCTTTCTAACAAGGTGACATCTGTGCTTACATTATGGTGCATACTTTAGGATACACAGTTCTTTACATTTTTAGTTATCCTATGTTTTACATTATGGTTTACATTATCAGTCTGTCATCTCCTATATGTTATGGTGTAATATTACATGTTTTATAACCATCCTTGTGTACTCTCAAGAAACTCCTCTCTTACCCCCTATTTACTTTGGTTCCACACATTTACGTCCATTTTCCCTTCCACCTTGGTGCCCACAGTGACAGCCAACCTCCGTTTCCTGAGGAGCCACTTCCAGAGATAGATGGAATAGTGTTCAGGGCCTAACTTGCTCAACTGCCCCAATGCCCTGGGAGCCACCCTTTCTCTCGAGGGATACAGTTCCTCTATTTGATGGCATTAGTCCTCCCCAGGATGTGGGTCCACCCCCACTCTCACTACTTGGGTTTCTACCCCATGGTGTCACCCACTCTGGCAGAATGAGCATTTAGACATTCCCCAGGAGCCTGTCCTGCATCAGACCCTCCCCTCCGAGCATTCTAAACAGGTAACCCTCTTTATTATATTTTGATATGATTTTCTCGGCATTTTACTCTCCACCAACACCTGACCCTCTCCTGTGTTCGTATGCTACCCCTCCCTCCCCCCACTTTTGGGCAACGTTACCCATCCGTCCCTCCCCAGCCACCCTCAAACCCGCAAAGCCCCAACCAAAGGCAACCCCTTGCCCCCCTTTTATCTCTTCTTTGTGTTCATACTTACCACCATCTCGTCTTAAATTCCACCCCTGCAGACATCGGCTCATATCCTGCCTCCACCCTCCGATTTCCTGTAAGCCTATCATTCAGTCTCTTGCTATCTAGGGCAGCTTGTTTATTTCATATCATTGAGGTTATGTAGTATTTGTCCTTCAATGTCTGGGTTGCTTCACTCAACATAAGGTTCTCAAGATTCATCCATGGTATCACATGTGTTTGTAGTGTGTTTGTTCTTACAGCCGAGTAGTATTCCATTGTGTGTATATACCACATTTTATTGATCCACTCATCTGTTGATGGGCATTTGGGTTGATTCCAACTTTTGGCAATAGTGAACAATGCTGCTATGAACATTGGTGTACATATATCGGTTTGTGTCCTTGTTTTCAGTTCTGCTGGGTATATACCCAGCAGTGGTATTGCTGGGTCATATGGCAAATCTATGGCTAGTTTTTTGAGAAACCGCCATACTGTCCTCCAGAATGGTTGGATCCTTCTGCATTCCCACCAGCAGTGGATGAGTGTTCCCCTTCCTTCACATCCTCTCCAGCACTTGTATTCTTCTGTTTTTTTCATAGCTGCCAATCTTATGGGTGTAAGATGGTATCTCATTGTAGTTTTGATTTGCATTTCCCTGATAGCTAGAGATTTGGAACATTTTTTCATGTGCTTTCTTGCCATTTGTATTTCTTCTTCGGAGAAGTGTCTGTTTAAGTCTTTTTCCCATTTTTTAAATGGGTTGTTTATCTTTTTATTTTCAAGATATAGGAGTTCTTTATATATGCAAGTTATAAGTTTCTTATCAGATATATGATTGCCAAATATTTTCTCCCACTGTGTGGGCTCCCTTTTTACTTTCTTGACAAACTCCTTTGAGGTGCAGAAGGCTTAGATTTGTTTCTTGTAGACAGCATATAGATGGTTCATATTTCCTTATCCAATCTCTCAGTCTGAATCTTTTGACATGTGAGTTTAATCCATTGACATTCAGTATTATTACTTTCAAGGAATTATTTATGTTAGCCATATTTTGTTTGGACTTGTGTTTGTCATATTTTGTTTGTTTTTTTTCCTTCTTTTTTTGTCTTTTTTGTTGCTCTTACACTCTCCTCCAACTCTGCCTCTCTTGTTTTTTCCTTTCTTTCTGCAGAACTCCCTTTAGTATTTCTTGAAGGTCATGGTTCTTGTTGGCATACTCTTTTAATTTCTGTTTATCTGAGAATATTTTGAACTCTCCATCATTTTTGAATGCTAGGTTATCTGGGTAGACTATTCTTGTTGGAAATTTTTTCTTTAGTACCTTGACTATATCATACCACTACCTTCTTGCCTCCATGGTTTCAGATGAGAAATCAGCACTTAATCTTTGGGAGCCTCCCTTGTATGTGATGGTTCTCTTTTCTCTTGCTGCTTTTAGAACTTTCTCTTTGTCTTGAGCATTGGATAATTTGACAAGTGTATGTCTTGGAGTGGGCCTGTTGGGATTTATGGTGTTTGGGTGTGTTGTGCTTCCTGGACATGTACGTCCATCTCTCTCAGTAGATTTGGGAAGTTTTCAGCCATTATTTCCTCCAACACCCCTTCTGTCCCCTTTCCCTTCTCTTCTCCTTCTGAGATGCCTATAATATGTATGTTTGTGCAGTTTCATTGTCATTAAGGTCCCTAAGTCCTAGCTGCATTTTTTCTATCTTTTTATTGGTCAGTTCTACTCTCTGTTTGATTTCAGATGTACTGTCTTCCACATTGCTAATTCTCTCCTCTGCCTCTTCTAATCTGCTGCTATTTGATGGGAGTGTATTTTTGATTTCTTGAACTGTGGTGTTCATCACCATCATGTCTGTTATCTTTTTGCATATGTCTGCAATTGTGTATGTCTCCAAGTGTTTCCTTCATATTGTTATACTTTTCCTTTACTTCATTAAGTTGGTCTCTAATATATGTTCTGATATCTTTAATTACTTGTCCGATGTTCTTCTCCCCTTCCTGGTTTTTAGTTTGTTCATTGGATTCAGCCATGTTTTCCGGATTATTGTTTTGGTTTGTAGTTTTTTGTTGCTGTCTGGTCATCATTTTATCTGACAGGTTTAATCAGTTCCTTAGCTTCTTTGTCTAGTCTTGGGTATTAATTAGTTGTTGTTCTTGCATAAGTGTTATGTCTTCTCTTTGTCACTGTTCTTCTTATGCTAACTTCTTGTTGTTGGCTGAGTTCACTTTGAAGGTAAATATTAGGAACAGGGAAAGAAAATTGTGTAAGAAAAGAAAATGTGTAAAGTGCATGTAAAGTAAGTATGTAAAGAGTCATGTAAGTTGTGTAGAGTTATAACAGTAAGTAGAGTACCTATAATGAGAGTCAACTGAATATTGGGAGGAATGTAGTATGAATTAAAAAGCCAGTGTTTTCATGAGAGAGGGAAAGAGAAAAGAAAGACAATAATATCAAGAGTGGATAAAAGACAGAAAACAGAACAAAGGTATTAGAAATTAAAAGACAATTTGGGGACCAAAGAAAGGGTGGTGGAATGTAAGAGAGACAGTAAATGATGGAGGATAGCAAGATGCAGGGAAAGGGGATAGTGTATGTGGTCAAAATCAGTTCACACAGAAAAGAGGAAATGGAGGATGAGGAAACACAGCAAATGTGAGGCACTCCCTGTAGCACCTATTGTATAAATAAAATAAAATAAAATAAGAAGAAAAAGAGATAAAAGGAAAAAAGAGAGGAAAAAAAGGGGGTGCACAAAGAAAAGGGAGGGAAACAAGCAGGAAAAAGAAAAGAAGAAAGAAAAAAATCCTAAATAAATGAAAAAGTACCTTGGAGGATACAATGGGAGAAAAGACCAGGAGATAATGCAATATTAGCAACCAAAGCAATAAAAAGAAAAAAGAGAAAAAGGAAAAGAAAAACACAAACACCAAGGGCTAGGACAATCTAGGACCTCAGATGGACTTCAGGGCATGGTGGATTCAGGGATGGGAAGTCTGTGATATTGCAGATTCAAGAGTTGTGAGTCTCTGGGGTGTGGGCCACCAGGGTTTAGGGGACACAGACCTGGGAACCACGTATCTGGTTAACAGGGAGCCTGGGAGCACTGCAGAACAACAGAGCCTTCAGGGATTCCCGGAGCTTGGCGCAAGCCCTAGGGGGAGGGGTCGTGCCCACAAACTTTGACCTATGTGTCAGAAACCCAAAATTCCACCTCTCACAAGAATCTCTTCTGTCACTGTCTCACCAAATCGACTTCAGGACACCTCCTGCCCTGCAAGCCCCTGAAACAGCCTGCTGGGTGCACTGCTGTAGTACAAACAATTCAGGGCTGCCCCAGATGGGCTGCCAGCTCTAGGGGGAAGGGCTCAGAAACTCTGATCTCTGTGTCAGAAACCCAAAATTCCACATCTCTCAAAAATCTCCTCCGTCTCTGTCTCACCAAATTGGCTTCCAGACACCTCCCACCCTGCAAGCCCCTGAAACAGCCTGCTGGGTGCACTGCTGTACTACAAACAGTTTGGGGGTGATGCAGATGGGCCGTCTGCCCTAGGGGAAGGGGCTCTAGCCAGAAGTTTTGATCCCCGTGTCAGAAACCCAAATTCCACATCTCGCAAACATCTCCTCCGTCTCTGTCTCACCAAATCGGCTTCCAGACACCTCCCGCCCTACAAGCCCCTGAAACAGCCTTCTAGGGGTGCTGCTGTACTACAAACAGTACAGGGACGCTGCAGATGGGCCGTCTGCCCTAGGGGGAGGGGCTCTAGCTGGAAGCTCTTATCTCTGTGTCAGAAACCCAAAATTCCACGTCTCACAAAAATCTCCTCTGTCTCTGTCTCATCAAATCAACTTCCAGACACCTCCCACACTGCAAGCCCCCAAATAGCCTGCTCAGGGCTTGGGAACTCCCCAGTGCAGCAAAGCCTCCAGGAATCCCGGCTGCTGGGTCACCAGCCCCAGTGGGAAGCGTCCCATGCACAGCCCCAATCTCCATAAAAGAAACCCAAAATTCTACCTTTTATAAGAATTATCTCTGTCACCATCCCACTAAATCAATGTCCAGACACCTCCTGCCCTGAAAACACCTGAAACAGCCTGGTCCAGCAAAATTCCAACCCTACTCAGCTGCTTCTTTGAAGGAGAGATTATAAGGTGCACTCACTCAGATGCCATCTTGCCCTACCTCCTCCAGTGTATTTTTAATTTCATTTATTGCACCTTTCATTCCCAAATTGTCTGCTAATTTTCTAGATATGTTTTCCAATTATCCTTTGTACTCACTCAGTGTCTTCTTTTTTACTTTTTTATTTTGTTTTTAGTTGCTTTTTTGGGTGTCTTATTAATATCCTTAACTTCTTTAGCCATTACATTGAATTTACTGAGGAGATTTGTTTGAACATCTATGATTAGATGTCTCAAGTTCTTTATGTCATTTGGAGACTTATCTTATTCCTTTGACTGGGTTATATTTTAGTGTTTCTTGGCCCTTTCATCCCCTTGCCCTTTCCTCCCTTTCCAGGGGCTGGGATGGAGCTGAAGGTGTCGGCAACAATCAATGCTGAATGGGGCCAGAATGACCACGGTTTCCCAGGTAGAATAATGTAGAACCAGTCCCCTTCCTTTCTTGCAGGGGAGGGAATGGACCCCCTGGAGTGCCCAACAATCTATTTTGTGAAGCCTGAAAGAGCCTGCAGTTGCCCAGAGAGGCTGAGGAAACACAGCCCCTCTCTTATCCTATTGTGGTATGGGGATGGGGTCCCAGGAGTCTAACTATTCAGTCTGTGCCAGCTGAAAGTTCCTGCAGTTGCCCAGAGAGACTGGTGTAGGCCTTCCCAGCTTCTTCACTGTCAGAGGTGGATCTGGAGACTAGGCTAGGGCTACAGTCCAACCTGGGTGGAAAGATGCCAGTCCCTACTGTCATTGTGATTTTCAATCAGCCCTGCTTCCCCTCATGCTGGGGGTGGAATTAAAATGGCAGCTACCAGCCTCTTTCTAACTTGGACAGGCTCAAACTTTAGCTATTCTTAGGATTACACTTTAGCCAGCCGAATTTACTAATCAGCAGCTTAATTCAGTGATCAACCAACTCTTCCTCTCCTATTTTTGGGAAATGGAGCTTCCAACTCCAGCCATGGAATAGCTCCAGAGACAACTTGTGCTGACAGTGGAGTGCTCACCAGCCTCCATGGTGGTGAGTGCTCTACTCACACAACTTCATTGCAGATGAACAGTCTCCTCCTTCCATTCTTTCAGGGATGTTGCAGGATGCTCTTATGGTCACCTAGGGCCCCAAGACAGATGTTTTAGATTGCTGTTTTAATTACTAATTGCGTTTTAGGATGAACTGACTCTTGGAATGCCTTACTTAGCTGCCATCTTGCCCCCATCTCAGTAGTGTTTTTATACAGAAGTAATGAAAAATTACAAAGAAAAATCAAGGAAAATACTCCATTCACAATAGCAACTAAAAGGATCAAATAGCTAGGAATTACTCTAACCATGGCTATAAAGGACTTGTACACAGAAAACTACAAAACATTGCTAAAAGAAATTAAAAACACCTAAATAAATGGAAGGATATTCTATGTTCACATATTGAGAACTAAATATCATTAGGATGCCAATACTGTCCAAAGCAACTTATACATTCAATGCAATTCCAATCAAAATTCCAACAACCTTCTTTGCTGAAATCTCACACCATACACAAAAATAAACTCAAAAACAATCAAAGATCTAAATAGAAGACCCAAAACTATCAAATTCCTAGAAGAATATGTAAGGAAGCATCTTCAGGACCTGAGTTAGCCAATTGTTTCTTAGACTTTACACTCAAAGCACAATAAATGAAAGAAAAAATAGATAAATGGGACCTCATCAAAATAAAAAAACAACTTTTGTTACTCAAAGAACTTTATCATGAAAGTAAAATGACAACCTACACAATGGGAGAAAATATTTGGAAACCACATATCAGATAAATAATTAATACCCAGTATATAAAAATAATTTCCTTAAGTTAACAACAGAAAGAGAATCAACCCTATTAAAAAATGGACAAAAGGCTTGAACAGGCAAATCTCCAAAGATAAACAAATGGTCAGAAAATTAGATGATCAACATCATTAGCTATCAGGGAAATGCAAATCAAAAGTGCAATGTGATACAATTTCAAACCTATTAGAATGGTTGCTATTTAAAAAAATGGAAAATAACAAGTGTTGGAAAGGATGCAGAGAAAAAGGAACACTCATTCCATTGCTAGTGTCGATATAAAATGGTGAAGCCACTGTGGAAGACAGTTTGGTGTTTCCTCTGGAAGCTAAGTATAGAATTACCATATGACCTTGCAATCCCATTACTAGGTATGTACCCAAAAGAATTGAAAGAAGGGGCTTGAAAAGATGTTTGCACACTGATGTTCATAGCAGCATTGGTCACAATGCCCAAAAGATGGAAACAATCCAAGGGCCAATCAACAGATGAATGGATAAATAAAATGGATAAATAAATACACACAATGGAATATTATTTTTCTGTAAAAAAGGAATGAAATCCTGATATATGTAAATATTTTATGATCTCAATGATTTGAAACAATTAGAATAAGCAGACTCAGAGTCAAAATCTAGAATACAGATTTTCAGTTGACTGTGTGGGGATAGGAAATTGGAATTTAAGACTTAAAATGTACAGGGTTCCTATTTAGAATAATGGAAATGTTTTGGTAATGGATGATGGTGACATCAGCAAAACATTGTGAATGTAATTAACAGTACTATTTATATATATATACATATATATGAATATGACTAAATAGGAAAATGTTAGTTTATATAAATGGTTACAGAATAAAAATTAAAAATAAGCTCCATGAAACTAAATTACACAATCAGTGAACCTTAGGTTAAACCATGGAGTCTAATTAATAGTACAATTTTAAAAATGTGCTTCTATCAGTTTTCTCAAATGTTCCATACCAAAGCAAGTTGTTGTTGGTTGGATGGTATATGGGAATTCTGTATTTTTTGCATGATAGATCTGTAAACTCACAACTTCTCTAATAAAGGAGAAAAACCAAAAAATGGGTAAAAAATTATACATATGAACTAAAATTATTAAACTCCTAGAAGAAAATATATGGAAGTATCTTTAGGACCTTGTGTTAAGCAGTGGTTTCTTAATCTTTACACCAAAATGAGCAACATAAAATAGTTATAAAATAGGTAAATGGGACTTAATAAAAATTCAAAACTTTTGTGCCTCAAAGGACTTTAACAGTAAATGACAATTTACAGAATTGGGAATAAATATTGGAAACACATATCTGAAAAGAGTTTAATATTTAGAATATATGAAAACTCCTACAATACAACAACAAAAAAATGGCCCAATTTTAAAAATGAGGAAAAGGTTTGAATAGACATTTCTCCAAATAAGATACAAAAATGCCCAATAAATGCATGAAACGATGCTCAACAATGACTTCTTGGAAAATGGAGTATTAGAGAGACACAGGGCTCACTTCTCTCCAGGAAAAATTGCTAGAGGATAGGCAGAAATTGCATTTTAAAAATTGTTTTAGGGTTTAGGGCATCAGGGGAAGGCTGGACACCACCCAGAAGAAAGAGGGGTAAAGAAAAATAATCTAGATGGGAAAATTGTGAGTAAAAGCTGCAGCTGCAGCTGCTGACACCCATCTCCCCACCCTTGGATCAGACAGCTTTGAATTCTTTGGCCTCTGGATGATGGCTGCAGACAGAGGGGGCTGCAGGGATACATTTACCCAAGGAAGGGGAGAGACAGGGATGCAGAGTGAGTCTGATTCAGCTTTTATTTTTTTGCCAACAAATTTGGTCTACTCTGTCCCAAAAGACCTTCCAGGCTAAGTGGGACTGCCCCATTGTTTGTCCTGAGAACCAGGCAAGGGATGAAAGGACCCAACTCTCATAAACACCCTCCCTACTGCCTAAGACTGGTTCTTGAGGACACAGGGGCAAGTGGAATTATTTTCTGCCCTGGAAAAAGGTGGGAGCTGCTGGCAATAGTTGAAGAACAGCCTCTGAGAAGTTATGATTTGTGAGGCTCTTAATAGATTTGAGGCAGGAACCTTTGTCACAAACATATTTAGTTGCAGCAAACACATTCCAACCAGTGTTTAACTGAGTGGTATGCCAAAGAGCACCATCTGCTGGTGAGCCAAGGAAATGCATGAAAGGAAATTAAAAGTAAATAAATGAGAGGGTCTTTTGAACCTTTACAGCCTCCCACCCCAATGCCCCTGGAAGTGGGTCTGCAACTCATTACTAAGATATATGTAGGGGATTTGAATCTCTGGACTGATAATATGACACCCAGGCCCAGAGCCTCAACAGACTTCAGCTCCTACACTTTGACTTATTGGACTTACTCCACTCAGCTAACATGGAGTTGAAGAAGGTCAACCACCACAACATGGAGCCTAGAGTGTCTACAACTAGAAGCGGGAAGAGTGCATCCAGTACCCATGTGGAATCTAAGCCCTCACTTGACATAGGTGTGCAATGGACACAACCAATCCAATGTCCACAGAGAAAATGTGGAATGGGTGTGGGAACGGTAGCCATGGGGGCTGCTGGGTGTGGGGAATGGGAGGAAGAGATGAGATGTGGAGGCGTTTTCGGGACGTGGAGTTGTCCTGGATAGTGCTTCACGGACAATTACGGGACACTGTAGATCCCCCCAGGGCCCACTGGATGGAACGTGAGAGAGTCTGGGCTATGATGTGGACCATTGACTATGGGGTGCAGTGATGCTCAGAGATGAACTTACCAGGTGCAATGGATGTATCACGATGATGGGAGAGAGTGTTGCTGTGGGGGGAGTGGGGGGCGGGGGCGGTGGGGTTGAATGGGACCTCATATATATTTTTTAATGTAATTAAAAAAATAATAATAAATAAATATTTAAAAAAAAAAAAAAAGAATCAAAGAATGGCAGTAACACAGTCTTCCACCACTCGATCCCTAAGCAAGAGAGTGAAATTGAGCATCAGAATAAATTCACCATCATAGTTAGATGCCTGGACATCAGCAAAAAATTACAAACCATACTAAGAAAATGGAAGATATGGCATAAGCAAAGTCCCAGATGAGAAACAAGATTTGAGAAAACAAATCAATGAGGCTCATACAAATCTCCTAAATTATATAAAGTTGAAAGACAATATGGCCAAAGAGATAAAGGATATTAAGAGGATAGTGGAAGAGCACAAAGAAGAACTTGAAAACCTGAATAGAAATATAACAGCACTTAAAGGAATGAAAGACAAGATAGGTGAGATCAGCTGACTGGGAGGTGAAGAGGGTCAACCACCACACCAGGGAGCCAAGAGTGCCTAAAGCTGCAAGCAGGAGAATTGTATTCATCATCTATGTGGAATCTAAGCCCCCTCTTGATGTAGAGGAGGACTGGACATAACCATCCCAGGGTCCACAGGATGGAGGAATAGAGTATGTATTAGAGTGGACTTACCTGGTGTTCTGCTAGGGAAATACCGTGATTAGTAAGGGAAGAAATTGTAGTAGCGATGTGGAGAGGGTGGCCACGGTGGCTGCTGATGGTAGGGAGAAGAGATATGGTTTGGCGGCATTTGGAGTTGTCCTGGGTGGTGTTGCAGGGACAGATGCTGAACGTTGTGTCTCCTGCCGTGGCCCAGTGGGTGGCCTGGGGGAGAGTGTGGACTACAATATGGACCACTGTCCATGTGGTGCAGCAGTGCTCCAGAATGTATTCGCCAGGTGCAGTGGATGTGCCCCAGTGATGGAAGAGGTTGTGATGTGGAAAAGCTGGGGTGGGTGTGGTGGGGGGTATATGGAGACCTCATATTTTTTTTAATGTAACGTTTAAAAGAAAAAGAGAAAAAAAGGAAAAAAAACACATTAGGAGAAGGAGTGAAAATGGTGTTGGTTTAAGTGCACACTCACCGTCTCTCCTGCAAAAAAAGGCTGAGTGGGGACAAGATCCTTCCCAAGTGAGCTGTTTTGAGAACCCACAGAGCAGGAGGCTTCAGGGCATTGATCTGGAGAGAGCTCGACAAGGAGATAAATTGATCAAGGTAAAACCATGAGTTTCTTGCCCTTGAGGCTGGAACTGCAGGATGGCTTAGCCCCACCCTCAAGGCAAAAAGCCATAGTGAGACCCAGCTCCCCCTGGTCACCCAGCCAGAGGAAGCATTCTCTGAGAGTGGACAGGTTCTGGTGAAGGGTGGGGAGGGGTTTCTTTTCTGTGGGTTTGGCTGCCTGGACCCCCTTTTGAGCTTTGAGGAGCATATAAGCTGGTTCAAAGTGGCAACACAAAGAGGGGAGAGGCAAATCTCCTGCGGCAGCCTTATTTACCTAACCACCCTGGGATAGAGAAACTTGGCCTGGGAGAAGGTGGAGTCAGGCAATTGACTAGTCTGGTGCTGACAACTATCAAAATTTCAACTCCCCTAAGGGAGGTGGGCAGTAGGAAGTGCTTATTCAGCTTCCAAGAGCCTATTTAAGGTTCCTTGGGAGGAAAAGGGTTGAGAGTCATTTTTTTTCTGCAGTGAGTTGTCACCAGGGTTCCATTTGAATTTCAAAAAGAAATGCTCATGCATGCTATTGTGTCCTGCAGCCCTGGCAGAGAAAGCAATAAGAATAGAAGGGGGCAGAGACAGACTCCTAATCAGCAAGAGTTTATCCAACTGCAAAGAGTCAAACCTGCCCAAGGGAAAGTGACTAGACAACTTTCTGAAAAGCTAACTTATCCAACAAGAAAGTTTAGCTCAGTGGAGGACTTTCCTCTTTGAATATATGAGGCCCCTTGTTCAATTCCCAGTTCCTCTTAAAGTAGTGGCCAACTGGGATATCAAACATCCAGTTAATATTTTAGGGCAGGGAAAAGATAAGCATTATTATTGTATTAGCTTCTTTTGGGTCACTTATTTTTCCTAAAAAAAAGTTATCTTTGTTTTAAAATTTAACTTAGTCTACTTGCTAAAATCCACTTCAAAACCTGCAGAGAGAAGGCTGCAGGGTAATTGATGAACCCTGGCAGCCTGAGAAGCTCCACGGGGGCCTAAGAGGAAGGCCGTGTTTCTTAGTTTTTGTTTGACTCCTTGCTTGTGGGGTTTTTCTTCTTCTTGTCTTTCTTTCCTGTTTCTCCCCTCCTCCTTTTAATTAGGTGCTGCTGGCTTGTTTCTTGTTTGTTGTGTTTTCTCTTCCTTGATTTCCCCTTTTCTGTGCATACTGATTTTGTCTACCAATGCTGTCTTTTTTCCTTCCTACATCTTTCTGTCTTCCACTTTCTGTTGTTCTTACATTACACCTCTCTTGTTCAGTCCTCATTTTTTTCTGTTTTTTAATTTCTAACTCTTCTGTTTTCTTTCTTATATTAATTTTTTCTTTTTGTCCTTTCTTTTCTCTTCCCCTCTCTCCTCATCATTCTGGCCTCTTAATTCATTCTATGTACTTTTCTATATTTGTTTTCCCATTTCATTGTAGGTACTCCACTTTTTTATTCCTATTACTCTACATAGCTTACATAAATTATTCATTTACCTAGGTCTTATATTGGTTCTTTTCTACTTTTACTATTATAATTCCTATTATCCTTTTTCTTTTCTTACCTCTTAGACTAGTCCTAATATTTTTCCTTCAAGGGAATGTAGACAACATCAGAGAAATAGATTAAGAATAACAAAGTCCAAAGAGAAAACACATACACACAAACAGCAGATAAATAAAACCATGGAGTAGAAAGAGAAGTTAATCAACTGAATAAACCCATCAAGATAAAAAGATGACCAAACAGAAAAAAGGCAAAAACAAAAACAGGAAGACATGGCCCAGTTCAATGAAAAAGTAAAAACCAGGGAAAGATGCAGAATATCAAACAACTAATCAAAGCTCTCCAAACAAATATCATGGGCCAACTTAAGGAAGTGAAGGAAGAGATTATGGATATTAAGAAAAAACTGGGAGAGCATACTGAAGAAATGGTAAACATATGTAAAAAGATAATGGATATGATGGTGATGAATGGCACAATACAAGAAATAAAAAATACCCTGAAGAATATAACAGCAGATTTTAACAGGCAGAGGAAAGAATTAGCCCTGTGGAAGACAGCACATCTGAAATCAAACAGATAGTAGAACAGATAGACGAAGATATAGAAAAAAACCCAGCAGGGACTTTGGAAACACAAAACACACAAATATACATAGTATAGGCATCGAAGAGGAAGAAGAGAAGGGAAAGGTGACAGAAGGAGTCCTGGAGGAAATAATGGCTGAAAACTTCCCAACCTTATTAAGGAAATAGATGTACATGTCCAGGAAGATCAGCACAGCCTAAACAGTATAAATCCCAATAGGTCTACTCCAAGACATGTACTTGTCAAACTGCCAAAGGCTCAAGACAAAGAGAAAATACTGAAGACAGCAAGAGAGAAGAGAATCATCACATACAAGGGAAGTTCAATAAGATTAAGTGCTGATTTCTCATCTGAAACCATGAAGGCAAGAAGGCAATGGTATGACATAATTAAGGTACTAAAAGAAAAAAAATTCCAGTCAAGAATTCGCTATCCAACAAAGCTGTCATTAAAAAATGATAGAAAGTTAAAAATATTCATGGATAAACAGAAACTAAGAGAGTATGCCAGCAAGAAAGCTGCCCTTCAAGAAATACTCAAGGGAGTTCTGCAGGTTGAAAGGAAAAAACAGGAGAGACAGAGTTGGAGGAGAGTGTAAGAACAACTAAAAAGACAAAAAGAGAGATAAAAACAACAAATGACATACATAAACCCAAAGAAAATATGGCAAATATAAATAATTCCTTGACAGTAATAACAGAGTGTTAATGGATTAAACTCACCAGTCAAGAGACACACACTGGCAGAATGGATGAGGGAATATGACCCATCTATATGCTGTCTATAAGATACTTACCTTAGACCCAGAGATTCAAGGAGGCTGAAAGTGAATGACTGAAAAACAAACTTACAAGCAAACAATAACCAAAAAAAGGGTGGGAGTAACTATACTAATATTGGACAAAAGAGACTTTAAGTGTAAAACTACTGTAAGAGACAAAGAGAGACACTATATATTAGTAAAAGGGGTATTCTTTCAAGAAGAAAGAACAATCATAACATTTATGCACCTAATCAGGGCACCTCAAAATACATGATGTAAACACTGGAAAAACTAAGTGGAGAAATAGATGCCTCTACAATTATAGTGGGGACTTTAATACACCATTATCACCATTAGACAGAACATCTTGACATAGAATCAGTAAAGAAACAAAGACTTTGAATAATACATTAGAGGATCTGGACCACATAGACAAATACAGAACACTACACCCCAATACAGAGGGATATATATTCCTGTTGAGAGCACATGGATCATTCTCCAAGATAGACCATATGCCAGGCCACAGAAAAATTCTCAATGAACTCAGAAAGATTGAAATTATACAGAATAGTTTTTTTGACCACAACAAAATGAAGCTGTAAATCTGTAAGGGCCAGAGAACCAGATTAGGCACAAAGATATGGAAGTTAAACAGCATATTCTTAGACAATCAGTGGGTCAAGGGGGAAATTCCAAAAGAAATCAGTAACTACCTTGAAATGAATGAAAAAGACAACAGAACATTTAAAAACCTGTGGGATGCAGCAAAAGCTGTACTGATAAGGAAATTCATAGCCATATATTCATATACCAAAAAAGAATAAAGAGCTAAAACTGAACTGCATACCTGGAGAAATTAGAAAATTAACAACAAACTAACCCCAAAGGAAATAGAAAGAAGGAAATAATAAAGATTAGAGAAGAACTAAATGAAATAGAAAATAAGAAAGCACTAGAAAAAATAAACAAAACCAAAAGTTAGTTCTTTAAGCAGATCAATAAAATTGACAAACTCTTAGCTAGACTAACAAAGAAAAAAGAGAGAAGATTCAAATTCACAAAATAAGAAATGAGGAAAGGGTTTCACCACTGACCCCACAAAAATAAGAGTATCATAAGAGGATACTTTGAAAAATAAGGACAATTTAGAGAAAATGGACAAATTCCCAGAAACATACCACCAGCCTAATTGACAAAAAAAGAAGTTGATGAAATCAACAGACCAATCACAAGTAAAGAGGTAAAATCAGTCATTATAAACCTCCCAACTAAGGAGAACCCAGGACCAGACGGCTTCACAGGTGAATTCTACCAAGCATTCCAGAAAGAACTAACACAAATCTTGCTTAAACTCTTCCAAAAAATACAAGTAGAAGGAACATTAACATTGCCTAACTCATTCTATGATACCAATATTACTCTCATACCAAAGCCAAACAAAGATGTCACAAGAAAGGAAAATTAGAGACCAATTTTTCTAATTAACCAACATGCTAAAATCCTAAACAAAATTGTATTCAACAACATATCAAATGATTTATACACCATAACCTAGAGGGCTTCTCCCTGGGTATGCAAGGATGATTCAACATAAGAAAATCAATCAATGTAATACACCACATAAACAGATTGAGAGAAAAATAAAATTACACAATCATCTCTATAGATGTATAAAAAGCATTTGACAAAATACAGCATCATTTCCTGATAAAAGCACTGCAAAAGATAGGAATAGAAGAATACTTTGAACATGATAAAGGGTATATATGAAAAACCCACAGCTAACATTATATACAATTGTGAAATCCTTAAAGCTTTCCCTCTAAGACTGGGAACAAGACAAGGATGCTCACTATCACTGCTCCTATTTAACATTGTGCTAGAAGTACTTGTTCAAGTACTCAGGCCAGAGAAAGATATAAAAGGTACTCAAATTCGAAAGGAAGAAGTCAAAATGTCATTATTTGCAAGTGACATGATCCTATACATAGAAAGTCCTGAGAAATCTACAACAAAGCTTCTAGAACTTATAAATGAGTTTAGTAAATCTACTGGTTATAAGATCATGTATAAAAATCAGTAGTATTTCTGTACTCCAATAATGAACAATCTGAGGAGGAAATCATGAAAAAAATACTATAGTAACTGAAAAATTCAAATACCTAGGAATAAATTTAACTAATGGTATAAATGAATTATACACAGAAAACTACAGAAAACTGCTAAAGGAAATCAAAGAGGACTTAAATAAGTGGAAGAATATTCCCTGTTCATGGGTAGGAAGACTAAATATCATTAAGATGTCTATACTAACCAAACTAATCTACACATTTAATGCAATCCCGATAATAATCAACACAGCACTTTCACTGAATTGGAAAAACTAACTATGAAATTCATTTAGAAGGGCAAGAGGCTCCAAATAGCCAAAGACATATTGAAAAAGAAATATGAGATTAGAAGAATCACACTACCTGACTTTAAAATATACTACAAAGCTACAGTAGGCAAATTGCATGATATTGGCATAAGGATAGACATATTGACAGATGGAACCTAATTGAGAGTTCTGATATAGATCCTCATATATACAGTCATCTGTGATTTGACAAGACCCCCAAGCCCACTTTAATGGGAAAGAATGGACTCTTCAACAAATGGTGCTTAGGGAACTGGATATTCATATCAAAAAGAATGAGAGAGGAACACCATCTCTCATCTTATACAAAAATCTACTCAAGATGGATCAAAGATCTAAATATAAGAGACAAGACCATAAAGACTTTGGAAGATAATGTAGGGAAGGATCTACAAGATCTTGTAATAGGAAATTGCTTCATGAACTTCACATCCAAAGCACAAACAGCAAAAGAAAAAATAGATATATGAGACCTCTTCAAAATTAAATCCTTTTGCACCTCAAAGGAGTTTGTCAAGAAAGTGAAAAGACAACCTATCCAATGGCAGAAAATATTTGGTATCCATATATCTGCTAGATGCTTAATATCCTACATCTCAAAAATATAAAGACTAATAATTCATTTTTAAAATGGGCAAGTGATTTGAACAGGCACTTCTCCAAAGAAGAAATACAAATGGCTAAAAGCACATGAAAAGAGGCTCAACATCACTAGCTATTAGTGGACTGCAAATCAAAACTACGAGATACCTTATTACACTCATTAGACTAGTGGCCATTACAAAAAGAGGACTACAAGTGTTGGAGAGGATGTGGAGGAATGGGAACATTCATCCACAGCAGGTGGGTTTGTAAAATGGTCCAACCATTGTGGAAGACAGTTCGTCAGTTCCTCATAAAACTAACTATAGATCTGCCATGTGACCCAGCAATTCCACTGCTGGGTATAAACCCAGAAAAATTGAAAGCAAGAGTATGAACAGATATATGCCCACCAATGTTCATAGTGGTATTATTCACTATTGCCAAAAGTTGAAATCAACCCAAATGCCAGTCAACAGATGATGAATAAACAAAAGGTGGTTTATACATACAATGAAACATTCCTCAGCTGTAAGGAATACAGATATTACACATGGGATAACATGGTGAATCTTGAGGACCTATGTTGAGTGAAACAAGGCAAGCATTGAAGACAAATATTACATGACCTCTCTGATATGAATTAAGGAAATCAAGCCAACTCAGAGCTAGAGTCTGGAAGGAAGCTTTACAGGAAATAGAGAGGTAGTAGAAGGCTGTGAGCCAATGCCCACATGCGTGAAATCTATGATAAGGTGGAAGTGAGAAGTTGTACAGTGAAGGGATATGACAGGGGTATATGGATACTATTGAGTTGGGCAGTGCAAGCTTGACAGGAGTCTAGGGTGGGGAGGATGAGTTGGAAGGCCAATGGAACTGGAGGGATGGTTGGGGAAGGTAACAGGTGAACACTGGGCATTGGCGGGTACGTGGTTGAAACTATAATGTTGAGAAAACCTTTTTGGCAATATATCAAGGAGGGTTACTGGCTTAGGGTGTTGAATGGGAGGGCATTTGCGACAGGGTGCACCTGGAGCAGCATTCTAGAGAATGTGTGAGTGATCATTTTGTCATATTGTGTTGTATCAGTGGGGGGAGACCCACATAATGAGTGGGAAGGAGGTGGGCTCCTATACTGAGGAGGCCTGGTATGTTCTTAAACAGGGGAGAGTGTTTCTTGAGAACATGGGTGGTTCCTAACAGGAGGACAGACTAGTGTGTCAAGCCCTCAGTGTTGTTGCAAGTATCTAGGAATCTTGCTCTTCAAGGATTGAAGCCTGGAGGACACTGTTGGCATCAAGGGGAAAGGGAGGGAGGATAGAGTAGATGGAAGGGGGGATAGTTAGGGGGCAATGGAAGTGTTCTGCATGATCTTGCAATGATGGATACAGGCCATGTCAAATTTCATCAAAAATTTATAAATGTGTATGGCCTAAGATATAAACCATAATGTAAACTACTGACCATGATTAGTAGCTATGTGTCAATATTTGTACATCAGTTATAACAAATGTATCTTCCACATGTAAAAAGGTCATTAAAAGGGAAGGGGGTAAAAGGGGAGGATGTTGGGTATACGGGAGTCCCTATATTCTGTATGTGACTTCACTGTGACCAAAATTTCTTTGAAGACATACTGAAAACAAAAGTAAGACACTGAGGAAGAAATGGAAGAAAATGTCACTGTACATACAGGACAACAGTTATTACAGTGATGAAAGGCAAAACGTCAAAAGAATTTTAAAAAATAATTTTCATTTTTAAATAACCCAATTTGGTTTTTTTAATTTATTTTAGTTTTAGTTTTTCTAAATTATTTATTTTATTTCTTATATTTAAACCTATCACTGCTATCTCGTTTTCTTATTATTTGAATTTGGCAATATTCTTGGCTTCATTTTTGAAGAAGTTTTGGATCACAGAAGGGTTACAACTATGGCAAGGGAGGATCATTGGTGTGGGGTGCCATGATGGGAGATACATGGGAGAAAGTCTACCTGGGCAAGTGCGTAAAGTATATAGATATGTTCAAATGTTCATGGGGCATTGCCACAGTAGGTAGAGATTCACACAACAACTGAAAGAATACTGAATTCCTATCCTGGGGAGCTCTGCCACAATCTCTAATGGAACAGCAACACTTCCCCAAGTATAGGGCAATGACTACTGAAGAAGGAGGGACAACTGATGAGCCCATGATATTGATAACTATGCTTATGAGCTTTTGCTTTTGAAATTGCAACTTAGCCTAGTGTTGTAGATGCCTAAAGTTTACCTCCTGAGGGCCTCTATGTTGCTCAAATATGGCCACTCTCTAATCCAAATTCAGCATATAAATGCATTACCTTCCCATCAGTGTGGGAAATGACTCCCGGAGATAAGCCTCCCTGGTCCTAAGGGATTACTACCAAGCACTGGCTAGTGATGCAACTGGAAAAAGACTTTGAATAAAAGGGAGAAATGGTAAAGAGAAATGAGTTTATATGGTTAAGTGACTTCAAAATGAGTTGGGAAGTGATCAGAGAGGCAACACTTAAGCACATCTCAGGAGTATCTCATAGAAAGCCAAAGTAGATACTACCCCAAACAGTGGGGCTCCTGAGGGGTATGGAGACACCCAGGTCCTACAATCATGGCAGATAGCTGCAGAGTTTGGTACCTTGCCAATGGGCCCTACTTTGGAGTTTGTCCTTCTGAATGTGAAAGAGTTGGACTCAGATGTGGCTTCTCTACACATGCCTTTCTGTCTCTTTTATTGAATCTATAGTTGGCACTGGAGTTGGTAGGTATATGTCCAAGAGACTTGAATCTTTGAGCTGTCCATGTGCCAGCTGCGTCCTGAGCCTCAGCAGAGTTGCAGCACCTACTCTCCAGTTCGTTGGACTCACCCAGGATAACTAATGAGGTGAGGATGGACAACTACCACATTAAGGAACCAAGAGAGTCTACAATTGCAAGCAAGAAAGTTCCATCCATCAGCCATATGGGATTGAAACCCCCTCTCAATTAGTGATGGAGTGGACATCCCCATCCCAGAATCCTTAAGATTGGGGAATAAAATATGGACTAGAGTAGACTTACTGGAATTCTACTATAGACTTATTATTGTGATTCTAGAAATGGAAGAAATTATATCATTGATGTGGAGACAGTGGTCACTGGAGTTGCTGAAGGCAAGAAGAGGGAAAAAAGGTGTAATTTGCGGGCATTTTGGGGACTTGGAATTGTCCTGAATGACATTGTAAAGACAGATACCGGCCATTACATATCCTCCCATAACCTACAGAATGAAAGGGGAGAGAGTGTAAACTGCAATGTTAACTATAATCCATGGTGTGTGGCAATGCTCCGAAATTTGTTCATCAATTGCGATGATGTGCCACACTAATAAATGAAATTGTTACTGTGGGGAAAAGTGGGAGGTGTGGGAAGTGGGGCATATGGGAATCCCTTATATTTTTTTACATAACATTCTATGTAATCTAAGTATATTTTATAAATAAATAATAAATATATTGAAAAAACAAAAAACTGTAACAGGATATCTCATAAAAAGTCAAATGCATAAACATGATTCACACACATAAACTTTGAAACATCTTGAATCTCAAAATTGATCTGATAGCTCTGCAATTGCGATGCTTTAATAGAGCAAATCTCCATGTATGAAGGAGAATAATGTGTATATGAAATTAACATGGGTATGATTTTCATTGGATATTATCACTAGAGAATTAGTCTATGGAAATGAAGACTTCCATGTATATGGATGAATGTTTTATAGACTCCCATCTAATTCTCCACAGTAGAGATCTCGCACCTCAAAAAATTCCTTTAAATGTAATTATCTGCAAGAAGATTCCACTTACACATCCATAGTGACTCAATATGCATTAATTAACATGACAAAGAAACCATATTTCAGCAAACAACTTGGAAAATACTCAGTGACCAGTCATCTTTTGATCAACCTGAGCAGAATCATACTAGAAGTAAATCATGTGAATGCCACTGAAGTGCTATAAGCTTTATCGAAATCTCTGGTCACAGATAATACAGTGAAACTCTGGTGAGAAAGCATATGGTTGTTTTCTATGTGGGAAAGTTTTCATTAGAATTTTTCATCTTAGGCAACATGAGATAATTCACAGAGGGAATGAGCCCTGTGAATGTCATCAATGTTGTCAATATTCTATTCTTGGACAACATAGGAGAATTCACACTGGAGTGAAAGTCTATGAGTGCCATCTATGTGGGAAAGCCTTCATTCGTTGCTTTGCCTACAGTCAACATGAAAGAACTTACACTGGAAAGAAACCCCATGAATGTCATCTATGTGTGACAGTCTTTATTCATTGCTTTTCACTTATAGAACTTGAAAGAACTCACATTGAAAGAAACTCTATAAATGTCATACATGTGGGAAAACTTTCACTCATAGTTATGCCTCAGGCAATATGAGAGAATGCATCCTGGACAGGAACTATACATATAATATCTAAATGGGAAAATCTCAATTTTTCTAACCTTAGACAACATGAGATTATTTAAGTTGAAGAGAAACTCTATGAATGTCATCAATGTGGGAAAGCCTTTAGTCAATATTCTGACCTTAGACGGAATGAGAGAACTCATGCTGTAAATGCTTTGCATATGAAAGAAATTACAGACATAGAAGTCTCTTTAAAGAAGTCCCTTTAAACACTCCAGAGTACTCATATACTGAAGAAGCACTCTGTTTGCCATCAATATGGAAGTGCCTTTATTCATCAGTGCTACTTCAGCTAATCGAAGGAAACTTGTAAGCGAGAATCCATATGGATGTCTTCTACATAGCAAAGCTCTTACAAGATGGTCTGATGCTGTACCATATAAGAGAACCCACAATATAAATCTAATGGAAGTGGAGAGTCAGAGAAATCAAAGGCAAGAAAGTCTATGTCTGTACTCAATATGGGAATGCCTTAATTTATAATTTAAATAAAATGAGTGAACTCCACAGGAGTGAAAAAAACATATTAGGAAAAACAAACAAACAAAACAACAAAAACACATTAGAGGCATACAACAGCAGATTTGAAATAACAGAAGAAAGAATAAGTAATGCAGAAGACAGAAGAACTGAAATAGAAGAGATAGAAGAACAGAGAGAAAAGAATGGAAAAAATGGAGCAGGGACTTAGGAAGTTGAATGATACCACAATGTGCCACAATATATGTGTCATGGGAGATTCAGAAGGAGAAGGAAAAAGTGTCAGAAAGAGGAAATAATGGCTGAAAATTTCCCAACTCTCATGAAAGAAATTAATGTACATGTCCAAAAAACAAACCCTACCCCAATTAGAAAAAATTTGAATAGATCTCCTCCAAGACACATACTATTCAGAATGTCAAATGTGAAAGATAGAGAAAATTCTGAGAGCAACAAGGGAGAAGCAAGCCATCACATACAAGGGATACTCAGTAAGACTTAGTGCAGATTTCTCACCAGAAACCATGGAGGTGAGAAGGTATGGCAAAATTAGGATAGTTAAGGAGAAAAAATATGGCTGAGAATTCTTTATCTGCCAAAACTGTCCTTCAAATATGAAAGTGAGTTTAAAATATTCACAAGTAAACAGAAACTAAGCTAGTTCATAAAGAAGAATCCCCTTTTCAGCCAGAAAGAAAAAGGCAGGAGTAAGAGGATTGGAGGAGAGTAAAGAAGGTAAAACAGTAGAAAGGATAACCAGAAGAGTAAAAAGACAGATGAAAATAAGATATGCCACCTGAAAGCCAAAGAATAAGTGGGTAGAAGTAAATGCATTTATAGTAATGCCATTGAATGGGGATGAATTAAACTCCCAATCCAAAGATACAGGCAGAAAGAATGGATAAAAACAGGAGTCATCCATATGCTGCCTACAAGAGACTCACCTTAGACCCAGGGATACAAATCAGCCGAGAGTGAAAGATTAGAAAAAGATACTCCATGCAAACAGTAACCAAAAAAAAAAAAAGATCAGGGGTAGCTATACTACTATCAGACAAAACAGACTTTAAATGCAAAAGAGTTATACAAGATAGAGAAGGCCATTATATATTAATAAGAGGGGCACCTAACCAGAATGCTCCAAATAATGTAAGGCAAACTCTGGTAAAACTGAAGGGAGAAATAGACATCTCTACTATCGTTGTTGTTGGAGACATCAACATATCACTCACATCATTATCTAGAACAACTAGATAAAAGAACAACAAGGAAATAAAGAACCTGAACAATATGATAAATGAGCTAGAACTAACAGATATATACAGAGCGTTGCATCTCAAATCAGTGGATTATACATTCTTCTGAAGTGCTCATGGATCTTTCACCAGGATAGACCATATTTTGAGTCACAAAATGGGTATCAATAAATATAAGAAGATTGAACTTCTCAGATCATAATAGAATGAAGCTGGAAATCAATAACAGATAGGAAAGGGGGAAATTCTCAAATGTGTGGAGGCTAAACAGCTCACTCCTAAACAATCAGGGGATCAAAGAAGAAATTTTAAGAGAAATTAGTAAATATCTTGAGGTGAATGAAAATAAGAACACAATTTAGCAAAACTTATGGGATACAGCAAAGGCAGTACTGGGAGGGAAATTTATAGCCCTAAATGTCTACATTAAAACAGTAGAATGAGCTATAATCAAAGACCTAACTGAACACCTTGAGAAACTTTTTTTTTTTTTTTTAGATTTATTTTTATTTATTTAATTCCCCTCCCCTCCCCCGGTTGTCTGTTTTCTGTGTCTTTTTGCTGTGTCTTGTTTCTTTGTCCGCTTCTGTTGTCGTCAGCGGCACGGGAAGTGTGGGCAGCGCCATTCCTCGGCAGGCTGCTCCCTTCTTCGCGCTGGGCGGCTTCTTCCTATGGGTGCACTCCTTGCGCGTGGGGCTCCCCCACGCGGGGGACACCCCTGCGTGGCGCGGCACTCCTTGCGCGCATCAGCACTGCGCATGGGCCAGCTCCACACGGGTCAAGGAGGCCTGGGACTCGAACCACGGGCCTCCCATGTGGTAGACGGACGCCCTAACCACTGGGCCAAAGTCCGTTTCCCTCGAGAAACTAAAAGAAGAAAAACAAACCAATCCCAAAGCAAGCTGAAGGAAAGAATTAATAAAGATTAGAGCAGAAATAAATGAAAATTTAGACAAAAAACAACTGAGAAAATCACCAAAACCAAAAGCTGGTTCTTTGAAAAGATCAACAAAATTGACAAACCCCTAGCTAGATAAACAAAGAAAATATGAGAAAAGATGTAAATAAATAAAATCAGAAATGAAAGGGGGGAAAGTTACAACTGACCCCATATAAATAAAAAGCACCATAAGAAGATATTATGAGAAACTTTGTTAATAAATTAGACAACCTAGATGAAATGGACAAAGTCTGAAATGCACAAACAACCTAAATTGACTGTGCAAGAAATACAAGAGCTCAACGAACTAGTCACATTTAAAGAGATTGAATCAGTCATCAAAAATCTCCCAACAAAGAAAAGTTCAGATTCAGATGTCTTTACAGGTGAATTCTACCATGCATTTAGAGAAAAATAAACAGCAATCCTGTTTAAATTTTTGAAAAGGAGGGAAAATTACCCAACACATTTTCTGAAGTCAACACCACCCTAATACCAAAGTCTCATAAGGATACTATAAGTTCAAGGAAAGAAAATTACAGACCAATCTCTCCAATGAACATAGATGCAAAAATTCTCAATGAAATACTTGCAAATAGAATCTAGCAGCATGCTAAAAGAATTAGACACCACAGTCAGGTGGTAGTTATTCCTGGTATGCAAGGGTGTTTCAACATAAGAAAATAAATGATCTTAATACACCACATTAACAAATTGAAGGGGGAAAAAACCCACATGATCATTTCAATCAATGCAGAAAAGGCATTCAACAAAATCCAGTATTCTTTCTTGATAAAAACACGTTGAAAGATAGGAATAGAAGGAAGGTTTCTCAATGAAAATCCCTAGCCAACACTGTACTGAATGGGGAAAGGTTGAAAGTTTTCCCTCTAAGATCGGGACCCAGACAAGGATGCCCACTGTCATCACTTCTATTCAAAATTATACTAGAAGTTACAGCTAGAGCAATCTGACAAGAACAAAAATAAAATGCATACAAATTGGGAAAGAGGAAGTAAAACTCTCACTATTTGCAGATGACATGATCCTATATTTAGGAAATTCTGATATGTCTATGACAAAGCTACTTGAGCTAATAAGCAATTTCAGCAAACAGGCAGGAGACAAGATTAACATGCAAAACTTGGTAATGTTCTGTACATTAGTATTGAACAAACTAATGAGAATATTGGGGAAAAAATCCATTTACAATGGCAAAAAATGACTCAAATATCCAGGAATCAATTTAATATACAGGACCTATATTCAGAAAACTACAAAACCACACTAAAAGAAATTTAAAAGACCTAAACAAATGGAAAGATATTCTGTGTTCATGGATTGGAAAACTAAATATCATGAAGATGTCAATCCTACTCAAACTGATTTATAGATTCAATGCAATGCCAATCAAATTCCAACAGCCTACTTTACAGAAATAGAAAAGGCAATTATCAAATTTATTTGGAAAAAGTGTGCTCAAATACCCAAAAACATCCTAGAAAAGAAGAGTAATGTGGGAGGAGTCTCACTTTCTGAGCTTGAAACATATTACAAATCTACAGTGGTCAAAACAGCATGGTACTAATTTAAAGATTGACACACTGATCTGTGGACTAGAATGGAGAGTCCAAAAGTAGACCCCTTAGCTCAATGGCAAACTGGCTTTTTACACGTCTACCAAGTCCACATTACTGGGACAAGACAGTCTTTCTTTTTTTTTTTATTGTCTTTTTAAAAAAAGATAAATGGATTACACAAAACATTACGTTAAAAAATATAAGAGGTTCCCATATACCCCACTCACCCTTGCCCCCACTCCTCCCACATCAACATTCCTTTTCATCACTAAGGCACATTCATTGCATTTGGTGAATACACCCTGGAGTACTGCCACGCTGCATGGACCATAGTTTACATTGTAGTTTACACTCTCCCCCAGTCCATCCAGTGGGTTATAGCAGGATAAACAATGTCCTGCATCTGTCCCTGCAATATCATTCAGGACAACTCCAAGTCCCGAAAATGCCCCATATCACACATCTTCTTCCCTCTCCCTGCTCTCAGCAACTCCCGTGTATCACATCAATGATAAAATTTCTTCCCTTGCTAGAGTCACAACAGCTCTAAATAGAATACCAGCAAGTCCACTCCAATCCATATTATATTCCTCCATCTTGTGGACCCTGAGGTGGCAATGTCCATTCCACCTTTAAATCGAGACAGGGCTTAGATTCCACATGGCTGATGGATCGATTCTGCTGCTTGCAGTTGTAAATACTCTCAGTTCCAGAACAGTCTTTTAACAAATGTTCTGGGAGAAGTGGATATCCATAAGGCAAAAGAATGAAAGAAGACCCCTATCTCACTCCCTATACAAGAATGAATTCAAAATGAATCAAAGACCTAAATATAAAAGCCAGGACCATAAAACTCCTGGAAGAAAATGTAGGGAAACATCTTAAAGACCTTGTGGTAGGCAGTAGTTTATTAAACCTTACACCCAAAGCCCAAGAAACAAAATAAAAAAATAGGTAAATGGGACCTCCTCAAAATTAAACACCTTTGCACCTCAAAAGACTTTGTCATAAGGGTGAAAAGTCATCTGACTTAATGGTAGAAAATATTTCTAAATCACATGTCCAATGAGGATTTACTATTAATGATATATAAAGAGATGATACAACTCAACAATAAAACAACAACAACCCAATTTAAAAATGGGCAAAAGACTTGAATAAGATATTTGTCCCAAAAAGAATTACAAATGGTGAAAAAACACTTGAAAAAAAATGTTCAACATCATTAGCGATTAGGGAGATGCAAATCAAAGCTACAATGAAATATCATTTCACACCTATTAGAATGGCCACTATTAAAAAGATAGAAAACTACAAGTGTTGGAGAGGATGTGGAGAGATAGGAAAGCTTATTCTCTGTTGGTGGGAATGTAAAATGGTATAGTCACAGTGGAGGACTGTTTGGCAATTCCTAAGAAGTTGAATATAGATTTGCCATGTGACCTGGCAATACCACTACTGGGTATATACCCAGAAGAACTGAGAGCAGTGACATGAACAAAAATCTGCACACCAATATTCAAAGTGGCATTATTCACAGTTGCCAAAAGATGAAAACAACCCAGGTGTCCATCAACTGACGAATGGGTAAACAAATTGTTACGTATATATACCATGGAATATTATGTGGCTATAAGAAGAAATGAATCCGTGAAGCATATGACAACATGGATGAGCCTGAAGGAGATTATGTTGAGTAAAGTGAGCCAGATACAAAAGGACAAATACTGTATGATTGTGCTATTATGGATGGAATATATTGTGTAAACTCATGAAGTTAATAACTACAATATAGGTCATCACCAGAAAATAGAAGGAGGTTAGAAAATGGAAAGTTGAGGGTTAATCTGTGCAGAACTGGTGAAAAGGCTATTCATAAATCTCTGGAAATGAATGGAAATGGTGAAAGCACATCATAGAGTTTGTAACTAGCAGGACTAATATATGGGTATGACAGTGATTGAAAGGAAAAGCCTAAGGTCATGTATATTACTTGAAGGAAAGCTAAAAAACATGACATAAGACTATAGCCTAGAGAAACCTCATGTGAAATATGAATATGGGTAATATCGCATATATGAGACTGTTTTTCTTTGAAACTGAACAAATGTACATTAATGTCACTACATATTGTTTGACTCCATCTACACAAAATATAGTAAGGGGTAGGGCTTTTTTGGTCTGTCTTTGTTTTACCATTATTATTATTAGAATAATGAAAATAGTCTGGTGATGATTGGGGTGGTGAACGCATAACTGTGATTATACCAAATACTGTTGATTGCACACTTTAGAGGGATCGCACACTTTGGATGGAGTGTATGCTTTATAAATATGTGTCAATAAAATTGATGAAAATAATTAAAATATGTTAAAAAATCGTACCCAATGGAAAGGAAAAAGTGCTCAACATCATTAGCTACTAGGAAAATATAAAACCATAATGAAATACTACCTCACACCCACAAGGATTCCTATTATGTTAAAAACGGAAGATAAGTGTTGAAAAAGATACAGAGAAATTGGAACTCTAGTGCTTTGTACGTGGGAATATAAAATGGTATAATAACTGTGGAAAAACAGTTTGGTGATTCCTAGGGAGTTTAAGTATAGAATTACTATAAGGTCCAGCAATCCTACTACTAGGTGTATACCCAAAAGAATTGGAAGCAAGCATTCGAATAGGTGTTCGCACAGTAATGTTCATAGCAGCATTATTCACAATTATCAAAAGGTAGAAGCAACCACCAAAGGATGAATGGATAAGCAAAATATAGTACAAATAAAGAAAATGACCTTGAATAAAAGGGTCAACTCGGAGCAGCAGAATATCTCAGTCTACAGATAATATCAGGAGTTAAAAATGCTTTTTGACCTGAATAAAAGGGGGAAATGGAAAGGACAGATGAGTTTATAAGGCTATGAGTCTCCAAAAAGAGCCGGGAGGTTATCAGAAGGGTTGCCCTTATGCACACCTCAGCAGAGTCCCAGAGACAGATAAAGTAGATACAACCCCAGGTGTTGGTTCTTCTGAGAGCTACAGAGACCCACAGGTTCTATGGTCATGGCAGATGGAGTTCAGTGCCATGTCAGTTGGCCCTTCTTTGGAGTTGGTGTTTCTGTGTGATGGAGCTGGACTCAGATGTGATCTTTGTCCACAAGTCTCTCCTGTTACTTTTACCAGAACTGTAGTTGGTGCTGGGGTTTATTGTATACCCAGGGGACCTGAATCTCTGGACCATGTGATAGCTAGGCCCTGAGCCTCAACAGACTTCAGCTCCTATACTCTGGTTTATTGGACTTACCCCACTCAGCTAACACAGAGTTGAAGAAGGTCAACCACCACACCAGGGAGTCAAGAGTGCCTATGACTGAAAGCAGAATTGCATCCAGCATCCATGTGGAATCTAAGCCCCCTCTTGACATAGATGTGGAATGGACATAACCAACCCAAGGTCCATGGGATAGAGGAATAGAGTATGGATTTGAGTGGACTTACTGATATTCTATTCATGAACTATTGTGATTAGTAATTGAAGAAAATGTGGCATTGGTGTGGAGAAAGTGGCCATGGTGGCTGCTGGGGGTAGGGAGTGGGAAGAAGAGATGTGATGTGGGAGCATTTTCAGGGGTTGGAGTTGTCCTGGGTGGTGCTGCAGGGACAGTTACCGGACACTGTATGTCCTCCCATGGCCCACTGGGTGGACTGTGGGAGAGTGTGGGCTATGGTGTGGACCATTGATCATGAGGTGCAGCGGTGCTCAGAGATGTATTCACCAAGTGCAATGAATGTTTCATGATGATGGAGGAGGTTGTTGTTATGGGCGGAGGAGTGGGGAGAGGGGGGTGGGGGATATATGGGGACCTCATTTTTTTTAATGTAACATTAAAAAAAAAAGACAAAAAATATACAATGGAATATTATCCAGACATAAAAAGAAGTGAATTTCTGATGCATGCTACAACATGAATGAACATTGAAGACACCATTTTGAGTGAAATATTCCAGACGCAAAAGGGTATATACTGTATGACCTCACTTATATGAAATAAGCAGCATTTGTAAGTTCAAAAATCAGAAAGTAGAATACAGTTTACCAGAGCCAAGATAGCAGAGGGGAATGAGAAGTTAGTGTTTAATTGCTATGGAGTTTTTGTTTGGGGCGATGGAAAAGTTTTGGCAATGGATGACAGTGATTGAGGCACAACTTTGCAAATGTAATTAATACCACTGAATTGTATGTTTGAAAAGGATTAGAAAGGGAAACTTTAAATTGTAAATATTATTATGCATACATACAACAAAAGCCATAGAACTGTACAACACAAAGAGTGTGCATGAATATAATTGGGCTAAAGTTTATAGCATAAATATATTTCATTAACTGTAACAAAAGTAGCACATTATTGCACAATGTTAATAATAAGGAAAACTATGTGTGTGAGGGGGGTATATGAGAGCTCAGTACTTTCTCCATGATTTTTTGATAAACCTTCAACTGCTCTGATAATGAAAAAGAGTTGGATAGTGTGAACCCTTTTCTGCTTTTGTTGGCTGTGAAGATTGGCTGAGGGATTTTATCTAGAGATTTTATCTAATGTTGGAAGTAAAAGCGTTATATGGGGTATTGTAATGCTTCTTTTATAAAAAGTTTGAGGCCTTGCGCAAGTTTCTTAATTTCTTTGAGGTTCCAATTCCACCTGTAAAATGGACTTAAAATCCAGTGTAATTCAAGGACCCACACAGCCCAGGACAGTCACATTTTAAAGAATCACAGCAAAAACCAACAGTTTTTCAGTCTTTCTCAGACACTTTCAGTCTCCGATCACATTTCCAGTGAGCTCTTAATAAAGATTTCCTTTCTCTTTTCCAGATCCTGAGACTGTGAGCATTCTCACCCTTTCCTACTTGAAAAGATTTCTTGCTTCTCTCTCCAGGGTCCACTCTTATTCCCTGGATCACCCCTCACCCTGCCCTATAGAGGCCTCCATGATATCAGCCTAACAGTGTCCCAAGGTAATTTGTCAGCACAATTCTTCCTGGGAGTAGGCCACCTGCTCTTTCCCGCTTTGGTAAAATATGGGGAGGCGGAGTTAATCCTTATGCCTGCACAGGTGTGAGGATTAGCACACAAAATAGGGCCTGGTCCCCAGGAGGCTTTGTGGAAGAGTTGCACCTCGACAGTGGCTAAAGAATGAGGATACTCAGGGAATATTCCTGAAGGTTGCCTTGTGACTTTCAAGAGTGGCTCTGGGACCTCAAGAGTTTCCACATGAATCTACTCTCACACAGAAGGATACGTTTCGTTCTTTCTTTTTAAAATATTTTCTAATTAAACTGTTATGAGCCAATATATTCATATTGTTCAGCAGAGATATTCTGTGTATGTACAAGCACATAGATAAAGATATACTTGTGGGTACATTTGTATATTCTTTTCAAGAATGGTAGCATACTACACAAACTGTTCGGCATCTTGCCTTTTTCTATTTTACAATATTTCTTGGGAAATGTTTCTTATCAATTTATATAAATCTGCCCTATTTTCTTTTTAGGCTGTGTGTTCCTCAATTTGGATATTCCATGATTTATTAAGCATTATATCATATTAGGAATACAATTGACGTGTTTTTAAAATTAATTAATCATTTATTTTTACAAACATTCCCCCTTCCCCTCTCCCCCACTACCCCTCCCTCAGTAACTTCTAATCTGCTTTTTATCTCTGTGAATTTCCTATTTTTAGTCATCTCTATAAATGATTTACAATTTTTGTCCTAATTTGTCTTGTTAATTTCACTGAGCCTAATGCTTTCAAGTTTCTTCCATGTTGCAGCATGTCTTATAACTTCATTTTTTCTTATGGCTGAATAATATTCCATTTTGTGTATATATCACAACATGTTTACCCATTCATTTATTGATGGGCATTTAGGCTGTTACCAGATTTTGGCTATTGAATAATGCTGCTATAAACATCTCTGTACAGTTATTTGTTTGGGTATATACCTAGAAGGGAGATTGCTAGTCAAATGGTAATTTTTAATTTAATTTTTTAAGGTATTCCCACATTGCTTTCCACAGTGGACTGTGCCACTTAACATTCCTACCAACAAGGCATTGGAGTTCCAATTTCTCTGCATCATCTCCAATATTTGTTGTTTTCTATTTTTTTATGTAATAAATGTCCCTATGAGTGTGAAATGGTTCTCATTGTGGTTTTAATTTGCATTCCCCTAGTGGCTAATGATATTGAGCAACTTTTCATGTGTTTATTGGCCATTTGTATATCTTCTTTGAGAAATGCCTAGTCAAGTCCTTTGCCTATTTTTTCCCCATAGGACAAATTTATTTTTTTATTAGCACGATTGTGAGCTTATGAAACAATAATGAACAATTTGCAGAATTCCCATACACTACCCCACCAAAAAAGCCTTGCTATTAAAAATTATGAAAGAACATCATCAAAATATTATTGCTTACATTTGGTGTATTTTTCCCATATAATAGTCTATTATTAACATCATGTATTAGTATTATACATGTGTTATATTTCATGAGAAAACATTCTCATATTTGTCCTGTTAACCACATGGTTTGCTGTTTTATATAGTCCCATGCCTTATACAGTCCATGCAAAGTACACTCAATGCTCTCAGTTTCATCAGAGTTGTGCTGTCATTGTCTCAGTCAATTTTAGAAAATTTCCTTACTCTAATAGAAAAAAATTCCATACCCCTATTATTGACCCCCAGCATTGATATAGTACTTTTTTGACATTGATGCAAAAATATTACAATATTGCTGTTAACTATAGTCTACAAGTTACATTAATTGTATTTTTTCCCATGTATCATCATATTCTTAAACCCTTGTATTAGTGATGTACATTTGTTCTAGTTCATAGAAGCATTTTCTTGTATTTACACTATTAACTGCAATCCTCATCCACCACAAAGTTCACTATGTTACACTGTCCCTAGATTATTCTTTAGCTTTATTTTCATTTTCTTTCAATTTCATTTACATCCCTAGACTACCCCTTTTTGCCAAAGTTACAATTATAAAGCAGCATTATTAGTTATACTATGATAATGTGTTACTATCAACTCCTTTTCCACACATTTAAAGTCAACCTAATTAAAAATTCTACATACGTTAAGCATCAGTACTCCTTCTCAGCCATCATCGTGTCCTCTAGTAACATACTCTAGATTTTAACTCCGTGTGTTTACTCTTTGTATTTAGTTAATATTAGTGAGATCATACTATATCTGTTAATTTGTGTCTGACTTATCTCACTCAACATAATGTCCTCAAATTTCATCCATGCTGTCTTATGTATCCCAGTTTCATTTCTTCTTATAGCAGCATAGTATCCCATCATACATATATACAAAATTTTGTTTATTCATTCATCGGTTGAGGGACACTTGGGTTGTTTCCATCTTTTGGCAATTGTGAATAATGCAGTTATGAACATTGTTGTGCAAATGTCTGCTCTTGTCCCTGCTTTCAGTTCTTGTGAATATATTTCTAGTAGCGGGATTGCTGGGTCATACGGGCAGTTCTATGTTTAACTTCCTGAGGAACTGCCAAACTTTCTTCCACAGAGGCTATACTGGTATATATTCCCACCAACAGTGAAAAAGTGTTCCTATTTCTCCACATCCTCTCCAGCACTTGTAGTTTTCTGGTTTTGGTTTTTTTTTTTTTAATCATGGATTTAAATCATGTCGTTTTGATTTACATTTCCCTAATAGTTAAGTTATATTGAATATTTTCATGTGATTTTTGACCATTTGTATCTCCTCTTTGAAAAAATGTCTAAGTCTTCTGCCTATTTTTCAATTGGATTGCTTGCCTTTTTATCATCAATTTGTACGATTTCTTTCGAAAATATGGAAATTAAACCCTTAACAGATACATAGTTTCCAAATATGTTCTCTCCCTGAGTAGGGTGCCTTTTCACCTTCTTGACAAGGTCTTTTGAAGCACAAGTGTTTAATTTTAAGGAGATCCCACTTAACCATTTATTCTTTTGTTGCTTGTACTTTGGGTATAAAGTTTAAGAAGCCCCCAACTACAACCATATCTTGAAGAAGTTTCCTTACATTTTCTTCTAAGAGCTTTATGGTTCTAGCTTTTATATTTAGGTCCTTGATTCATTTTAAGTTAATTTTGTATAAGGTGAGAGAGAGTGGTCCTCTTTCTTTCTTTTGGGTATGGCTATCTAATCTGCCAGCACTGTTTGTTGAATTGACTACTCTGACCCAGCAGGAAGGGCTTGATATGCTTGCCAAAAAATCACTTGATGTGAGAGTCTATTTCTGAACACTTAATTTGGTTCCATTGGTCTAGATGTCTATCTCTGTGTCAGTACCATGATGTTTTTACCACTGCAGCTAGGTAATATGATTTAAAGTTGGGAAGTGAGAGTTCTCCAACTTCATTCTTCTTTTTAAAGATGTTTCTGGCTATTTGGGGCTCCTTACCCTTCCAAGTGAACATGACATTTAGCTTTCCCATTTATTCAAAAAAGGTTGCTGAGATTTGCATCGAATCTGTGAATCAGTTTGAGTAGACCTGACGTCTTAATGGTGTTTAGTCTTCCACTTCATGAATATGGGATGTCCTTTCATTTATTAAGGTCATCTTTAATTTCTTTTAGCAATGTATTGTAGCTTTTCTTAATACAGGTCCTTTATGTCCTTGGTTAAGTTTATTTCTAAATATTTGATCCTTTTAGTCACTGTTGTAAATCTTTTGTCCATTTTAAAAAAATGGGTTGTTTCCCTTTCTGTTGTTGAGTTCTTTATATAGTCTGGATATTAAACCCTTATCTTATATATAGTTTGAAATTAATTTTTCCCATTCTGTAGGTTTTCATTTACTTTCTTGATAATTTCTTTTGATGCATAAAACATTTTAATTTTGATGAAATCTAAGGTATTTATTTGTTGCTGTTGTTGTTGCTCATGTCTTTTGTGTCATATTTAAGAATCCATTGCCAAATCCCAGATCCTGAGGATTTTCCCCTATGTTATCTTCTAAAAGTTTTATAATTTCGCCTTTTATATTTCGGTTCTTGATCCATTTTCAGGTTTTTTTGTTTTTTGTTTTTTGTTTTGGTATATGGTATGAAGTAGGGCCCACTTTCATTCTTCTGCATGTAGATATAATTTTCCCAATACCATTTGCTGAAGAAAGTATTCTATCCTCACTGCATGTACTTGGCACCCTTGTAAAATATCAGTTGGCTAAAGATTTGTGGGTCTATTTCTGGACTTTCAGTTCTGTTCCTCTGATTTATTTGTCTATTTTTTATACCAGTATAACATTGTTTTGATTATTATTGCTTTGTTGTTGTTGTTTTTGGTTTGTAGTAAAATTTGAAATTTGAAATTGTAAATCCTCTAACTCTCTTCTTTTTCAAGATCATTTTTTGTTATTCAGGGATCCTTGCAGTTCAATATAAATTTGAGAATTTTTTTTCCATTTCTACAAAAAAAGTCCATTGGAATTTTAACAGTGTTTGCATTGAATTTATATGCTGTGTTTGGTAGTATTTCCAAATTAACAATGTCAAAACTTCCAATACTTGAACAAGGGTTGTCTTGTCATATATTTAGATCTTCTTTAATTTATTTTAGTGATGTTTCATAGTTTTCAGTACATGAGTCTTTTGTATCCTTAGTTAAATTTATTCCTAATGTTTTATTCTTTTAGATGCTATTGTAAATGGGGTTGTTTTCTTAAATTCCTCTTTGGATTGTTCATTGCTAGTACATTGTGTGAAATTTTTTTTCGCCTGTTGATCTAATTAATACCTTGCCACTTTGCTGAATTACTTTATGAGCTCTAATAGTTTTCTTGCAGATTCCCTTGAGTTTCTATATATCAGATCACATCTTTTGCAAATAGACATAGATTCACTTCTTATCTTACAATTTGGATGCCTTTTATTTATTTTTCTTATTTAATTACTCTGTTAAGAACTTCTATTACAATATTGAATAGTAGTGGTGAATGTGAGCATTATTGCCTCATTTCTGATCTTAGGGGGAAAACATTAAGTCTTTCAACATTGAATATGATATTAGCTGTGGGTTTTCCATAAATTACCTTTACCATGTTGACAGAGTTCATTTCTATTCCTACTTTTCTAAGTGTTCGGTTTTTCCTTTTTTTTTTTTTAAGCAAGAAAGGATGCTGAATTTTGTTGAATGACTTTCAGCATCTATTGAAGTAAGCATGTATTTTTTTCATTCATCCCATTTTCATAGTATATTACAATGTAGATTTTTGCATGTTTAACCCACCCTTGCATTCCTGGGATGAATCTCACTTTGTCATAATGTGTAATCTTTTTAATATGCCATTGGATTTGGTTTGCTAGTATTTCATTAAGGATTTTTGCATCTATATTCACAAGGGAAATTGGTTCATACTTTTCTTTTCTTGTGATGTCTTTACCAGGCTTGGCTATGCTGAGTAATGCTGGCCTCATAGAATGAATTAGGAAGTGGTCTTTCCCCTTGAATTGTTTGAAAGAGTTTGAGAAGGCTTGGTACTAATTCATCTTGAACGTTTGGTAGAATTCGCCAGTGAAGCCAGCTAGTCCTCGACTTTTTGGTGAAAATTTTTGATTGTTGATTCAACCTATGTACTCGGTACAGGTTTGTTGATGTTTGCTATTTCTTCCAGAGTCAGTTTGGGTAATTGATTTATTTCTAGGAACTTTTCTACTTTTTCTAGATTATCTAGTTTGTTGGCACACAGTCATTCAGAATATCCTATTATAATCCTTTTTATTTCAGTAAGATTAGTAGTGATATCACCATTTTCCATTCTGATTTTAGTCAATTTCATCTTTTCTATTTTTTCTTTATCAGTCCAGCTAAAAATTTTCAATTTCATTGGTTTTCTCAAAGAACCAACTTTTAAAAAAATGCTTTCAATGTCTTTTTCTGTTTTCTATTTCATTTACCTTTGCTCTAATCTTAATTATTTCCTTTGTTCTGTTAATTTTGGGTTTACTTTCTTTTTACTTTTCTAGTTCCTCAAGATGTAAAGTTAGATTATTAGCCTGAAATCTTTCTTAATGTAGGCATTCATAGCTATAAATTTTCCTTTCAGAAGTGTATGCACTTAAAATAAATGTCTATTCTGCCATTGTTGGTGAAGTGTTCTCTGTATGTTAGTTAGATTTAGTTACTTTATAGTGTTGTTCAGGTCCTCTGTTTACTTTGTGATCTTCTGTTTAGATGTTCTTTCCCTTGTTGAAAATGGTATATTTAAAATCTCCAACTAGTATTGTAGAATTGTCTATTTCTCCCTACTATTCTATCAATGTTTGTTTCATATATTTTTGTGCTCAGCTATTGTGTGTATATATGTTTATAATTGTTAAATCTTTTGTTGAAATAGCACTTTGATCAATATATTATGTCCTTCTTTGTCTCTTGTAACAGTTTTTGACTTAACATCTATTTTGCCTGATATTAATATAGCTACTCCTGCTCTTTTGATTACTATTTAAATGAAATGTGTTTTTTCCCCCATCCTTTCACTTTCAATTTATTTGTGTATAGAGAGCTTAGATAGTTTTCTTGTATGCAGCATACAGTTGGGTCAAGTTTCTTTATCCATTTCTCCAATCTCTGCCTTTTGTTTGGAGAGTTTAATCCACTTACATTTATGGCAATTATGAATTTTTAAGTCTGTCATTTTGCTAATTTTTTCATAAGTTTTATACCTTTTTTGCCCCTTTTTTTCCTCCATCACATACTTCCTTTTTGTTTAAATGATCTTTCATAATGAGCCATTTTGAATCATTCATCCTTTCCTTTTTTTTTTTTTTTTGGTCGGTATTCTGTTATAATCAGTATCACTTAATTTTTTTTTGTTTTTGTTTTTGTTTTTTTTTCACTGTTTTTTGCCTTTTTTTTTAATATTACATTCAAAAAATATTAGGTCCCCATACATCCCCACCCCCTTCACCCCACTCCTCCCCCCATAGCAATAATCCTCTGTCATCATGAGACATTAATTGGATTTGGTGAATACATCTCAGAGCACCACTGCACCTCATGGTCAATGGTCCACATCATAGCCCACACTCTCCCACGTTCCATCCACTGGGCCATGGGAGTTCATACAATGTCCGGTAACTGTCCCTGAAGCATCACCCAGGACAACTCCCAGTCCTGAAAATGCCTCCACATCTCATCTCTTCTTCCTATTCTCCACACCCCGCAGCCACCATGGCCACTTTCTCCACACCAATGCCACATTTTCTTCCATTACTAATCATAATAGTTCATGAATAGAATATCAGTAAGTCCACTCTCATCCACATTCCATTCCTCCATCCTGTGGACCCTGGAATGGCTGTGTCCACTCCACATCTATATCAAGAGGAGGCTTAGATTCCACATGGATGCTGGATGCAATCCTCATGCTTTCAGTTGTAGGCACTCTTGGCTCCATGGTGTGGTGGTTGACCCTCTTCAAGTCCATGTTAGCTGAGTGGGGTAAGTCCAACAAACCAGAGTGTAGGAACTGAAGTCTGTTGAGGCTCAGGGCCTGGCCATCACACGGTCAGTTCAGAGATCCAGATCCCCTGGGTATATATTAAATCCCAGGACCAACTACAGTTCTGGTAAAAGTAAGAAGAGAGGCTTGTGAAAAAAGATCATATCTGAGTCCAGCTCCACCACACAGAAACACAAACTCCAAAGAAGGGCCAACTGACATGGCACCAAACTCCATTCACCATGACCACAGAACCCGTGGGTCTCCACAGCCCCCAGAAGAACCAACACCCAGGGTTGTATCCACTTTATCTGTCTCTGGGACTCTGCTGAGGTGTGCATAAGGGCAATCCCTCTGATAACCTCCTGGCTCTTCCTGGAGACCCACAGCCATATAAACTCATTTGTCCTTTCCATCTCCCCCTTGATTCAGGTCAAAAAGCATTTCCAACTCCTGGTACCATAGGTAGACTGAGATATTCTGCTTGTCCGAGCTGACCCTTCCATTCAAGGTCATTCTCTAGTTACATCATCAGCTGGCACCTGGTAGCAATCCCTTGGCACCAGGGAGGCTCATCCCTGGGAGCTATGTCCCACGCTGGGGGAAGGCCACGCATCTACACACTGAGTCTGGCTTCGAGACCGGCCACACCTGAGCAACATGGAGGCTCCCAGGAGGTAACTCTTAGGCACCCTGCAGCCTAGGCCTTGTTCTCATTTCAGGTGTACAGGCTCACAAGCATAGTCATTAGTGTCAAGGGCTCATTGTTGGACCTTCTTTCTTTTTTGGTCATTGCCGTTGCACTTGGGGGATTGTTGCTGTTCCTTTAGGGACTATGATAGAGCTCCCCTGGCTAGGATATCAGCACTCCCTCAGTTGTTGTTTTTAATTGTTTCCACTATGAAAATATCCCAACATTTTTATGTACCCTGGATATATGCCCTGTAGAACTCCCTGCCAACCATGTGTCCCCTGTCAATAACATCCCACACCAGTATTCCTCTGCTGCCACTGTGGAACCTCTCTGTGATCCAAAACTTCCTGAAAAGTGAAGCCCAAAATATTGCCAGGTTCCCTTAATAGTAAAATGGAATATAGCGATGAGTTGAAAGGTTAGATATAGAATACATATTAATTTGGAAAAATTACGGTAAAAATAATTTGGGGTATCAAAATTTTTAAAAATGCAAAAGCATCCTTTCCTTTTGTGCAATTTTTTAGTTATTTTCTTTATCATTACATGAAGGTTACATTTGGCATACTAAATATAGTATAATTTAGTTTGCCTTGATTCCAACTTGACATCAATAGCCCACACATACACAGTACCGATATCCTTCCATCCTTCATTTTATGTTGCTCATGTCACAGTTGCATCTTTATGCATTGTGTGTCCATAAGAATGATTCGTGTTTGTTTTTTATGCATTTGGATTTTCAGCTTTATAAGAAGTGAAAGACAGCATTACAAATGAACAGTAAAATAATATTGGCAAACACATTTACTAATATTTTTATTTATACTAGAGATCTTTATTTCTTTATCCAACATCGAGATACAATCCAATGTCCTTTCCTTTCAATGTGGGGGTCTCCTTTTAGCATTTCCTATAAGGCAGTTCTCATGGCAATGAACTCTCTCAGTTTTTGTGTGTCTAGAAATGTCTTAATTTCTCCCTCATTTACGAAGGACAACTTTGCAGAGTATATTACTCTTGGATAACATATATTTTTTCAGCGCTTTAAAGATATCCTACTATTGCCTTTTGACCTCCCTGGTTTCTAATGAAAAGCCAGATGTTAATCTTATTAAGGATACCTTATTTTGGATGTGCCATGTCTCTCTTGTTGATTTTAAGAGCCTGTCCTTTTTCTTCTAATTGGACAGTGTACTTCACAACGTGTCTCAGTGTAGAACTGTTTGGGTTCATCTTGTTTCATGTTCATTGAGATCGTGGATTTGTATATTCGCATCTTTCATTAGATTTGGGAAGTTTTCTGCCATTCAAATATGATGAGTATATTGGTGCACATGATGGTGTTCCATGGGTTCCTCAAGCTATTTTTATTTATTTCTTTTCATTCTTTTTACTTTCTTTTCCTCAACCTGGACAATTTTGATATTTTGTCTCCAAGTTCACTGATCCTTTATTCTGTTTCCTCCTATCTGCTCTTGAACCATTCTATTGAATTTTTCACTTCAGTTATTGTACTTTTGAGTTTCAGAATTTCCATTTGTTCTTTTTAAATTTCTATCTCATTAATGAAATTCTCATTTTGTAAATCTATATTGTTTCCCTGATTTCCTTTTGTTTTTTGTCCATGCTTTCCTTGAGTTCATTGATCCTATTTATGAGAATTGTTCTAAGACCTTTGATTAATAATTCCAGAGACTGTGCTTCCTCCAGAATATTTTTTGTCAAATTCTGTTTGTTCCCCCTGTGGCTGGGCCATACTTTCCTGTTTCCTTGTGTATTTTTCCTTGAATACTGGACATAATGAGCATTATATTATGGTTCCTCTGTAAATCTAGTCCTCACACTCTTCAGTCCATGAGACTAAAAGCAAGGAGGGAATACAAAGAAAGGAAAGAAAGAGAGGGTGGTGGAACTGAAGGGAAAAATACTAACAAACAGACAAAACATCCAAAAGAAAAAAAAAAAGAAGTGCACTGCCTCTTTACTTCTTTTGTTATGGGCTAGTAGGAAGCTAGAAGCTGCTGCTTTTGAGGCCAAAACATAGGGCAGCATCCCTTCTTATCTCTGAAGGATCAACCTGACCCAGAAGTATAATATAGAAAAAGAAAAAACAACTAACCAAAAAGAATTAAAAAAAAATAAGAAAGAAAAAGAGAAGGAGTTGTATTAGCTCTTTGTGTCCCTGTAGATGATGGTGTAAGACCAAAAGATGTTGCTTCTGAGAGAAACTGAGGCTGGAATCTGCACTGGATCCTCAGGGAACCTCAACACTAACCAACACAAGAAAGAGAAAGAAGAAAGTGAACCAATGAAAGAGTGTACTGGGGCTGTAAGTGCTGGTGGATGCCCTTGTGTGAGGTCAGAAGCTATTGTTGCTGAGGTCTGAAACCAAGGCTAGTCTGCTGTGCCCTCAGGGTTCTGGAAAACCTGGAAATGCCCTAACACAGAAAGGCAAAAAGCAAACCAAAAAGAGTGACCACAAAAAAACTAGCTCTATATCAAGGGGATGCTGGTGGGAGTTTGGAAGTCCTGCTGCCCAGAGGGCAGAAACTGAGGCCAGCTTTTGCCTTTACCTCACCTGGATGCTCCAGAGTTACTTAAACCCTCAACCCACAACTTGTAGAGAAGAAAGTTTCCTCTGGGACCAGCTGTCTGCTCCTGGAATTTGGGCTACATTGCTGCAACTGCAGCCATTTTGGCAGCCCCTGCTGGGTAGCTGAGCAACAGGATATCATGACTTATTAGTGCTTTCCTTATAAAATCCTAACTCTGGTCTTCCTGCAGTCATTCAAAATGTCCATTTTGGTTGCAGGATTACTACCTTTAATTACAGTCTTTTTTCAGCTCTTTCATTTTTCTAGTGGAGGAAGCAATTTGTAAAACTTCATACTCTGCCATTTTTCAATTGACATGTTTTTAGGCTGTTTCCAATGTTTGCTATACAAATTACAGCCCTGAGTACCCTTGTACTCACGTCACTTTGCACATGTATAAAAGCAATTACACAAAAATCATAAAAGTGAAATTACAGAGTCAAAGGTATAAACATTATACACTTTGGTAGATAATGACAAATAAATAATCCTATCAGTGAAGATAAGCTCACACTGCAGCAATAAAGAGCCTCAATCTCCCAGGTTAAGATAATAAGGGCTTATTCTGAATGCTTAATGTTTATTTGTATCATCTTCTCTCTGAGTCCCAGGATGACAGAGTGGCCACATTCTGGAGCAATTACAGTCACCATGGCAGAGGGACTATAAAAAGACACATTGGTTCTTAAAGTTTCTACTCAAAAGTGACACATTTGTGTTTTATTGGCCAAAGCAAGTCACATGAGGTGGGTTAGTGCAATCCTGCCAGGTGCCAAAAAGAAGAGTGAGCAACCCTGGTGTCCACCACCCTCTGGCAGTGAGAAAGCCCATACCCACTTACCCTCCCCAGATGAGTGAGGACACCTGATCCCTCATTGTCACCCCACAATGTCTCAACAAACTCTCTAATTTTGGCCTATCTGATAGGTGAAAAATCTTATCTTACAGTTCTAAATTTCATAGACGTTTATTTAACTGTGTTCCTTTTTTGTTCAAGCATAACCCGAATATTATCATTAATCTATTAACAGATTGGTCACCTGGGCATGGTGCTCTCAGAAATCCTCAAATTACTCCACCAGATCATTCATTCACCAAATGTTGATTGAGTCTCTGATCACTAAGGGCAGGGACTACACTGTGATGGCAAAAAGGATGCAGGCACCATCAAGGCAGATGTACAGTGCTGCCCCTGAGAAACCTGCAATCCAATGCAATGGAGTTTGCTGAGCCATCAGCTTCAGTAGTTATGTTTCTAGAAGTTAGAATCTGTGCCAAGGTCTGTTTTGTTTTGTTTTCTGTTTCACAAAATGATTTGTAGTTCTTGCTAACACTTGAAAAGGTAAGTAAAAATGTTATCCAAAATCTAACATGAAACCCTCTTGCTGTCCCTCAATTGATGAGCATGCCCCTAGATCTGAACATACCCCAAGCAGGTCCCAAAGAGAGCTTGTGCTGTTCCCCTCCAGATATTGTTGTGTGGCCAGGGTTCAATAATGGGTCCAGGAAAACCAGAGAAAGGATCAACATTTTTGAAACTAAAGGAACCCATCTATGTGAAGGAAGTTTTGGTGGTGGTGGCAAAAGTGATAGCAGGATGCATTGGTTGGGGTGGGTTTGGAGGAAGACAATGCACTACAGTCCTAATTATTTTTTTGTTTCCAGTTGCATATTGCATCCCACCAGCTCTGACTTGCTTGTCACAGAACAAGGCAGACAGCAATGGTGTATGCTGTACTTAATTTGCAGAGCTTGTAAAATTCAGAAAACAAGAATTGACAGAAACATCCAATTTTACCTGGGGAGAACATGTAAATTATATTCCAGTGTTCCTTTTTATCTCCAGAGATCTCTTCTGGAAGGGCTGGATGATTCAGCACAGCTGGCTGAGGACAGGTGGTGGGAAACCACTGAGTACTGCTGCTTTTCCCGTGTGGGTTAAGTGGCACATGGTGATTGGTGAAGCATCCTGCCCTGTTCAAATTGGGGGCATCTGTGGGTTATTTTGTTTGCTTATACTTTAATTTTGACCTAAACTCAGCATGGTTTAAAAACTTTTCAAAAGGATTCAAAGCAGGAATAATGCAATATAGAGAGAGTTTTGTAGGCTTATAGGTGAACTCTAGTTTGTAGATAGATTATTTTAGCTCTCACAAAATGTTTCAGGAGTTTTTAAATTAGTTGACAACTTAAAAGAAAACACCAACGGGAGGTTTATATACAAACAAATAGTCCTGGATTCTAATGAAAAAAAAAAAAGAATTTCTGTTAATGCTTGTCCTTAGTCTCCCAGGACAGTCTCCTACTGGTACTCTGTGGCTGCTTCTCTCTTAGATGGGGCATGGGCCCTGCACTCAATAATTTGCCACAGTCTTCACCTCTTCCTATTGCTGCACACCCTGCTGTTTTCACTGGTTTATGTCACCACCTGGTCCTGTAGGCATTTGAATTTTTGTCCTGTCATAAACAGTGATATAGATTTAAGGTGATACTGAAGCAACAGAAAGCTTATGAAGTTAAATAAATGATGCCCTTTGTGATAGACCGAAAAGAAGGCCCCAAATCTTGTCGGTAAGAGTTCTACTACAGTGACAGTGGCTTGATTTTCTGGTAGTGATCCAGGGTCAAGACCTAGAAATCATCTCATAGCATCTTTAGCTGCTCAGAGCCTCAGGTCACTGTTTGTTCAGTTGCTCCCAACACAGCTCAGTGAGGTGAGTGGGGCATGTTTACTATCCTTGTTTTAAAGCTGAAGGGACCAAGGCTTAGAGAGCTTAAGTTACTTACCCCAAGATAATGGCAGTTGTGTGTGGACCTCAGAGTTCAGGCTGTCCGTCATAACCTGTTTGCCACTTGTGCTGTTATTTACCTGATATTTTTCTTTAAATTGAATGTAGGCAAAAGGGAATTCAATCTTTCTATCGATTGTATATAGAAACTGAAATAGAAACTTGGAGGTGGATGTGGAGTCGTGAAAACAGTGGGGTCTTTAATTGCATCCCAACAGGAAAATTATCCTTTAATGAGTCCTAACAGTGGTTTCAAAGCCATGGCTGCCATGCCCAGTTGCAGTGAGATCCACCTTCCGCTACTGACTCAGAAACTTTTTTTTCCATGGATTTCTAAAAAGGGCATTAAAACCAGATAATGGATGGGAAGCGGATTTGGCTCAACTGATAGAGTGTCCATCTACCATATACCATCTACCGTATAGGAGGTCCAGAGCCTCCTGATCCATGTGGTGAGCTGGTCTATGCGCAGTGCTGATGTGCACTAAGAGTACCCTGCCACGCAGGGGTGTCCCCTGCATAGGGACAAGGAGTGAGCCCCTTAAGGAGAGCTGCCCATGCAAAAAAAAGTGCAGCCTGCCCAGGAGTGGTGCCACACACATGGAGTGCTGATGCAGCAAGATGGTGCAACAAAGAGCCACAGATTCCCAGTGTGCTTAAAGAAGTACAAGTGGACACAGAGGAATACACACTGAATGGACACAGAGAGCAGACAACTGGCGGGGGAGGGGGGAAAGGGGAGAGAAAGAAATAAAAAATAAATCTTTTAAAAAAAACAAAACAGTAAAAACACAGATAATGGAAATTTTAGGTCATATATATATGTGTCTAGAATAAACATTTTTTTAAAAATCCATTGGATTGTACAACACAAACAATAAACCCTATTAGCTATAGTTAATAGTACAATTATACAAATGTGCTTTTCATCAATTGCAACACATGTACCACACTAACATAAGTTGTTAATAATAGTGTGGTATAGGGGAAACTTGTATTTTATATATGATTTTTCTGTAAATCTACAACTTCTCTAAAAAAAATTAAAGAATTAACTTTTTTTTTCAATCAGGGAGGACCTCACATCCTCTCAATAACAGTCTTTGGACTGGTCTGTGGTGGCTCTGTCCTTGTGTGTGGCTTTAGGTAAGTCCCCTAACCACACTGAGCATTGGTTTCTTTGCCTGTGAAATGACAAAAACACATTATACTTAATTCACAGGGCTGTGGCAGTGATTAGAGTATGTGTGCAGAATGCCTGGTGTGTACTTGGTGCCGAGTGGTGCTTTGGCTAAGATGAAGGAATTTAGGCAGAGTCTAGGGTTCACCTCTACCCATTGCCTATGCTCTTGATTCCTGGAATCCTTCCATGGTCTAGCTTGCACATGCCAGTTGCATCTTGTATTTAGCTTCATCTCAATTCCTTGACCCAAGAAAGGTGCTGTCCCAGATGCTAATACAAGAAGTTCAGTGTGGCTTACTGAGATGGAGGCCATAAAGGCAAGCCAAACACGGCAAATGGACACAGAAAGCAGACAATTTGGGGGGGCGGGGGGGGGGGAGGGGAAAGAAATAAATAAAAAATAAATCTTAAAAAAAAAAAGGCAAGCCAAGCACCTGCCTTCTGACTGAGCAATTTTGCTAGTTGCATACTTCTCTTGTGAGCCCATCTGAGCGACCCTGATGTGTAGAGTCAGCAGAAAAGTACAACATGTCTGTCAGGTTGGCTGGCAATGATGGTCTCCTTCTCAGCTTGGATTCTGCTCCACTTCTCTTCAAAATTGAGACCTGACTCTGAGACACGTGACCTCCAGTATAGCTAGGATTGGTCACCTGAAGTAATATCTTCTATCCCATTGCTTGGAATCAGACCTGCCCTCTGGTAGGTCTCCAGAGATCTCATGAGGAGCTCTGAATAAATCTGAACTTTTTCTGCTTCTCTGTCCTTCACCACCACCTCCCACAGGATGTCAGGCTTTCACATCCTTTTGAGCTTTTGCACCAGCAGCCAGTCCTCTGAGATGCCCACTGCAATGTCTTCTCCCCACAGTGAATAGTGAGCTCTCTGGATGACAGAGCTGCTTCTCTCTGCTCTCCCATCCCCTCTGCTTCCCTCTAGGTGCACCCCATTGGGCCCATCTCCTTCCTTTGGGAAGCCTGCCCCTCTGGGGCTCACCCCAGGAAACATCACACTGGGCAGTGTCTCCAGAATGAGGTTCCTGCGAACATCTACTCTAGGAGCTCTTCTTTGAAGACCAGTTACTGTCTGGAGCTCAATCCCGTGGCAGGCTTGGTGGAGGGAGCCAAGAGCAAGAGGGAAGGCCCCTACCATCCAAGGACTGTTCATCACACCAGGCACCAGTAGTGATGAGAAAATTTCACCAGTGAATTTGCCTTGAATTTGAATATGTATATGCAACTATTTGGCCAAGACTATGAAGTTGAATCCCCAGGCCGTTTTTAAACTCAACATTTCAGAGCTGTGACCCTTAAGATTGCTATTTCCATTTCTCTTCTCTGCTTTCTCACACACTGATGTTGACTCTGAAAACTAAGCAAGGGAGGGAGAGGAAGGAAGTAATAGGACTGAGAGAGCCTCAGATTGATGATAAATGGGAATTGGAGGCATCACTCCAGCCTGGAAAACTTGTTCCACTTCCATGGGACCAGTGCTTAGAACTCTTTGGATGCTTATGTCTGGACAACTAATTCATAGACAAATTAATCAGTTATCTGAGCACCAGGCCTTACCCTGGGGAAAGAAACAAGGATAGTTTTCTTAGGTTGCTCATCTCTAGTGAGAGAGATAGACTTCTGACAAGGAGATGCCACCTGAGTAAAAGGTAGGAGGAAGTGGCCAGTTTTGCTTGGCAGGGAGATCAAGATTGTGGAAAGCTTCCTGGAGTTGTTGATGTTCCAAGTGTGCCTTGAAAGATGAGCAGATGTTCTCTATGTAGGCAGTGAGTGAAAGAAAGTCGAGTAGATGGGACAACTTGAGCAAAAGCCTGTGAACGTGGAATAGCTCAGTTGAGTGTCATCAAAGGAGAGTGTAATGTGCAATGTCATGGTTAAGTAAGAAGCAATGGCAAACAAGGCCATAAGTGAGGCCATATACTGATGAACCTGGAAAGGTCCCCCAGAGGAGTTGAGGAGTTAAACAAAGAATAATGGAGAGCCATGAAAGGGTTTAAGCAAGGCGTATTTCCATTTCAGTTACTTTGTTGTCTGGTTCTGTGGGAGCTAGCTTTCTCTCCCCAGCCAGACTTGAGTTTCTGAAAGACAGGAGCCATGAGCTGTCTGAGAATTACTCCTTTCATGTGGTGACCCTCAACAAGCACACAGCCATGAATTCAGAAGATGTGCAGTGCATGTCTAGGGGAAAGGGAGACCCAGCATTCTGCCTGCACTGTAGCTGGACAGTGGACTCCTGGAGGAGGAGAACAGGGGGAGGGCTGCCTTCAGCCAGGACATTGTAACAAAGAAAATGGGGAAGGAGGAAGGTTGGAGAGGCGTGGCAGACCAACTAACTCCAGGCCCAGAGGACCGCTAGAGCAGGAGGCAAGAGTGACAGTGGCACCAACACAAATGCTCTGAGTCAGAGCAGCCAGACATAGCGTGGGCCTGGGCCCTCCAGCCAAGCAGGGCCCTCGAGGGAAGTGGGAGTTAATGGGACAGTCATCCCCTCACTTCTCCACCCACTTTTAAGTGACTCACAGAACTGAGGGTTGACTTCCCTACCTCCTACCCCCTCTTCAACCATAAATAACCCAAGAGAGGAACATCAGGAAAACCAGTGCTCTAGACCTGTCATGGGAGCCGTCTGGGGAAACAGAATAACGTAGGGTTCTTGGCAACTCTTTAACAGGGCTGGCCTTCTAAGTACAAATATTATGTACCAGCCCTGGCTATTTGTACTATCTTTTGTTATACTCATCCTATCGCTGAAAAGTGCCTGCTATTATTGCCTGAAGTTTGTTTTTGTAGTTCCAAGAGGCTGGACTTTATTAAAAGGATGCCACAAAATAGAAAAAGGAAAACTTTCAATTGAACCCCACTTGACAAAAAAAATCCCCAAGTATAAAAACTCTAACTGACCTAACAGGTAAAAGAGACCTAAGAGATAAGAGAGGGTCTTCTCTTTCAATGTACAACTGTCCCAGGTGGCTCCCTGCAAATGGCTCAATTCCCACATATATCTCAGTATTGGATCTTGAAGGTAAGAGGAAGATGTGAATTCTGCCTAAAGCAGAATTTCCCTTATGTTGTTCATGGAACTGTCATTCCATGTTGAAGACATTAGGAAGATAATGTGAACTTTGTCCACTTCCTCCTTTCCACTCTAGGAGATCAAAATAACTTCAGTGCATTATGCAGGTCCAGGTTCACGAGTATGTAACTTATGCAGTGGCACAGGGTCCCATGCTCTGAAGGGTTCCACTTGTGGTCTAATGCTTTGATGTCACTGGGTCCTGGGTTTTGCTTTACACCAGTTCCCACAAATTATATAGCTAGTTGTGAGCAGTGGTTGGATTTGAAGCACTGTTTTAAAAGAATATCTATTAACCACCTGTAAAATTTGCATCTATCACAGCAGACTTTACGAAGGGCCCCCTAAGGTAAGAAATAAGTTACTGATGAAAAAGCTGCTCAGAAATGGGCATGTATGAAGGTAGGAAAATATAATTCAATGTTCCTGAAATTAACTTCCAGTTGTTCCAGAAACATCGATGCTGCAGAAATCAGGGTTCCCCTGGGAATGGATTGCAGTTAGAGGATTTGGAAAGAATCAGCAAAGCTGGCCTTGGGTTCAGATCGAAGACTGCACTTGCATCATTGTCACATACAGTCAAATTCCTCCAAAATGTGATCACTTTCAGTGGAGAGAAAAGAGATAGATGGTCACTTGATGTCATGTGAATGAATGAAGTATAAATTGTTATTGTACTTGTAAGGCTTTCATTTATTTTTCTTTCAAACTACTTTTTGGGTTGTTTATGCTGACCTTCTGGTCCTTTGGCCTCAGACAGGAGGGCAACACTGCTCTGCTGTTCCCACCATAAGCATGAAAACACCACTAGGGAAATACTGATGAGTCCAACTCTCAGGGAAGATGGCGGGTTGTGGCCTTCCAGGACCTGTTCAAGCCACCATCCACCCACATGTGGATTTTTAATCAGCTCCTCTGCCCTGGTGGGGGCAGCATATTTTTACCCACAAGTTCTGACTCCTAAGCCAAGAGCCCTTCAAGGGCTGGCGCCATGGCTCTCACGTACTTAGGCATTCCCTGAGTTCCTCTCTGGAATCTGGCCTGCATGGTTCAAAGGCCTCTATAAGCATTATTTGATTACCTGGTAAGAGTCCACATTTCTTGGCAGCAGCCCAGGCCCAGCCTGCCTTCCCTAAACAAACACTGTTCTTCCTCTTTCAGCCCCCTTTTGCCTCCCCAACTGCCTTCCCACCATCATGTCATCACCATTATGTATGAAATGAAGTCCCACACACTCCACTCTGGGATATCCAAGCCCACTGGTGATCCAGGTCCACTCTCTTTTTCCAATTCCATTTTCCATGGTTCATCACATAGTCTACAATTCAACCAAATGGAATTATTTATTATTCCCTTTACTGTCCATGTACATCCCCCCTTGGCTCTTTGCTCATGCAGAACCCACCTCTTGGTGTTTTCTCTCCTCTACTTCCCCCTCTGCTTGTCTACTAGATCCCTGCCCAGTTCAAATGTCTCCTGGTCCCTGAAGCATTTCTTGATTCCTTAGCTCACAATCAAATCATATTTATACTCCTCTGGTACTAGCTTAATTTGGGTTTCCCTCAAAGAAGTTCCTGAAATGAGGACTTGGGTGCAGTAAGTCCTTTGGGAGAAGTCCCAGGAAGCAAAGAAAGGGAATGGGGAAAGTAAGAGGGGGGAAGTGTTGATACAGGTGTGCTACAGAGCATGCTGCCTCTGTGGGCACCTGAGCTCAGCCTTCTGTGTAGAATGAATGTGCCTCAGAATTGTCCCACAGGAAGTCTGGGAGGGGGAGGCTTTTCTCCAATAACTCTGATCCCTAGTGATGGAGGCTACCCTGAGGATGCTGACTGCCCTGTACCTCCTAGTGGTGCCAGCTTTGGAAAAGGGCAGTCTCAATGTGGGATGCTGGTGAGTGCGGGTTGTTGGCCCTTGTACCTGTGCTACAATAAGGTGACCCAGGTACAGCACAGAAGCTGCTGTGAAGGCAAATCATCCTTCTACTGGACTCCTATAGGACAGAGACCTGGCCCACATTCTCCCTGAATCATCACCCACCCAGCACAATGCAGAGTCCTCAGTGGGCTTTGCCATGTGGATGAATGGGATGTATAATATCAAACGTGTTTCCATCCACTTTACCTTTACCTCCTGTGCTTTGCCATACCTCTGCCAGCTCTTGCATTCTTGGTCTCTGCTCTAATCACCTCCCATCTTGAGGGTATGGACTATCATCAGCAACTCTTATCCTGGCATGCTCCTATACTTCACCGTGGGTACAGTTCTTCCTTAGGCTTTCTTAAAAGAAGATTGGATCCAGCTTGTAATCTTAAAATCAATTAGGGGAAGGAGAGGAATAGATACAAGAGACCCTTGAACTGAATTATTCACTGCAATTTAGCACTATATTATAAGTTTCTTGGCCTACTGATAGCCAAGGTGAAGGGAGAAATAGGGCGGTTGATCTGTTTCTCTTGGAAATAGGAGGGCACCAACAGGCTCATCTTGAGTTTCAGGCTTCATGCTACCAGTGAACAGGAGGAAGAATTTAGAGCCTGGGGCCTAGAAGAAGAGATGGAAGGTAATTTTATATTTGATTGCAGCTTTGAAAAAGACAAAAGTGTTTTTTTTTTTTCAAGTGACTGTTTTTTGCAAAGATATTCACTAAATGAAAACACTGAATCATAATTGCTCAGATGCATTTCCAAGGAACCTAAGTTAATATAGATCAGCCCCCTGCATTTCTGGCCATTTAGCCCAGGGACAGTAAAAATTAAATTCCCACAGAAGCTGGGCTTGAGAAAATGAGAGAGTGAAACAGCCTAGCTCTAATGTGAATGGGAACAGTGGGGACTGTGGCAAATTAGAGAGTTTAAAGGGACAGTTCCTATTCAGCCATGGCTGACTGTTATCTTTGGGATGCATGCCCATTGTGGTCAGAGTTTCATTTTTCAAAAGGTGTTGGTAATCTGAATTTATGTGATGCCTCCTAATTTTTAAACATTGGCAATTAATTTAAAAATTATTGAGTGGGTCAAACCAAACACAGGAGCCAGCCAAATTTGACTTGTGGGCCACCACTTTGCCACTGTGGCTTGGTTTAATGCAGGGCTAGAGATGAGAGAAGGCAGAGGAATGGAAGAATCAACAGGTCTCTTCAGCCTTCACTCTGTGTCAGACTTCTCAAATGACCTTTGGGCAGCTAGCCTGATCCCTGCAGGAAAGGGGTAGATTTAAGAGCCATCTCTGTATAAAACCCGAGCTAGAAAAGTTCTTTGCTATTTGGGTTCTTCGTGGGCATTATCTACAGCCAAGGCCAGTCCATGTTGCCTCCTGTGAGTGTGCCCAGGGTGTGCCTAGGCGTGCCCTGGGCAGTCGTCATCCCTTCTCCTGGTTAGAATGCAGGCTCATGAGAGCAGGGGTGTTGTCCTATTCACCATCCTGCACATAGTAAAGGCAAAATATATATTTGCTGAATGAAAGGATAAAAGACTGCCCTTCCCACTGCACTGGATTTAGGGATTTCTCTGGAGTTAATGCTCTGATGTGGATTGAATTGAATTAATGGAGGAAGCTTCTAACATTCAAAGCAAAGGAGTCTTCTCAGGGCTGCTTGAGGAGGAGCCCAGGGTGCGGAAACCCCCTTCCCTGAGCTTTCCAGCACAGCTTCTAGAAGCATTTTATGATGTGTTGATCTTTGCAAGAATTGCCCTCCTTTCCCGCAAGTTGGCTTTCCACAGATTTCTCAGGCAATAATTCTATAACATCGGTGGAGGCAATTTCTCTGCCTAATTGACCTCATTGTTATTAAAGCCATTCCTGCTATTTAGCCTAATTTCTCTGGCTCCTCCCTGCACTGCATGCCTCCAGCACACGTACATATAGTGACCGCAGAGCACTGTCTCCTCTGGGCCTCTTGATTAATTCTTTGCAGGTATAAATCGACAATTATTATGCCTCCCATTAGTCATCTCTCCTCTGGGCTGTACAAATTTAGTTCTCCTGATAGCAATGAATCATGGGACAAAGTGTTCATTTGCATTGCACACCAGCTCTTTCAATCAAACTCTGTTTTTATAACACCTCATTGCAAGTCTCCTTAACATCTCTCTGTGCTGAACATTAAATTCAAAGTGCTAATGACAGTGTGTCTGCCATCCCCACTTTCTCTTTCCTGTGCACCTGGTGGAGAAGTGGGGCTGGACACTCCCTTTTACTTCATGCTGTTGCCTGAGCCTGCTAGGCCAGACTGGGGAAGCAGATCAAGACCCTCTTGAGAGGTGACAAAAATTGATAATAATGAGCCAATTTACATGGAAGAGACTCATTACCAAGCTAGTTTCCAATACATTGAGTTGGTGGATTTCTGCCAATAAATTGGATTTCCTGCAGTGAGTGACTTTTCACCAGCTTGTAGGAAATCTTTCCAGTTTAAAAATACTTTGGGGAAATCATCTTTACAACAAAAAGAGAATAGCAAGTCTGCAATTGTGGAGGGGTATGCCTATGGGGGGGTCTGAAGCCATCAAATACAGATATTTTCACTATTCCTGTCTTTCTGTTTCTTATAGCATTGAAATGTGGTTTGAGACTCCCCAAATGACCACTTAATTTTCAATTCAACCATACTAAGAACTAAAATTATAACTCATCGAGGTAAAATGTTCATGATTTGGGGTCCGGTCTTTGAAATCCAACAAGACCATGGGATGGCATCTAATTGTGTGCAGGGAATTACTTCCCTGAACAGGAAGGCAAGTGAATTTTGACTCAAGGGGAAAAGATCCTCATGACAAACCTTTGGTTTGCATTATTTGGATATTTCTATCAGAAGGTTGTGTTGTGTGTCCTATCTGTGAGTGGCTACAGGTGAGTTATCTCACTCACTTCCCCTCATGGTCTCATGTATGTGGACACAATTTCAAGGAGCCAGAACTACTGTTGTGGTGCAGGCCCAGGGAGCGAGTTCAGACCACAGCTGCCTATCACGGGCATCACCCCATTCCCAAGCATTTTTTTCAGATAGCTGAATCTTTGAGATGCATCTGAGAGAAATAGGTTGCATTGACTTGAACAGGGGTCCTGTTCTTCATGTGTTGAAGCAAATTCAGAATAAAGTGGCACGGATCATGTGTTGTCTATAAATAGGCCCATTTAATTGACCAGCAGTTTCACTTCTAGAACAAGAGTTTTGTGTCATGCTGGAATCTAATTCTTGCTCCAGCAAAAATGTTGGAAGTAGAACTCATTTTACAGGCACTGGTCTGAACTCAAGGGTGGGCGGTGTGTCAGTGAGGTCACCATGGCCTTCCAATCCCAACAGGGACCTTGGAATGATTCTGGGGAAAGTCAAGAATCCCTACCTATCCAGTTAGAACTCTAGGCTTGGGTTGCCTTAGTAATTCCCTGCCCTGTATTACATTCTGCGTATATGTTGTATCCTTATCTACATTGTCTACTCCTTAGCGACTGGAGCTTTTTATGGTATTTGTCTGTCATCCCCATCTGCATGTGACTGGCACATTATCAGTGTTCAACATAAGCCTAGTGACTCAAAGTTAGATCATAGAGGTTAATTGCCAGCAGCTTGGAGCCTGGTGGTCCTGGAGTTTACTCCAGGTCTCTTGACTTGCTTTGAGGTATCTGGGGCACGTTTTTAAACTTTTCTATTCTTCAATTTCTTCATTTGTAAACTGAAAACAATTGTGCCTTCCTTCCAGAGTTTGTCAAGATACAAGGAGGTAACCTACAATAGGCTTAGCATAGCTCTGAGAACTACCAAGACTGAGTGCTCATCCCCTGTGCACTGAGTGCCAATCACTTGCCCCACACTGCTCCTGGGTCAGAGTGTAAGCGCAAGTTCTGTCAGGGAGGCTAATATGAGTCTTGTTTGGGATCTCTCTGTGGTGTGTTCTTTACCTGTGAACATTTGATAGAAAACACATTTGATGGTTAAAGGGCAGGTCAGTGTTGGATCAGACAGAAGTCAACTCGGTCCACAATATCCATGGGAAAGAGCAGAAAAGAGGCAACTACCTGGGAAACTGAAGCAGAATTACAACCCAGCCACCTGAGCTTCAGTTAGTTATTTAGGTAAAGGATACTAAGTAAGCAGTAGAGCCTTGTCTGGCCTAAGAGGGGGCCTCCAGGAGTGGGTGACCTGACAGCAGGATGACACTGATGCACAGATGAGGGGCCCTGCATCAAGGCAAGTCTGATGCCTCCAGTGGCAGGTAAGTCGACTCTGATTAATGTGCCACCATGGGAAGTTACCTAGCCTGGTCAGGGCTCAGTTTCCTCATCTGTGAAATAGGAATAATTGCTGCCTCACAGGGTCCTTGTCAGACTATAACCCATGGGCAGCCAGGGCTGTCAATGTCCTGGAGGGCTCTGTCCTGGAGGGCTGTGTGCCTCTGGACAGACCTCTAACCTCTCGACTTTAGTTTTCTCACCAGTCACCTTGAGATACCAATTGGACCTGTCTGAGGACTGTGGAATAAGTAGTATAGAGCAGAGTTTGCTTCATGGCAAGAGCTCAGTAAAGGTGTTTCTGTTGTTATTATTACTATTTTGTTTAAATAACCAAATCCACCTTCTCCTGGAGGCTGGGCCAAGCTGATCAGTTGGGAAAATCAGGCTGCAGGGTCCCTAACTCTGAGCTCTCTGCCCAATGCACCTCCCTTTAGAGGTGGTGGCCAGATGTTCAGATAAGAAATGCAAGTTTGAAACACTGGCATGATGGAACACTTGAGCTTTGGGGTATCAGAATGCAGATGGTGTTCAAGCTCCTTCAGAGGAAAAGACCTGCACTGGGTATGGTTACTAAGCACTCACAGGTGAGCAGATGGAGGATCTAAGTGGGCCATCACTTATCCAAGCTCAGAACTAGGGTTATACCTGGGTTCCCTGAGCCCTCTGTTCAGCTTTGTGATGTGTGTGTCCAGATCCTTGGAGTCCATCAGGGCACTTCTGCCATCCCTCTCATCTTCCTGGGGAATGACTAAGCTGTCTCCTAATCCAATTTGGGAAGCACACTGAGCCTCCTACACTCTCTTTCCAGGGGGCTGCACAGAGGCTTCATGGCTGGGCCCTCTGCGCAGGATGCTGAGTCAGGCCCAGCATCCCTCCTATTTAATTTGTTTTCTGCAGATTCATTAAATACTAACTGCTGCTTGTCGTGCCCTCCTCTGACCTGGCAACTATACCCTGGAAGCCTTCCACATAAACGCAGACAGTCCCCTGGCCCAAAACTGTTGTACTTCCATCATAGAAACTTTCTGGATTTATGGCTTTTATCCCCATCCCTTGGGGCCTTCCCACTGGTTATAGGTTGGGAGCAAATCACAGCGTCTGGAGTGGATATCCATGTTTTGAGCTACCCTACAAGAGTTCACTTAAGAAAAGGCTTTGGATACAGCAATTTGGAGGATCTTGTTCATGTTTTTATAGTTAATAGCAAAGCTGAAAGGAAAGTTGTGCTAAATGCAGACAGATCCTCTAAACAGCTAAACATTAAACAGGCTCTGGGGGAATGTGTAGCAGATTAAATGTGTAAAATTTAATTTTCCTCTTAAAAAGTTATCCCCTCTTTTCCCTCTGATACCTTCGGTTTCTATGAAGTTGGGCAAGGGCCTCTTCAGTGTGTAATTTCTAACCCCAGGAAGACATCTGAGCTGCTGTAGTCAGCATTTGTCAACATCTGCTACCCAAGAGGGGCTAGGTTTGGGTCTCTCTTGCCCCAGGTATAAAGGAAATCACAGTCTAAATGGGAAAGAAATTGAAATAAAACCTTCAAAACTTCTGACAAGAAGAAGCACCCCTTTGGGAAGGCAGTACTGCAAGGGAGCAGTAGAGAGACAAGTGGCTTGGAAAGCGGGGAGAGGCATCCCCAAATGAGCCAGATAATGTGGTAGAGATATACTTCCTTCTGTAGTGCAGCTATCTTAGTCTTAATCCAGAATCTTCCTCCCAACCCATTTTGGGGCTTCGGTCTCCACCCCATGCCTATCCCATGTGGGACTTAGAATTGGTGTCCCCACTGCTATTTGTGCTGTGCTGCATGTGTTCTCAGTCTAAAACAGTGGCTTTGATGACCACAGTCTTTCTGTCTTTGGTCACTCCTAGGACCTTTGGCCTCTAGACCTGTGGGCGAGTCAAGGCTGGCAAGCAAGGGGACCCTGGAGGTGCAGTCCCATGAGGTCAGCATTTTGGGGCAAGTACCAAGTGGAGAATGGAGAGAGGGTCTGGGAGGTAGGAGCACACAGAACGATCATCACATTTCCCTTGGTTGAAATCTTTAAGTGACTTAGTTTCTTCCTGCCAAAATAGATCCTCTAAATAGCTAAGCATTAAACAGGCTCTGGAGAGTGTATAACAGATAAATACATTTAATTTTTCTCTTAAAAAGTTATTCCTGCACAAGAAACAGCCACAAGGGCCTCCAACCCTAGAGAAGCACTGAGAGGTGTGTCTATAGGAGCCAGGCACTCCATCATTTATCCAAATTAGTGGTTTCATGTCACTGTCATCTGAACATTTCTGCTGAGCCACACACTTACTCAAGTTAAAAGATGAGAAAAAAGGAGTGAGAGTTACTGGGAGTAGTTGGACACAAAAATGTGGAAAAATCAGCACTGTTCATCCTAAAATCCATTCATACCCAGACTATAGACAGCATGCATTTAATTAACCAGACAAGCATCAAGTGTCACCTCACAGCTGGTGCTGTTGCTGTCCAAGGAAGGTGGACACAGACCAGAGGCAAAGGCCATTGAATTGACATATGTGACCATAGCCCACCCCTCATGTTCTGCAGAGAAGGGGTCTCTCCATTTGGCCTGAGAATGTTTGCCAGTCCCTGAGCCTCTGCCAGGGGAGCTAACTGGTTCTAGGGAAGGTGGAATGGGTGACCTCTCCTGGCTGCAGGGGGGCAGGGGCCTGGGGCCACACACAATTGCTTATTTAGGGAGAAACTCAAATAGGGACATTTTCTAGGAGTGCTAAAAGGTCAATTCTAGTCCCTGTCTCCAAAATCAGGGTAGTTGCCTCAGCTGGGGAAAGCCTGGAATGATGAGGGGAATCGGAAAAGCAGAAAGAATTAGTTAAGGGGAAATTGTTTTCCTTCATCCAGCAAGAGAAATTTCCCTGAGCCCAGACACACTGTGTGATCCCATGGGCCCGTTTGAAGGCTGTTCTCCTGAGTGGGTTATCAGCTGAAATTGAAGGCTTAATCACCACCCGTGGAGCACCTGGTTTTTTAAAAGATCTAGATTCGCTCCTTTAGTTCATCTTCCTGTCTCTGAGGACTCACATTCTGCCCAGGGTGGCTAAGAGTGAAGTGGGGATGAAGCCATGGCGTGTACAATATGTGACCTGGGACATGAGTGGCTCAACACCTCAGAAGCAGCTGGAGGATGGCTGCACTCTTTCTGACTACAACCTCCAGAAAGAGTCCACTCTGCACCTGGTGCTGTGCCTGAAGGGTGGCTGTTACTTCTTCCATCTTGCATTCAAGTGGCCCAATGATGGCATTACTCTGTAGTATAGCCATTTGCCCCTAATTTAAGTTTAGAAATTACCAGTTTCAGTAATAGCTGGACCTGATCAAATGTTAAATGTTTTGTTGTTTGGTAGCATAAAAAAAGAAAAGCCCCAATTAGAGACGGGCTGCTATTCTCCAGGAGCCAGGCCCAGCTGGCACATGGTCACCATGGGGACATGGAGGCCCCCCTAAAGCTGGCTGACCTGCCTGGCCTCCTCCACCCACCCAGCCAGACAGGGCACCTCAGACTGCAGAGGCTGGAGCTCAGAGGAAGAAGGTATCCAGAATGGAGTGCTCAGGAAAGACGCTGGGCTCTGAAGGCTGCCTGCAGGTGGGGAAGTGTGGGTCATGGGTATGAAAAGGGAGAAAACTTTTATTTCAGAGACCAGGTAGGACTTGACGGGAGGGAGTTGGCCAGATTGATTGAAGTGGTCCATGCAGCGCATTTCCTGGAGAGGGGTAAAGCAGTTTTGGAGTCCTCAATGACATCATCTTCTGGACTCAGTGATGCTGCTTGCAGGGCTTGTGAGCAAGGCGGCAGCTTGAGGAAATGTGGTCATTCTGGATGGCTGAATATTGAACTCATTCCAGGGGTTAGACTCAAAACCAGGGCAGCAACTCCATCAGCAAAGGGTAGAGGAAATGAATGCTGGGCCCAGGGGTTCAGGCCAGTTTCCCAGGATTCCCACTGCACCCAGGCACATCCCACCCTGAATGGGACTCAAATTCTGTAAGCCCAGCTGCCCTTGGACCCAGCTTACTTCCCCTGTTGGGAGACTGTTTTTGATTTTCAGCTTCACCATTAACATTGAGCTAGATATCTCAATGTTCCTCATAAGGCTCAGGTTCCTCATAAGGAAGTAAGAATAACAAAACATTCTCTGCAGGATTAGTATTGGACATAGTAGGTGCTCAATTAAAGCCAGATCCTTCTCCTTACCTGTCTCTTTCAAATCAAGACGATTACTTTTTCACTTTAATGGACTCAGCAAATCACTCAAAATAATTTACTTAAAATAGAAAAAAATCAAATCCTACATAATCGCAGCCTAAATGGTTGCATTAGCCTGTTATTCTGTCATCTTTTTGCAATAAACAGATTGTCTGCCTTTCTCTTTCCTCTCTGTGGATGGATCTGGAGAATTTGCAATGTGCAAAGCATGTAGATTGGTTGGCTATTGATTAAGAGTGAATTATAACCTCTCCAGGTAAAAAGCTTCTCATAAATACAATTTAGTAGCTGCTGCTGCCAGTTTCCAGCAGCCCAGAGATGACCAATGGAGGGCCCCTGCAGTGTAACAATCAATACTTAATATTAGTATTAGCAGCACAGATTGCTTTATTCTGCAGCTCTCCATGGGTGTGGAGGTAGACCCCTACTCTTACCTGATGTGGGAGCCACAGTGATCCATTGTGGCATAAAGAATGAGGGTTTGGTCAGAGGCCTGTGGCCTGGGTTTTGTCCTAGTTCTGCCCTTACTGATGTGTGCTACTCTTGTTCTCATTTTTTATTTATTTTGCCTCTGAAATGGGAGTTCTACCACTATTCATTCTGCTTCTGCCCTCCAGGGATTTTGTATCATTGGAGATAATGAAAACATTATTGCAAAGCTGAGACTATATGAAAGTGAGCTTTTCCCCCTTTCTTTCCTTTCCCACCATGCCTTCATTTGCCATTCTGCTGACAAAATACCACATGATGGGTTGGCTTAAAAAGCAATTTATTGGCTGACAGCTTGGGATGCTAGAGGTCCAAAGTCAAGGTTTCAGGAAGACCATGCTTTCTCCCTGAAGTTTGTAGTATCTGGTGCTGGCTTGCAGCAATTCTTGGAGCTCCTTGGTTTGCATCCTTTCCTCCCATCTCTCACTCCTGTGTCTGCTCTTCTGGTTTTGCTGATGTCCAGCTTCCTCCTGTGGCTTTTTCTGACTTCCCTTTAAGTCCTCCAATAAAGTGAATTAAGGCCCAACCTGATTCAGTTGAGCTGCCCCTTAGCTAACAATAGCATCTTCAAAAGGCTCTGTTTACAAATGGGTTCACACCCACAGGAATGTGGACAAGATTAAAAAAAAATATGCCCTTTTGTTGGGGTATATCATTTAATTTACCACAATCCTCAAATGCCATAAAACAGATCTTAAATTCCATTCTCCTTTTTTGAATAGTGCTTCATACTCCCCAGAACACATACACACACACACAAACACACACACCACTCACACAATTCCATTTTACAAATTTCTGAAGTTTATGTTCAGAAAGCAAGGTTCAGACAAAACCCTTCTCTTATTCAACAACTTTCAAGGGCTTCTCATGCCTATAGGAACAAGTACAGTTTTCCTAGATGCGCATCTGAACCCTTCACAAAAAACCCTCCTCTTTCCAGATTTCGCTGCATTTACCCCGTCCCTTCTTCTCCGTGTTTCAGTATCACTGGAATAGTTCATGCCTCCTCTGGTCACACACATTGGTTCCTGCTCTCCATTCTGTATCTGGGCTCTGATCCCCTGAGGTCAACATGCTGCCTCGCGTCTGAGTCCATTTTCTGTAATAAATGCCTCTGCCTGGTGCCTGGGATTACGAAGCACAGTCCACACAGGTGCTGAATTAGGAGAAATCCAACTGAATTGGAAATAATGTTTCCACATGTATTAACAACATATATCTGCTGATAAATTCTAGCATCAAAGAAGGATGTGGCTTGGCAATTGGGGGCTGGGTAATTTCAGAAAGAGCAGACACGACTTTGGAATAAGCCTACTCTTGGCAGATGGAAGTTGGCTGAACTGGTCTGCAATGTACTCTGCCTCCTGCCTGCCTCTAAGCACCCTGGGAAGTAGCCTCCCACTGTATGCCCAGCAATAGTCATCTCATTCCCCAGCTCAGTAACCATTTCTCCTCCTTTAGGCGACTTTTCTTTGGGAGTCACCACTCCCGCATTCTCAGTCCAGCCAGGTGATCAGGAGGGGCTGACCCCAGTCTGGCTACCAGGATACCACATTCCCCTGGATGATTTGAGGATGAGCATGTAGCTCAAATGGGTCAAAGTGAGACTTGGACTGAAGTGTCTGGAAGAGGAGTGTCTCTTTCTTCCAGTAATACATGAGCCTATACATCTCTCTCATCAGGTAAGAAGAGACTGCCAGACAAAAAAAGTAATATATCAATGCCAAGGGTCAACGATGGGGTAGGGTATAAGAGGGTACAGGATCTTTCCTTTTGGAATAATGAAAAAGTTCTAAAATTGACTGACACAATGGCAGTACAACTCTGTGATAAGACTGAGAGCCACTGAGTATACACTTTAGATGAAATGACCAATGCAGGGGACTATAAAACATAGTGCACCACATGGTAGATGATGGACTGTAGTTAACAATAAAAATATGAGAAAGTTCCCTCACGAATGGTATCAAAAGTACAAAACTAATACATGGTGTTGCTAATAGGATGGTTTGTAGGAAAATTACACCAAATATAGGCTATGAACTATAGATAGCAGTAATATTATGACAATGTTCCTTCATCATTTGTAACAAATACATCACAACAATGTAAGGTGTTGGTGGTGGGCTGATGCATGGGAATCCTATATGGTATGATGATTGTTTTGTAAACCCACAACTTCTCCAATAAAAATGAATAAATAAAAAAGAAACAGAAAAAAGACTATACTAGAGAAGAAACTCAAGAGGGAAAACAGTCTATTGATAAAACTGAGTTTAGCCCGGACAACATTGTTTTTGAGCACCTGGATCCTTGCTGTACCAGAAGCCACTCCTGGACTTGCTAATTTTGGCATTGATAGATCCCCCTCACACTGGGGATTGAATCATTTAGCCCACAAAAGACATGTTCAAATCTTAATCTGGGGAAGCAGATGTAGCTTAAGCGGTTGACTGCTTACTTCCCATGTATGAGGTTCTGGATTTAATCCCTGGTACCTCCTAAAAAAAAAACTCTTAATCTGGGCTCCTGAGGGTAGGAACCCACTTATAAATAAGACCTTCTGAAGATGCTTTTATTAGTTAAGGTGTGACCAATTTGAATGAGGGTGGGTTTTACTCTATGTGACTGGAGACAAAATTCAGGCAGAGTAAGTCAATAGAAGTCAGAAGAATCAGAGCAGAGAAAGATGGCCATGTGACAGACTGCCTTCATCAGAACTCTACTGACTCCTGGGGAAAGAATGACCTTGCTGACATCTTGATTTTATATTTCTAGCCTCCCAAACCATGGTCCAATAAATTGCTGTTTAAGCCAACCTACAGTGGGTATTAGCACATAGAAGTTCTGGCAAACTAAGACACTTATCTTTCCTTTTGTGGAAGCCATACTGAATTGGATTTGATTCAAAAGCAATAACAATTACCTTAGGGATGTATTTCTCTCTGTAGATGATGCACCCTGAGAAATCCAGGAAGAGGAAGAGATCCCCAATGCCACATCAGAAATGACTGAACTAGCCTCCCCCCCAGGTCTTCTGACTCTTTTCAGTGAGGCATTTGGATTGCTTTTCTGAAAGTTCTCTTGCAAAGAGATGACTCACTTCGTGTTGGAACTTCAGGCATTAGACCCGGCCTTTGCTGATGGTGGTGGCAGACACCTGTGCCTTATCCACTTGGCCATGTGTTTCTCTGGGAGAACAGTTCTATTCCCAGGAGGTTGTGTGGACAGTTTTCCCCAAGCCAGTGCAGTTGTTGCATTCACCTTGGGCAGGGCTGTGTCCAGGCGTTCTTGTTTGGGAGATTAACCCTTTATACCCTTCTGCTAAGGACTATTAGTTTCCCTGGTAAGTAGCTACTTTCCATCCTTTTACAACTTCTTTGGGAAAAGTGTCTTACAATATCCCTCACTGGAGCCTTTTCTAATGCAAATGCTCACCAAATTATTGAGCCCCATTTTTGGATACCTCACTCCCAGCAGTTCAGAGAGGACATTTATTTTCAGACCTGCAGAAGCCACATGTGGAATTCCATTGTCTCCAAGAGTGAAAGGTGATTCATTAGGATGCACAGTGTAGAGGGTGGGTTCAAATCTCCAGCTGCTGAATTCTCCCCTTCCTGCTTTCTGCTGCACAGATGTGATCGAAAAGGAAGGAGCAGCAGGGTCTCCAACATGTAGTGTTGCAGCTCCCGATCAGTGTAATGCCATCCCATTAGCAGAAAGGCCCCATCTCTAGCTTGGGCTGGTAATAAGGGAAAGACCCCCACCAGGATGGGGAGGTAAGTAACCTAGAATGAATTAGCATTGTGGCTCTTGGAAGTACAAATCTACTTATTAGTTTAGAAGGGGAAAAAAGTAATATCATTAATCTCTAGTTTCTCTTCTTCCCACACCCCAATTCCAAGTTATTAACGGGCTGAAGGAGATGCCATGGGCAGGTTCCTGGGACATTTGTTTCAAGGCACCGTGGCGCCCTGCGGGGCCAAACCCCAGACCATGGACCAATGATGTGTGAGGCTCTCATCACGGGCTTTAAATGGTTATTGTTAAGCAGCTGCTGCATGCCAGGTGCCATGTGCAGTGCTTCACCATAAGACTGTAGGGATTAATAAAGTGAGTTCCTGGTCGGGTTCTCTGGAGGGAGAGCCTGCAATGGAGAGTCTTGTGCATGTGTGATACTGATGAATACTCTCAGTAGAAGCCTGGAGGGGATTGAGGAAAGCAGGTAGGCCCGGGGAAGATGAGGGTTCAGCTGATCTCACAGGATGTCTCCCACCTTGAAGTAAGGAGCTGGGCTTTGTACTCCCATGCCAGTCAACCATTGACTGCAAGCTGCTCCTGGGGGTAGCATGTGACCTCCAGGCATCTTTGGGCAAGGTGGAGCCTCTGTATAAGGGGCAGCTGTGAGCTCTTAGCAGCCCCCACTTATAGCAGCCATTGGGTGGGTGCTTGATTCAGGAAAGGGGAGCTAGATGGCACACCAAAGACATCCACTAGAGTGAAGCCAGACTGCTTTCAGGTTGTGCTATCTTCTCCTTGCTCCACCTCAGTTCCCACACCTGTAAGATGGGAGATAACAATAATGTCTCCCTCACAGTGTTGCCGTGGGGATTGAATAAGAAGGTATACGCAATGTGTTTGGTGCAGAGCCTGCTATACAGTGAGGGCTGGGAAAGGTAAGCTGGGATTTCTAGCACATTTAATGGGATAGTGCCAGGGGCCTCCTGTCCTTCCTGGGTGCCTTCTATAGTCCCTCCACAGACCTGGGCACAAAGTGGCCCACTGAGGCCTCCACTCTGTGACAGGACCCTTCATCCTAGCTCAGGAGCCCTCAGGACAAGGCACAGGCCAGGGCAGAACATGCTCGGTGGAGGGGTGGGAGAGGGACAAGCAGTGGAGCTCAGATTTCAGGTAGCCCCTTCATTCCTCTCCCCTAAGGCTCCCTGGGATAAAGACGCTCCCCTGACAACTGGGTTTTTCATGTTCTTCCAAACGAGTCCATAAAAATTCAGCCCATTTGGTTTGTAGACAGAAACTTTGCTTTTAAAATCTTTGAGTTATTTCCTTCTTTCTCACTTTTCAGGGCCAAAGTTATTTCAAAGGGAAAAAGGTATGGGGTGTGGGGACCATGCATTTGTCAGCCTTATTTCCCTGTAGGTTTGTAACCGTGGGGGACTTTGCTTAAACCCACATGACATTTGTCACTTTGCTATTGCTTTCTTACCCAGAGGGGCTCTGTCCTTACCAGCACATTTTCCTTTTTATCTATTTGAGAGGGATATATGAGCACAGTGAAATGAAAGGAGTTGGAGAGGAGCCCAGCATTTGCATTTTTATGCATGCCTTCTCCCTCACAGGGAGACAGCACCTCCAGCCTCTGTCAGCTCCAGTCTCTGCTGTTGTCCTCATTCATGGGTGGGCATGGGGTGAGGGTGGGCAGACATTCTGCAGATGCCCTGAGCTGACTCTGTGGCTAGAATGTTTGCACCTGCACAAAGACACCTGTCTCCTGTGCCCTGTTGGTGTTTGGGACCACTCACTGCATCTGTTCTTTTGTTCATTATTCAACCCATGCTAATGAGTGCCTGCCACTTGCCAGAGTCTGGGATATGTGCTGTGGACCTAGCTGTGAACAAAGCAGGGCATCTGCCCTCATGGAGCCCACCCTCCTCGGGGGGCACAAGCAGTGACTGATTTCAGCCCCAGGTACAGTGGGGGTACAGAGGGGCAACTCACAGCCTGGTGCAAGCTCAGGGAAGGGGCCTGGAGGAGAGGATGCCTGAGTTGCCTCTTGAAAAACAAATAGAAATTGACTAAGTAAAAGTTGGGGGAAGGCAGGGGGCCTTTCCACGTGGGCAGTGTCACTGAGGACTGAAAAAGAGTGGGGCGTTGGAGGAGTGGGGTTTGTATGGCTGGGGGCTTCATTGCCAGGGAGGGATAGTGGGTGGAGGTGGTGAGGGGTGGAACTTTGTCTGGGTCAGTGGGCCTATGAGTGACACTGTAGAGGTGAAATGGACAGTGGAAAACTGGAGGGGCCCCACTGAGGTAAGAAGTGATGGCAGTTCTGTAACAGAGAGGCCAAGAGGACCCTGCAAATAAGAGAAGTGCCATCCTGTACCTGCATGGTTGTGTGGGCAGAGAGGGAAAAAACTCTTAGCTTTCTGGTTCTAGTGACAGGAGAAGGTGACAATACCTACGAATCATTGGAGACTACTATGTGACCCCGGTATGCACAAATAAATATTTGTTGAATACATGAGCATGCTTTGTAAAGATGGAACCCCCTAATTAATCAAGAAAGTCCATGCAATTCCAATTAAAAATCTGATAAAAAATGTTATGGAATTTTGTCTAAATTATTTGTAAAATTTATGATGAGTAAGAGGGCGGTCCTCTGTCTATGAGATTTATCATAAAAAGTATGGTATAGCCCCCAAAGGACAGATTAACCAGCCATACTCATTTGTTCATTCATTGTTCATGGCTGCCTTCATGCTACAATAGCAAGCTGAGCCTTTGTGACAGATACCATGTACCCTGAAGAGCCTAAAATATGGACTATTTGACCCTTCACAGAAAAGGTTTGCTGACCCCTGGCCCAGAAACAAACCCAAGAATTGATGGGAACTTGGTATTTGATGAAGATGGTAAAGGAGGGACTTCACAATAAATGGTGCTCAGATGCTGGCTCTCATATGGGAAGAATATTAAAACTAGATTCCTACCTCATTTCATAAACAAACAAATTCCGGCAGATGAAAAATCCTCATGTGAAAAGCAGAGCTTTATAACATCGAGATGGTAATATAGGAGCAGGTCTTATCACCTCAGGATAGAAGAAAACTTATTAGACAAGGCACAAAAAAGCACAGCTCCTAAAGGAAAAGATTGTTATGTGACTACCACACACATACATGCGCATACATGGACACACATGCCTACATACACAGGCTGTGTGATGAGGCATCATAAACCAAGCTAACAAAAGGCCAGAAAGGAAGCAAGCACCTGCTATGCAATTGAGGGAGTGGTTCCCAGAACATGTAAAGATCTCCTGCACCTCTTCTTCCCTCTCCCTGCCTTCAGCAACTCCCGCAGCCACTGTCTCCACATCAGTGATACAATTTCTTCCATTGCTAGAGTCACAACACTTCTATAGTAGAATACCAGCAAGTCCACTCCAATCCAAATATTCATACATCTTGTGTACCCTGGAATGGTGGTGTACACTCCACCTCTAAATTGAAAGGGGGCTTAGATCCCACATGGTTGATGGATGGGATTCTCCTGCTTACAGTTGTAGACACTCTAGATTCCCTGGTGTGGTGGTTGACCATTCTCACCTCCCTGTCAGCTGACCTGGGTACATCCAACAAACTGGAGAGTAGGTGTTGCAAATCTGCTGAGGCTCAGGGCCCAGCTGGCACATGGCCAGTCCAGAGATCCAAGTCTCCTGGGTATACACCAAAGCAAGTGCCAACCACAAGCTCAGTAAAAGTGACAGATGGGGCATGTGTAGAGAGGTCACATCTGACTCCAACTTCATCATACTCAGGAGAACGAATTCCAAAGTAGGGCCTACTGGCAAGGCACTGAACTCCAGAGCCATCTGCCATGACCATTCGGGATTTGGGTTGTCCTGAATGATATTGCAGGAACAGTTTCAGGACATTGTATATCCTGCCATAACCCACTGAATGGACTGGGGGACAGTGTAAACTACAATGTAAACTATAATCCACGTGGTGTAGCAGTGCTCCAAAATGTGTTTATCAAATGCAGTGAATGTGCCACACTGATGAAGAGGTTGTTGATGTGGAGGAGTGGGTGGGGGTGGGAAGTAGTGTATATGGGAAACTTATATTTTTTAATGTAACATGTGTGTGATTTATGTATCTTTAAATAAAAGAAAGACAATTAAAAAAAAAAAAGAGCTCCTGCATGGGAATTTTCTTGGCAAAGGACACACAACTCAGTAGAAAAGTGGAGAAAGGACAAGAGTAGGTGTTGCAGAGAAGAGAAACCATGAATGTCCAAAATCATATGAAAAATGCTGGACCACACTACTTATCAGAGGAACACAGAATAAAACATTAATCCTGAGTATGTAAAAGTGGAGAAGTGAGAAAGCTCACGCACGGCTGGTGAGAGGGAGTGGGAACAGTCACTGTCAGCAGTGCACTACACCATCCAATAGCATTGGCAACATACATCTACCACAACCCCAACACTGGCTTTTGAGATATGTCCCAGAGAGTCTCATACATATGTACAAGGGTATTCATTGCAGTGATGTTTGTGATCATGAAAAGTGAGAGGCCTCCTACTGGCCCTGAATAAGAGAATAGGCACACAAAGTGTGGTAGAGTCACATATTGGGCTACTACATGGATTAGTTATGTCTGCATGAATCTACTTTGAAAAATTAATGCTGACAGAAGAAATAAGTTGAGAAACAAGCTGTGATAGCATTTATGCAAAATTTAAAACTCACAAACCAAGGTATGTGTTGTGTATCAATATCTATCTATCCATCTATCTTCTATTTCTATCATTCCATACCTATCTATCTATTTAATCTATCTAATCTATCAACTTGCCTACTTACCAATCTACTTACCCATCTAAAATTAGGACCAGGTATCTCTCTCTCCACCAGAACAAAGTGAAAATATTTATAAATATGTAAAAATGGATGTGAGGGCAAAGGGATTTAAGAAAATCTGTAAATTTCTTTCACAAAAAGTGATTTAAGAAAAACAGAGAAAATATTTTCAATTGTTAGTCATGGTCACCAGGTACACAGCTGATTATTACGTTACCGTGATACATTTTGGATTTCTGAAATTGAAAGAAAGGAAACTGTGAAATAGAAAGGCAGGAAGGCATGCCATCTGAGCTCACTGGGCCTGAACTCAGAACTCTCATACCTGGTGCCCACTGAGTGCAGGAAAGGCCCATGCCTGGGTATCTCCTGAGGACCTGGCTACCCGTTCCCAGCTCTCAAATATGCTGTACTTCACGCCCAAGACGTGCTCCATTAAGTTCAACACATTGTTCTGAAGTTCCTCTCTGTGCACTCATTGTTGGACTCTCTACGGAAGACTATGAAAATGTCACTTCCTGGCCATGGACAGCACCTGTGCTCAGGGAACTTGGAGAAAAGAACTGGGGAGACAAGGAAGACTCCAGGAAAAACCCAGGGAACCCCACAGCTAGATTTCCTCAAGGAAGGCTTCTTGCAGAAGGATGAACTTGAGGTCTCAAGATTGTGCTCACCTCTGTGCCTCTGCTGCTACTGTCAGCTTTTGCCTTTCCCAGCATCCCAACCTCCATGTGTCCTTCAATGTTGGTCAATGTCACCCTCTCCAAGAAACCTTCCCTGACCTCCAGTATGGATTACAAGGGTCTCTTCTGCCTCAGCAAACCCCCATGCTCATCACTAGCTCTGCCTTCACTGCACTGCTTCAACTTATTTTTGGTAGGCCCATCAAATGCCCTTAATTCAGGGGTGACAATACGTACATCCCCCGAACTTCACACAATGCCAGGATCACAAAAACATGCTCTGCACATGATGTGAGTAGAGAGAAGGGTGGGGATTTGAATAAGTTGGGGGCATAGGACAGTTGAAGGTACAAGAGCCAGTGGAATTAGGAAACAGTCTGCTGGCAGGATCAGGCATGGCTCCTTCAAGTCCAAAGGGTAGAAAACTCAACACAAGCAGATGTTGTGTTGAATTTATTGGCTTACTTAACAGGAAAGTCCAGGCTCAGCTACATAAGGGCCTCAGGAAATGTTACCTGGGCCAGGTCTTCTCTCTCTCTCTGTCTCCCTGTCTCTGTTTCTCTCTGGATTCCATTTTCTCTGCATGGCTACCATAGATGCAGCGTCCTTCTGTCTGGCATCCTGCTTTATTTAATAGGACAGAGCAAGGCCCACCCTCTTCTGGATGCACCAACCAAAGTCCCACCTCTGAACCAATCATGGCCTGTGGTCAGGGAGTGTGGGGATAGCTTGAAAGTAGGTTTGGAGATAGGGTGAAATCAGCCTTACCTTAAACAAGGCACTAAGAGTAGGGGGAAGGGCAGTTACTCAGGGAAATTTTGGGGTGGATGGATTTGGGGGACAAAGACAACAGTGGTCCATGGCAGAGAGCAAGTGGATGTATATCTGGAACAGAATAACAATGAGGAGGTTCTGGGTTCTGTTGTTGATTCAACCTCTTTGGATGGTTCTGCATTGAGGAGTGGGACCAGGGAAGACAGGGATACTGGAGATTTGTCCATGATACCACACACCAGAGAGCCGAATCAGAATAGGCTATCCATCATTTGTTCTTCCCCTCTGGCTCTACAAGGCAGCCTTTTTGACCCCTGTCCCAGGAGCTGTGGTCAAAACATTTTAATGAATCATAAACTAACCACTGAGTTTTCAGAATTCAGAGCCATTTTTGACACTATTGAAAAGGCATGGTTGTCCAGCTATTAAGCCATAGGTTTTGCATCTCCAAGGAGATGGAGCTGCATTTTCCATTAGGCTATAAATCTAAGACATCTGCTCATTTGTGTGGGTCTTGGCTAAGCATTAAGAAAAAGAAACTTTTTCTAGATGGACATGGCCAAAACGTTGACTCAGCTGATGGTGGGAATTGGGAGTTGTGTGAGGTTTTTGATGAGGGCTTTTATTATATAAATTCTTCTTCTTATAACATGGAATAAAACTGTTGAGTTATTAAAAATTGAAACAAATATTCAGACCACCAGCTCGTGAAGCTATCCAAATGAGAGTTTTGTATGTAGTCAGCATGCCAGGACATTTGCTCAGTCATTCAAGGTTTAAGGTACAGGTTCTGAAACCTTGAGGGAAAGCTCAGGACCCTGTGTGACCCCAATCTACCTCTGCTAACTTAATTAATAATTACAATAAGACAAACAATAGCTATCACTTACAGAGACCTTCCATATTCTATGAACTTCGCCTTCATTATCTGTGTTAATTATCACAATGACCTTCTGAAATAGTTGTTTCATTGACTAGTTCATGGTTACAGAAACCAAAGCTTAGCAAGAGTTCAAGGGATTAATTAACTCAAGGTCACCCTCCTAGTAAATGGCAGAGTCAGGTTTCAAACCCACGCAAACTAATTCTAGAGCCCACATTTTTAAGTAAAATGCTTTTCTGCAAAAAAATGAATTGGAAAGAGGAATGTTTTTAAAGAATGTGATATTTGCAAATAGAAATAACAGCCTCCTACAATATGCACATTCTTGCAAGCATCACTTTTTCAATTCAAATCCTTATTTCAAATCCACTAAATGAAGTCACTAAGGAATACCAGGGGAGTTCTTTTGTTAAGAGAGCACCATTGTCAACAACATTGCTTGTGTAAATCAAAGGCATCCTTGTAATTAATCATTCGGAGAACATATTTCTTGAGTCCATACATTTTGGCGGGTACTATTCTAACTCACTGATGCTAACAATTGTTTTTTATAATGTGGTCCCATGAATTGGTATGGCAAAGATTGCTTGCCTGACCCTTAAACCTCTTTCTGCATCTTCCTGGTCACACAGCTAGATCACATTTCCTAGCTTCTCTTGCAGTTAGTCATGGTCATGTGACTGGATTCTACCCAATGGATTGTGGGGAAAAGTGACAGGTGTCACTTCCAGACCTGGTATGTGACACTCTCCCAGGCACGAATCCTATATCTCTTTCCTTCTTTGGAGACCATGAAGCATTAGCTGAAGATGGAAGGACCACAATATGGATAGAACCTAGATACCTAAGGTACTGGTGAAAGCAATTTGCCCACTATTCAGAAACTCTCATCTTTGGGCTTTACCTGAACAAGAGACAAATGTCTGTTGTGCTAACCCACTAAGATTGAAGAGTTGTTTGTTGCAGTGGCTAGCATTATTTTTATTAATTTAGCTAGGTTCTACCATATTTCAATGGCATGATTTTTCCTACATTTTAACATTTCTAAACTCTTATCATTGAGCTGGGTCTTACACTCCCAGCATCTTATACTTTCTGTTGGCCTAGATAAAAGCCTAATTCCAAAAGAATGAATTTGCATTTGTATCTCCCATTGTATGGGACCACTACCAACCTGAGATTTCTTTAAATTAAGTTTTCTGCTTCAGAACTTTTGAATTACACTGGGTAGTGTGAAATCAGACTTCAATTCTGTCTGGGTATCAGCTTGTGGTTCAGAAAATATAAAGGGATATTTTTTTCCTCCCTTCATCTGGTGCCAAGGTGTAGATGTGCAGGTTTTCTTGTTACCCCTTTCAGTGTGGTAGGCTTATTTCCCATTTACTCAGATACTGAGAAGTTGGTCTTTGGTGCTCAGCCTTTGTGTGGGAGACTCCAATTAAATGACCCCTGCCTTTGGGCTTTTTTTTTTTTAGTGATATGAAAATGATGCTGAATCTAACAATTGATGATGTCTCAGACTCAATGAAATACAGTATTACTGTCTTCAGTTTATAGATAGAAAATAAAAATATTTGAGGCACAGATATTTATTAAGTCACTAGGAAGTCAATAGTAAGTATCTGAGCTGACTTCAGAGTCTGTGCTGTTAACCATATGCTACTGCAATGGCAGCCCACCTAATGAAGGATGGGTGTTGGCTTAGGGTTGAAACCAACTCTGCCATCATTGGGAGTTTGAGTACGGGCATTACTCTCTAAGCTTCATATTCCTCACCTACACATTGGAGATAATACAATAAGAAATTTACTAATTTATGAGGTTGTACGGAGGATTAAAAGGGATTACAATGCAAAGTATTTAACACAGCGTCAGGTACACAGATAATTGAACAATCATTTGGTATTGTTATTATTCTCTTAACCGCCATTGTATATTGTCTTCTAATAGCAAAACATTGGTTCAGCATCTGCCATATTTAAGATATGTTATCTCATTTAGGCCTGTGGTAAAGGTCCTCTGGCCCTAGTTTCACAGATGAGAAACTGGGCTTGGAGATGTTAAGTGACTTCCCCAGGCCATACAGGTGACAGTGGCAGAGCTAGGACTCAAACGCTGGCCTGCTTGACTCCAGACTTGCCTTTAGAACATGTATAGCATTAAAAGTCCTGGGACAGATTCTACAACCTGTCTCAAATAGTTTAGGACCAAACTGAATCAAATGTAGACTGCATTTTCAGATGATCGTCTCCATGGTCCAGTGATTCAGATTGTAAGGGCTCCCTATGAACTTCACTAATCAGAGAAGACCTCCTGGAAGAGGTGGCACCCCAGTTAGGGCTTTAAGTATGATGTTCCTGAGGGTGGGAGGAGAGGGAAAGGAAGGAATTTAAGAGCAGATGTCCAGTAAGAGCAGAGGGGTAGAGGGATGAATGTGAGCATGGGGTGGGGGAGAATATAGATGATTGTCCTGGAAGACCGAGGGACAGTTTTGCCTGTGAGACTCTCCAGGGGTCCCCAAGGTCCTGGAGACTTGTTGCTCCAGCATGTTCCTGTGGCCCAAAGACTATCAGATGGCCATGTGGTCTAAGCAGACTCAGTGGCTCTCACGGCCAGCCCCATCCCTGCTCCAGCCATGGAAGTGGGCCCCTGGACACACACCTGTGACCCCAGCCAGGTAGGCAGCTATGACTCCTGTCTCCAGCTCCTTTTTTTGGGTCAGGCCCAATGCCTCCCTTCACTTCCCAGTCTGCCTCATATTGAGGTTGGCTTTGCCTTGCATCAGAAAAAGGACTCTGGGGGACGTGGGTGTCTGAAAGTCAAATATAAGAAGGCAATAGATTGGCCTGTGTGACTGAAACAATACCAGGTGTGGCTGGCTCCACGGATGCCGATGGTGTTTGGACCTGTTTCCTGCCATCTCTTGGTTCCTCTTTCCCCTCTATTGGCTTCTCACCAGGCAGGGTTTCTTCATGTGGTGAACTCCTTCCCTAACTGCTCCTAGCCAGCGACACCAAAAAAAGAGAAAATCTCTTTCTGAATGATGTCTCCTGATTGTCTTAGCAGATGTCCCTATCTTCTGAGGCAGTCTTTGTGGCCAAGGGATGAATTGCCTTCATTGACTATCCTGGGAGTGAGTGTGGGTGATGGGGCAAAGCACCCAAACAGCATGGCCCAAGGGAGGGGGAAGGGAGGTGTCTGAAGAAAAGACAGGGTGGAACCTTCTGGAGGGGAGGCAGATGGGGGCCAAGGTGCTGGAAGACACTAACATCACAGAAGTTTTGACAACCCTTCCCTCTTTGCTCTGTTCCTCCCATGCTCAGTCCCCTCTCCCTAGTTCCTTGTCCCATCTCCCACTAAAGCTTGGGCCTCCTGCTCCACCCTACCCGTGCTCAGTCCTCAGGCACTCCCCTGTTTTTGGGAGCCTGGCCAGGGCTCTCTGCTTCTCCACATGTCAGAGTGATGAACAGAGGGTGGTTGGGCTGTAGCTCTGAGCCTTGCTTGCCCCACTGGTGTAACTCTCTGTTGACTTTGGGAGATGAAGAGTCCCTGGAGAGGCAAGTCCTGGGATGGAGACCCTAGCTGCTGACAACTCCCCTCACAGAGTCTGAACTTCTGGGAAGCCTCCTCTGACACTGGGAGCTGGCATTGAGTTTCTGCAAGAGGACCTGGCAGTGGGTGGATGGGATTGTCTTGACAATGAAGAACCCAGGATGCCTGGGGGAACTGTGATGGACACCTTTCTGAGAGAATACTTGATTTAGGTACATGCACATTCCCTAAATGTCCAAGGCTGCTCTGATACTGGACAAATAGAATTCATACCCCAGCAACAACATAATGACTCTCCCATGATTACCATGGGGTTTTCCACAGAATGCTGAGTAAAAGGCAACATCTATATTTTTACCTCGATTTCCAAATCCAAGCCTTTCCAGTCAGGGAGGAACCAGGTCTCAGAGTGCTTAAGATAAAAAATAATCCTCAGAATGAGGGGCAAGTGTTCAAGACAAACCTGAGGCAGGCCACTTTGGGAGGTATCAGGACAGAGAGATACATGCCTTGGCACTCAGGTAACAGGAGGCAGGCAGTGACCATCCTCTCAGATCAGAGAGGTTGCCAGGGAGTTGGGCCCACCCAACTCAGGGTGGAGGCTGGGGCCTTCTGACAGCTCTGGGAGGCAGATAGATGCAGCTAGTGCAGGCTGCTTGGCAGATATGAGGAGACTCTTGTGATTTTCCCCATGCCTTTGTGGTCAGCTATGCTGAGGAGGTGACACTTTAGCTGAGATCAGAATGATGTAGAAGCACAGCCCAAAGGCAGAGACAGGAGCATCCCAGGCAGAGGGAGAGATGGGGCAAGGAGGAACCCAAATGGAAAAGGGTGTGGTGTGTCCAAAGAAAGGACCAAGAGTCCCAGTGTGGCTAAAGTGCAGGGGAATAGGGAGAGTGAGAGACCCTGGGGTGAAGGGCTGCAGGCCCAGGTCATGCTGACCATGCTGGCCATTGGGGGAGCTTTCTGGTGCAAGGACTTAAGCAAGGGAATGGCATGATCTCATTTGCATTTTAAAAAGAAACCTGGTTATACTAGGTAAGAAGCAAGTGTGGAAGCAAGGAGGTCACTTGAACATGATTCCTGCAGTCCAGGCCTGACTGATGAGCAGAGGAGTCAGGACAAAGTTTGTTCATTCAAGATCTATGTTGATTATGTAACTTATAGACAATAGTTAGTAATATTGTAATATTTTTGTAGCAAAGGCAAAGAAGGTAATACATCTGTGCTAAGGGTCAAAACAAAACAAAATGAAGCAGAATATGGAATTTACTTTCATGAGATGTGAATATGATCAAGCATTAAAAAATTTTTTTTCATTAACTAGGAGATGTTGGTCATGTCATTTAACCAATCTGTGTTCATTTCTTCATCTTTTGGAATACTGGAGAAACAATTGAGTTTATTTTTAGGATTAAATAAGATAAATGTGCCTGGACAGGATTTTTAAAATAATACTTCCATTATTTGTTAAGCTGCCTTTTGTCTGTTTTTTTTTTAAAGTTCAAATAAAGTTTATTTTTAAAAAAGTTCTATATTGATGCAGTTTGGAAGTTGAATTGACAGGACATATGGATGATTTGTATGAGGGAGTGGAGAAGTGCTATCAATGACAATTCACTCCTTGTTCACTGATTTGGGCAACGAGACACCAATGACTCAAATGCAGAAGACTTGAGCAGTTTATCTGGTGTTAATACATGATATAAACTGTTGAGTAGAAAGGTATGGAGAGGTCTTTTAAGAAAGACATCTGTTCTGGGATCTGTGTTTAAGATCTAATAACATCTAGATGACTTTGAAAGCTATAGGATCACACCACTGAGAGAAAGAGTATACAGAGAGAAAACCATAGGGTCAGGACCTGTTCTGAGAATGCTCCAAAATTTAGAGGTGGTATGGGTGAGGAGGCATTCAGGGCAGAGACCAAGAGATTGACATGTCCTGAAAGCTTAAAGCACATTAGATTTACGGAAAGGGTGGGGGCTTTCTGGGACTAACACTACACAGAAGTTGGGGAAGACAATAATCACCATCATTTTAGGTATGGAGGTCATGGTGGTGTAAGTGGGGGGGACAAACCCAAACTGGAGCAATTGAAGACTGAATGGGAGGTGACAAGGTGGGCAATGTGTACAGACCCCTCTTTTCTGGGCAAATCAGTTCCCAGTTCCCTTGCCATGAGGTGGGGCCACATGACAACTTCTTGCCAATGAAATGACTTCCATGGGAAGTCTACTCATTCCAACATGGTATAGCCTCCATCACTGGTTCCTGAGTGACAGTGCCACTGAGCCTCCTTGCCCTGAACTGACAGGTACCTGGAGCCTCCTCTACTCCCTGTAGCCATGTTTTTCTGCTCATGTCTCTGACTTTAGAGAAAAGATGGGGCAGGAGCCCACATGCAGATAAAATGGCCTTCAGGTCCTTCCTTGCTTGCCACTCCCTGGCTTAATGGGAGTAGGAGAGGGAAGGAGAAGACCAAGGTAATGCACTCTTCTCTATTTATGGTCCTAGTCTTCATGCTGCTGTTTCTTCCAAGTCCTCCTCATCCATCAGCAGCCAGGCAGGCACCTCTCAAATCAAATATCTCACAAGTCCTCCTAGTAACAGATCTCCATCACAGAGCAAGTGCTGCTGGCTCTCTGTCATAGTAATGGTCATCCATCAGTCGGCTGAGCAGTTGTTATTAATAATGGGTGGGAAAATATCTACTCGGCTGCTCCATCACTGTTATTGCCCTTAACTATTACTTAAAGAAGAAACATAGTCAATACACTTAATCTATGGTTTTCTCTGAACATTTTGGTAACAATTCATTTTAAGTAGTAGGCAATCTCCAAGGACTGGCTACAGTAAATCTGCAGTTTAATACAGCCAGCTCTCCAATCTGACAAGCTAAATAGAAATGCATGCATCCCCTTTTTATTGCATTGCCAATGCACAGAGAGGTGTCATCAGGGTTGAGGGGCCCACCTTCCTGCTGCACTGTCCATGTGAGGTTGCACCATATCAGGGATTTACATGAACCCATCAGTAAAATGGGAGGTATTTGCCCTTCTGATCACTGTCATTAGTGGGTTGTTAGCAGCCAGAGCCTGAATACCTCTGATTCCCACTGCTGAGCCAGAAAATCTCCTTCATTATTCATGGTTTTGAGTGTTTAGTTTTGGTCAGAGTTGCCTTTATACACCAGCTGTCCTCAGAGGCATCCTCAAACTTTGCAATCACTTTGCAGTGCTCCTGGTAGGAGACCAGCCTGCAGAATGGAATCACTACCAGTGAAATGGCACTGAAGGGCCCAGATGCAATCTTGTCTTTTAAGTGGATTAACTGTCATCTTGCTGCTTTTGTTAAACTACAAATTTTCTTAGCAAATCCTTGTTTAATGCAAAGAACAGAAGCAAACTCCAGCCTGGGTCTGGTGAAATCTCCCTAATTTTGGTCTTCATGGACTTCAATCTTAAGGAATTCAAGAAGTGACTTAATATTTTAGGAAATGTCCTGCCTGGTCGTCCTTTTTGTCTTTTTTTTTGGTTTGTTTTTTTTTTAAAGATTTATTTATTTATTTATTTATTTATTTCTCTCCCCTTCCCCCCTCACCCCGGTTGTCTGTTCTCTGTGTCTATTTGCCACATCTTCTTTGTTCACTTCTATTGTCAGCGGCACAGGAATCTGTGTTTCTTTTTGTTGTGTCATCTTGTTGTGTCAGCTCTCAGTGTGTGCGGTGCCATTCCTGGGCAGGCTGAACTTTATTTCGCGCTAGGCGGCTCTCCTTATGGGGTGCACCCCTTGCGCGTGGGGCTCCCCTACGTGGGGAACACCCCTGTGTGGCAGGGCACTCCTTACACGCATCAGCACTGCTCATGGGCCAGCTCCACACGGGTCAAGGAGGCCCGGGGTTTGAACCACGGACCTCCCACGTGGTAGACGGATGCCCTAACCCCTGGGCCAAGTCTGCCGCCATCCTTTTGTTTTAATTCAGCAAATATTTGAGTGGTTACTACGAGCATTTTTGAGTAAGTGCCAGGATAAGATTATGTCGTAAGAAACCACTTCTGATAACCTCTTCTGAGTGTTACGGTGGTAGAGAGATGAGGTGAGAGGAGTTGTGTTTTTTTTGTCTTTATTTATTTTTTTAATATTACATTAAAAAAATATGAGGTCCCCATATACCCCCCCACCCGCCTCACCCACTCCTCCCCCCATAACAACAGTCTCCTCCATCATCATGAGACATTCATTACATTTGATGATGAATTTCTAAGACAAAGGGACCATGAGTTCCAGACTACAATAGATTAAATTTCAGTCAAAGCCAGAGAATCCTGGCAGGAACATTACCTTCTGATATTGAATCTCTAAAGTCACAGGCATGTGTTTTCAATTCTTCAAGGTGCTTTTATATTTGATACCTACAATCAGCCCACGGGGTACATGAGGCAGAAATTATAGGTCCCTGTTTGACTGAGGTCAAGAATTGTTAAGTCCTTGTCCAGGGTCCCATGCCCAGTAAGTGATGTGGAGGCCTAGAACTCAGGTAACTTGACACCTTCCTCACCACTGCACATGAAAACAAGGCAGAGCAGTCAACTTCAGGGTCACTCAGAGTGATGGGCCATGTAGCAGCTCTGTGTACCTATCCTCCAGCTTCTGAGTGCATTGCTTCAAAGGCCAGCACCTGCAGCTTTCTGAGAATTTCCCTTGGACTACTGGGGCTCATCAACTCCAAGTGTAAAGGAGTGGAAGTGCTGGTTGTCTACGCATCCTCCTCAGGCTTGCAGCCAGTGACTACTGGGGTGCAGGGGTGTGAAAGCCCGGCCCCTCAAGATAGGATAAACTCTGAGGTATAATTATGCTCCAGAGCTTCCTGTGCGATTGGGCTATGGTGGGGACTTCCCCAGAAATCACAGCCTTATTTGGCTTTTTCCACTTCCCTGCTCCCCTTCCCCTTCATGTCCCATTCATTGCTCTTTCCTTGATAAATCACCTTCTTACAAATCCCCATCTTAGTGTGTGCTTCTGGGAGAACCTGACAAGAGACAAGGCTTGAGCTTGTTCGGGTGTGAGGCACCCTTCCAGGGCATTGACAAAATCAGGTCCTTGAGCATAGCTTCTCTGCTGGAGAGTTGCTGTGCTGGCTTCCAAAATAATGTCCAATTGATTTTAAAATATTACTATCGACTTCCAAAGTGCTAAGCCACCTGGAATCTGAGCAACATTATGGACATTTTCTCTTCATAATCCCAGTTTTCCATCCAAGAGAACAATCTGCTTTTTTTTAACTTTCCTGAAGACTGTGGAATAGCACTTCAAGAGTCATGCAAAGGGCATAGAGACATGAAGCAGCCCGAACAAACTTTTTCTGAATCTACAATTCCACTGATCACCTCTCTCAAGGGAAGTTGATCCCTTAGAGCATGAGGAAAGCACTGTGGACATTTTGGAGAAGGAAGGCAGCCAATTTGTTAATGAGTGGACTGGGTATTCTCTGTAAGCCCCTCCAGATCCACAGTAACTCACTCTCTTCATCTGTAAGGCTGAGTTGACCAGGATTTCTTGACTTCTGGCTTCCAATTGAATTTGATCAATGGGTGCCACTGGAGGGGGTGAGAGAGTAATCTAAGGTCTTTGTTCCCCCTGTTTCCTCCCTGCCAGACTGAATTTGGTAAGGGTTATGTCCCTTTCAGTTACCCTCTTCTACATGGCATTGCTCCTTTCCCTTGTTCTTCTGGCTTGGGCAGTGGTGCTTCACATACTGCTAGCCTTGGATGCTTTCTCATGTTCCTTGTTCTTCCCTTGACTTTCCCACCCCTCAGTGAGTAGTTCTTTCATTAAACTCCTAAACTCAAGGACACTTTGGGTGTTCTCTCTGTTTCCCATCAGGTCCCTGACTGATCAAATGTAACTCTGATATGTCATTGGTGTCCTAGAGAGACCCCCGTAAAGCATTCTCTTGTCTTTGCCTACCCAATTTTTTTTCTCCACTCTCCATCTATCAATACGCTTTTTCATTATTCATTTGGTGTCCTAATGCCCAGTGTTCAGTGGATCTTCCATAAGCTCTCCAGTCAGTTTACTGAGCTCCCTCCTAGTCCTCAGGGCATTGTGTGGCCAGGTTGATTTCTTATAACTTAGACACTCTGGAACATTGGAGCAATCTGAGATCAGATTGCCCACTTGGTTACCTCTGACCTGCCACTGTCCTGCTCAGGGTGTTTGATGTCTGGTGATGGTAACAGGGTGACAAAGTGATTCTAATCATAACCCAGGAAATCCTATGTTCTTCCGACTGGTGAGGTCATGGTTTTCTTCTCTTTCAAGCAAACAGATTATAGGCCTTCACCCCATACTGTAGAATGTCTTGCATTTTCTTAGCCTCTCTAAGGATTGATTCTTTGGGGGAACTCACCATCCTTGGAAACTTGTCTTTGCTGAGTTCTTGGTTCCCTTTCCATCTCTTTTCCATGATTGCTGTCCTCTCTCTACCTTAGATCACACCAAGTGCTCTTCTTTCTCTGTGCCCCAAAACTACTATTAACAAGAGGCTGAGGTGTTTCATGCTGAAGGTTTAGGGACATCAGGGAGGAATTTCAGCATGTCACAGAATGGGTCCCCATTTGAAATGGGTATTTTAGTAGTCATCACTGCCTCATCTGCTGGAAACATCTCCCTGGCTATCTCTCTTCCTAGGCCCCACTCACTCCTGCTGGTTGACTGAGGCCATCTCTATCTCCCAAACTCCATCTCTTCTCTTCTTCCCATCCCAAACCCCTTGTCAAACCAATAAGACAAAAATTCCATTACAACAGAGTTTAGCAATCTCTCTCTCTCCTTTTCACTGTGCCCTGGGGCCTACATTTTCACATGCAGGAAAGATCCTTTCAAGTATTTTTCCAAACAGAAAGGCCACCTACCCCTAAGAAGAATTTGGCCTCTTCCTTAGAACACTGTAGACTTGGCAGTCAATTTTCAGTTTAAATAACAGCCTGTTCCCTTCTTGTTTCTCAGGTATAACTTGGACTGCTGTAGTGGAGCCCCAAGGGTCAACCATCTGTTCCAAATTTTCCTCAAAGTTGGTGAAACTGTGCCGATGTTTTTCTCTATGGTCTTCAGACCTGTCTTGTACAGTGTACTGCACTGGACACAGGTCCTACCGTAGATGATTCTTGTGCCCTGTGCCGGTCCCTGGGCCTACCTGACATCATCACAGCTGTAGCGGATAGTACCGTGCCCTTGTCAGGGCCTCACCTAAAGCAGGTATCATAGAGTCTCTGCTTTCCTGACTCAGAACTTTGTTTGGAGCAGTGAAAGTCTGTCTGATCAGCCCATGTGCAAGCATGGCCTACAGATGGAAAAGAGTTAATACACTCAGATGCAGGCCTCAACCATCAGGGGACAGGCATAGAGAATAAACACCCCAACTTCCCATCCTTCAGAGGGATAATTCCAGTGTCCATTCTGCCCAGTTCTCCAAAAAGTTCCCAGCAGGATTGGGTCTTCATTGCCCATAATCACAGTGGGGAGCAGCTCAATAGTATATCTTTTATGGACTCTTATTCTGTTCTCTGGGATCATCTTCCATAGAAGTTGCCTATACCCAGTCGGTAGTTGGGGCCTAATTTCAGGGGAATCCCAACTAGGACAGGTATTCAATAACTGTGAGTTCAGTTATCTTCAGTAATTACTTGTGGAGCTGAACTGGAATTTGCAGGCTACCCACTGGTTCTGAGCTATTTTGCAAAGTTTGCTGACAATTCCCTTTCTTGCTTGTGTTTCTGCAAGGACAAGTTGCTAGTGTGATGGATATGTCCATATATCTTCTCACTCATCTGGAGCAAGATGTTAGACTACTCTAGAAGCTTGATTCATCTGGGGAAAGGCCTTTACCAGCCTGAAAAGCCATAAAGTTCTCCTGGTATGACAAGGGGCAAATGACTTCAGTGTCATATTACTGTCCCCAAACTCTAGGAGAGGCAGGGTATGAAGCATCTCACCTTTTCAAACAGTGGTGTTAAGAGATGCATTACTCATCGGCATTGCCCAGTTCTTGTCTTGTTAGGGGCTGCAGCGGAAAGTCAATATTTTGACAAGGAAAGTAAAGCCAAGAGCCAGAATGACTGTAAAACTTTGCCAATGGGTGCCAGAAGAATTCCACAACACTGCATTTGACACTTAATTTCCCTCAGAATAAGTTGCCTGTCTCTGTCAGGGGCCTGCTGGACTCATAAATTCTATCAGGGATGTTGCTATGTGTCTGCACATCCTGATTCCTGTATAACCATGAAATCTTCTTTGCTTGGTCTCTAGAGATTCCTCTAGCAATCACATGCCCTGCTGGAACTCTTACATTTGAAAAACTACATCTGCTTTCCTTTGCTTTTGTTTCTAACACCCTAGAGCAATCGTGGCAGGGTGGTCTTAGGACTTTCCAAATTTGGGCCACAAATTTGAAGCAGGACCCAGCAGTTACTTGGAGAATGCTCTTTATTGAACCAGGCACTGTGTTTGGTTCTATACACACATTAAATCTAATCCTAGTTCTGTGAGGTGGGAACTGTTAGACCCAATTCATAGTTGAGGAAAATGAGGTTCAGAGAATGTGAGGAATTTGTCTGAGTTCACATGACCAGTACATGTCGAAGCTCAAAGTCAGTCCCACATCTTTTGGCTCCAAATTCAGTGTTCTTCTCATCAGAGTAAATTTTCCAGGATTGGATGGTACTTGTGGTGGCTGGTCAAAAAGGAAGTTGGGTGACATGGATTCGTAGGTGTTTGTTTAGCATCAAGTTAACCCAGGAGCAGAGGCATGGTGTCCCTACCAGAGAGATGGACTCTCCTAGGGAGCAGATTAGGGAGTCCCATTTGGAGCTGACCAAATCATGACAGCCTGCCGCACCTGGCAGCCTTCCATTCCCTCCATGGTTTCCCAGCTATCCTTTAAGTAGGAGGGGCTGTCCTGCACACTTGGCAGTATTCTGGTCTTCTTTGTGCTCTCTCTTTTTTTTTCTTTTCACAGTGCATGGATAAATTGGCACCTGGTATCTCAGTCGGTCTCCTATGGGTTGATCCTCTTGGAAGAGTCAGCAATTTGGGGCCTGGTCTACAGCTGAGGGATTTCATCAGGTGTGAGGACCCCTAAGGTAAAGACCAGAATTTGGTCCAATCATGGTGACCTTAAAGGGAAGGGACTCCCTTTTTCTCATCTCTGAAATCAGGACAGCCAGTTGGTAACAAAAGTATGTTTCATATTCTGTGACATGAGCTTCAGTCCAGCCTTCCCACTTTCATGGTTTTGGAACTCAGAGGAGAGTCATGTTTGGGTTACACTGAGCCTCTCTCCTCTGGTCCACAGCTGCCATTCAGAAGCAAGTAATGGCCATGATCATGATTAGGAAGTCTTTTCACTGCATGCTGGATAGGACCAGTGGTAACAGAGTCCATCCAAGAGACTCCAGGAAAGTCCTGGAGTGCTGAGCAGACCCATCTGGACCTATCCATGCCACCTGTTACTGATTGAGCCTATTGCTTCTGGGGATTCAGCATTACTGTAGTTTGCAGTTAGGGGCTGAGCTTTAGTCCTGCATGTTGGAGAGGAATAGTTAAATTCATCACAGGTATAAAACAAAGATCCAACAGCATGAGCCCCTCTTGCTAAAATAGGGTGAGTTTAATTCATTTTTAAATGATTAAAGCTTTGTTTAATTCCTCAGTAGAAAGTGAAAATGCTGTCTCCCAAGTCTTACTGAATGATAATGTTCCAAGGAGAGTAGCACTTGAAAACAAAAGTGATTACTCTTTTGTCCTAATCTTAAATCCTATCACCTTGGTTGGAACTTCTGGGTGCTGGTGATGTGTGTTGAGAGGCAATTTCAGGAAGGTAATTAGGTATTAAACCTGGACAGGTACTAACCAAGAAGTGTGTGGCCCCTTCTCTCAGCACTACCAGAAAAGTAGACCTCTCCCAGTGAGCTGATCTGACCGTTGGCAGGGGGCTAAGCAGCAATGTAGCAAAGCAATATGTGATTTTAATGATTCCAAACACGTTTCCTGTCTCCAGCATGCTAGATTTGTAGATAGGCATTTTTTTCCTTGGGTGGATTCCAGATATTGCACAACTTGTGCATTTCTAAACTACAGAATGGTAGATGGGGACTTGTCTTTTAGTTATGAGCATGTACTATGTGGGTAGCAGTTAAGCACTGTCAAATAGCCTAGTTAAATATATGCTGTGCCTGTGCCTGCATGGAATAAATTATTGGGAAAAGGAGCTGGAGTTTTCAGTAGTTCTAAAGTAGAGGATATGGATCAGAGTTCTGGGTTTCTAGCAATTCAGAACACCTGCTCCCCACATACATACACATGTACACCCTCCTCCCTTTTCATTTCCTTACTCTTAGACCAAGCAGCCCATCCACCTAGAGGCCTTCTTATAAATGAAGTTTCCTGAACCTCTAACTTCTACTTACCCAAACCCTCATCTTGGCAATGATGGCCTGGGGTCTGTATAATTAACAAGCTTCCTAAGTAGGGTTGCTAGGTAAACTACAAGCTACCCAGAGAAATTTGAATTTCAGGTAAACAACAAATAATTAAAAATTGCTTTTACCCCATGTAATATTTGGGGTATACTTAAACCAAAAAATTATTTTTTTCTGAAATTCAAATTTCACTGGGTATTTTTGTTTGCATGTTCTGGTCACCCTCCTCCAGTGGTCCAGTCTATTGAGGAAAATGTTGCAGACCATAACTTTTCTCAGGAATTTGTTATGTAGTTGGCATGTCTCAGAAGTCCTGTAGAAAATAAACATACTTATACTAAAAAAATTTTTATTTGAAATCTAAATTTCACATGGTTTCCTACAGATCCAGGGGGCATTTCCTGGCCCACCCACCTATATAAGAAGCAGACTTAGGTGAGATGTGAGTACCAAGTATCAGGTTCAGGCTCCAGCTCTCAAAGAGCAAGTGAAATATGCTGGAATCAATACTTCCATTTGAAATTCCAACTGACAGGAGCATTGTTTCTTTTTCCCTTTCTTCCTTTCCTCCCTCCATCTCTCCCTTCTTTCCTCCTTTTTTTCTTCCTTCTTTTCCTCCTTTTCCTTCTCTTCTCTTAAAAAGATCTGTTGAGATACAATTTATAAATAAAAAATTAACCATTTTAAGTGTACAATTCAGTAGCATAATCATTAAGTTGTACAATCATCACCACTATTTAATTCCAGAACATTTTCATTGCCTCAAAAAGAAACTCTATACCCTTTAGCAGTCACTTCCCCATTACCCTCTCCCTCCCAGCCTGTGGAAACGAGTAATCAACTTTCTGTCTCTATGAATTTGCCATACTGAACATTGCATATAAAGGGAATTGTACAACAGGACTTTTGTGCCTGTCTTGTTTAGTATAACATTTTAAAGTTTCATCCATGTTGCAGAATATATCAGCACCTCGTTCCTTTTCCGTATGGATATGCTATGTTTTGTTATCCATTCATTAATCAATGGGCATTTGAAGTGTTTCCACTTTTTCACTATTCTGAATAATGTTATGGAAATTGTTATACAGGTTTTTATCTGGACATGTGTTTTTAATTCTCTTGGGTATATACCTTAGAATGGAATTGCTGGGCCATATGGTAACTATATGTTTAACATTTTTGTTTTTCAAAATGACCGCACCATTTTACAATCCCACCAGCGATGTATGAGAGTTCCAATTTCTCTATATCCTTGTTAACTCTTGTTGTCTGCCTTTTTTGTTTGTTTGTTTCAGCCTTCTTAGTAGGTGTGGGATAGTATCTTGAAGTGGTTTAGATTTGCATTTCTCTAATGACTAATGATATTGAGCATCTTATCATGTACTTATGGGTCATTTGTAGATATTTATTTTTTTTGGAGAAATATCTATTCAAACCCTTTGCTCATGTTTAAATTGAAATGTTTGCCTTTTTGTTGTTGAATTGTAAGAGTTTTTTAATATATTCTTAATCCTAGAACCTTATCAGATATATGATTTGAAACTATTTTCTCCCTTTCCTTGTGTTGTCTTTTCACTTTCTTGATGGTGTCCTTAAAGCAAATTTTTTTAACTTGTGTTGTACATTATTAACTCCCTTAATTTCAAGATATTTAACTTACTATTTAGAAATTGGTTTATACCCAAAACTTTGAGATATTTATTTATGAAACTCAGTGGTATGGAGATCCTCAAAGAGTAAAATTTTTAAAAGCATATTTAATACTATAATGTAATTTTATTGTTCTTAAATTATCAAGAGATAACTAAATATAAATGATAAAAATAAAGCTTTGTAAAATCATGTCAGGTTTTTGAGGAAACTAGAAAATACTATGGTCCACATGTGCTCTCCCAGGAAATGGGATGGTATTTATTTTATCAAAAGCATTCATAGTTGTCTACATGGTGATTAATTTTCCAGTAGAAGGTCCTTGCTGTTTCGGTCTCAGCAAATGCAGAGAGAAGTCTTTATTTTTCACTATTTGTTAACATTCAGGACTAATATTATATTACTTTTGTTGATTGATATACAGAAATTTGTGCACATGTGGGATGTCAATTAGTTTTCCATCCTGCAACCTAAAATATATTTTAAGGTTAATAGTTAATTAATCTTAATTAATATGCAAACTTGAGTTCTTGGGGGAGAAGATTTTTCTTGCTTCTTGGGGCTAAGCTCTGGAATCCGACTTGAATGTATATTTATCCTATAAATGTTCCACCTCCCATTCCTGGCAGTGCTAAATTGTTTGTGATTTCCTTAACTACTTTCATTGGTGTCAGACAGGAAAAAACTTGTCCCTGGAGATTTGGTGGAATCCTGGGCTTCTTGGCTACATATGGGGTATTCTCTGGGAAAAGCATGAGGCAAAGTAGGACCAGCTCAAGCCAGAGAGGAGTCACAGGAGACCAAAGCCTGGGCCTTTAGTAGGCCAATGTTTAGATGTGTGACTACTTTGGGCTTTTGCTTTCCTCTTCGATACACCCACCTACGATATAAGTTAGAGATTCTGCTACTAAATAACCAAGTGATCTTGGGCAAGTCTTCCTTTCTTTAACCACCAGTAAAATGTGGGGATCAGGAAAGATCACCTTTGAGATTCCTTTTGACTCAAATATTCTTTAATTCACATAGCAGGGTCTATGCAAAGGCCTCCCTCTATCTGAAAGCTATTTCTTCAGCAATAATGGGAGGTATACTGTCCATGGTTTGGATGGTATGAGAAGTTTAGGCCAACTATAAAGGTAGAGGGCACGGTTCTCACACAAGACTTTTTACTTCTAACACCACTATACCTTCTAGAGGTTCCCCACCCTACCCACAGTTTCAGTAATTTGCTAGAAGTACTTCAGGACTCATTGAAAGCTATTATACTCACAGTTATGTTCTATTACCGAGAAAGGAAAAGATTAATATCTGCCAACAGAAGAAATGCATAAAACAGAGTCCAGAAGGGTTCCAAGCATAGAACTCTTCTTCTCTTGCTGTGGAATCAGGACATATTTCTTTCATAGAATCAGTGTGTGATAATACACACGTATGTAGTGTCAACCAGGGATGATTACTCAAGTCTCAGTATTCAGAGTTTTAATTGGGGCTCCATTATGGAGGCATAATTCATTGATTGATTGCCCATGTGGTTGATTTCTGTCTCCAGGTTTACGATAACCACAGGACCCTGAGGCCCTGTTCTACATTACATTGTTAAGGTTATCAATGCAAAATCCCCAGGCAAACAAAGACAAGCATGGTATCATAGAGATTGCCCCCAAGAAGCCAAGGAAAAAGGCCAGACCTCTTTGGGGGCAGTTCCAGGTATTCTTCTTATTTGATAGTGCCATGGCTACCATGCTTACAGGACTGTGGCACTGACTCTGTGTAGGGAACAGCCACAGTGTATTGCTCTGGCTGAAAAATTTACAGCAGAAATGACATGTGACAGCCTAGAATATTTATCCTGAGGCAAGACCCTACAGAGTTGTTTTGTTGTTGTTGTTGTTTGTTTTTGCTTTCACAATCATGGGAGCATGAATTGAAATGCAGCCTGCATCAGCCTGAGCTAAGGAATTACAAGAAGCCAAGGCCTCCTTTGGACCTGGGATGGATATGTAGCATAAAAAAGAAATAAACCTTTTATATGTTAAGCCACTAAGAATTGGGCTGCTTATTACTGCAGCATTAAAAAACTTAACTAGTTAGATACAGAGGCCTCCTATTGCCTAAGTTGGGTCATATGCTCACCCCTAGATGAGAGGGAAACTACAGTCCCACTAAGTTCTATCCAATGGAGATAGTGAATTACCCTACAGGAAATAGATGTACTATTGCCAAAAGAAGAAAGAATACTTGCTAGGTAACCAAAAGACAGTTGTTCACAATTGTGGTCCTAGGCTCTTTATGGAACTGAGCCCATGATTTCATGTGTAAACGGTTCACTTTTCAGAATAAAAGCCACATGATTCTCCATACCAAGGGAAACTGGACACTAAAGACTAAATCAACTTCTGAATTTTGTTCACTCCAAACAGGCTCAACCAATCTCTGGGGATGCTCAGAGAGACTCATTTATCACCTACTATATTTAATTTAGTTTAAAACCACAAGATCTTCCTTGAAAAAAAGTTTAAAATTCTCAAATAATATTAAATTTTAAAATACTTAATTAAGTAGTATTAATAGGCTGTATTAAAATACTCAATGAATCATGTTTTGTTTGTATAATGGTTATAACATGAATAATACATTGAAATATTCTATGCATTTAATCAGATGAAAATTGTATGGCATTTCTAGACTTTGCTTCCCTCCTCTGTGGCAGGTTAGGGCTTTTTGTCGCTATCTCACACATTTTGCCATCATTTGAATCACCATATCACCTACAACTAGAATGCTGGGTAATTAAAATGAAGAATAAGCATAAATAAATTCAGAAGACTTGCTAATTATGTGCATATTGTACTATATTAATACTCCTAATAATTCAAAGGATAACTAACATTGAAAAAACCATCCTGTAGTTTGCAGTGCTCACCCACACCGCATTTTGTAACATTGCCATAGGGAGAGATATGGATTAAATCATTTTTCTTTCCTTAATCTGCAATAGACATTGGAGAGTATAAATGGCAATAAGTCTCCACACTGCTTAGATTTCAAGTGTCTGGGTATTCTGTGCTGCTGTTATTATGAATTTGGAGAAACAGAAGATCAATGGAGAAGATAGGGTTTTTTTATTGAACAAAGATGGGGAATTTGTGCTGGTTTAGATTCTGTAACTAGTTGATGAAATGTTTAGATTGGTCAGTATGTTCAAGGTTATTTGTTGTAGCAGTGTTTGTAATAGCAAATATCTTGAAATAAGTAAAAAGTTCATCCACTGGGGTCAGTTTGAATAAATTGTGAACATCCATGGAATGGGATTTTCTATGACTATATATTTTTAAAAATGAGGGAGCCCTCCATGTAGCCATATTGAAAAATCTCCAACATGTATATTTTAAGTAAAATGAAAAGGTATAGAACATGCTATCATTTGAGCTAAAAAATGGGAGGGAAGAATGTACATTGTTTTTAAAATCTCTGGAAGGATACACAAAAAACTAATAACTGTTGTTTTATCTGCCTTAGGGGTAGGGGGAGTAGGAACTGGGTGGATGGTAAAAAGGAGAGTAGAAAAAGTTCTCTGTATACCTTTTTATAAATGTTGATTTTTTAACCAGGTGAATACATTATTATTCAAATAATTAAATAATTTTTATATTAACTTCACCTGCTCCAAAAAAGAGAGACTGAACAAAGAGCAGTGATATATCTCTCCCAGCCTCAAGGGAATGTTGGGGCTCTCGGTCTCCATAGAACACAAACAGACCGGGACAGGGAGGGATGCAGTGTAGATGTTCTATCCTGGAATGGTAAAATGTCCACAAAGACCAAAGACCATGGAGTCGGTGAGCTTCTTCCCATAGAAGAGAGAGAGCTCTGGCAGATATCATCACAGTTTTATGGTAACCAAGTCCAGAGACTAAGCTTCTAAATACTCAAATAAAAATGGTTACAAATATAAGAGACACCAAGGCATTCTTACACTTAGATGACTCCTGTGGCCTGGCTGGCAAGAAATGGGCAAAGAAGGCCCAATGGGGACTGACGCAGGAGACAACCGTGTTCAGGTCCTTTTCCCAGGAGCAGCATTGGCTTGGTGGTTATCAGGGCATACCAGGGTAGGGGTGAGGTGAGGTTGAGTCTTACAGTTTTCCAAGGGAATAGGGAAGTTCTGATTTCCATGCAGAATCTCCTGAGTTTTATATGTTGTCATATAATTTTTAAAAAATATTAAACTCAATGAATGAAATAAAATTTGTCTATGGACTATACATGGCCTGCATGCTGCAGTTTCCAACCATTGCCATAGAACTGAAGCATTCAGGAAGGATCTAAATTTATGAGTGCCACTAAGGCATATAATTTTCCCCACAGAATAGATATATTTCACTGAGAGTGGAAAAGAACAAATCCCTGAGGATGTTCAGTCGCTGGTAACTAGTTATGCTCATCTGCTCTGTGTTGTTCCTCAAGCAAGCCTAACTGCAAATAATTTGAATCTGCGTCTCCCAAATATGCAAAATAGATGTACAAGGACGTTCTTTTTTTTTAAAGATTAATTTTTGAAAATTTATTTCTCTCCCCTTCCCCACCCGCCCCCCCAGCTGTCTGCTCTCTTTGTCCATTCACTGTGTGTTCTTCTGTGCCTGCTTGTATTCTTGTCAGCGGTACCTGGAATCTGTCTCTTGTTTTGTTGTGTCATCTTGCTGTGTCAGCTCTCCATGTGTGTGGCGCCATTCCTGGGCAAGCTGCACTTTTTTTGTGCTGGACAACTCTCCTTACGGGGCGCACTCCTTGCGCATGGGACTCCACTTTGCAGGGTACACCCCTGCGTGGCACGGCACTCCTAGCACGCATCAGCACTGCGCATGGGCCAGCTCATTACACAGGTCAGGAGGCCCTGCATAAGGACTTTGTTTAAAGCCTGGTTTCTAACAGTGAAAATTGGAAAGAGCTTTCCTGTTCCTCAACAAAGGACAGCTTGGTCAGCTCCATTGCATTCATTTTAGGAGAATGTACTAGAGCAAGAGAGACACAACATATATCACAGAAAAAAAATGAGTTGTAGATCGTTTTGCTAAGATCTCAAATTTTATAAAGACAAAAAAAGTGAACATGTACTCTTAAAATTATATATATGCATACACATTTCTATGAATTTTCTAAAGATATTTTGTGTATTTGTCTCTCATCTTACACAAGATAAGGCCCTGTTTTAGTCACAGTTCTATAGGGGAAGAGAACCAATAGAAGATATCTGTAAATAGTATGAGATTTTATAAAAATTTTCTCACCCAACTCTGAAGATGTACAAGTCCAAATTCTGCAGGGCAGCCTGCAAACCAGGGGCTCTGATGCAGGTCTTTGGTGAGTTACCAAGAGATGCTGGCTGTCTGAAGCAGAGCTGGGAATTCTCTCTCTAAATGCTGAAATCACATCCCCTTTAAAGACCTTCAACTGATTGGATGAGACATTACTCATTGCTGATGTCAATCTCCTCAGTGATTGCAGAGGTAACCAGCCATCTATGTAATCAATTCACTGATGATTAAAGTCCATGAAATGCCCTTGTATTACAATTAGATCAGTGCTTGCTTGACCAAACAACTGGGCACAATTATCTGGCTGAGTTGACACATTAGTCCAGCATTACAGGCCCAAAAATATTTAACTATTCATGGAACATCTTTCCCATCTTCCATGTTTTATTTTCATCTTTTTCAAGGAACAGATTTTTTAAACAGTTCATGATAAATTAAACATTTTCCATCATTTTTTGTGTTCCCCATCCCTCTTTTGCACCTCCAGATTAATTTTTTAAAATGAAATATATCCTTTAGTAGTTTTTAGAAAGCAAGTATATGTGGGTAGTAGACATTTTTGTTTATGAAAATTTTAGCTGGCCATGGAATTCCAAGTTGACTCTTCAGTTTTCTTTTGGTCTCTGCAGTTATTATAACACACTGTTTTATGGTAAATATTTTCAGACAGATTAGCAGTCTACTCTCTATCCAATCAAAGGTCACTGCTTTGTGGTTAATTTTTTCACGTTGCATGTTCTTTAGAGTCTTTCTCTCTATCCACAATGCTCCACAGTTTCACCAAGAGATGTCTGAGGATGAATTAATTCTTGTTTGCACTGTTTGTCCCTCTACTATGCACTCTGAGTTTGAAGACACAGGTCTTTGTCCTATTTTGGAAAACTTACTTCAGTTGAAAGTTGTTTTACTGACATTTTTTCTATTTTCTTCTTTTGGAACTCTTCTTAAATGTATTTTGGAGTCTTTATACACACACATACAGAACACACACATATACACATGCACGCATACACATGCACACACAGTTGCATACATCATTTATGTAAAGTTTACAAATATTCTGACATTGTTATAGAGAAAGAAAGCAGGGGAGGGGGGCAAAATGGGCTTAAACAGTATCCTTTAAAAATTCTCTGAAGCAAAGAGTAAAGGAAGAAGGGAGGGAGAATGAGAGAAAGAGAGGGAGGGAGGGAAGGAAGGTGAGAGGGAAAAAAATGCATGGAGGGTACCAGTCAGAGCTAGCAAACCTGTGAGGAAGCTACTGGAGTCTTCCAGTTGGAGGTGATGGTGGATTGGACCAGCACAGTGTCAGTAGAAGGAGAGGAGTATGGGTTTGAGGCATCTTTTAGGTCATAGCTACAGGACTTGCTGTTGGAGTGGTGCTACAGATTGAGGATGGTTCCTGGTTTTCCGGCTTGAGAAGCTCAGTAGCTTGGTGGCACAATTTACTGATGTGGGAAAGTGGGGTGACACCAGACTGAGGTTCCTGGCTGGGTTACCCCTGCCAAGTAACCTGACTTAACTGTACATCAGTGTTCTCTTCACTACTAGTGACAATAGAACTCCCTTGTGGAGTCTATATGAGGTAATAGATTATATTGGTAATGACGATGACATTGAAGATGGCTGGAGCAGAGCAGGAGGAGAACCATGATTAAGGGTGTGGCTGGAGTGTTGGGCATAGGCTGACAGTGGAGCGGTTGCAAATAGCTGTGCATTTTACTAGGATCAATAGGAAACCATGACTAGGATCAAGGGAGACCTGTGATCAGATGTGCATTTTTCAAACATCACTGTCACTGCCGAATGGAGAATACGTTCGAGGAGATAAGGATGCCGGGAGGCCAGCCAGGTGACATGGTACTTTTCAGGCTGAATGAAAGGGGACTGCAGCAGAATGGGGGGAATGAGTGGATGTGTAGCCGGTATGGATTAGAGTTCACAATCTTAGGCATGCAATAAATATTACAATTCTTAATTTTCTGTAAATCAACTTAAATCTGATCCTGAGAGACCCCTGCCTTGCCTGCGAGAAGCTCCCCCTCCTTCCTCAAGTTAAAACACAAATGAGCAGGTCAATGCTGTCTAGTGAGAAGTGGCTGGTAAAGACAGCCAGTCTGTTGCCAAATGGTGCAAGCATGAAGTAGGCTTTCCTAGGGCAAGAGGGCCCATGGCCCAATCTTATAATATTAACAGTATGATGGAGCATACAGAAGCCACTACTTTGCAAGCATGAAAATGACCTTGGACATGGGAAAAGCAGTCGGAGTTGGCCGGAGCTTGAGGACCATTTGTCAGCACTGGAAATTCCAGTAAGTGTGGGGTCCTCCAAACTTGGCAGACTGTATTAATGAAAGCTGGCATTTATCATAAATATAATATCAAGTCCTGCACTTAATCCATTGTATACATCATCTCCTTGAATCCTCTCAATCACCCTATGAGGTATATGCTAGTGTGATCTCCCTGCAGGTAAGGGTGAGGAAATGGAGGAGAGAGGGAGTCAGTAACTTGCCCTCAGGCCTGATCCCAGACTGTGTTCCTCATTACTCCCCTGCCTGCCTCAAACAGAGTTACTAAGACAAGAACAGGACCAGGTCATCAATGGTCTGAGATGTCCCTGTGGACCTGAGGAGCAGGGAAGGTGTGCAGAGCTATCTGGTGTCCTTTTGGTTACTTTCTGAAGATGCTAAATCTTCTAGAGTGTTCCTCTCTTCCTTTCCTCTTTCCCTTTTTCCTCTTGCCTCTTCCTTTGACCTTATTCTCTTTTCCTCCCTTTCCTCCCTCCCTTTCTTCCCCAAAGTGCCATGTGAGTGAGAATGTGCCAGGCTGCCTGACTGTGCTTTTTCTTTGACTCTGAATCCTGGTTCCAAATAGGATGCCATTTGGGGGTCAAAGAAGAACCTTCCATCCCACATCATCCCCCTGCCCCTTCATTGCACCCCAATATAGAGAAGTTCCCAGATGACAGGCTTTGCTCTGGGGCTGATGGATGTCCTTTTTGCTAAAGATACTGGCTGATGAGGATGATAAAAGTTTCATCCTGGTTGCTGATTTTGCTAACAATCAAAATTCCTGACAATATAGGGCATCCAACCCACTGAAATCTTACCTTTCAGTAAGTGGCAACGCCTTGGGCATGTCTCTGCTGTTCTGAGGTCTTTGTTTGGTGCTTAGGTTATGTGACTGGGCTATACAGAAGGGACCAAGCCAGCAGAGCTGATGGCCACAGTTGTGGAGTTTGGCTGCAGGATGGTCCTGCCAACAATGCAGTCTCCTGGAAGTGGCTCCCCTTTGCTGAGGAGGCCCCAGAATCACCCGTCACATGCTTGAACCCACCATTGTGCTACATCCAACATGATGCTAGAGCCACTGCATGGACTGCTAACTTCTTGAATGGTTCTTGAACCAAGCTCATCTTTGCAGCAAAGTGAAAAGATTTCCTGCCTTTGAAGAGTGAAAGGAGACTGCTTGGCTTTGTTGCTCCGCTGCATGGGACTGGGTTTTTTCCTTCTCATTCTTAGTGGGAAGGACACAAGCTAGGGTAGTCTCTTAAGACGAAGAGCAGAGAGATGGAGTTGAGAGAGGGGCTGATACAATGAGGATTGGAGTAGGAATCCAGATGCTGGCTGTAAGGATGTTAACACTTGCCTTTCTCCATCATAATTCTAGTTAAATCAGGAGCAGATAATTCAGAAGCATACCTGGCCAGCAAGAAGCATAAATATTTGTGAAGAGATATAGAGTTAGACAGCAGATGCTGAGTTTCTTGTATTGTGAGCCACACAAGCATTACCTGTTACAGTAAATGTCTTTTAAGATGCTACATGGATCAAGCAACATGACCAAATAAATACACTCCTGAGCTGAAGGCAGCCAGAAGTCATCTAGGCTGTAGCTGTGGAAATTGCTTGGTGTATTCAGACAGTCCAGAATGTCTTAATGTCTCTAACATCACAGCTGGGAACACAGGTGAAAATTAAGAAGTAGGGTACACTGGCAGGGAGAATCTGGCACCCAAACTGGAGCATGTTATTGAGTGGGGTGAATCATCCTGGCAGATACATCAAATTGATGTGTGCTGGCCCACTGATACACAATAAGACATTCCTAAGAAAGCAAGTAAGTATCCACTAAGACTCTGGATGGGGCAGTTCTGACTGGATAGTGGCTTCCCTGATGGAAATATTCATTCATATGTGTTTGTCAGCATCCTGCAGACAGCTTCGAGTCATTTGTTTGCTTGTCAAGCTGGGCATTGCTCTCTGCTATGCTGCAAGAAGCTGACATTAATATTTTTATCAGCCTGGCTTTGAGAAGTCAGATGGGATTATTACGGATGACATCTTCCTGATCTTAGCGAATAAAATTGATCCAAATGTACTGAATCAGCAACTCTGGCTGTACAGCTAAAAGCTACGAGACATTACAGTCCGGGATTGTGTCTGATCACCTTGACTAGGGAAGATTGTTTCAGATCAGAAGACGTGTGTAATTCAAGAGAATAGAGAACAGGTTTCAGGGAGGGTGACAAAAACATGTAACAGTGACTTTTCACAGTAAGGGTTACTCTCTTGTCAAGTATAAGCAATGGAATTGAGTACATGTTCCCTTTTCAAAAAACAAAATCTTTAAAAAGTTGGTATGTAAACAAATGATCAAAATCAACAATAGCCAAAGAAAGTTCTGGAAGCGCTACATATAGGATGGTGAAACTTTAGAATTGTGTATGATTTTAGAGATACTCCAGTTCACTCCTCATTTTGCAGTTGGGGAAAATGAGGTCTAGACAGCAGAATGGCATTGCCCATGGCTACACACATTCTTGGTGACAAAAATGAGACTGGGGTCAGTCATCCCTCATTGAAACCTCATGCTCTTCCTCCTGCATAGACACACATATACGCATACACACAGAACCCTCCTAGAAACTTGATGGGTAACAACACCATCTCACATGTATTGGCTTCTCGCTGAATGTGCCAGGCATTGTGCTAAGTGCTTTCAACAGGTTAGTGCATCCAAGATTCACAATGATAATTATGAAGTAAGGCCAATTTTATCCCTATTATATAATGAAAAAATTGAGATTCAGAGAAGTCAACAACTTGGCCAAGACTGCACAGCTGGTAAGTGCCTCAGCCCTCTGACTTTGGAACCTGTTCTCTTCACCATACCCCAGTGATGAAAAGGCATCCAGGTGTTCAGCAAGCCACCTTTGGAGAACTTTGGATCTCAGATCCTCAAAAAAGAGCCTGTTAACAGACAGGTTATCAAATACCACATTAGTGTCGAGAAAGTATCCTTTCTTTTGAAGAAGTTCCTTGTGGCATTTAGTCTCTGGAAATCTGATCATATTTGTTTAAATCGAAGCTCCAAGGGAAATTCAGGGAGCAGGGCACAGTTGGACAATCATAATTTGTGGTCCTGAAAGGAGTACCTGCAAAAGGTAGAATTCTAAGATGGCCCCAAGATTCCTGTCCCTGATGCTCTCATCTTGTATAATTTCTTCCCCTTTAGAATGGACAGAAGTTTTGTCTGTAATCGAATATCATTTCCATGATTTACGTGGTATGACTAAAGGATTTTGTAGATATAATTAAGGTTACTAATCAGTTGTCCTTGAGTTAACAAAGGGAGATTATTGTAGTAGGCTTGACTTAATCACACGGGTCCTTTAAATCTGGCATCAGAGACAGATCAGAGATCTGAGATCAGACAGAGAATTTGTAGAGATTCAAAGAGTGAGGCATTTTCCTGCTGCGCTGGAAGAAAGCAAATAACCATGTTGTGAACTGCTTGTGGGATCACATGGCAAGTTGCTGAGGGCAGGCCTGGATGCTGAGAGTGGTTCCTGGCTGACAACTAGCAGAAACTAAAAGGGGGTGGGGGACCTCAGTTCTATAAGCTCAAGGGACTGAATTCTGACTTGAATGAGCTAGGAAAAGGACCCCAGGCTCCAGGTGAGAATGCAGCCTGTCTGACCCCATGATTTCCAACCTTGTGTGACCCTGAGCAGAAAGCCCAGTTAAGCAGGGCCTGGATTCCTGACCCATGGGCACTGTGAGACAATAACGTTGTGCTGTTTTGAGCAGCTACCTTCATGGGAATTTGTTATACAGCAATAGAAAACTAATCAGTGCCTCAAATGAATCTCCTTGTTTCCAGGAAGTGGTGTCTCCCCCTCCAGCTTTCCAGCTCAGTTTCTGAGGGGTAGCCCTAGCCTGGTTTAATTTATGGTTTGGCTGGCATCCTGGTCCTCACCCAGGAGGAGGGGCCCATGAGGCCATATGCCCTTACAGTGTGCCCAGGCATAGATGTGGATGGGTCTCCAGCCAGCAAATCTCTGGCCATGCTCATGTGGCAGAGGAATCCTAATGCCCTTTGTTCCTAGAAGAAGGGCTACTGGTGCCTATACCAAGCAAGAGACTTCCATTGGCCTCTATGGACCAACCTGTATTGTGTCTTGTGGCCTCCACTCCTGGGTTTTCTTATCATGAATATGATCTTGGGAGAATCTGGTTTGGGGTTACCATGATTCCAGGGCTGTAATCACAAATGTTTGCAATTTCAGCAGCTGAACTAACAGTCTTCCTCCCAACAAATTGTTTCTCTTCATCCATCTTCCATCATTCTTAGGTATTTAAAAATGCCCCACTTTGTTGTATTTTCTTTTCTTTTGGCACTTTCTGCCAGGGTGTTCTCAGTCAAGATCTTCATGAAATCCTGAGGCAGTTCTTAAATTTTCAGCATTAATGCTCTGTGCACATTGCAGGTTTGAGAGAAACACAATGGAATTACTATCGCAGGGGGTTCTGGATGTTCTCTCTACTTCAGTCCTCCCTTCAAAGTGTCGGGGAGAGCTCACCTTTTTCTCTTTGGTGGCTATTTTAGACTTGTTACAGTATCTAAAATAGGAATCTAGCTTATGCCCAGTTTGAGGACTGGCAGGACAGCAGAGAGAAGGTGAGGAAGATAAGGGACAGAACTGCCCTCCGACAAGCTGGACAGGGAGATGCAGAGGGTAGGGAACTTGGAGTGGGAATGACTCATCTGCCACTCTGAGGCCTGGCTACCACAAGACCCTCTCCACAATGCTCTAGCCTTGTGGCTGCTGGCTGCAAATTAACCCTCACTCCCAGACCCCCAACCCAACCAGCTTGCACTGAAAGCCCACCTGGAGATGTCAAGCCCTCCTCCTTCTCTGGATTTGCAGAAGAAGATCACCCATTCTCAAGGTTTCCTTGGCCTTCAAAAGGATCATCACGGCATTGCCCCCAGGAAGAGCTGACTAGTCCCCTCATCCCCTAAACCCAAACTGCTGCTTCTGACCCCCACCTGTCTGGGACCTGCTGCTTCATCCCAGATTTGGACATCTTATCATTTTATGTGGAGCTTTGCAAATCACTGTCAGATGTCACATTTCAGGGCCTTTGCAGGAGATGACTTCTTTGCTGGAGATGCATTTTCTCCAAATCTTCCCCCTTTTTGGGAGTCAGGTCTCTCTACCAATCTCATCAACTGGAGGATCCTCCTTGCCAACGCCCTCTATAGGTCACCCCACCCTCATTTTCATGGCACTTATTTTCAACTCTTGTTTAGTTACTTCTACTTGTTCATTCCCTTTCCCACAACTGTGGGCAGAGACTCTCTTCACCACTGCATGCCCAGATCTCAACCCCCAGCTAGTGCAAAGATGTGCCCAATGCATAGCTGTTGAAGGAATGCAACAGCTCTAAAAGCAGTGCAGAATCTTCCCTGTTGAGCCAGCTTGCAGTGACAGGGACTCTGCAAAGCAAGGTCTTTCCCAGATCTCATATGTTGATCCAAATCTGGGCATTCAGAGCAAGCCCAAAGCAGCAACAATGAGGAAGCATCTGTGCCACAACCGCTGCATTCAAGGGTAGCATCTTCAAGGGCACGGAGGCTGTGTTGTCAGCTCCGAGGGTGGCCGACTACTCCCAGAAGTCAGTCCCCGGGGCTTCCTGATGCTTTCAGTTTCCACTCCCCAGGATTTAGGGAAAGGTCTTTACAATATCTGCTTGTCATAGTAATGTCTTTTCTTCCATTCCCCATGGAACACTGAATACAGCAGGCTAATTAGCCTGCGAGTCCCTCCCCAGCAGGCCTGGGAGTGAGGGGGCTGAGCAGGGCCTAGCAGAGGGAGGGACGGTTTCTGCCCAGCCTCCAGGCCCTCACCGGATTCCCACGGCTGGCTCAGAACTGCCACGTTGCCACTTCCATTTCCCTTTATAATGTAACAGTATATTCTGTAAATATAGTCGCTGCTGACAAGACCATCAATTCATGTTATTCATAAAGAGTATTCAGTATTCTTGCAATGCATAGAAAACAAGTTACAATCGCTTGCAGTGGGGCCCTCACAGAGATGCTTCCCTCCTGGCAATAAAAAAGGGAGGGGAGGCAATTACTATTTTCTGAGAATACAGAGAAAAACTGGCTGCCAGGGTTCTCAAATGGACACCTTTTCTTGTCGCTGTTCACCTCAGCTAGCATGCTCTACACCAGGCAGGATGCTTGTCAGGATGAGAATGGAGGCCACCTGCCCTCTGGCCCATGTGCAGAAGGAGACTGGGTGCAATGGTGTGATTGAAATAACTCCCCTAGGGTGTGGATTGCTGACCCAGGCCCTCAGGCTGGAACTCATAATCACTTTGACTGTCCTCCTTACCTCTCTGTGTTCACCATCTACCTCCCCCATGGGTGGCCCTATCTGAGCTGCCCACTTCTCTCCATCCTCTTCCAGCCATGCCTCCCCCACCTTTTCCAAAACCGAGCAGCAGTTCCTGGAGGGATCTCTTTGTCTCCACACCTGCTACCCTTACCACCATTGCCCTCCCCCCACCCCCTGCATCAGGGCATCTTTGTGCAACCTGCATTATATTGTGCTCCTTTTGTGCACACTTAGCCTAAAGTGGGAATTCCTTCCATGATTCAAAGGCCCTAAGTGATCTGACCTTGCCCACCCTCTTCCTCCTTGTCCAAAGGGCTCTGGCTGGGTAGCTTCTCTCTATCTCCAAACATGGCCAATCTTATTCTTGTCTTTGGGTCTTTGCACTTGCTATTTCTTCTGCCTGGATCACAGCAGTCCAGACTTCCCCTCGGCTAACTTGCTCCCGACATCTCGGCCAATCTTGGAGCCCCTGTTTAGGATGCCTCCCCTGATGACCGAACTACTCTAGACATTCACCTCCATATGAAGTAATCTGCTTTGCTCTATGGTTGCCTGCTTCTTGTGCCTTGATGCCTACCTGCTGGCTCCTGTGTCTCTCTTTCCAAGGAGAGTGTTTGAACCCACAACCCATTTGACCACTGGAAACACCAGAGATGGCATGGTCTTATCCTGGGTCCCACAGCACTTAAGAACAAGAATTGCTGGCTCTGGTCAGTGGGTGTCCCCCTTCCCTGGATATGGAATCCCATGGTGTGAACAGGATGTTGCCATGAGCACAACACTGGCTGCATTTTCACACTAAATCAGGAGCCTGAGCTGTTCCCTAGGGATCTTACTCAGTGGGGCCAGACCCAGGATTTTCCTCCAAAGCCAGGTAGGGCTGGAAGAGGAAGAAGTGCTGCTGGCAGGAGCAGGCCCTTTCTGAGTCTGGATGGGGCACGGGGCATAAAGAGGAGCAGCCAGAGCTGACAGTGATAAATTCTCTGCCAGGGGTTGTTTCCAGGGATGCTGTGAGCTCCCAGTCTGAAACAGCACAGCCAGTGGGCTGTTTATTAATCATGGCTGTGCTAGGCGAGCAGGGCTGTTACCCAGCCCTGTGGGGGTGGAGGGTGTGACTTTGGGGAGTTTCTTTTTGAAGAGGATCGGTCATTTCTGAGATTGGAAGTAGCACCCAGGGAACTTTTGTGTGTGGGTTATTCTACACGTCCCTTGATCATTGACTGCAGGTTCCCTTGAACTAGACTTGTCCATCTGAGCTCAGAGGGGAGATGCAGGGCCCTGCCCCAGAGAGTGCACATTTGGAGGTGGCAGTGGCTGTACAGTAAGACAGCTTCCTGACTGACAAGCCGCCCTGCAGTTCAAGTTGCTCTGGGAGGAGGTCTTACAAAAATTCACAAAGAGAAATGGCTAAGCCCGCTCCCAAGAACAGAGGAGCAGCACCTAGAAACTTCTCAACTCCTTAGGCACCTGGAAAGCCCGAAGCACACCAAGGAGGCAGAATGGTGAGAATGAGAGGGACCCTGCCCCTGCATAGGCCAAATATGGAGACAAAATGCAGGACTTGCTCCAAAGTGAGTTCCCAGGCTCCCAGGAAGAAGGCGGCTCTTATTGAGAGCTGTATCACCCAGTCAACAGATAGACTATGTTCCCACCAGTAAGGCCTTGGCCCTCAGCTTATTGAGGGGAGATGTAAGGAGAGACATGGAGGCAGAGACAACCTGGGATCTTCCATCCTTCAGAGGCCCACACTCCAGGAACATTCCTTAAGATATGGGTGTATTCAGGACCACAAATGAACTATGGCCCAAGACTTCCGGACCTCTCCTCCTTCCTTCAGGGCTCTGTTCCTCCTCTAGCACAGCTCCAGAATGCAGCAGCAACATGGGCAGCAGAATTATCAAGCTGGCCAGTAAGAGTTCTTGTGCAAGTACCACCATACATGACCACTGCCCCTCCCTCACTGTAAAAATAAATTGCATCCACCCAGGCTGTGCACTTGATTTTTAAATAAATGACCATGGTCATATTTACTAAGCACTCACTTTGGCGTTGCAGGCTTGACCTCACTGACTACTCATGACAATTGTAGGAGATGGGAGTTAGCCCATTTTATGGACGAGAATGCTGAGATTTGGGGTGTTGGGTGAGGTGAGTATGATGTCATGACCCTTAAGGGGCAGAGCCAAGGTGGGAACCAGGAGGCCTGGCTATAGGTCTGTACACACAGCCACATGCCAGCCTGCAGATGGAAGAGCCGGCCTCCTGGGCATGATCAGAGGGCTACTTTAATGATGGTTGAGAGTGATTTGTAATATCAATAGCTTCATCATTTAATTAGTCCTTGAAACCAATCCATTCTCTTAACTAATTTAAATCTGTCACACCTTCAGTCATGTGAGGACTATTAAAATGTCCTTTCTTTGTAGATGGTGAAAAGCCAAATGCTAGCCCAACCTCATCCATGTCATTGCACAACTTGGATTTTAGGGGATCTCAATTAAAAACTGCTTACCTACCCACTGGCAAGAACAAACCCACAGTTGCATTTCTCTGGTGATGCTAATCTCAGTCTTCTCTCCACTCCCAGGAGCTTCCCATATTGTTCTAATAATCTCAGCAATTGATGATAAATCCCAATATGTGAGGCATGTATTATACCTGTATTGCCATGGTTCTCCAGGCTTGACCGTTGAATTGACCTCTCTTTTATTCCTTGTAGGATCGGTACACATTTACCCTTCCTATTCTCTAGGAGTAAAGGTAGAAACATGTCATTTTCCTGTGTGTTTTTCTGTATTGTTCTAGGGTGAATTTGTTTTTGCCCTCTTCCCTATCCCAGCTGAGGTGCCATTGGTTTCAAGGACCTTCAATCCACTCCCCGTAGTAACCCTGTCACATACATTTGTTGAATGAATGAATGAATGAATGAATAATTGAATGACACTTTGCTTTCAAAAATTTGGTCTTCATTGAGTATTTGGCCAGTTCTTCATTCTTAGGATTGGTTCTATTTTAAACAAATATTTAGAAAAAAAAATCCATCAGATCACAAGTTTATTTATTTATTTTTTTTAAAGATTTATTTTTATTTATTTAATTCCCCTCCCCTCCCCGGGTTGTCTGTTTTCTGTGTCTTTTTGCTGCGTCTTGTTTCTTTGTCCGCTTCTGTTGTCGTCAGCGGCACGGGAAGTGTGGGTGGCGCCATTCCTCGGCAGACTGCTCCCTCCCTCGCCCTGGGCGGCTCTCCCCATGGGTGCACTCCTTGCGCGTGGGGCTCCCCTACGCGGGGGACACCCCTGTGTGGCACGGCACTCCTTGCGCGAATCAGCACTGCGCATGGGCCAGCTCCACACGGGTCAAGGAGGTCCGGGGCCGAACCGCGGGCCTCCCATGTGGTAGACGGACACCCCAACCACCGGGCCAAAGTCCGTCTCCCCCACAAGTTTAAATTAGCGTTCTTTTAAGAACAGAATTGACGGTTATGATAATGCATGTAGACACAGCCGGTGTTAAAAGTATGATTAATTAATATACACTCAGCCACAGAGGCAGAAATTCCACAGCTCAGAAGTTGAGATTACAGCCACCACCATCCCCCAAGGACTTTTTTTGTGTTCTGCTAGGAGGGGGCTGACCTTATGCCGTGCATTAGTGAGCTAATGAGTAAGTGTTCTACCATGCTTGCACCATGGAGTTGCAGCATGCCTCAGTCAAAAGATTCTCCCTCGAGTGTGCAATTTTCAGGAGAATACAAATAGTGTATTTACTGAAATAAACTGTGTGGAAGGGGAGAGTTTGGAGGTTGGATTGTGGAACACCTAGTCATTTCAGCTATATAGTAGAAAGAAAGGGAAGTTTGGAGTGGGGTGGGCCTGGGCATGGTCATTCACTAGCAGTGGGGCCTTGGAGAAATATAGTAATTAACTGAGTAGCCATGAGCCTTGGCGAGTCCTCCCCCGGTGCAGCTGGACTGGGGACTGGAATTCCACTGACAAGTGGTGAGATCATGTCTGGTCCTTACTTCTCCAACCAGGGGTCCCCAAAGGTCATTTTTCAAACCTGATTCTGCTCACAAGGAACTAGGGTTGTTGTTCAAGGTGACTGCTCCCCCTTCCTTCCTGCAAGAGGCATTTGAAAGGATGCTGTGGTTGCTCCTCTTGTTACTAGCAAGCAGAATAGAGCAGAGAATTGTGGAGTTGGCTAGACTCCAGGCAGTGTCAAAGGGAATGGAGAGTTGTTGTCTGGTAACAGCTACAGCCTTGACAGTAATAACAGAAGAGACCCCAAGGAACCATTGTAGACCTGGCAGGTTGGACTACATCCCAGATTGCATGAGAATGTCCAAATAGGCCAGAGAGGTATCTGGAGACTGGGTTCCAGAGCAGAAAATAAGGTTCCGGAGAAGAATATAAACCTCCATCCTTCCTTATCTTTACCCAGAAAGCCTCCCTTTGCTCTCTGGTTTTGGAACTAACCCTGTTTTCCTGGACAATTGTGGGATTTAGACATCTTCTAGGGCCCAAGGTGGTGGACTCAGCCCTGTGACCATATAGCTGTCAGAAAGTTGATTTTCCTGACACTCTACTTGATGAGGCACTTGTACATGCATATCTCCTTCAGGCTTCCTGGGCACTCAGAGGGTGGCTGGGGCTATGCCTTTCCTGTTCCACAAGTGACAAGAAAAATTATGAGGGAGAAGGGCTCTGGAATCATGTCTGCATAACTTGGAATTCAGTGTGATCCTGGGAAAAGTTGAAGGTCTCCAGCCTTCTGTGTCCTGATCTGTAAATGGAGGCACAGGGACAGGATTTAGTGATGATGCCTCCAGTACCTATTACAGAATATGGCACCAGGGAGGTACTGGAGAAGTAGAGCTTTTCCTTTCTTTTTATCTATAGAGTGGAAACATACACACACACAAACAATTTGAGTCCTGGTTTTTGCCATTAAAAAACAAGTGCAAATCATTTCATATCTCTAAGCCTCAATTCCTCATCTGGAAATGGCATGATGATGACAGCAACAAGGATAATCATAGTAATGGTGACAATTTCCTATTGAGCTCCTTCTAGGTACCGGGCATTGTTAAGTGGTTTACATACATTATTATGTTGTGATATTAAATTAAATAATGGGAGAAACAGATGTGGCTCAACTGATAGAGCATCTGCCTACCATATAGGAGGTCCAGGGTTTGAACCCAGGGCCTCCTGGCCCATATGGTGAGCTGGCCCACATGCAGTGCTGCCACACACAAGGAGTGCCATGCCATGCAGGGGTGTCCCCCGCATAGGGGAGCCCCACATGTAAGGAGTGCACTCATCAAGGAGAGCCGCCCGCGTGAAAAAAAAAGCACAGCCCGCTCAGGAGTGGCGTAACACATGGAGAGCTGACACAGCAAGATGATGCAGCCAAAAGAGACACAGATTCCAGGTGCTGCTGAGAATGCAAGCAGACACAGAAGAACACAGTGAATGGACACAAGAGAGCAGACAACAGGGGGCGGGGGGGAGAGGAGAGAAATTTTTAAAAAATTAAATAATGGACAAGGAGGCACTTAGTATAGTGTCTGGTGCACAATGGACACTCCGTAAATATTAGCTAATAGGATTCTCTACATGTTCAGTGTGGATTATATAATTTGCTCTTGTTTTACTCTCTATTCCCTTCTCTGTTAGATGTGCACACACACACATCCAAATGCAATTAAATTTGAAAAAAAAGTTTGTATTTTTTCTTTTGTAATTTTATTCTTTGACCTCCTAGACGAGAGCCACTTGACAGTAAGGAACTTCTCAAAGCATTGCTGCTTGGTGTTTCTCCTTCCGGTATTTTCTTTTGATGAGTGACCAAAACATACCCTCCAAGCTTCTTCTGTTGAACTCACATAACTTAGCATCTTCTAGAACCTCACCACCCCAAAAGTGTTGTTGAAATCATGATAGAGTGACATTGCTTGTCAGTTTCATGTGCTGTCACTGCTTGTTTATTGGTTTGTTGCCTCTTCAGCTCCACGCCAAGCCATAAGAAGACACAATCTCTCCCCAGGTATCCTAAAAACTGGTCCTAGCACTGGCTCCCTCCCAATTTGCTCATAAAATGGAAAAAGTTTCCTGAGAGTTAATCTCCTGGTCACACATATGGTCTGAAATACTGCATCTGGAGGGCTTAGCTCATGGGGACTCAGAGAAGATCTCATGCAAGTAGAAATAATGGTTGTTGATGTGGACCTTCATATTAAAATCAACAATTATTACAGAACTGAAATGAATTTGAGGCTAAAATGAATGGTGTAAGGATATTATGCCATTTGATCAGTCAGTTAAAAAATGACCAAAGGATTGTGTCTGAATAAAGAGTACACAGACCCATAGAAATAATAACAGTAAGAGAGAGAGAGAAAGAGAACTAAAAAAATATATAGTAACAGCTAATATTAATGAACTGCTCACAGATACATTAAAGACATTTCAGTTAATTCTCATTGCAGTTCTGTGAATATTATTATTGTCCTCCAATTTACAGATAAGAGGGAAATTTGCTGATGTAAGATCACAAACTAATTAGACCTGTCCACATTATGCAGTTGGTAGGTGTTAGAGCTGGGATTGGAACCTAGACAGTGTGATTCCAGAGTCCAAGAGCTAACTGTTTGGCAGTAGGAAGCAAGTTTGCCAATTCTGTGCCCAGTAGGTGTTCACTAAGTGTTTTTGATTGAATGAATGAGTGTTCCTGGACAACAGGTATATGTGTTTTTTCAATGTCTCACCGGTGACCAGCACAGTGTAGACTCTCAAAAAATGTTTCTGTACTTAGCCCCAGTTCTCTCCACAAGCAACCTGGGGGTGTCCTCAGCGGCTTTCTGAGGCTCTTCTGCCTCTCTGGCATGGAGGAGTCCTGTCTGGCCTGGGCACAAGTGCCCATTCTGCTCCTGTGGCCACTCGGACGTGTGACAGCCAACTTGATGCTGAGCAGGACAAAGGGCACACAGTTGAAAAAAACAGATGGCTGTTTCTGATCCAATTCCCTCCTGCTGCCAACCTGCTCTGAAATACAATCCATCACTCACCATGATAGATATCTTTGAACTTGGGAACTCGCCTCTTGAGAAGTGAAGGAGGAAAATTGAATACAGACTGTCCCTGCTCTCCCAGAGAAGTTCTGTTGTGGTCTGAGATGGCGACAGCTTAGAAAATGGTGTCAAGCTCAAATGAGTGCTGAGGAAGCATGGGCCACTGGTGTTTCCAGGGCCCGCTGCCCCAGATGCTTGGTTGGGACGACCCAGGACACAGTTGCGTATATCTCCGTTAGCATCTCCACTGCTAAATTTGGCTTTGGTTAGTAAATCAGAAGTGCCAATGGGCCTCCTGGACCAGGAAGCCAGGTAAAGAGATAGAGGTGAAATGAGGGGGTTATGGAGAGAGAATGAGATAGAGAGGTCTTGAAAATCCAGGATGACTGACTGGAGAGACCACAGGTGAATCTCTTTTTACATTCTGGTTTTAAGAATATACTTACACTGAGAATGTTATATGTGAATTGAATTCTTATAGCATTATTTGTTTCCGTTAAAGTAATTCACGCATAATTATTTACGAAATTCTTGGACTAAAGAATAGAAACACTCAAGCTAGCCCAAGCAAAAAAAGAAACAGAAACAAAACACAAGAGGGGATATTTTCCAAGATAAGGTCCAGGAGATCTCATGGAACTCTGGGAAAAGAATGTGGCTGATGGCAGGAAGACCCTGAAACGGGAAAGTCCCTTGGATTATGCCTACTCCTCCCAATATTTACTTTACTATCCTGCCTCTGCAGCAACAGACCAGCTTTCTCAGCCTCTTCTTCCTTCACTAGAGGATGCAAGCTTCACACATTAGCATCTATCCACCTGCAGAGAATCTGACTGTTTCATTTTGGGTCAGGCACCTACTGCTGTTCCAATCATCAGAGTCAAGGGTCTAAAGGGTTACCTGGGCTCATTCCTGGGCATCTATGTGGCAGTTCCTGAGGAAGAGAGATGGCAGCTCATTGGCTAGACAGGTGTACTCAAAGAAGTTCATGAGTTTTTGTTCTTTGCAAAGACTAAGGAAAACATCAGAAAATAAAATGAAGAAAATGAAACAATTGATTTCCTTCCCTGCCTGTAGCATTATTTTAGAATTTATTCAACCTTTCCTGTAACTTTCCTTCAGTGGTTGATGGTGAATTTTAAGATTCATCCATTCAGTTTCACTACCTTGCAGTAACTCTGTAAATTATTTATTCAGCAGATTTTATTGAGCGCTTGCTATTTGTTAGAGAAAAAATGGCACTCACTGGGACTTGGAGACTGACGATTGTAGGCCGAGAGTTTATTGGGAAGCTCTCCCAATGGAGGGGGTCTGAAGATTAGACTTTAGCCCCCCCACCAGCATGGCAGAGGTGGGAACATGCTTAGTTCGTGTAAGTGGATTGGGACTTGGATAAGACCCAAGGGCCAATAGGGATAGGTAGGGGGTGGTGGGCTAGGGGTAGTGAATTCTAGGGATGTGGGAGGGGTTGGTGATGTTATGTGGCTTCCTTGTCTATTCTCGTGAGGAAATGAACTGTATCTGAACAGGTAGTCTCTGGATGGGGGGCTGTTCTATGTCACGGGAATGCAAGTCACTGTTTGTTAACCATTGTAAACCTTCTGATCAGTTAATCATTATAAACTTTGTAAGGGAGAAATCTCTAACACTACTTTAACCCTAGGTGCCATTTTGGGTGGTGAAGAGGACAGATGAAGCCCCTGCTCCCAGGGAGTTTATAAAAAAAGGAGAGAGATAATCAACAAGTAAACAAGCAGCTAAGATTATTTTAAAAAGTGATAAGGACTGTGGAGGAAATAAAACACAGTGATGGGAGAGAGGGTGGCTGGAGGTAGAGGGTGACTTCATTTGGAGAAGTGAGGGGCCCTGGATTAGGAAGGGATATGGGAACTTTGCCCTGAATGTCACAAGTCATCTGGCCCTTGGAGTGAAGAGAAGAGTATCACAGGCATGAGGCCTGAGAGAGGCTGCCGGGAGATTTCAGGGAACAGGTACAAGGCCAGAGTGGGAGAGGCACAGTGGGAGGGGCACAGGGCATTACAGGACAAGGTTGGAAGAGTGGAAAGGGGATGGGTTTATAGAGGGTTTTGAACAGGGGAGTGACATAACCTGATTAGCCTTTTCAAAAGTTAAATCCATCCCTTCCTCAAACTGAGCCTTACCCTGGAAGCACCTTGGGAGTGTTAGTAAGACTAGCAGTCAATGCCTATGTCTCTCCTGGGTATTGAATTTTAAATCAAAATATATGGGAATAGAGCCTAAAATCAGCCATTTAAATTTATTTTAAAATACATAAATTATGGTTTTTTTTCAATTTTAAAATCAACTTTATTGTACATTTTGATAAGTTTTGCCAAATATTCTTACATATTACAAGAACTCCCCAATCAGGACAAAGAATATTTTAGCCACCCCCAAATATTCTCATATCTTTTGCAATCAATCCTATCTTGCTATCCTTCACTCCTGGCACCAAGCAAACACTGATATGCTTTGTATCACTATAAATTACTTTTGCCTATTCTAGAATTTCAGGTAAATGGAATCAGTATGTATTCTTTAGGTCTGGGTTCTTTCACTCAGCATAATATTTTTGAGTCTTCTTTATTGTTCTTTTTTCTTTTGTATTGCTAAGTAGCATTTCATTGTATGAAAATGCCATAATTTGTTATCCATCATTTTTGTTGTTGTCATTTTGAGGCTTTTATGAATAAAGCTGCTATGAACGTTCTCTTGCAAGTATTTATGTTGATGTAAATTTTCATTTCTGGTGGATAAATATCCAAGAGTGAAATTATTGGGTCACATGTTTAACTTTTTTAAGAAACTGTCAAACTGTTTCCCAAAGTAACTGTAACATTTTACATCCCACTGGCAGTGTGTTAGAGTTCAGTTGTTCCAGTGTTGCCAACAGCTGGCATTTTTAATTTTAGCCATTCTGTTATGTATCCAGTGGTTATTTCATGAGGAATAATGATCTTTTATGGCAATATCTTTTTCTGACTTTGGTGTCAGATATTGCTGGCTTCGTAAGACTGAGGTGGGATATATTCCCTCCTATTTTTCAGGAAGAATTGATTAGATGTGCAGAATTGGCATTATTTTTTCTCTAAATGTTTCTTAGAATGCACAGGGAGAGCCTTCTGGGTCTGGAGTTTTCTTTGTGGGAATGTTCTTAATCATTTAATTTAAATAAAATAAATTAATTAAGGAAAGGGCTATTCAGTTTTGGCAATCTGTATTTTTTAAGGAATTTGCCCATTTCATCTACATTGTAAAATACATCGGCTTAAAGTTCACTATCTTCCCTTTTTATGCTTTTAATGTTCACTGGATCTACAGTGAAGTCTCTTCTTCCATTCCTAATATTGGTTAATTATGTTTTCTGTTTTTTATCTTCATCAGTACAACTGAAGTTTCATCAATATAATTGACCTTTCAATGAACCAGATTTTTAAATTCATTCTATTGTTTGTCTATTTTCTATTTTATTGATTTTTCCTATTTTTAAAAAAATTATTTCTTTCCTTGTACCTTCTCTGGATTTAACTTACTCTTCTTTTTTTGTTTGTTTCATGTGGTAGAAGCTTACATCATTGATTTTGAAAAACTTTCTTCTTATTTTTTCTTTTTCTACCTTGCTTGCAGTTGCAGACACCCTGTGTTCCATGGGATTACTATCATCTCCTTATTAGTTGTCCTAGGTGTGTCCTATGAACTGCAGAGTAGGTGTTGCAACTCTACTGAAATTCAGGGCTCTGCTGGCACATGGATAGACCAAAGATTTAAGTCTCTGGGACATTTATTTATCAAGTATAGTGCTAATTATGGGTTCAAATAAAAGAGGCAGAAGAGCTATGAGTAGAGAATCTATGAATGGGTCTAACTCTGTATACCGGGGAGCATAAATTCCAATGTAAGGCCCACTGACAGGGTGCCAAATTCCGGAGCTGTCTGCTCTGCTTATAGTTCTGGATATCTCTAGAGCCCTCAGGAGCCCCACTATTTGAGGCATTCAGTGTGTGACAGTCAATGAGATCCTCTGAAGATTTGTATAAACATAACCTCTGGAATGATCTCCTGACTCACGGTGAAATCTCTTAGCCATAAAAAGTCATTTGTATTTACCATTTCCCCCTTTTGGTCAAGGTCTTTTTCCAGTTCCCTTGCTAGTTAGTTCTTGGTAATAATCTCTCAGTGCTAGGGAGGTTCATCCTTGGGAGTTATGTTCCATGCAGTGGGGAAAGTAGTGCATTTATATGCTGAGTTTGGCTTAGAAAGAGGCCACATTTGAGCAACAAGGAGGCTTTCAAGATGTACATCTTAGGCAGTATATAAATCTAGGCTAAGTTTTAATTTCACAAGGAAAGGTTCATAAGTACAATAATTAATGTTAAGGGCCTGGCATTATAAATCTGTCTTCCTTCACTAGACATTGCCCTTGCACTCAGGAGATTCTTGATGTCCTATTAAAGAATATAGCAGAACTCCCCAGGATGGGAATTCAATATTCTTTTAGTTATTGTATTGTAGTATAAACATTTACTTTTCCTCTAAGCATACTTTAATTGTATCCCATAAGTTTTTATATGTTGTGTTTTCATTATCATTTAGTTAAAACTATTACATAATTTTTTCATGATTTCTGCTTTCACGCACTTGTTATTTAGAAATGCACTTCATAATTTACAAATACATTTTTTATTTTCCAGTTACTCTTTTTAAATTTCTCAAGACTTGTTTTATGGCCTAGTATATTGTCTGCCTTAGAGACATTTGAAAAGAATGTACTCTGTGGTTGTTGGATATAGTATTTATAAATACCAATTATATCAAGTGGGTTGGTAATGTTATTGAAAACTTCTCTAACCTATACTGATTGTCCACCAACTTGCTTATCAATTGAAAGGAGAGTTCTGAAATCTCCAACTATAATGGTCAACTTGTTTATTTCTCCTTTCAGTTCTGTCAGATTTTGCTTTATGCACTTTGAAGCTCTGTTGTTAGGGGAATACAAATTTAGGATAGCTATGTCTTCTTGATAAATTGATTCTTTTATCATTTTGAAATATGCCTCTTTATCTCTGGTAATTCAAATTAAACTAGAATCTATGAGCATGAGTCCCAAACACTTGTATTTCTTAAATCTCTCTAGGTTATTTAATGTGCATCCAGTTTGGAGAACCACTAATCTAGGATGATCTGTAAACACACAAATCCTCCGGCCTGCAGGTTAAATCCCAACAAACCCCTGCTTTTTTATGGCAGTCAACTAAGATAGCTTTTACATTTTCAAAGTGTTGTTAAACTTGACTTTATATTAGAATTACTCAGAAGTCTCCTTATAATCCAGATTGCTGGATCCACCCCCCAGAGTTTCTGATTCAGTATATCTGGACTGGGGAATGAGAATTTGGTTTTTTAAATATATCCCTAGGTGATTGGTACTGTTGCTCCTGGGACCAAACTTTGAAAACCACCTCTTCTCAAGTTTCTGCATTTGTAAGAATTACCTGGAATGTCTGTTTGGAATTCATAGCCTCATCCCACCCACCTTATCAGTGGGGATTCAGAGTCCCTGGGTGTGAGGTGGGACTGTGACACTAGTGATTTTAACAATTGTCACCATAATTCTGCTAGGTGAAGGTGTTCTGCTTACCATTTAGAGATAAGTCATGCCAGAAAGGGCATTATGTGGTGTCTGAACTTCCCAGCTTCTAAAACAAATACCTACAATGGATTAGTTAAACCACAAGAATTTATTGGCACATGGTGTTGAGGTTAGAAGTCCAACAGATTTCTGGCACTTTGAATCAGCGCCCCTTTTGCTGACTAATACACATTATGATGCCCTCTCCCTTCTCTTCTGAATTCCACTGATGTTTAGCTTCTTGCTCCTCCCAGTGGCTTTCTCTTTTAAAGCTTCCAGTAATAGTATTAAAGCCTAATCTCATTCAGTTGGGCCACACCTTAAGTTAAAACAGCATAAGCCCCCTCTTGACATAGATGTGGAATGGACACAACCAAGCCAAGGTCCACAGGAAGGAGGAATACAGTAAGGATTAGAGTGGACTTAATGATATTCTATTCATGAACTATTGTGGTTAATAATCGAGAAAATGTGGCATTGATGTGGAAAAAGTGGCCATGGTGATTGCTGGGTGTGGAGAATGGGAGGAAGAGATGAGATGTGGAAGCATTTTCGAGACTTGGAGTTGTCCTGGGTGGTGCTGCAGGACAATTGCTGGACATAGTATGTCCTCCCATGGCCCACTGGATGGAACGTGGGAGAGTGTGGGCTATGGTATGGACCACAGGCCATGGGGTGCAGCAATGCCCAGAGATTTACTCACCAGATGCAATGGATGTGTCATGATGATGGGGGAGAGTGTTAATGTGGGGGGAGTGGTGGGGTGGGGGCAGTGGGGGTGAATGGGGACCTCACATTTTTTTAATGTAATATTTTTTAAAAAATGAATAAATTGAGTAGAACTTGGAAAATAAATAAATAAATAAAAATTAAAATTAAAAAAAGATACTATTTACAATGGGTTCATACCCATGAAGAATGGATTAAGATTAAGTTTTCCTTTCTGGGGTGGATAATTCAATCTACCACAAATAGGGTGGGTCCATCTAATCATAAAGGGGGAAGTGATTTCCTTTCCAATTCTCTTTATTTTATTTTATTTTTTTTTTAATTTTTTTATTTTTTATTGACTTTGTAATAATATTACATTAAAAATATATATGTGAGGTCCCATTCAACCCCACCCCCCCACCCCCCCTCTCCCCCCCCCAACAACACTCGTTCCCATCATCATGACACATCCATTGGATTTGGTAAGTACATCTTTGGGCACCTCTGCACCTCATATACATTGGTTCACATCATGGCCCATACTCTCCTCTATTCCATCATGTAGGCCCTGTGAGGATTTACAATGTCCGGTGATTACCTCTGAAGCACCATCCAGGGCAGCTCCATGTCCCGAAGACGCCTCCACCTCTCATCTCTTCCTGCCTTTCCCCATACCCTTTGTCCATTATGTCCACTTTTCCCAATCCAATGCCACCTCTTCTATGTGGACACTGGATTGGTTGTGTCCATTGCACCTTTATGTCAAGAGGAGGCTCAGATTCCACCTGGATGCTGGATGCAATCCTCCCATTTTCAGTTGTTCCAATTCTCTTTAGATCCTGAATACATACAGGAGAGAACACGAGTTTAGTGCTAATGTGACTTTAAGATTCTTAACACATCACAATCTCCCCTTTCATTGGAAATAGAGCAGACCTTGGACTCAGAGCCTCTGACAGGTCTCACAGAGTCTGGTGAGAATTTAATAACTTTAGTTTTCATTTTATTTGTATGTCTTATTCTTTCTATTTAAGGGAGTTAATTTTTTCCATTTATAGTAGTTATTTGATTTTCCATTTTTAAAATATGTATTTAAACCAAAATGTAAGATGCTTTGAAGAGAACTAAGTAAATAATGGCACTGATGGTACACAAATGAAGATTGGGAGAAAATGATGTAGGCTCCTTTCTTCCTACAGGTCTTTTATTGCAAAGGCAAGAAATGTGTTTCCTTACAAATAGGCTCCCCTGGATGAGCCATGTGGAGCTGGATGGGTGATGCAGCATGGGCTTGAGGAGGGCAAAGCAAGGGTGACTCAACTCCAGCTGGGGCCCTTGTGCAGAACAGAGATGGGAGAAGTAGTCAGCTCTTTATGACATCCACCCCTTAATTAGTGGTGCCTTCTCCAAAGCCCTTTCAAAGAGTCCACAGAAGCCAAGTATTAACAATGGCTGGAAGCTATCTACAAGCCATGGGATAGAGTTATACTGGCTCCAGAACTTCTCTTCTGGGATTTATTTTCCTGTCTTTTCTCTTCTTCCAGACTCTACTCATCTGCCTTCCCATCTTGTTCCTCCCCACAGCCTTTCCTCTTCCTTTACTCCATCCATCCATTGCCTTTTGTTGAGTGTATCTCCTGTGAGCCAGGCCCAGGGCTGGGTGCCCAGGAGCCCTACCTGGCTGCTCAGGGTGAGCCTTACCACGAGCTGCTCGAGACACAGGGCTGGACCAGAGGACATTCGTTCATCATTGGCAGCTGGTTGTTGTTGATTTGCCATTTACATTCTTCACCCAGGTAGCTGGGCAGCATGAGTCTTCTCCAAAGAGGTGAACTTATTGGAAAGCTAATAGCGCTTCAGAACCTATCACCTGCTGAAAGTTTCTGGGACTCAAGGAATGTTCTGGGTGGGGAGGGGAGGCCAGAATGCTCTTTGGATATGTTTCTAGGTAAGCATTTCAGGGAAATTGCCTACAGAAATCTGAGAGGGGACCTGAATCTATGCCTCCAGGATTTGTTTTGATTTATTTTCTTACTCTAATTAAATATTCATTTTAATAAAAATTTTTGTATGTGTAATTTTGTAGTCTTTTTATAAAGTGGATCCCTAAATAGTATAATGGTCAACCCTACAGAACTAGCTTACCCCTATCCTGATTCTACTTAATTCACCCTCAGGGTATGGAGTGCAAACCCACCTTGGGGCCCCCTTTCTTTCCTTCTCCCCCTGTCTGCCTTGGACAGACCCCTCTCCCAGGTCTGACTTCTGAGCTCAAATTGAACTCAGTTCCAGTATTAGGTCCTGTAGGTGGCAGTAAACATGCTTCTCTTCAACACAACTCCTTCTTCTCCACCTGCAGCTCACTGGAATGGAAGGGGGCACAGGGCACAAAGAATATGCCCCGACTGCAGGTGCTGATGCTATGATAGAGAGGCTATAGCCCTGGACTATGGAATGGGAGACTCCAAGAGAGGGAAGACAGAGTGATCAGCTGAGGATGGAAAGGGAGCAGGTCTTGCCCTGGAAGAGTGAAGGGAAAGGGCATTCTGGTGGGCGGGGAAGGAGCCCTGCAGAAGGCTCCACTGAGGAATGAGGCATGGGCCTGGGACACCAGCCTGCCAGCTGGGAGGAAGGTATACCCCAGGGAATGGTCTTGGTGAGGGTGTGACATTCTGGAGCCCCATGAATGCTTAGAACTTGTTTTTTCCTGTCTAAGCTATTTTCAAATCCTGGTAGCATATTTATTTTTAAAATCCATGCATGCATTATAAATCCAAACAACACAGAAAGGTGGGCAGTAAAACATAGGTCTCAATCCCCAGCATCTCACCCCACAGGCAACTGCTGTCACCATCTGTCACCTCCTGGGCAGCTTTCTGGAGATGTTCCATGAAAATAGAGATACACCCGAGCTCTCTCTATATACCTGGAACCACAGCTCTTGTCCTGCTTCTCTCCGTTAACAATTTATCTTAAAGACTATTCCATATCAGCATGCCTAGATCTGCTTCATTCTTTTTACTGTTGGAGCCTCTTTAGCAGAGGCACTGCAGAGGAATGGGTGAGAGCTGGTTTCAAATTAGGTAGGACTAGTTTCCAAAGTTGCCACCTGAAGAACCCGGGCAATTCACTTGACCCCTGAGCTTCATTTTCCTCATCTGTAAAATTGGAAGGGCGATAAGCTCTTCTGCATTGGGCTAGTGTGAGGATCAAAGAAGAGGATGCTTCTAAAGTCCAGAGACAAAGTACATACCCAGTCAGCACTGGCACTCATCAAAAGCAAAGGAGGCCAGGAGGGGATACTGCTGACAAGCCCACCTGCCCCTTCTGTGAATCTGCTCACACCTTGGCCCTTCTCCTCAAGTTTTCTGCTCACACACCCACAAGCTACTTTGGGATCTTTTGCACCAGGGAAGGAATGCCAGTTAAATGTCACCCAGGCATAAGGACCACTCTTCTCTGGTTATTTAGACTCTCAGCTTGGACTTGGTTCAAAAGTGGGCTGGCTGGGGAACTGGGGAGGCATTTTGGATTCTACAAACCCAATTCCTGTCCCACTGCTCAGCTGGCTGCTGTGACCACCAGCTTTGTGTGCAAACTCAGCACCACACTGGGATCTCGTGTAGAGATGAAAATTAAGGGATAAATATACAGGTTTAATAATATTCTGTCATTTTGACAATCTCTGCTGCCTGCCTGTGATATTTTAATCCACTTTGCATGCTTTCGACATTAAGAACTTCTGACAAAGTTTCACTGGGAAAATAATATCTTTATATAATGGCCTCTATGATGCCTGTGATCCCAAACACAAATTTACTTGCTTTTATCATTTTGGACTAAAGAGAAAGAAAATGAACCATTAGAAGAAAGGCTTCTATTCCTGACTCCCCCCCATTTCCCTTTAATTCTCCCCTGGAAGCAGCAGTTTCTTTCTCTTTTATCTTTCTATTTGGCGCTCCATTATCTGCTCCTGTGCTGCCTTTGAGGTTATTATTTCAGTTCAGTCTTTCCTTTAGCTGTGGAGATGAATTAAATTAGTGCCAGCAGGAGGAGTGAATTAAATAAACGCTAAAATTTCGCTAACGTTACCCACTTTCCCTGTGCCATTCTTTATACTCCGGTAAAATTTTTAAATAAAGTCTGGAGGGATTTGCAAATAGTTGTCTTTAACTACTGGTAAACAGAAGTTCATACATGTTCAGGTTGTTGTTCCACCATATTTATTCATTTGTTCATTCATTCCTTTGGCAAAGTTTTCTTAAGTGACCACTGTGTGCAGGGCACGGTTCTAGGTCCTATGTGCACAGAGCTGAATGGGCCTCAGTCCCCAGGTAAAGGCTAAGGTAGAAATGTGCCATACATGAAACAGCATCTGCCACAAGTGGGGTGCACTGAAATGAAGTCTGGCAGGGAGGAAAAGGGCAGATCACAATAGGTCTTTGCTCTCTGTAGAGTTTGAATTTATTCTGATCAATAGGAAGCCATAGGCAGGTTTCTATTTTATTTTAAGTTTTATTAAGGAAGTTATGGATTTACTAGAACTATTATGCATAAAACACAGGATTCCATTCACCACTCTACCATCAACACCTAGCCTTGGTGTGGAACATTTGTTACAATGGATGATAGCATTTTTTATAACTGTACTATTTGTTTTTTTAAAATATTATCTTTATTTTAAGGATACATAGATCACACACAGTGTTACATTAAAAAACATAAGAAGTACCCATATACCCCAGCCCCCACTCCTCCCACATCAACTTCTTTCAGTAGTGTGGTACATTCATTGCGTATGATGAATACATTTTGGAGCACTGCTACACAGTATGGATTATAGTTTACATTGTAGTTTACACTCTCCCCCAGTCCATTCAGAGGGTTATGGCAGTATATATAATGTCCTACATCTGTCCCTGCAATATCATTGAGGACAACTCCAAGTCCCAAAAATGCACCCATATCACACCTCTTTTTCCCTCTCCCTCCCCTCAGCAACTTCTGTGGCCACTGTCTCCACATCAATGATATAATTTTTTCCATTGCTAGAGTCACAATAACTCTGTAGTAGAATACCGGTAAGTCCACTCTAATCCATACTTTATTCCTCCCATCCAGAGGACCCCGGGATGGCAATGCCCACTCCACCTCTAAACTGTGGGGAAGTGGGGTGGGGAGGCTTAGATCCCACATGGCTGATGGATGAAATTCTCCTGCTTGCAGTTGTAGACTCTCTTGGTTTCCTGGTGTGGTGGTTGACCATCCTTATCTCCTTGTTAGCCGATCTGGGTAAGTCCAATGAACTGGAGAGTAGGTATTATAGCTCTGCTGAGGCTCAGGGCCCAGCTGGCACATGGACAATCCAGAGATTCAAGTCTCCAGATCATACACCAACCCAAGTGCACCACAGGTTCAGTAAAAGTGACAGAAGAGGCATGGGTAGAAAGGTCACATCTGAGTCCAACTCCATCATACTCAGGGGCACAAATTCCAAAGTAGGGTCCACTGGTAAGGCACTGAACTCCAGAGCCATCTGCCATGACTGTAGGACCTGTGTGTCTCGGTAGCCCTCAGGAGAACCACTACCTGGGGTTGTATCTACTTTGGCTGTCTCTGAGATCCTGCTGAGATGTGTGTAAGTGTGACCTCTCTGATGACCTCCTGACTCATTTTGAAGTCTCTTAGCCATATAAATTCATTTGTCTTTACAATCTCCCCCTTTTATTCAAGGTCTTTTTCTAGTTACAATACCAGCTGGAGCTTGGTAGTAATCCCTCAGCATAGGCAGGGCAATAGCAGGGGCTTGGAGACCAGTAGGGGGAAGAGCAGCTGTCCAGGGGCTGGGTATAAGCTGAGGGCAAACAGTATGGAGAGAAATCAGACATGGGGCACAGACCACCAGAACTGGGGCTGAGTTTCCCCTTCCTCCTTGGCTCTCTCCCACAAGAGAAAAATTGATTCAATTTTAAATGAGTCCACTGCTTTGCTCTGATCAGGGCTTGGCCACATCACATGCAGGAACCTGTTCCTGCCCAATGAGTGGCTCTGGGTTAGAAGCGGGTCTGATGCCCCACTCTGAGAGCCATTGGGAGGTGCAGTCAAGGTAAGACCCACCCCACTGGTAAGGTGCCACCCCTCCATCCCTCAGGCAGGAGAGAGTAAGAAATTGCTCATGTTCCCTGTATATTCTTCCTTTGCACCTCATAGAGTCATAGATCTGAGCTTCTTCAATATCGGTCTCTGTGACAGTGTCTGAGAAAAGTCCATCCATCCCGGGCCTCCATTGCTTGGGCTACTCAGATTGACACTTCTTTCTACCACTTTATCAAGCTTCAGTTTCCTTCTCTGTAAAATGGGTCAATAATCCCTGCCTGGCTAACCCCTAGGTCGGCAGAGACACTGATCTGAGATGGAAGAAGCAGCATTATTGGTTGTCACTGCTCAGATCCAAGAAGCAGCACACTGTGTGAAGGGTGCTTTGCATAGAGGGAGATTCACTTTAACTCTGAGCTGATTTGCACTTAGAGTTGGAAACTCAGTGGGTCCCAGAGCCACAACCCTTAGAGGACAGCTTTACTGAGAATTAAGGCTGCATTCAAGAGGTGCCCCTTGGTTTCAGCTATGCCTGAAGTCTTAACCCTAAACATTTCAGTGATAAAGACCCCTATGGCTTAAGTAAGTTTGTTTGAACTTTCTGTCCCATGGGATCAAAAGTAATGTACAGATTTAGAGCACACTCCCATTCAAGAATAGGAAGAAGGTCATCTGGGATGGCAGGGGCGGGGGGAAGGGAGGTTGTCCACAGGCATCTGTCTAGGCACAGGGTAATGAGCACAGAAGTCCAGGCAACAAGGACCACTCTACCGCTGGCCAAGAACATTGCCAGTATTGGCAGCCAATGCGTGAGCAGGGAGTTCATATCCTGGCTTTGCCATCAACTTGTGTGGACTTTTTAAAAAATCACCCTCCCTGCCCAAAAGGGAATTGTTAGGACATATGAAAAAATTGGAACATAGCCTGAAGGCTTTATATTAATGTTCAAGTTCTTGAGCTTGGTAATTGTACTTAAGGTGGTTACATAAGTGAATATTTTTGTTCATTAGGAATGTACAGAAGTATTATATATTTAAGGAGTATGTTGTATGCAAGCTACCCTTAAATGTTTAGAAAACAGATAGATACACAGAGTTAAGCACATGGATGGGTATATAGAATTGATACAGCAAATGTGTTTAAATGTTAAAATGGTGGATATTAGTATGGGGGGAGGGGATTTTGGAGTACTCTGGATAGATTTTGTGTTATTTTTGCAACTGTCCTTTAAGGTTGAAATTATTTCAAAATGAAAAGTTTAAGGGGAAAAAAATCACCTTCCCCTCGCCCCCTGGCCTTTGTCTCCCAATCTGTTGTAATAATGGTGCTGTGAAATCATATTGCTTATTGAATGCCAGGCACTCTGCTACGAGTTTGCTCACTAAGTCTTATGGCTCCTCCTGGCAGCCAGTAGGTTCTGCTCTTAGGCATCATCTACTCATACAGAGGCAGAACTGGGATTGACCTCAGGACCAACCAGCCCTGCAGGATTTAAGGCAGAGGCCAGGGGAAAGTGGCTAGTTTGTAGGAACAGCTTTGGCGTCTGCTCTGAAGCAACCAGAGCTCAATGCATAGAGCTTCTTGTTAAAACTGTGATCTGACAGCACTACAGTCACAGGCTTTTCTGTATTCTTTTTGGGGGCAATTTTAGAGCTGTCACTGGGTTTAAAAAGTAAAAAAAGATGTGAGGAAATCATACCATTAAATATTAATATTTTTTCTTTGTTTTAATTAGATTTTCCCCCTGTGGGCAAGTAGAAGGACAGAGCTTTCAAAAGCCTGTTTGCTGTCTTTAAAAAAAAACTTTTATGCAATCAGTACAATAATTAAAAAACACTAATTTTTCGTAGCAAAGGAAACTGATTATTTCAACCTTGTGTTGACTGATCCATTTTTATAAGTAGTTTTAAAATCTTAGATGCATTTTGTGAACCATTTGAAGAAGGACAGGGTGAACATGTGTTTATTAACCATGGACAGTTCCATCAATGTGGGGGTATATGGGGGGGTGGAGTTGAGGAGAATAGTGCCATCCATGTGTGTGTGTGGGGGGCAGAACCAACTGTGCAGGGATGGCCCCAAAATAGGGACTCCATAGGTCAGGGCCAGCTTCACTCATTCCTGATGAGTACAGAGAAAAAGTTACAGAGAATCCAATATGCCTCAGACTCAAGTTCAGCTCTCTCATTCCTTGGACTGTGTCCTCAAAATTTTCTCACTAAGGAGGGCCCCCCCCAATGGCATTCCACCCCAAGTCCATGAGCGCAAAGTCTACCACTCCTTCACCTCTGTGACGTACCTCTGTCAGGAAGCCTTCCATGTCTAGCTGGGAATGCCATACCCTCCTTCTTTGAGTCCTCACAGCACTTTATCTGATGGCCTTAGGAGACTGGTCACTTTCCACTGTCTCAGACTGTTGATCAGATGCCCTCTCTGACTTGCTTTGTGGCTGGCTGCTGGTCTGGGAAGGCCTGTTCTCTGCAGAGAGACTGACCCTGGGTTCACACCTACCTGCTGCTTGGTAAGCGTCACATTAGGAAGTGAGGAAAGGAGGGAGCATGAAAGAGAAGGAAGAAAGAAGGAATAAATCCCCTATTGTTTAATATTTTAAGAAGAAATATATAGACAGGAAAATATGTATCAAGTATAATCTCCCCTTTGCAGGGAGATGAACCTAAGTGGGAGATGGGTATTGGGGTGTGTTTGCAGAGGGAGTGATGGGTGTGAGGATGCAAATAAAGAAGACAGAGGAGTTGCATATTCTCCCTAAGCAAGCAAGGGGTGGGGTAGGGATTGGGGTAGAGGAGGAAGCCTAACTGGAGGGAGAATGAATTCTGCAGGGTGAAAAGATGGGCAACAGAGTAGTTTGAAAGAGAGGGAAGCCCAGGCTAGCAGCCAGAGCAGGGTTTGAGAAAGAATTCACCACTTTTAAAATTAATGTTATGAGGTTGTTTCTATTATGTGTGTTGTAATTACTCCCCCCTGAGTTTCTACAAAATGTTCAGTAAACCATCAATACTCTGGTGTGAGTCTTTTGTGGACCCCAGAAAATTAAGCTCTTAAGCTAACTCATTCCTGTGCATGTAAACCTATTTATGTAGGACCTTTTGGTTAGATTTAGTTAAGGGATCTTTTGATTAGATCATTTTAGATTAGATTGCCTTTAGGACCATCAACTGGACTATATCAGTGAGGTGTGACCCAGGTTGGGTCTCAGTCTTCCTGCTGGAGTCTTATGTAAATGGAGAACTAAAAGCAGAAATGCAAAGAGAAAGGCAGCTGCCATCTTTACTCTACCATGTGAGAGAGGACTCCAGGATCACCTACAGCTACAGAAAGACAGAGAAACCCTAAAAGGCTGAGAAAGAGGCCAGAGGCTGGATTCAGAAGAGCAGCCTGAAGCTGAAGAGACAAGGCCCTGGGGAGAGACTGGTTATATGCCTGTTTACCCATGGATGAGCTCAAGGAGAAAATGAGTCTGGGGAAAACACACAGAAACCAGCCACCATTTTGCCTTGGCATAGCAAGAGTCCAGGATATGCCAGTGGTTAACTTTTGGTGAGCCAGTATCTCTTATGATGCCTTGATTTGAACATTTTTACAGCCTCAGAACTGTAAGATTCTACCCTAATATATTCCCATTATAAAAGCCAATGCATTTGTGGTATTTTTTCATTGGCAGCCTTAGCAAACTAAAATACCTTGTTAATATGTGGTAAAGATTCGGGGTCTGTGGAGGTGAGTAAAGCTGTATAATGGTTGAGTTTGGTATCGAAGGAGACTTGGGCAAGTCCATACATGGAGCCTTTTCTCAGGAGACATGGGCTGAATCTCCCCTTCCCGTTATGTTTTCACTCTTCCTTTAGCTCCTGAGGGACATTGTAGTAGTGGGGCAGTCTGGGCTAAATTCTAGTTCCTTTATGTCTAGTTGCGTGGTCTTAGACATATTACTTAATTCTCTGACCTCAGCTTTCTCATCTGCAAAGTGGGGCTAAAAATAATTCCTTACCTTAGAGGTTAGCATACAGCGTAAATGTACTAATGCTTAATGTTTTTAAAATGGTGCATGACACAAAACAAAAATGTTAGATCTTATTATTTCATTCCCCTTCTTTTCCAACCCGAGAAAATGTGTTAGAGTAGAAAGTACACTGGAAATCTGCACGGAAACCTTTAAAATATTCCTATTAGGATAGCCAGATAAAATATAGGACTACTTGTTAAATTGAATTTCAGATATGTAATTAATAATTTGACATTAAAATTTAAATGAGCATTCTGCATTTTTATTTGCTAAATTTGGCAACTCTAATTCTTACCCTTTGACCCTAAGTTTTACTTCTAGAATCTATTCTAGAATAGGTAATCTTAACTATAGAAAGATTTTATGCCAGGACATTTTCCTTGGAGTTTTTTTAAATACATGTCAAAAACTTAGAAACAAACAGCAGATCCAAAGAAAGAATGATTAGATAAAATAGGATATATCTATTTGATTGAATATTATAGAGTCATAAAAAAGATATGTATGAAGAATATACAGTTACATGAAGGAATGTTTCTGAGATAATGTTCAGATAAAATATCAGGGAATAAATTGTATAAAGAGAGTGTTGACAGCTCTGTAAAAATTATCCTTATACACAGAAAAAGACTAACAGGAATGTAGTAAAATGATAGTGGTTTTACATGTATGGTAAAATTATGACTTCTTTTCCTTTCTATTTGCATGGATATCCCAGTTGTCTCTGTTGAGCAACAACTGCTTTACTTATAGAAATTGTTTCTCTGTAGTCTTGCCTTGAGAGAAGGAAGAGACTGGCTGGGCCCCAGGACCCTCAGGCTTGCTGGCTGCTGTGTTGTGCTGGAGGTGCTACCAAGGGGAAGGCACTTCACCTCCTGTGGCCTCAGTTTTCTCATCTGTAAAATGAGAGAGTGGACATACTAATCTGTACAGCCCTGTACTGCTTTGTCATTCTCTTATTCTTCTGCTTTTTAAAAATTCTCAATTATCTTTTATCCTTTCCTACCTTTCCCTCCTTTCTCTTTTCTCTTTATCCCATTCTCCTACGTGCCTCACTGTCAGTTAGAACTTTTAACATGAGAATAGCAAAGTATGGGACAACAGCAAAATTCCAGCTCAAAGAGGATTTATTCTCATCCATTACTGGAAGTCAAGAGAAGCTTAGCTTCAGGAATGGCATGACCAGTGCTCTGGCTCTAGCTCTGCTTTCTCTTCTCTGAACATTGGCTTTATCCCTTTGCTGGCTCCCCTTATTGCAGCCACAGTAACTCTCACAATTCTAGGTATCATGCCTGCTCACTGCACAGTCTAGCTCTGTGTTTTTACCTCAATGCTCCAGCAGGGTCCTGAGAGTCATCCTGATTGGATAGACCTAGTTCATGTGCCTGTCTCTGCACTAATGACCAGTGCCAGGAGCCTAGATTTATTTAAACCATTCAAGGCGTAATCTGTAATTGTGGATGGAGTCATAGAACTGAGGTGACTGCATGAAGAAAAATCTGGACATCGTTGGGAGGTGAATAGAAAAGGACTCTGGGTTATCCATCAAAGGCCCATCACATCAGTCAACAGGTGTTTGGCGGTGTCAATTGTTTTCCCACCACCGCACAGGCACTGAGATCATCTGGGGGGAGACCAGGTGATCACCTCCTTCAGTAGCATTACTGCTCATGTGCCTGGACCAAATGCCAAAGCCTATGGCGGGAGGCAGCTAGCAGTTAGGCCATTTCTGGGTCTTGAATGAGGTTTCTATATTCTCTGTACAGAGACTACTAATCTCTTGACAGTGGCTCTATAATGAGGCACTCAGTATAATGTGAATGAATCAGGGACTGAGGGGCTTCTCAGGACCCTTACCTTCTCCCCATATCTGATTCATTCTGCCCTCATCTTCGGTTCTGTTCTTCAAGCTGCTCCCTTAGACAACAGCTGTCTTGTCTTTCTGTTGTTTTATTTTCTCCTTTCATATCTCTAATTTTAAAACTCTCTTTTAAAAAAAAGTCCATGTTGCCCTGCTGAGACTTTACCTGATGAAGAATTTTATAGAATTCTCTCCTTTAAAAAGAATGAGGTTGAATGTTTATTAAATGAATTTTTGCTTTAATATAGTTCCTCCATATTTCATGCTGTGGACACAACTGTTTCTGCAAATGACTTTCTCCAAGATGCCCGATTTATTTTTAATTGCCTCTGTCCCTCAGTTTGGTTCCATGTTACATTTGTTATTTCTATTTGCTTAGTAGTTAAAACCTGAAGATACAACAGGTAAAGGCCACTCCATTTGGCAAGGCATGGCTGTGACTCAGAAGGGTGGGAAAGCATCCATCCTGAAAAGGAGATACAAAGATCAGTTACTTTCCTGTAGTTTCCAGAGAAACACAAATAATGTTTCTCCAGTTGTAAAACCTTTTACAATGTACACAGCCTATTTATATGCACTACATCAAATTTTGTTGGGCCATTCCCCCACAAATTAGGAAGAATAGTTATTTTGGCCCAGATGCTTCTTCAAAGGATTGTTTCCTGAGTGAGGATGTGGTCTCCGGGACCACTCATAAATGTGGGAAGTTGTGTCCGTTCCAGGCATCCTCACTTTGTGTCTTAGCTTAGAATAGACACTGTGACACCACTACCAAGTCTGGATGGCCACACATGCCTTTATTTACTCCGGCAATATTTTCTGAGTTTCTGTTCTATGTCGGGCTCTCACCAGACCCTGGGGATGAAGCGAAGAATGACTCACAGTCAGTGCCCTGCAGGTCCTCATAGCCCACCACAGGGTTCGACCAGAAGAGCATGGGGTGCCAGGGAATGTTTGGGGTATTTTAATATAGAAACATATTGTTTGGTTCAAAAGGCAGTATATCACACAGGAGGGAAGGTTCTAGAACCAGACTGCCTTTGTCTCCCTGTCCAGCCACTGACCATGACCTTGGGAAAGTCACTTAACCTCTCTATAGCTTATTTTTTGGAGGTAATAACAGTACCTGTTTCAAGGAGGTAAATGAGTTAATGATATGAAGCTCTTAGATAGTGAGCCATACAACAATTATTTTCTTCCCTTTCTTGGTTGGATTAAGTGGTGGAAAAGTAAAATTGTCTCCCATTTCCTGGAAGACTGTAATAAGTAAGCCATTCTTGCCTTCTTGGTAAGGTGCACTATTTTTCAGGTTAGTAATAAGCTCCAGGGATAATGAGGTGTTGAGGTCTAAAGTGAAAAGATAAATAAGAATAGGGATTGAGGCAATGGTAGAAGCAGCAGCTAGTGTATCTCTCAGGAAAACAGTGAGAAAGAAAAGATCCCTTAAGACAAAAAGGATAAGGGATGATGAGAGAGGAGGGAAGTTACCAGGAGGAGTGAGGTGCCCAGGTGCAAACTGTCCAAGGGGACTTGCTAAGGAAAAGCCAGGGGCTTTGACTTGGCAAAAGTCGGTGAGAGACCCCATGCTCACCACTGGAAGGCAGCTGATTATCAACAGACCACCCAGCTCAGGAACTTCCCATTCTCTATGTCCTAGGATCATGCCCCTTTCCTGCTGGCTTTCCTTGGTTTGAAGTTCAGCACAGTGCAGCGGTGAGCACTGCATTTTGTCAGATCCAGGCCCTGCTCCTTAGTAACCCCAAATGGTGAAGCCCACACCTGTCCCATTACTCCTTTGGTCCCAGATTATCATCTCATGAGACATCCCACCCCTTTCCCAAAGCCCCAGGACACTGCAAACCCTAGAAAAGTATGCCTCCTACCTGTCCTGGTGGGATGGTATTTGCTGAAATTATACTTGAGAACCCCTGCCACTGGGACAATTTTAATGCCCTCCTCCTAATTACACAGTGCAGTCCTCGCTCCCAGTTAGGTGACTCTTCTCCATTGTTGAACTACATAGAGGAGAGGTGTTTCACCTGCACAGCAGCCTCAAGAACAGTTGTAACTCCCATTTAACCCTGGAGAAACCAAAGCGGAGTTGAGGGCCTTATCTTACTGTTAGCAGGTATTTGAACCCAGGAAGTCAGGATACAGAGCCATGTGTTTAACCACTATGCTTTCTGCCTCCATTAGAAGGACTTGAAATAGGTTTTCCAAGTTCACTTCAGACCCGTTATTTTGCTTTGCTTTGCTTTGCTTTGCTTTGCTTTGCTCTGCTTTGCTTTGTTGATTCACAGCTTTGCAGCTGTTATGCTACCCTGTACAGGGTACTCGTGTGGATCTCTAAAGATGCCTGATTGGGCTATCCAGGGGGCACAGCCAGACAGCCTGGGAATTGTGTGCTGACAGTGGGAGTGGAAGGAGGGAAAGAGTCAGTCAGCAGGATTGTCCTAAAGACCCTAATGCCACCTGGGGAAGCTGCCAAGCCTTCCCAGAATGCATAGACAGCAGTTAGAGCACTAGGCACAGTCTGATTTGGGCCTCTGGGCTGCAGTGTGGAACTGAGGTCAGGAGTGACAATGTGGCCTGCTTGGTGAGTTATTGACAGGTCCAGGTCTGTAACACAGGCCTCTTTCTATCCATCCATTCAGCCTCCCACCCAATATTTACTGAGCACCTACGATGCCCTAGGTACAGTCTTAGAAACTAGGAATTCAGTGGCAGACAACACAGACACAGTTCCTGTCCCTGTGGATTGATGACTGGTAGGAGGAGGCTCCTGGTCTTCCCCTCCCTTGACCAGTCCAGAGCTGCTTGCACTGTACCCCTCACCTCTCCTATACATGTATTTTCCCATAAGCAGTAGCCTTGAGGAAGCCCCAGGAGAGGGCCTGGGCCTCCTCCTGACTCTGGATGTTGCCAGAGCTGCTGAGTTATGATGGAGCAGGTGCAGGGCCTCACCTGGGTTCACATGTCCTTCACCTGATCACTGAACTACTGGATGCCTTGCTTTTTCACCCCTAAAGCAAAGATCCTAATATCTGCCTGGTAAGATTGTTGTGAGGACCAGAGAATTGATCATGCCGTGTGGAATGACTACCTACTAAGTACTGGGACCTGGGAACTCCATGATGAGTAAAGCAGAAGTGAACCTGCTGTTGCCTTGGAACTCAACAGCACCCAGAGGTAGCCGTGCATCATGCCAGGCACAAGGAGGTGCTGTACAAATGGGGCCTCTGATTTCCTCATGCTGGGCAGACCTCACTGGCAGCTGGTCCAAGAAACCCAAGGAGCCTTTTATTTGGCTATAGATGAGTGGCCTTTGCTGTTCTGGCAGTTACGACCTTGCTGCTGGTGATGTTCAGATGGGAACCTCCCACCTGCTCTGTGGGTATTTAAGGGATCACATAGCATCAGCATCACTTGGTCTGCTTTCCCTCTAGTGGGCAGCCTGTGGGCCTTGGCAAGGTGAAGGAGTCTGTGAACTGGCACTCAAGCCAATTGGGCAGGGTTCTCCAAAAGTTAACCACCTGTCAGTACTTTTTGCTTTGATTGAGATGTAATACACATGCATGTGTGTATATATAAAATGGAAACAGAAGTTCACAAAATGAAGACACCCTTACTATGAGTGATGTAATTATGTTTTCTTTACTATTCTATTCTGTTTTATTTTTATAACTGTGGCTGAGAGCCACCGAATTGCTTTTATGACTCTACTAAAGGGTCCTCGCCAATAGTGAAAAACACTGCCCTAGTGGTTTATCTGGCCCTCCCCTACTCACTTTGTCTCCCTCTTCTTCCCATTTCTCTTTGTCTGTTTTCTCTTAGCCTTTGCCTTGGTTGCCCTTGCAAACTCCACAGAGAAGGCATGAGTGAAAGAGCAGGACTAGACATCTCATCTCCTTGGCAGGACCACCTGAAGGGTGTTAGGGGAAGGGCTGGGGTGACAGCAATCTGACATCAGGGAGCAGAGCTGGAATCCAGAGGGCCTGACACCCAGCAGATTTGGGTCCGGGCCACATGTGGGGTAGCAGCCAGGCCTGAGGCTGAAAGCAGAGGCCCAAGCCCTGGAGAAGAAACTCAGATACTTGCTCACCCAGGCAGTGAAGCAGAGGCAAGAGGCTGAGACTCCTCCAGGGGAAGGGGCATGAGGCTACCTTGAATGTTGGGGTTATCTGGACAAGGTCCTCCCCTGTTGGACTATGGGTTTGTTAGCCACAGAAGCAGAAGTTTGTGTACTGCTGGGGCCCCAGGATCCAGGATCCTGGAATGGTCTTAAATTAATATTAGTAATCCATACTCTTCCCATGGATCATTCATTCATTAATTAATTCATTCATTCTTCCAACTCTGAGCCAGGCACATGCTGAGATCTGTGACTCAAGTGGATAAGACTGTCCAGCCCTGAAGATGTCAAATTCCAAGGGTGTTTGGCAGAGGCAGATGGGCATATAGGCAAATTGAATTTTGGTGTCAACCATAGCTTTCCCAATTTTAAAGACAGTAAATTTCCCATTTGTATTAAAATGGAGTTATTCAAAGATGAAGGAAGGAGAGCCAACATAAATTATAATTGACATGGTTATTTATTCCATAGTTATTGATGCTGACAAGCCCTGTCCATTTGCCAAAGTTGCTGCTTGGCACTTGTAGACATCAATAGCCAAGCCCACCCAAGAGGGTATAAATGGGGGAGGTGGAAGGTTATAAATTTGGGCAACTTTATTTACTCTTGATCATTTCTGCCACCTAGCAAATTAAAACAGTGACCAGCTCAATAATGCATCACTGTGTTCACTTTTCTTCCTTCCCTGTTTCACTCCCCTCTTCCTCAGTCCTTATCACTAGGACCACATTCTCAAATCAAGTACCTGCATACAAATCTCTGATCAGTTACGCTCTGGGGGATTTCAGGCTATGACTGCCTAATGAGGCCCAACTTCTCCATTCTCATCTTGTGCTAGCTTGCTAATACCCATCATCTTGGTCTTTTTGCAGAGCTTATGATACGCACCTTTATTCCTACCTCAGGACCTTTGACTATACCTGGAACAAGTGCCCCAACTCTTCCTATGTCTCCTCAATCTGGTTTTGCTCACTTACACTCCCACATCTAGTCACTCTCCATCACATTTTCCTGTCTATTTTCCCATAGCACTTTCCATGCTCTGAAAAGCTCTCCATCATTACTTTTTTTAGGAGGTACCTGGGATTGAACCCAGGACCTTGTACATGGGAAGCCAGGTGCTCAACCACTGAGTTAAATCTACTTCTTCCATCATTACTTTTTACTTTGTGCATTGTATGTGGGTGATTGGATTCATCTCTGGTGGCCTGCTTTCCTTGGCCCCATGAAAGTACAGGAGCAGTCCTTCTCAATATACCATGTCATCCTCCAGAAGTTATGGGAGCCAGGCAGGTAGCACAGATGTCTCAATTGGGCTCAGGAAAGGAGATAAGCATTAAATGCCCTCAGCCTCAGGTTCAGAAGGATGATAGGAAATGGTGGACCTCTGGGAAAGCCCTGGAGCACAGGCTGTGTCTAAAGAAGTGGTCCTCACACACCTCATTGGGCCACCAGAGAATGCAGCCCAATATTGATTGACTCCTGGTTTCTTGAGATAAACCAGAAATCCAATTGTGTGTGCATGAGAGAGAGAAAGAAAGAGACAAAGACACCTCCAAAGTTAAAAAGTGCCCACTTCAATTCTTGAACACTTTATGGGCCAGGCAGACCACAACTGTGGGCCAGATTTGGTATGCTTATTCCAGATGTTGCAGACCAGGTTGGATCCAACTACCCCTCTTGTCTGTTGTTCCAGGCTGACACAGTGAAGGCAATGGACCCACACCCTCAGGATTTCTGATTCTTTGCTCCAAACTGTAGGTGTAGATTTGCCAGAGTCAGACACAGGCAGGAACCTGGCTGAGAGGCCACCGAAACCAACAGAACACAGAGGGGAGGGGTGCTTGCCAGAGCGTGGAGATAGGGAAATTGGACTGATTGACTTTTCACTGTTTGCAAATACATAATTCCTAGATGCCAAAGAAGTAGAATGTGTGGCCTTTAGGTAAGGTACCATAAACCTGTCTTGGATAATTAACCTTTTTAGGAAGCAAGCATGTTTGGCTCCTAATATCTGAAAAGGTGTAATGTAGCAAATATGAGCTATAAATAAAAGAGATGGAAAGCGCATTTGTGTTTTCCCGATTCACTATGGTGGGTTGTAGCTAATTAATTCATAATACCACTGAATTGATACTGCTTTATTTATGTTCATGCAAATTACCCCTTAACTTACATTAAAAGACAAACATGTTGAGAAAGCTGTACTTTCGAAAAAGCAAACGTTCATAAAAGACAAAATAATAGTGGTTATGGTTGGTTATTCATGGTGTTATAGATAAGATTATTATGCCAACATTTCCATTGGAAATTTTTGTTTTCAAAAATTTATAACTTGTTCATACAAAATAAAATTCCACTATGCTCTAAGTTAGTGTTTTGCTATTATTACATGGAAAGTTCTTTCTTTCCCTCGTGCTTAAAAATGGCTTTGCTTACCAGGTTAAAATATCCCAAGATTTAGAAAATGGCTTTCACTGCCTGAGTAGATGGGGACAAGGACGTTGCTCTCTGATCTGACTTTAGGAACACAGTGTCTATTCCAGGTGTTCTGGTGGCAAGATTCCCAGCCCACCACCATCTGGGGCCCAAGGGTTTCTTCTTGATGCCACTCAGTATTATTTTCACCTGCTCAGTAGCCTAAGCCTCTTTCCTCTCTGAGATAGCCCTCTTCTGCTTTCACTTTCCTTCCCCATGGCTCAGACATTTGGGTATTTTTTCATTCATTCTGTACTTGCTCACTGAGCACATACAGTGTGGCAAGCCATGGGGCTGTTGCTGGGGTTTGGTGGTAAGCAGAGAAAACGTGGGAAAACTGAGAACTTTTAATGTAAGTGGAGTTCCTAACACTAAAACATAGTGTTGATTTTATTTGGGATTTCATGGGGGGCTGGCACGAGTCCGTGTTTTGGTTCTTTAAAGGTCCTAATCTTGCTGCAGACACCATCAACAGCTCATAGGAGTGGAAAAACAGGGGATGAATGAATAAGAAAAGAAATAAGCATTGTTGTTTCAGAATGTGATGAGTGAAAAAAAAAAAATAAAACAGGATGGAGTGATTGAGAGTGACAAAGGTGTGGAGGCGGAGAAGAGTTTAAACTGGGTGTAATGGAAAACCGCAAGGCGAGGTGACATTTAACCTGAGAACCATGTGACAGTGTGTGATGATGTGGAGAGTGGAGTGAACCAACAGAGGGAGCACTGGTGCAAAGGTCCTGAGGCGTGTTAGGAGTACTGGAAGGCGCCCAGGAATGCTGGAAAACTGTGAGCAAGTGGGAGAATGGTGGAAGAGTTGGTCAGAGAGATGACAGGTTAGTATCACACAGGGTATAGAAGTCTGGGCAGAGGACCTTGGGTAGAATTCTAAGTGGATTCCCTTTCTCAACCCAGGCCGTCATCCACACAATTATTCCTACAAGTCCTGCCTTTCCTCATGCAGTCAAAATAGGAGTAGGTGAAAGTTACTTTTTACCACTTCCCAAATGGAGTTATATTTATTGACTGATATTTTAATCATAAACATTTCATTTTGATTGTCCAATTAATATAAAGTTAAATTTAAAATTCAGATAATGTAAAAAAATATAAAGGAAGAAGTAAAAATACTTATATTACTAATTCTAGTATCCAAAGATACTCATTGTTAATATTTGATGTGCGTCTTACTAGACCTTTTTATTTGCAAAAGCAGACATTTCCAGGCATATACTGTTTTAGTTTCCTTGGCTGCTCAAGCAAATATCGTGCAATGGTTTAGCTTAAACAGTGGAATTTATTTGCTCATGGTTTTGAGGTTAGGATAAAAGTCCAAATCAAGGCGTTGCTTTTTCTCTGAAGACTATGCCATTCTGGGGCTGACTGCTCATGATCCTTGGTCCTTAGTTTGTCACAAGACACAAGGCAAGGCACATGGCAACATCTCCTGGTCTCTTCCTTCTCTTCAGGGTTCCATTGATGTTCAGCTTCTGGCTGCTCCCTTTGTGACTTTCTCTCTGAATTTCATTCCACTTATAAAAGACTCCAGAGATAGAATTAAGACCCCTCCTGACTGAGACGGGCCACACTTTCACTGAAATATAATAACATCATCAAATGGTGAAATCAGCAAGTCAGACTACCTTCCCTTAGAATCTGGATTGTCTTCCCGCAAGGTGTGCTAGGAAGGAGGATGGTGTCTGGCAGGATATTTGGCTTCAACATGAGACAAAGCTGCAGGACAAAGGGGCTTTGAGTATAGAGAATCCAGTCTGGGTCCTGAGCTGATTGTTACCATCTTGTTCTCTAGGATAGGTCTACCAAGAGTGATCATCTCCTCCAGTGCCAGCAAGGAAATACCTCTTGCTTCTGGAACAAATGTCTCCCTGCACAGATGCACCTGCCAGTGCCTGGACCAGATGCATTTACTCCACTGGAATTGTGGTGCTCTCCTGACTGCCTGCCTGGTTCTCTCCTACATTCCCACCATCTCCCTGGCACTCTTCTCCCGTTCTCTATTTCTGGGGACCATGTGTGTCTCTCTTCTGCCTTCAACCTGAGGACTCCTGGCACTCGCCTACTCTGGGGCACAACCAGGAATATGCATTTGCTGACTCACCTTCAACAATCCCTTCTTTCTTTTTTAAAAAATATATTTTTATTAGAGAGGTTGTGAACTTAAAAAAAAAATCATGCAAATGTGTCAAATTCCCATATAACATACTTCCATCAATATGCTACATTGTTGTGGAACATTTGTTACAGAATGAGATAATATCATCATATTAACACTAACTATGTATATAGCATATATGTGGTATATTTTTCCACACCCCCTATTACCAGAATACATCTTTGGCATTTATGCAAGCATATATCAGTATTACTGTTAAGTATAGCATATAGTTTATATTTATTGTATTTTCCCATGCTTTTCCACATTCTTACCTCCTTAAAATAATGATATACATTTGTTCTAGTTCATAGAAGGACATTCTTGCATTTATACTGTTAACCACAATTCTTATCCACCTCAGGGATTACTGTTATTCAGTCCATAGATTATTCTCTAGCTTTCTTTCAATTGACATTTACATCCCTAGACTACCCTCTTCAGCTACAATTCCATTTATAAACTAGCTGTGTTAATTCTTCACACTATAATACGTTACCATCAACTCTATCCATTTCCACACTTTTATAGTCAAGTTAATTTAAACTTCCATGTACATTAAACATCTATACATGTTCTCAGCCCTCCTCTTATCTCCTAATAGCCTATATTCTTGGTTGTTGTTTTTTTGCTTTGTTTTTTTAGTTTGGCCAGTAAAAAGATTTTATTCTTGGTTTTAACTGTGCATTTATTCTTCAAATTTAGTTCACATTAGTGAGTGAAATATTTGTCCTTTTGTGCCTGGCTTATTTCACTTAACATAGTGTCTTCAGGGTTCATCCATGTTATAATATGTGTCCCAATTTCATTTCTTCTACTGCAGCATAGTATTCCATCATATGCATATACCACATTTTGTTTATGCATTCATTGGTTGACAGACACTTGGGTTGTTTCCATCTTGTGCAATTGTGAATAATGCCACTGTGAATATCAATGTGAAGATGCCTGTTCATGTCACAATTTTCTGTTCTTCTGGAAATCTTTCTTGTAGAGGAATTGCTGGATTATATGGCAGTTCTATATTTTGCTTTCTAAGGACCATCGAACTGTCTTCCACAGAGGCTGCACCATTTTACCTTCCCACTAATAGTGAAGGAGTTCCTATTTCTCCATATCTTCTCCAGCACTTATTGTTTTCTTTTTTTTAAATAATGGCCATTCTATGTTATGTGAGATAATATCTCATTGTTTTGATTTGCATTTCCCTAATACCTAGTGATAGTGAACATTTTTTTTCATGTGCTTTTTGGCCATTTGTATTTTCTCTTTGGAGAAATGCCTATTTAAGTGTTTTGCCCATTTTTAAAAATTGGATTGTTTGCTCTTTTATTGTTGAATTGTATGATCTCTTTACATAGAATGGAAATCAATCCCTTATGGGATATGTGGCTTCCAAATTTTTCTCATATTGAGTGGGATGCCTTTTCACTTTCTTGATGAAGTTCTTTGAATCACAAAAATATCTAAGTTTGAGGTGGTCTCATTTTCCATGTTTTCTTTCATTGTTCATGCTTTCAGTGTAAGGCTTAAGAATCTACACCTACTGCCAGGTCTTGAAGAAGGTCTTCTACATTTTCTTCTAGGAGCTTTATGGTTATAGATTTTACAGTTAGGTCTTTGATCTATTTTGAGGTACTTTTTGTATGAGGTATGACATTGGGGTCCTCTTTTTTTCTTTTGGGTATTGTTTTAGAGAGCCAAACAGGTGCAGATGCAAAATACCAGAAATGAGTTGGTTTTTATAAAGGGTATTTATTTGGGGTAGAAGCTTACAGTTCCCAGGCCATAACACATAAGTTACTTCCCTCACCGAAGTCTTTTGCCACGTGTTGGAGCAAGACGGTTGCCAATGTCTGCCAGGATTAAGGCTTCCCAGGTTCCTCTCTTCTCGAGATTTATTTCTCTCTAGGCTCACCTCCTCTGTTTTATCCCCAAGGTCAGCTGTAGACTATGAAGCTCTCTAGGTTTTGCCTCTCTCCACAAGGCCAGCTGTAGACTGTTAGGCAAATGGATCTGTTCTTTCCCCAGGGCTTCTGTTGTGTCTAAGGAGCCATCTCTATTCCTCTGTGTTCTTCTTCTGTGTGTTCAATGCTCGGGCTCCAACTCAAAACTCCAGCATCAAAACTCCAACTCTGTCCTTTGCCATGTCTTTTATCTGTGGGTCACCACCCACCAAGGGGCAGGGACTCAACACCCTACTGATGTAGCCCAATCAAAGCACTAATCATAATTTAATCAAGCCCAGGTACAGACCAGTTTACAAACATAATCTAATATCTATTTTTGGAATTCATGAACCATATCAAACTGCTGCAGATATGGATATCCAATTCTCCCAGCACCATTTGTTGAAGAGACTGCTCTGCCCAGCTAGGTGGATTTGACAGCCTCATTAAAAATCACTGGACCATAGATGTGAGGGTCTGTTTCTGAACCATCAGTTCTGTTCCACTGGACTATGTGTCTATCTTTATGACAGTATCATGCTGTTTTTACCACTATGGCTCTGTAATTGATTTAAAGTCTAGAAGTGAGAATTCTCCAACTTCACTCTTCCATTTTAAGATGTTTCAGGCTATTTGGGATCCCTTGCCCTTCCAAATAAATTTGATAATTGTATTTTCATTTCTTTTTAAAATGCTGGTGGAATTTTTATCAGGATTGTATAAAAATCTGTATATCAATTTGGATAGAATTGACATCTTAACAATATTTAGTCTTCCAATCCATGAGCTTGGAATGTTCTTCCATTTATTTAGGTATTTTTTAAAAATCCATGAGCCTGGAATATTATTCCATTATTTAGGTATTTAAAAGAAATAAGCAATGCTTTATAGTTTTCTTAATACAAGTGCTTTACATTTTTGGTTAAGTTTATTCCTAAATACTTGATTCTTTTAGTAACTCTTGTAAATGGAATATTTTCCTGACTTCCTCCTCAGATTGTGCATTACTAGTGTATAGACACACCACTTATTTTTGTGTATTAATCTTATATTTTTGTGTATTAATCTTATATCCTGCCACCCTGCTAATGTCCCTATTATTGTAGAGACATCTATCTCTCCCTTCAGTTTTGCCAGTATTTGCCTCATCAAATTTGGGGCATACTGGTTAGGTGCATATACAGTTATGATTGTTATTTCTTCCTGGTGAATTGTCCCTTTTGTTAATATATAATGTCCTTCCTTTTGGCTCTAATTACAGTTTGGCTTTTAAAGTCTATTTCATCCAGTAAAAGTATAGCTACCCCAGCTTTTTGTTTTGTTTGTTACTGCATGCATGGATTATCTTTTTCCAGCCTTTCACTTTCAATCTATTGGTGTCTATTTCAATCTATTGGGGTCTAAGAAGAATCTTTTGTAGACAACATATAGATGGTTCATATTATCTTATCCATTCCACCAGTCTGTGTCTTTTGCTTGGGAGGTTTAATCCATTAACATTCAATGTTATTGGTGTAAAGGCAGTTCTTCACCCATTTTGACCTTTGGGTTTTATCTGTCATATTTTATTTTCACCACTATTTTGACATTCTAGCTACTTTTACTGTTATAATCTTCATTTCAAGACTCTCTGCCAAGCCTCTCTCACCTGTCTTTTCTTTTCAGGCTGTACCAATCCCTTTAGTATTTCCTGCAAAGCTGTTCTCTTGGTTACAAACTCTCTCAGTTTCTGTATTTGTGAATATTCTAAACTTGCCCCCATTTATGAAAGATAATCTTGCTGGGTAAAAGATTCTTGGCTGGAAGTTTTTCTCTTGCAGTATCTTCAATATATCATGCCACTGCCTTCTTCCCTTCATGGTTTCTGATGAGAAATCAGCATTTAATCTTATTGGATATCCCTTTTATGTGATGTATTGCTTTTCTCTTGCTGTTCTCAGAATTCTCTCTTTGTCTTTGGCATTTGACATTCTGATTTAAGTGTCTCAGAGTGGGTCTTTCAGATTTATTCAGATGGGCATACACTGTGTTTCTTGGACATGAATATCTCTGTTTTTCAATAGGGTTGGGAAATTTTCAACCATAATTTCTTCAGATATTCATTCTGCCCCGTTTCCCTTTTCTTCTCCTTCTGGGACACTCACAACACACATGTTTGCATGTCTTCTGCCATCATTTAGTTCCCTGAGATCCTGTTCAATTTTTTCCATTCTTTTCTTTATTTGTTCTTTAGTATGTTCTGTTTTGGAGGTCACACATTCAAGCTCACTAATCCTTTACCTTTGGCTCCTCAAATATGCTCTTATAAGCCTCCAATGCATTTTTAATTTCATTTATTGTATCTTTCATTTCCATAAGATCTGTCTTTTTCTATGTATACTATCAAATTCTTCTTTGTGCTTACCCAATGTCTTCATAATATCCTTAATCTCTGTAGCCATCTCATTGAATTCATTAAGAAGAATTGTTTGAACATCTATGATTAGTTATCTCAACTCCCTTATGTCATCTGGAGACTTTTCTTGTTCCTTTGGGTGGGTCATATCTTCCTGTTTCTTGATATGGATTGTAATTTTTTGTTGGTGTCTTGGCATCTGGATTAAGATATATTTATTCTGGATGCAGCTTCTCTCTTTAGTTTAGGGTTCTCTTGCCCTTTCTCCCTTGCTTGTTGTATAATAGGTGCTGAGGGTGTAGTTGGTACTGTGTGCTTTGGAGGCTGATACCACCTACATTGTCCCAGGTACCGAAGAAACTTCTTCCATCTTTCTTCTCTGCCAGTGGAAGGGACAGAGCCACAGCTGTGTGCAGTAATCCAAGCCATGCAGGCCAAGACCATAAGCCTGGAGAGACTGATGAAGCTTCATGCCTCTTTTTCCCCTGCCTCAGGCAGGGATGGAGCTACAGGTGTGGGCAGCAAACTAAGCCATGTGGGTCAAAACTGACCATGGTTGCCCAAGTAGACTGATGTAGTACCAGCCCCTCTCCTCCCCTGCCAGGGATGGGGATGGACATTCCAGAGTGGCCAATAATCTAATTGATGTGTGCCAAAAGCACCTGCAATTGTCCTGAAAGGCTGAGGGAGTACTGTCCTTTCTGCCATTTATGAGGTGGGGATGGAAAAACAGGCACCAAATGGATCAGTGCATGTTGGCCTAAAGCAACTGCAGTTGCCCAGAGAGGCTGAGGCAATACCAGCCCCCTCTTATCCTATTACGGAATAGGGATGCATACACAGGTGCCCAACTGTACAGTTGGTGCAGGCCAAAAGTGCCTGCCATTGCCTGGAAAGGATGAGGAAGCACAGCTCCCCTACTATCCTATTGAGGAACAGGGATGGAGATACATATGTTTGAGTATCCAGTCTGCACAGGATGAAAGCACCTGCAGTTGCCCAGAGATGCTGAAGAAACATCAGTCTCCTCCTATCCTATGAGGAAGGGTGAGGAAGGAATCTAAATCACTCAGCAAATCAGTCTGTGCAGGCTGAAAACATCTGCAGTTGTCTAGAGAGGCTGAGGAAATACAGCTTCCTTCCTGTCTTATTGGGATGTGGGGATGTAGCCCCAGGTGTCCAACCATTTTGTCTGTGCTGGCCCAAAGCACCTGAAGTTGCCCAGAAAAGCTGGTGCAGGTCCCCTCAGCTTCTTCCCTGCTGGATGTGGGGCTAGAGCTTAAGTTAGAACTGCAATCTGATCTGGGTGGAAAGAAGCTGGTCCCTCCTATCACTGTGATTATCAATCAGACCTGCTTGAGGCAACTTGTGCCACCAGTGGAGGATGGGCACTGGCCTCCATGGCGTGGAGTGCTCTACACATGAATCTTAACTGCAGATGGAGAGTCTCCTCCTTCCATTCTTTATAGAATGTTGCAGGATGCTCTTCTGGTCTCCTGAGCCCAGGTGGTGTAGATATCTCTGGGGGATTAGGACGAGCTGACTCTTGGAGCTCCTTACTGTGCCACCATATTGCCCCTCCTCCCATTATTTCTCTATGTGTATAAAGGGCCTTTTGAGGTTGATGGAAGCAATTTAGTCATTCTCCCACTGCTGTGGACAGAACAATACTTCTATGAGGGAAGTAAAAGAGAACAAGGCTATCTCTGGTCAAAGGAGTCAATTTAGTGGAACCCTGCAGAGGGGGATGCAGGATGGTATATGGTACCCAAAAAAAGGCACCTGCCCTTCACCCCACAGGGGTTCAAGGGGGAAGACTGGCACTAGTAAATTGCTAGGGAGATATTAATGGGCACACAGTGAGCACTGGCAGAGATTGTGCTCAGTGCTCTTTCTTGCAGCCATCCCCATGACTCTTAGAATTCTATTTGCAGGTGAGGAAACTGTGGCATAGAGACACAAAATGACTTTTCCAAGACTGCATGGCCAATAAAAGGCAGAGGATGGTCACTATCCCAGGTCTTTCTGAATCTGGAGTACACCAGATTCATATAGACCCAGACCTAGGATGGATTACGGGGAGAACAAGGTGCTCCAGGTGAGTGTGGATAGGGCCCCAGAGCTGGAAGTTAGAATACCTTAGGCCTTTCATGCCACCAGACACAGGATTCTAATGTTTCATCTTTCATCACTCCCATCCCTTCCAGCTCTGCAGTTAATAGCACAAATCATCAGTTATTTGGACTCAAATTTGACAAATTGAATTGCAAAGAATTAAATAAGTTGTAAGTCAATACCATCTAAATGATCAATTAATCACTCTGTAATTAAAACAACCAATTCTCAGTACCTTTCAGATATATTTTATTGCACATTTTCTAATTTGGAGCTTTGAGGTAATTGTATTGATTGCAGGTTTACTTCTCATACCTGGTAATCAAATAATTTATTAATCAGCATACCTTGTTATGGGATATCTGTTTAAATTACCATTACCTCAAGTCAGTTTTGATTCAGCTTAGACTTTTCTTAAGATGCTGGAGTTTGCCATTTCATTCTGTTGTGGGATTCTACATTCCACACAAAGTTCCTTATTTTGTGAAAAAGAATTGTAAGAATAATAGGCGAATATACTTACCTAGCAGGTAAACATACAAACTCAAGCGGTTCTTCAAAATTATGTCTTAACTTTATTCTTTCTTCATAGAGGTTTGCAATTTAATTTATTCCCAGTATGCTTGGAAAAGTGCTCTCCAGACTCAGGGCTGAAAGGGCCTTTGGATGTACAAATGGGTGCTGCCTTCATTATTACCGAGAAATACAAATTAAATACCAAGCACACCACAATCTGCTTCCCTGCATCCATCCATTTGGAAATAAGCACAAATAAAACTTCTTATTTAGCCTGTGAATTTATTATTCCAGTGGCAATGCTGTAGAACTAGCAGTTTGATTTACATTCTCCTCATATTTTCTGAGCATGATTAGAGAAGGAAAATGATGGCGTGTAATTGTGTGTGCATATCCTGCAGGGGCCTGGGTGGATCTGAGCCTCCTTCCTGCTTCTTTTGCTCACACTTGCCATCTCAGGGAAGCCAAGGGATGTCTTAGGGGCTCAGGAAGCCAAATCCTACCCTGGGGATTCCAGAGTGGACAGGACTCCCTGGGTCTCATCTTTGAGACAGGGCATCAGTCTGTAGATCTTGGCTTCCCATGAATGATGCTTACACAGCAGTTTTGAGTTAAGCCCAGGCTGAGTGGGTCCAGAACTTCATGTTTAGTGATGAGGTGAACAAAGATGAGGAGCTGTGGTACCCCTGGGGAGAAGGAGCATTCTACATTAGCACTTTCTTTGCCCTCTTTGGGCTGCCCAAGGTTTTTCAGAGGCTTATCCCTCCTATTTTCTCTTTCTTTTTCTCGGAATATTCTCTTCCCTTCTGAAATTGTCCAATTCCCTATCAAAACAGCTTATCCCAGCTCCATCTCTCTCTGGATTCTCTGCAAGGGTGAGTGGGAGATGGGGAGCTCCCTAACATTAAGCAGAAGGAGGGCTTTTTGGAAACTGAAGTGAATGATGTGCCCAGGGCTCCCTGTGCTCACCTTCCACACCACAGTGTCAGGGAAAGCCATCACAGAGCTCAGGGAGAGCATATGAGCAGTGGGACAGTATGGTCCCCATGCTGCTTCCCTGCTCTCAGGCCCAGGGTCCTCATTCTCTGAGAAAGTCCAAGCTTATTAGTGCAGCGTGCAAGGCTCTTCATCAATTGGAACTGTGGTGGGCAGATTTCTAAGATGGCTCCCAAGATACCTACCCCTCTGGTGTTACACACTCTGCATAATCCCTTCCTGTTGAGCGTGGGTGGACCTGACTTAATCAGGGGAGCCATTTTAAATGAGGTCTAGGAGTCAGAAATGGAAGCAGTTAAAGAGATTCGATATAGTGGAGTTTTCCTGTTGGTCTTGAAGAAGACTGCCATGTTTTGGAGAGGGCCACATGAACTGTGGGCAGCCTCTAAAAGATCTATAACCACATGGAATTATGTTCTGTCAACACCCAATGAACTTGGAAGATGACCCCAAGCCTCCGATGAAATTGCAGGTCCAATCAACACCTTAATTTCAGCCTGGTGAGACCCTGATCAGAGAACCCAGTTGAACAGGGCCAAGACTTCTGACCTGTAGAAAATGAGGTGCTAAGTGGGTATTAATTTAAGTGGCTAAGTTTGTAGTAATTTGTTTTGCAGTAGAAAACAGGCTCCAATCACCAGGGCCAGGAGCCTATCCCTTCCCAGATAGTCTTCTCTCAGGTCCCTTGACACCACTCCTCCACTGCCTGAGCAGCATCCTCTGAGCCCTCTTGCTTCCACCATGCCCCACATTCTGCTGGCCTCTGTGTTCCTTTAGTTCTTGTCTTGGTCTGTACACCTTTCAGCATCTTCCCCTGGTGTGTCACTCTCCTGGGTCCACAGCATGGCTGTTTACCTTGCAAACCATGAGCCACACCAGGATAGCACCTCTAGCCAGGGCCTGGCACCTGGGAAGTTCTACATATACATTTGATGAATGGATACAGAAAGCGTATTTTCCTTGAGGTACAAATTTCCCCATCCGTAAAATGAACAAGGTGATTTCTGAGATCCCTTCAAGTAAAAACATTCGCTTTTACCAGCTCACTACTCCCTTCCCCTCATTTTGCTTTCTTTTTGCCATAGAATTTATCACCATCTCATACATTATATACGTTTGTTAGTTGTCTATCTTCCTCCACTACAATGTAAGCGCCTCAAGACCAGGTACATTGTCAATTTTGTTCATTGCTGTATCCTCAGCAGTGAGCAGACAGGTCTGGCATATTACTATACGATTAAAATCTTTTGGATGAATGAATGAATGGTATTCCAACAGTCTGTATTAGTCAGCCAAAGGATTGCTGATGCAAAATGCCAGAAATCAGTTGGTTTTTATAAAGGGTATTTACTTGGGGTAGAAGCTTTCAGTTACCAGGCTGTAAACTGTAATTACTTTCCTCACCAATGTTTATTGCCACGTGTTGGAGCAAGATGGCTGCTGACATCTGCCATGGTTCAGGTTTCCTGGTTTCCTCTCTTCCTTGGGGCTTGCTTCTCTTTCCTCACCACCAAGCTCCTCTCTGTGTTTACTTCCTGGGGCTCCAGCTTGGGACTTCAATCTCCCTTCTCTGCATTGCAGTTTCTCTGTGAGTCCCTGCCCACCAAGGGGGTGGGGACGGAATGTCCTACTGATGTGGGCCAATCAAAGCCTTAATCATTATTTAATCAAGAGAAAGTAAAACCTCTGAATCCAATGCACTCTAATATGCCCAGAGGAAAAGACCAGTTTACAAACATAATCCAATATTTCTTTTTGGAATTCATCAATAACATCAAACTGCTACAATCCCTTGCTTAAAATAATAACCAATTGCTTTAATGAACAATTCACATGCCTTATTTTATCTTGACAACAAACTTCTGAGATATATCTTTTTATCTCCAAACCAAGGTGGCAGGGTGGGATGGGGGGAATGTGTTGGGGACTTGCTCAAGTAGGCCAGGCCAAAAGTGGAGGAGTCTGAATGAGGTCAGGTGCTTAAAAAATATTTTATACAAATGAGTTAAATTAACTCGACAAATTTTGAGGGGGTGGGGTGGGGGTGAAATGGGCCCTTTTTTACAATCCAGTTGTAAAAAAGGGGAAGGTTTAGTGCCATTGCAGAAGCTTGGTGGCAAGGCCTGGGTGTGTGGCTGACAGGCAAATTTATTTGGTTTTCAACAAAGCCTGTAAATTAATCACAATTAATGAATGTGACTAATGTGTTGAAGGAATAAGCTATTAAAATATTAGTATGTCTGAACTTCTCCTCCCTGGCTAATTTCTTCTCCTTCCTAAGGTTATCGGTTTTTATAAAGGTAGGGGCACAGAATTATGGAAACGGATTTTTTTTTTTTACATTTAAAGTCTTCATTTGCTTTTTTTTTTTTTGGACTGAGGGCCGGGGATAAACTTGGGACCTTGTATATGGGAAGCTGGCACTCAATTCCTGAGCCACATTGGCTTCTCTGAGTTGGTTTTGTCATTTGTTTTGCTTGTTGTTTTTTTCTTCAGAGGCACTGGGAACTGAACATGGACCTCTCACGTTATGGAACAGAGATGCATTTTAAATGGCTTAAATTGGGGACAGTCTGTCCAGTTCTCAAGTGGCTGTCAGTCTCCATATCTTCATACTCAAGCAAGAGATGTGGGCTGTGGAGAAAGGCTGCAATTGTCACAGTGAAGGGAACTGTAAATAGGAAGCCAGGCATTTCTCAAGTAATGGTGTGGAAACAGGAGATAGATGTGGGGTCTTTGCAGCAGGGGAGATGGTTGCCTTTCTGTTTAGGAAAAAGTGGCTGAAGGGTCATGTGTCTTGAGGTGGGGTCATGGGTGTCTGGTGTACTTGTGCATTACTGAGGATCATACAAAGAACTTAGTATTATCAGTGATTTTGAGGATTAGTTCTGGAGTTTCCTCTTCCATGCCCCATATATATGCTTTTGCACAGATGGAAAAATCAAGACTGTTAGGGACAGGAAGTGTCTCAAAACTCACTGATTTGGAAATAGGAGATTCCATTGCTTGCTGGCATTTAAAGATCTTGTTACTGTGGGCACCAGAACATGTTCATGGAATTGTATAAACCTGAGGTTCCACACTCAAAGGCCTTCTCACGGTAAGGAAATGAGTAGAAAAGATGGGGAAAGGATCCCGACCAGCAAGAATGTCTACCTCTGCAGTGCTAGAAAAACGCAGTATAGTTTGAATATTAAGGCCTTGAACTGTACCTTATAATGTTAGAAAAATTCAATGTATCTTGCTCACATGTCAGGTGGCATACAGAGCTACAGATTTAACATTAACCAGATTTAACTTCACCAAAGAAAGTGTAACTATGCACTCCTTCATTCATTATCTAAACTTATCTATACCCTCATATCCCTACCACCTTCCCATCCTTAACCCCAAGATTGCCTGGCCCCAGGTGCCAAGAATGTTTTAAGATTAACTGAGGAAACATATGAAATTTTCTGAACCCTTCTTAGAAATATCATCCTGATGATTAACTTTATTTCAACCTGTATAAAAGCTGTGAGAAAAACCCTTAATGGGGAGGCCGATTTGAGATTGGTTTATCTGCAGGCAAATAAAGCCATTTATCATTCCTAGCCTAGTTCAGTGTGTCTGTCTATTCTGCCACATTGTGCAAAAGAACCTCGCCAAGTTCTCTGATCCCTATCACCCTGGCTATCAGCGTCCTAAAGTCTTTCTATGTGAGTACACAGGCCTAATGTGTTCAGATCTTACAGTTTTTAAAGACAAATATCTCTCTCTCTAAGTGTGTGTATTTGTTTCCTATTGCTGCTGTAACAAATTACCACAAACGTACTGACTCAAAACAACACACGTTTATTATAACTTGGTTCTGGAAGTCAGAAGTCTAAAAAATGAACCCTTCTGGAGGCCCTTTGTTATTTTGTCTTTTCCATCTTCTAAAGGCCGCTTGTATTCCTTGGCTCACAGCCTTCTTCCTCTTTCTTAATAGCAGGGTAGCATCTTCTTTCCTCCCGGACCCCCTGGGTCCCTCTCAAAGACCACCCTGATAATCCAGGGTAACTTCCCCATCTCAGAATCCGTACCTTAATCACAACATTTGCAAAGTTTGCCATATAAGGTCATATTCTCAGGTCCTAGGGATTAGGATGTGGGCATCTTTGCTGGCATGAGTGGGGGAGTGGGGGCTGTTATTCTGTCTACCACAGCATGTATGTGGGAATACTCACAATTTGTAAGTGATAACAAACGATTTGCAGTTGAAAGCACTGTGTGTGTCAGACCAATAGATCTCTGGGAAGGTCTGAATTGGAGGTAACTCAAAATAAATGATGAAACTAATGATGCCATTAAATCCTGTTTAGATTCAGTTGCCTGCTAAGGGCATTGAACTCAGTCCCAATTTGTTAAAAGGGGGAGATTAACAACTGTTAGAGAAGAATTAAAGATACTTCAGCTCCAAACAGACTTTCTCACTTTCTCACTGGTGTAATCAGAAGGATTGGAAGAGAAGTAAAAAGGGAATAACTTTCTCACCATGTGATAGATAGTGGTTTAGCATGTACCACCAAAAGTTTCAGTTGGGGAAACAGAGCCACGGACAGACTGTTTCATTGTTAGCTATCTGCTCTTGGGCAAATAACCTCAGTCTTGGTTTCTTCATTGGTAAAATGCTGATAATAATAGCAGTTTACTTCATAGGGACCTTAATCATATAATGAAAGAATGCATATAAATCACAGAACTTAATACACAATAAATGCTTAATAACCGTAAGCTATTATCATTATTATTACTATTATTAAACTTTGCACACAGGTCCTAGTCATTCTTTTCTCTTTTGTTAGATGATAATAATCGCTATAGCAAACACGTTTAGCAGTTATGTGCAGAACTCTGTTCTAGGAGATACATATATATACATATCACTCAATTATTATCCCATTTAAACTACTATAATAATTTATTATCATCCAAAAGTCGCCACAGATAAAGTGTTTGCCCTAAAGACCGCAAAGCTGGCCCACAGGACGTTTCTGAGGACCTCTGATGTCCCCCTTCTTCTAACAGGATGCCGGAGACAGATCCAGAGGTTCCTGACTGACAGTTCCAGGGCCAATCCTGGCCTCCTCCTTCCGCCCCGCCCCCCGAGTGGCTTCGTAGCCCCGCCTCTGACGCAGTGCTCCTCCCTGCGGGACTTCCCTTCGGCCGGCGCGCTGACGTCATGACCGCGCGCCTCCTCGAGCCTGCGCCGCTATCGGAAGGTCGTCGCTGTGACCCGCTTGGCTGTTGGAGCAACTAGCGCCATGTTGTCGGTCGCTGCCCGCTCGGGCCCCTTCGCGCCCGTTCTATCTGCCACGTCCCGCGTGGTGGCGGGCGCGCTGCGGCCTTTGGGGCAGGCCGCGGTGCCCGCCACCTCGGAGCCTCCTGTGCTGGACGTGAAGCGGCCCTTCCTGTGCCGGGAGTCGCTGAGTGGCCAGGCCGCGGGCCGGCCTTTGGTCGTCTCCGTGGGCCTCAATGGTGAGACGGGCTGAGGACAGCGACCGGAGCCTGAGGGGTTCCTTTTTTCTAGCTCCCTCTGGCCTTGGTCCCCGGGAGCCGCCGAGGAGGCCGGGGGTATTCGGGGAAATGGAGGCTTGTATGGGAGTGAGTAGGATGCCGGCTTGGGCGACTTTGTGCAGGTCCTTACACCTCCCGGGCCTTGGCGTCCTCTCTTGTGTGGGGGCGACGTTGGGATGGGCATTCTCAGGTGACTCTAGCTGTGTTATTCTGGCCCTCTGGGAGAGTTTTCTGTCGAGTGAGACCAGGGCTCTGTTCGAGTTGGAAGCCAGTTGGGGCTCCCAATTACGGGCGAAACCGCATACCTCGTTGGCTAAGTTCAAGAGCCCTGGAGTCTGCTTTCGGCAAAGTCCTGCGTGATTTTGCTCCTTACAGGTCACGTGACGTTGGGCAAATTTCTACACGTTTATCTTCACCTGTGAAATGCGATTGATGACCAAGTTGTAAAGCTGAGGTGGAAAAATTATATGTAAAATCATTAGTACAGTTTTTACGTGTAATTTAATTACCTGTAATTAGTAAATGCTCAAAAAATAGAAACTACTATTAATATTTGGGGAGTTGCCGCCTCACCACCACGGCTCCCTTCCCAACAGCCTACCCCAAAAAACAATAGTAAAACACAAGCTCTCCAAGGTCAGCTCCGATGTGTTCTAGTGTTTTCAGGCACTGCGCCAAATGGTTTTCACACCATGGCTGATTTAATCCTCGAGAACAGGCAGAGGTTGACAATATTCCCGTTTTGGAAATGAAAAAACAGACTCCAAGAGGTGAAGTGACTTGCGGGGATATACTGTGTACTCATAGAAAGCCTGGGTTCGACAAGACTTAACTGTCTTAGCTCTAGGCTAAGGTATTCCATAACCCTCTCTGAGCAGATCCTAGTTTATTTTTTGTCTTCTCTCCCATTTCAGTTCTTGACCTGTTCTGTATTGGAAGTCATGAACTGGCATCCATCTTGCATGGTTATAAAAACCTGGGAAGATTTCATGCATCGAAAACTGACAACACTGGGCTCTAGTTTTTATGTGGGAAAATCTCTGTAGCGTGCATTGCTTACTCCCCTTAATTGAAGCAAGTGCCCTTTTCCACTTCAGGGCAGTCTTCTCCAGGCATGCTTGATTCATTGTAATACCTGCCTGGCTCCAGTGACAGTTGAGTTTGTGGCCTTTGCCTTACATGCTAACCAAGTTTTTCCACCCTTTTTAAAACTCTGATTCATCCTATTCTCTGCACTTTTAGTGATCCTCGTCCTCAGTTTTCCATCTTTTCAATCTCAATTGAGGTGTCAAGTCAAAATTATATGTTTTTTTAATTTATGTCTTTTTTCTGTCCATATTGTTTATTGATGATCTCTCTAACCTTGCATTTGAGGATATGGAAAATGTCTATATTATTTTCCTATCTCCCATTAAGTCCAAAGTCCCACTTGGAATTGTTATACAGTTGGTGCAAAATATTTGTGAGTGAATAAAGTGAGTTTTTGTTAGGGGTCACCAGTGGATTTTAGAAAAACTGCACAGGGCTGGAATCTGCTTTAGCACATCCCAAACCTACTTGTAGTGAAAAACTACACTTGGAAGTGAAAAACAATAGGGGAGGAAAAAAATTCAGTAGCAAAAGGGAAAAGCATTTTTGGAATTTGTCAAATGGCTGAAGGTTGTCTTCTAAAATGGGGACATTGCCTGGCCTACAGAAGTGCTTTTCTAAGGACAGGCAAACAGAACCATAAGTCAACCAACCTCTTTTCTGTAATCATGCCTTTCCAGTTTGTAGCGTAAGTTCATATTAAAATCCCCTGTCTGTGGTGTTGCTGATTGGCTTGACTCCAAAGTCTTTCCTTTTTTCTTTTGTTTGAGCACATTTGTAGAGCACTTTTTAGATACCCTGGTATAAAATTGCATAACTTAGGTCCACCCGGATTTTGAGATGACCCGTGTCCAACGGGGAGTTGGGTCCCTCCACTCACCTGACTTTTGCCTGTGTGAGTAGAGACTCCAGCAGAACTTGGCAGCTTCCTGCATGTGCTGCTTTCTTTTTGCTCCTGATTGCTTTTCCACCATTTCCTCTCCCTGATATTTTAGGAATTTGTACCACGTGGGAGTTGAAGGTGGCAGTTATACACACCTCTTCTAGTGCTACTGCTGAAGGCCTGTGGGGCCCGTCTCAGTTTCCAGCCCACATTTGCCCCATCATTGCTTTATGCCACAGCTTCAGCCCACTCTTCTAGCTCCTGAGTTTAGAAGCCTTATCATAGCTAGTGTCTCCCCATTGGGAATTTAAAATCAGACTTTTGCCTTTTTATCTGCCCTTGTCCGGCGGAGAAGGGAGGAGATGACCAGGTTCACATTCTCTAATTTCCCTTAGTACCCCTCCTGCACATACACACACACCCCTTATAATCTAAGTCTTCCAGAAAGGAGTTGGAAATGGGTTTAACGTAGTTCTCAGAAAAGCTTTCTTAGGTATTTTCTTCCCCCTAAGAGCCTTTGAATCTAGATAAAAGTGAAAGTTCATATATGTATTTGTTTTGTTCCTCTGTAGTTAGCTACTAGTTTTCCCCTAGACCATTCCTGGCTCCAGTGCCTTGTCCAGGTGTCCTCTCCTTGTGCTGTTGAATTCCCATTTTTCTTTGGGGTTTAAGTTATTGTTTGCTGTCAGCAGTATAGAAAAGTCCTGAAGGGAACTTTTCAGGTTCTTTTTTTTGGCTTTTATTTTTATATTTTTGAGGTCTGGTGAATTGTTAATGAGGGATACCAAGCAGGCTTCGTTCAGTGGCTAAATCTCGTATCATTTTACAGTGGAATGGTGGTCTCAGCCTGGTCTTAACTCCAGGGCACACACAGACTTGAATAAAAGTGTTAAAACAATTTTTAAAAAATCTGTATAGATGTTTTGTGATAAGATGTGTAGTGGTTAATGTGGGATGGGAAGGTTGGGTCAGGAGAAGATCTTTGAATTGGACAAGAAGGTTGCGATATGATAGCATCTCTTCAATGCAGAAAATTTCCGAGGCACATCAGGGCTCACCTGAAAACATGTATTATTAAAAATGCCTTCAATTTTCTGTATTTCCAGATGATATTTCTATAAATACCTGATTTTTCTTAAATGTAAATCTGGCTAGTATCTTGGCTAGTTAAGGTTAAGCCTAATATACATTATGTTAATTATTTAGAGAATGATTTTTGCAACTTGGCAGCTTTAATTTCTAAATGTTCTTGATGATAAAGATCATTGTAAAGTATAACCCTGCTAGATACAGTGGGAGTAGACTACTGCATTTTTTTTGCTATCAGATCTCTTAATGAAAATGTGAAAGCCATTCTAATTAGTGTTCTTGTACATTTCCTTGTCTACTGTTATATGGTTAAGGGTTGTGGGTACTGGTTTTAAAATGTAGAAGTATGAAGTTTCTTTGCTTAGTTTCTTCCATCTTTTAGGTGTATGATACACATCTTTTAGGTGTAAATCCCAGACAATAATAGGGAAAAATAATTAATGTATGATTCCAAACTCTCGTCTACATTGACAGACTTAGCGTTAGATGAAGCGGTAAATGATCCATTGTCACTTTGATTTCACAAAGCCATAGTTGTAAACCTCAGGTGGTCATTGCTTGTGTCTTAGTCCCCTTCAGAAAATATTGGGTTAGTCAGAAAAGTACGTAGATGAATTGTTTTTGATAGGTTTCACCATCATGTTTGAATGCTTAATGGCTTCCACAAAATTACTAACCTTGAGAACATTTTAGATATTTCTGTGTTGGAGTGTTGGCTACTCAAGGAAGCATATAAGACAGACAGCTTAGTAGGCCAAGATAGAATTGAAGTTTATTGTAATGAAAATACATTTTATTTTATAAGTACAAAATTCTTTTGGAAACAGCACATGTTCTAAAAGTGAGGAATTTTTATTGTCGCTTTTTCTATAAAGGAAACCTGTGGACAAATTTTCTAAAACAAATATACAGATTGCAAAGAGATTTGCTTCGTGAAACATACTTAAAAGTCATATCAGAAAGTTAATTTTTTGTCAGACATTTAATAATAGTATGGAAAAGTAGGATATATCTAGTTTTTTGTGTGTTTTTTTTTTAAATAAGCTGCTTTCCCCCAAAGTACCATGTAGATTAATTGTTCATGCAACATTCATTTGACGCAAAGAGTAGATCTTTTTCATGGCTTGCTTTTTGGGAATAAAGCAGTGAAAAAGACAATATTTCTACCCTTGAAGTACCTATTGCCTTTCACCAAAGAGGGGGGGATATATGAACATTTTGCTTCTCTTTCCCTTACTAAATTTAAAGAATTCTTTTTGCAATTTTCATTTGATTGTGATGGCTACCTATTTTGGTAAGCCTGTCCCTTTCTGTCCATTAGTTACTTTCCTTGAAGTTAACACTAATTTGTGTCCTAGAGTCTAAAATAGAAATCCTTAAGTTTTCTGCAAACTTACATGAACAGTTCACAGATTGTTTATCTTGCAATTAGTATTTTATGAAATTTTGGTAGTGCTTTGGGGAAGCATGGAGCTGGGAATATAAGGTTAGACATTTGCCTTAATACTTACCACTCACTGGTTAGAATCGATGAGTTTTGAGAGTCTTTTCTAGTCCAGAAATTATTAGTGGTGTTTAACATAATTGTATAGTGTGTCTTGGCAGGCTGAATTTTCAGAAACTTTCAAATACTGCTGTTTAACTTTCTTAGCTCGCTCACACTAAGATGATGTGAATCCTGAGTCAGCAGTGCTCATCCAGAAGGAGCTCAATTTACAGATATTATCTTATATTTTCATACCCATGTGTTAGATAGTGGTTGACTTCATTTGGTTTAGTATTTTATATACTGCCATTGCCAATTTGATTATTCTGAGACCAGTGAGTGCCACATTACACATTTTTAGAATTTGATTTTTGTTTGTGAGTCCATTAAGTTCTATTTTCTGATAGATACCCTTTTTAGGGTACTTAACTAATTGTGTTTTTCAACCTTCTCTTTGTCTTCCAGTCCCTGCTTCTGTTCGTTATTCCCATACAGACGTCAAAGTGCCTGACTTCTCTGACTATCGTCGCACCGAAGTGTTAGATAGTACGAAGTCTTCAAAAGAGAGCAGTGAAGCTAGAAAAGGCTTTTCCTATTTGGTAACTGCAGCAACTACTGTGGGCGTTGCATATGCTGCCAAGAATATCGTCTCCCAGTTTGTTTCCAGCATGAGTGCTTCAGCTGATGTGTTGGCCATGTCGAAAATTGAAATCAAGTTATCCGATATTCCAGAAGGCAAGAATATGGCTTTCAAATGGAGAGGCAAACCCCTGTTTGTGCGCCATAGAACCAAGAAGGAAATTGACCAGGAAGCTGCAGTAGAAGTGTCCCAGTTGAGGGATCCACAGCATGATTTAGAACGAGTAAAGAAACCTGAATGGGTTATCTTAATAGGTGTTTGCACTCACCTTGGTTGTGTACCCATTGCAAATGCAGGAGATTTTGGTGGTTACTACTGCCCTTGCCATGGGTCACACTATGATGCTTCTGGCAGGATCAGGAAGGGGCCTGCGCCCCTCAACCTTGAAGTTCCCTCATATGAGTTCACCAGTGATGATATCGTTATTGTTGGTTAGAGACTTGGACTCAAGTCATAGGCTTCTTTCGGTCTTCCTATCACCTCAGAAAAGTTTTGGGAGCAAACCTTCCATACTTTAAGTTGGTTGATTTGAAATATTTAGGGATTGCTAATAATGTATTTGCAAACATTAATGTGAAGTAAATTGAATTTTATGTTGAATACTTTTGAGCATTCACCTAATAAAGCCATTGTAAACATTGTTAAACTCAGTCATAGACTTGAAAGGTGCCATGTTTCTGATAGTTAAATTCTAATTAAAAATTACAGACTGGTGTAAGACATTTGTGTAAATCTATAATTGACTTTCTCATTTATTTACTTGCCCAAATATTTGGTTCCTTCTTTGTGTTAGGGACATAGAGCTTATGAAGGCCATAGTTAAGATGAGGTAAAATTAGCTGGTCCACCCTCAAGTCATGAGAGGTATTCGTGGTATTGGCAGAAAAAAGAGTGCTCAGGATTTCCCTATTTCCATAGACTCAATCTTATATTTCACATGTGAGTCCTTCTGGGTATGTGGTTTTCCCCATACTCTAGTAATTGGTATGGTAATGTTAAATGTAATCTTGCAGTAAAGAGTTCTGATGAGGTGTTAACAGCCCTGAAGGTTTAGCCTCGGCTCTGGCTAGCTGGTTTCCTGCCTATGTGACAAGCCAAGAATTTCATTCCTGTCTTTTGGTTGGTGTATGGTGGTATGTATGTAAGTGTATTTAAGAGGCAGTAAGAGGATATTTGAGAAAAGTGTTCCAAAATGGAGTGATTTCCTTTGTCTTAAAGTAAGTACTCATGTCTCCAAAGATCCCGTGCCTATCCTATCAAGAGGCAGAAAAGTAATAGTGAATCTGAGACTTAATATTGTCTTTGAGCAAAAAATGATCTTGGGAGTTTTGTTTCTGTAGGGATAACATTTTGAGGTGTTTCTTCCAGTTAGATTTATTGTCACTAAGAACTTTTCCTTTTCACCTTAAAAAAATGGGGGTGAGGCACAGGGAAAGCATATTACTCTAATAGAGTTAGCACCCCTTTTTTTCCTGTAGTCCCCCCTCCAGTTATACAGGTGAAATAAGACCTAGGTCTGATATTCCCCTTGGGAGTTAGGGGTGGCCTTTGCTCTTTATTGATAATCACTGCTGTTTCTTTCTTTTTGGAGGTACTTGGGATTGAAACCAGGACCTTGTTATCTAGGAAGTAGACTTGCTCAACTACTGAGCTACATCTGTTCCCCAGTGAGAATTGGCTTTTTTGTTTGTTTTTTAAAAGGTACCAGGATCGAACCTGGGACCTTGAACATGGAAAGTAGGCACTCAATTGCTTGAACTACATCTGCTCCCCTTCACTGCTATTTTTTTTATTTGAGACTCATAGCTGCTTTGATAGGTTTGTCTTGCGTGTTTGGAGGTGGGCAGTTGTGGTTGTGATCACATAGGCATTTATAAATTAGCAAAACTAGATAAAGTGGTTAATTCTGTCCAAAGGGAATGGACAGACCATGCTAGAAATTAAATTAGTAGGTGTGATGATTGGTGGTGTAAATAAAAATAGGATTTTATGTAGGTTACCAGATAATGACATTTTAGAAAGTACCTTAAAAATAAAAATATAAGATATTTTAAAGTGCCAAACATTGCTAATTTACTACTTTTGGGTATGTTCTCTATTTTAAATGGTGGGCTTTCTGACCGTTTTGTGTATATTTAGAAGACCAAGGGGATTGTTTAATTTAAAAATGGAATTGTATTATTCATGAACAATATTCACGTTAATATTTGGAACATTTCATGTGAGGTTCTCCCCCCCCCCCCCACCATATTACAAGGCCAAGAGAGGTTCGTGGTTTATGTTTCTTTGATATTTTGTGAATACTTGTGGGAAAATTTTTCTTATGGTTTCTCCTATCATTCTACCTTTTCATATTGCCCATGCCCACAACCTGTAAAAACTATACCATTAAGATATGATGTAAGATATGATAACACATATCAATAAGGTACCATGTAAACTATACCAATAAGATAAGTATTATAAGCTGATTTTTGAGGTTGAATTGTGATTGGCTATTTTCTTTTTTTAAACCACACCAGGAACTAATGGCATCATGACTTAGGCTATTACCAGTGTTGATACTTTGCTAATATATATTTTTAAATACCTGAAATTCTTAGATGAATTTAATATAAATAAAAATTGCAACTTATTTGAAGTTGTGTTATTAAACCTAGAAGCACCGTTGAATAAATCTGTAGAGCCCAGCAAATCTGGGTAAATGTTCTTTTGCTATCCTGTGTAAGAGTTTAAAATACTTTCCCTTTGGACATAACTAAAGCAGCTCAGCTGCTAATATATTCATGTATGTATATTGAGTTGGGGTTTTAGCATTGTGTAGTGGGAGAAGTACTGGACTAGAAGTTAGGATTTGGGTAAATGTCCTTTTGCTATCCTGTGTAAGAGTTTAAAATACTTTCCCTTTGGACATAACTAAAGCAGCTCAGCTGCTAATATATTCATGTATGTATATTGAGTTGGGGTTTTAGCATTGTGTAGTGGGAGAAGTACTGGACTAGAAGTTAGGATTTAATTCCAGCTTTACCATTGCCTAGCCATGCAATCATGGCCTTGTCGTTTAACCTAGCTGGAACATTTATTTTCCAGTCTGTACAATTTGGATAGTTGGACAAGGGTCCTTCCAATTTTAAGATTCTATGAGATTTTTGCTCCTCCCTCCTTGTGTGTGACCCTACCCCACCCCCCACCCCCATTAATTGGAAATGGACTTTCTTAGATAAATCTTGTGTTTGCAGTGCATGGTATTACAATAGGAGCAGCATTATTTTAATCAACTAATCCAGCCTTTCACAATAGTAATTCTCAACCAGGAGCAGTACCTGTACTTTAATTGTTAACAATGATTGGAGGGTGCTGCTGGCATTGGGGTGGTGGTGGTGGAGCAGGAATGCCAAATGCTCTTCATTTGGGGGAGGGGCACAAGTCCACACACTAAGAGATATTGTGCTGACAAAAATGTCAATAGCACTCCTCCCAATAGAGAAAAATTAATAGCCCATATTTGCCACCTCTTACCTTGAAGTGATAATATTTTAAAATATTTTCTGCTACCCCACATTTTGTATTTGAAACGCCAAAACACTACTGCATTGGAGACAAGAAACAGGAAGTTTGTAGTTTCCTAGACAGGAATTTTGTGCTGGAATTGCTGAATTTGGTGGACTACTTATCTTTCATCTTTCATGATATTTTGGGTTTGAAGAGGAGATACAGTTAACTAGCAATATCCCATTAATGACAGGCCAAATAAAATCACTTGCTGCTATATTTGCTAAATGGCTATAGAGAATATCTTTTTTTTTTTTTTTAACTCTTTTACTCTAATAAAATCCTAAATGTTAAGGGAAAATTACTTCAAAAAAATGCTTAAGTCTGACCAATTGACATCCTGCCATCAGATCCTTCACATGCACTGTTTTATTTTAGCTGGGAATGACTCAAGAAGATCTTGAGGTCCAGACCTCTCCATTATGCTTTGAAAAGAGCAGTTGTAGAGAATGGCCTATATGAAAATTTTCTTTGTTATAGATAACACAGATTTATTTTATTCTTCCTCAGCGTACTTCGACTCAGTCAGTATATGAGGGCATTTGTCCTTATTGATACTTATAGCTTGGAATCAAAATGTTCTGTTAGTACCTTCATTTTTCTAAATAGTGGGAACACTTTAACCAGATATTGGAAGTCATCCTTCATTCCCACAGTGCTAAACATGTCATTTTCTGTATTTTCATCTCAATTTCATTGAAATTTGTATATTATCCCAAAAGAAATATCTACACTTTTCAGAATGATATCCTTGGCCTACTGCTTACAGACTTTCTTTAAGATATGTATTTATAATTTCATTATCACCTATTTGCTAGAAACATGCTTGAGATTCACACTCATGTTCAAGTGCCTACTGGCTGTCTACATGTGGATTGTCCCATTATCCCCTAAACTCAGAATGTTCAAAATGTCCCAAAGGGAAGGAGGATGACTTCCTTTCCTTAAACCATAAACCTGAACCAACTTCTTCATTGCAGTTGGTGTCCCCACGCCCACCGAGTAACATAGTTGGCAAGCTGGCAAACTGGCAAACTTGACTGCCTTCTTTTTCATTATCCCTTCCCCTGAAATAAATCCCTAAATCCTGTTAAATTTATCTCCTTAATAGAACAAATCCTTTTCTGTCATCTGTAGCATTTTAATAATGGCCATCTTTTCAAGCACTGACTAGCTTCTAGACTAAGCTTTCCATATATGATCTCAATCCTCAAAAATATCCTATCAGACAAGTAATATTGCTATTCCTAATTAGTAGATAGAGAAACTGAGGCACTGAGAAATTCCTTGTTTACAATCATAGCTGGTACATGGGTAAAGCCAAAAAGTTTTATATTTACCCAGGCAGTCTGAGTTCAGAGCCTGTAGGCCTGATCACATTCCTATACCATCACCTACTTTAATTACAGCTCTTGTCATTCTTGCCTGTCTACTGCAATAAATTCCAATCAGGTGTTCTTTACTCCAGTCCTGTTCCTTAAAATCCATCTGCCACATAGCTACCAGACTGCAGTGGTAAGAGTATAGGCTGGGTTCCTGATTTCTAGTCCTGGGTTCCAGGCCCAGCTCTGATATTTTCTAGATGTTTGACCTGAGATAAGTTAATCTGTCTGCACCTCCCTTCTCATCTGAAAAATAACATCCCCAAATGGCTGTTTTAGGAATTAATGCTTTAAGTCAAAGTTTAGGACCTATCTGACATGTATAAATCTTAAGTGCTCAATAATGTTACCTTATATTTTTACTTTAAAACTCTCGGTCCCATTACCCTAGAGGGTTAAGTGAAAACTTAATGTGAAATTTCTATAAGGTCCTCCTGATATACATCCCATCAGTAACCCTTTGCTCCAGGAACAAAACTCGCTTGTTTTCTGTGCTGTTTTCTCTCAGTTTTTTCCATTTTGTCCCCTCTGCCTGGTTCCCCTTCCTCTCCCTTTGCTAGACTGTGCTGTCCTTCACCTCCCCTTTGCCATCCCTTTAAGACTGCTTCATCATGGTACCCTGCAGGAACCGTTCCCTAAATCACATTAATTTTTCCAGCAAATTTTCTCAAAATAATTGGGACATAATCCATTTTGTTATTTATATTGCCCTCTATGGTAAAGTTCACTTTCCTGGTTTGTCTTCCCTCCACCAGACTGAGGGGGCTTAGGCCCAGGGCAAATACTCAGCCATAGAGTCAAGGACTGAATTGCATAGAAGGGGGGGAAAAGTGAATGTTGGAGTGGCAGTATTTGAAAGGAAAATTTTCCAGGGTATACTTCATAAATATCACATCTAATGTTTTCAAGAATAGAACAATCATGTAATATTGCCTCTGTATTTTATAATCTTTCTAGGTCAGAGGAGAAATGAACTCTTACAGGGTGTTTTGGGTTTAAATTTAGCTTTGTTCCCAAAAGAAAAAAAAATGGAAAAGAACAAATAATGAATTCAAGATCTTAAGAAACTTGGATTATTATGTTTTCTTCATAATGAACATTCACCTAGAATATTGTTTATCTGTCTTTATGATTTCAGTGTCAAAGGGTTTGTTCATTAGTGTTTTATTTCCAACACTTTTAAATACAATGGACATTAATTACTTCAACCATTTTATCTTTTATTCACTTTCCTTCCTCGGATTTAGGAGGGAATACTGATTAGAGGGAAGAAAAATATTATCAAACAGGTGAATTGATCCTTTTTTCCTCTGAGATAGAAGGGATTAGGGATTATTCCTCTTTGTCGATATTCAGCACTATTTTTTGGAAGTGAAGACTGTCCTAAGCATAGTACTGTCAGGAATGTGAGATTCAGATGGTTCCTACTCACTAACTAAAGGCGACTTAAACACCACTAAAAAAAAGACTATTTAACTGTTTGCTTCTGTGAATACTTAGAAAATAGATATTATAGATCAGAAATCTCTGTTCTGTAGCACAAGATTAAAATGGTCTTCAGCAGTAATAGACTGGTCTTATCAGCGAACTGAAAATCCCAAACTGTGCTTTATATTTTTTGCAGCTGTTAACCTAAACTTGTGCCAATTTGAGTGCAAAAGCTTATATTCATTTGGCTTTTGAAATTCTTATCTGATTAGAATATTTGCAAAGGTAAGAAATGAAAGTTCCTAGATAATAGGTTTTTCATACATTTTTAGAAAGGGCAAACAAACCTTAGGCTCCTTAATTGAATGGGGGAAAAGATAATACATTTCATATAATTGTCTGGTCTAAGGCAAGTATTACCATTTTCTGTATCTGCATGGCTAAATTCCCAATTCTCCTCTTTATCTGAGGGGAAAGCCTGAGACATGTTCTTTTCTGTGGCCCCTGTTTGGCCATTTGGAGAGACAGCATTCTGAAGGCCCCAGCTGATCTCAGTATATGAAAATCAGGTTAGGGACTACTTTCCCTTTAGTGAAGGATTATCAATTGAACCCTTTTAAGTATAACTCTTAAGTGAGATAATAAGTATGGAACATTTTAATTTTGTGAGATGTACCAGTGAGGCAATGCACATGTAAATTGGAGGCATGTGCCTGTACGGACCAGTGATTCATGAGTTGAAGATTGGTGTTAATCCTGGATTCTCATAATGCTTTGGTCCTTGAAATTTCAGATTTGCATGTGCACATGGTTTGAAGCTGAATTTATCCATGGTTGTATTTCACATTGTTTTTGTTTTTTTTTCCCCCTCCAGTTAGCTTTAAAGGATTATTACTAATTGAATCCAAAAGGTAGTTCCTTGAAAATATCAAGAACACTTTTTTGGTGAGCATTAAAAGAAAAAGGAGGCAAAGCAAAAATGAGGAAAGAGCCAGCCATTGTCACATGAGGGACATGATTAAAATAATAATAAATGACGAATAAAATTCTGACAACAAAGTTGTAAAGCTCAGGGGTTACACAATTTTTTTTTTTAGAATATAAATTGCTAAAATTGACTCAAAAAGTAGAAACCTAGTTACCATAGTTTGAGTTACAAGTGTAAAAAGTTACCAGGACTGAAAGCATGGTATCTGAATTCTATATAACACTTTAAAGAAAGAACTCCAATGTTATTTAAACTTTAAAATATTCTAGGTCACAGTTTTTTTTGCTATGCATACAGTTTACCTGGAAGTCTTGTTAATAATGCATATTCTGATTCCATGGGGCTGGAGATCTTGCATTTCTAACAAGTTCCAAGGTTATGACCATGCTACATACAGGTCCACAAACCATACTTTGATTTGGCAAAATTCTGTACTGTGACGGTATGTGGTGAGGTGAGAGATGAAAACTACAGATTCATCTTATGAATTCAGCATACATTTAACATTAAAACCTGATGTTAAGTAAAAATAATAGTCTCATTTGCTGAACAAATGAAAAGTTCTAAGTAAAACACTATAAAAGAAATCTAACAATGTACTAAGAGTTTAATAAACTTGGACCAAGTATGGCTTATTCCAGGAATGCAAGGTGGTTTGGTATCAAAACTTAATTAAAGAAAAAAAGAAAAGTCAAATATGGAAAAGCCATTCCTAATATAAATCTAAATAAAACAGAGAAAGGAGGATCTTAAAATAAGAAGAAAAAACTGTTATTGAAAAAAAAAAGGCATATTCCAGACTTTGAAACACTATAGAACTAGGTACTGATACCTACTCTTACTTGGATCAGTTAATACTTTTGGAAGTGCTAGCAAATGCAATAGGAAGAAGAAAATGAAATATTAGAAATCTGGGAAAATTAAGCTCCTAAAAATGAAAGTGGGGAGAAATAGAAATTACCTTTACAATATGTAAGCTATAAAAGGGCAGAAACTTTTTTTAATCAACTTTATTGATAAACATTGATAAAGCATAAAACCATCTAAAATATACAATCTAGTGGTATTCCATATAATCATTTGTGAATTTATTACTTCAGTCAGTCTTAGAGCACTTTATTATTCCAATAATAAAAAAACAAACATAACTCATCACTCCTCATTTTCTATGCTTCGCCTGCCCCACATAGCTGCTGTTCTTTTTCCTTCTCTCTACTGTATTTGTATTTATATTTTGTAAAATCAGAATAGACACTTTTTAAGTTGGAATCCTGGAACAGTGCCTGGCCTATAGTAGGTGCTAAATAAATTAACATACAACAAGTAAAGTACAGGTCCTTATATTAAAAAAATTGAATCAAGATCTGAACAAATTGAAAGAGCATACTCTTGAACGGAATGACTTAGTTTATTTAAAGCCAATTTTCTCCAAATTGGCATGTACAGTTAGTGAAATTCCACTAAATGTCTACATCCTTTTTTTATTTATTTGGTTTTATTTAGGATAAAATGATCATAAAGTTAATAAAAAAGAATATATACCCAGGCATAGCCAAATAAAGTATGAAAAGGAAGAGTGAAGATTTACTTTAGGCATGAGAAGCTACTATAAAGTCATTGTAGTCAAATTAATAGGACATTGGCATGGTAATAGGCAAGTCAGTGGAACTAAGTATGCTATCAAGAACGAAATCTTAGTGTATGAATTTTCATATGAGAAAAACTGGTTTCAATTCAGTGGGGGAAACTGGTTTATTTAATAAATGCTGGCAAAAACCAACTATTCTGGAAGAAAATAAGATTTGGAACCCAGCTTTGCTCTTATGCATAAAAATAAATTCCAGGGCCATTAAAGACACATGTAAAACAATTTTAGGAAAAAAAAACTCTGGGAAACCACATATATAACCTAAGGGTGGAGAAGACCTTAATCGTAACAGGACGCTTAAAACCTATAGCAGAAAAGATAGGTCTGTATAAAAAAATAAAATTTGTATAGTAAAACATATTAGCTATACAAATCAAATAATAGATCTTAAATTTTTTTATAAAGAATTCTAATGCAGAGGAGAGAAAGCATAGTCAATTTCTATGATAATATAGAGATTTTCTAAGTTGACAAAAGGACAGAACTCCAGGAAAAAAATAGGCAAAAGAAACAAGCAAATATAGAAAAGGCAAATCTGAATGACTAATAAATACATGACACGATGTTGAAATCTAGTCAGTAAATGAAATGGTCATGAGACCTATCGTTGATTTGTTTTATAAACATCCCCTTTCCTCCCCCCTCCTTGATTCCCTGCTCCCTGCCCATATAACTATATATAAATGTGGCATGTGTCCTCCTGTCCATCGATATGAGATACTTAGGTCATGTTTTCAAAGGTAGACAAGTATCATCACCAGAGTGTACCAGACTCTCTAGGCTGTATGTCTATTTGTTTAATCTGTGTCCATTGGAGAGCCATAGAAACAGAAATACGAAGGGACATTTGCCAATTGATAGTGAAGGCAGTCCAAGTGAAGTGGTCCAGTTTCCTACTATTGTGGTGGGAGGGGCACCACCAGGAAGTTTTCCTATGCTTTTCAAGAAAGAATTGCTTAGGGAAATGGTTCTTAAAATTATTTGCATGTTTAGAATCACCTGGGAGCTTCAAAACCCACTAGCTCCCAGAGATTGTAATTTGACTGGTTTTAGATTTGGCCAGTTGGTTGGAATGTTATTTTTTTTCTTTTTTTAAAAAGATTTATTTATTTATTTAATCCCGCCACCTCCCCTCCGGTTGTCTGTTCTCTGTGTCTATTTGCTGCGTCTTGTTTCTTTGTCTGCTTCTCTTGTCTTCAGCGGCAGGGAAGTGTGGGTGGCTCCATTCCTGGGCAGGCTGCACTTTCTTTCGCGCTGGGTGGCTCTCCTTAGGGGCACACTCCTTGTGCGTGGGGCTCCCCTATGCGGGGGGCGCCCCTACGTGGCAGGGCACTCCTTGGCACGCATCAGCGCTGCACATGGGCCAGCTCCACACGGGTCAAGGAGGCCCTGGGTTTGAACCGCGGACCTCCCATGTGGTAGGCAGATGCCCTAACTACTGGGCTAAGTCCGCTTCCCTATTTATTTATTTATTTATTTATTTATTTATTTATTTATTTATTTATTTATTTTCTTTTTAAGTGCTCTAGGTAATTCTAACCTGCTGCCAGGATTGAGAACTACAGCCTTAGGCCAGTCTTTCATTTTTGCTTGACACTTGAATTGCCTGCTGAGCTTTAAAAACTGCCTGCGACTCACCTGGAGGCATTAATAGTTTTTATAGCTGATTTAAATGGCGTGGAAGCATCCTGAGGATTGGGATTTTTTAAACCCCCAATTGATTCTAATGTGAGTCCAAATTTGCAAATCTCTGGCCTAAGGGAAGCCTATGTTTGTCAGAAAGAACTAGATCAAGAACCTCAGGGAATTTAGAGCTCTGTTCTGGCCTCTACTGCCTTGACTTAACAGCAGTTTTGCCATATAATTGGAGGATAGGTGCCGCAAAAATAAAACAGTTTCTGAGGACCCTTTTTGCCTCAAGCGAGTGCCAGTATATCTGATCCAAAAATGCTTGGAAACACACACTTTGCCTCCTGTGGCCAGTGGGGACCTCTCCTGCGTAAGGGTTTTGGGATCTGGCCCTTTGAAGTAGAGAAATCACTTTGGAATTACAAGAAAGAAAGGATTTGTTTGATGGATCTGAGGCAGAGGGCCAAGGGGACGTGCCATTTTTCCAAGTCACAATTGCTTCTGCCTTCCAGGAGTGGATGTTACTCACCAAGTGTCCTGTTGTAAACTGTATTATTTAAAGAAAAGAGTATATTTGTCATTTGCCCTCACCACTTACTTTACTTGGATGAGATGGTTGTTATTGGAAGAGAGAGTTCACTGGTGTGCTGAGTAAGTAGCTAGGATGCCACCTCAATAAAAAAGGATTGTGGTGCTTAGGGCCAAAGTGAGGTGAGGAAGCTGGGCAGAACTGTCAAAAAAAAAGTTCAAGGCTGTGCTGAAAGTGTTAATGCTTCCTGGGGGAGGAAAGGGAAGCAATAAGAAGGTGGATTAATAAGAAAATGAAAAATCCCAGTAGTAAAGGTGGTAGATGCAGATCATGGGTATTTTACCTTTGGGTGATTTCCTTTTGTTTGTTGAACTCAAGGAGAAGGAGCAAGGGAATTGATCTTTGATTGACTTGAGGGTGGAACAGGGAAAGATCATTTAAGATGTAATTTTTAAATTTTTCCTGATAAACTCTCCACAGTTATGAGGGAAGACGGGGTTATAGTATAGATGAAATGTAAAACATTCCTATATATCATTCAAAAAGTTAGAGAAAAATGGCATTTTATTTAAATATTTTTTGAAGACAAAAATAAAACCTTGGCAGCATAAAAAGTACAAATAAGAAAAACAAAATCACCAAAATCTTACCCAAAGATAAGCACATTTAATAGTTGTATGTAATTCCAGTATATTTCCATACAAGTGAATGTATGTTTTTTTTTTTTTTTTTTTTTTTTACGGAGATACTGAGGATTGAACCAGGACCTTGTATATGGGATGCAGGATCTCAACCACTTGAACTACATCTGCTCCCCTGTGCTTTTCTTCATAAAAATACAAATCCCACTGTACAAAGTAGCTTAGCATGAGAGTATTCTTGCTATACTAAAGGAGAGAGCTACCAACAAAACAGCCTGCACAGTTTTATCATAGGCATAACGTACTTATATTGTCTGGAACATCTAAGTCATTTGATTACAAAGGAAATCTTGAGATGACTAGCAGAAAACACCAAAGTTTGTGTCCTAGTAAGCCACGGGTAGATTCTGGTTTTTAAATTTCCAAATTTTGTTTTTTAGCAAAGTCTCCTAATGTGAAATAAAATTTAATATGGCTGATGGCATTTTGCACTTTTGTCCCTTCTCTACTTTAAAAAAAAATCTAGACAATATCCTGTCTATCATTTTTTTTTTTAACCAGCTGTCAAATTAGCCTCTGGGCAAGGCCCTTGGCAGACAGTAATTGGACTTGATGGAGGCCTGCAAGGAGTTATTGGCATAAATTATCTCAGCACAATTACCCAACAGTTCATGTCACAGTGTGTTCCATTGCTCTCTCTCTCATTTTTTAAAATAAATTACTTAGTATAATTGTTATTTTAATGACCACTCTAGAAACATTAATTATGATATTACCCAACAGTCTAACAATTGGCTTTTGAAAGCCCTTTTTTAGTCCCAGAAGTCTCAATTTTGATTACCTTTCTCAAAATAGAACTATTACTATTAGCAGTAATCTTATAAAGGTTTCTATGCTATTTCTGATCATCTCAAAGGAATGGAGACTCCTCCCCCACGGGTGATATTGTCTCCCTCAGATATTAGTTTTTACTTGCCTATTCATGCACTTTTCCAGAGTTGTTGTCATTACCTCTGTTTATTGAGGACCTAACAGTCCTCACAGAAGCTGAGTTAACTCTTCTGGGGTTAACTTGGGAGTCAGCCACTGGTGAGAGACTCCTCATCAAATACGTCATATTCTGTAGCTATGCCGACTCTTGCCTACTGATTACAAACCTGGGCACCAGGAATCTTTCAGTAGGACCACAAAATGCTTTTGATTGCTCTAGCCCAGCTTTCTTACTTAAATGGGGGCCTGAGGCCTGGAAGCTGTTTGGTGACTTGTCTGAGGACTCGCAGTTAATTAGTGGTAGACCTGAGCCTCTATTCTTCCACTGCCCTTTCCACCTGAGGAAGAGAAGATATATACTTAGGTGAGGACTCTTAAGGGACTACTGTCACCTAACACCCTTAATGAGGCACATGTTTACATAGCACTCTCTGTTTCTGTGACCTAAATCATGATCTGAGCATTTGACCTCATGTCCACTTATTCCTGAGCCCACCAGACACCTGACCTCCATTGGATGGCCCATTTTAGAGAAAGCTTGATGCTAGTGTCCTTATATCTAGAGTTAGCCCCAGGATTGTGGGTAACTAGGCAGGACAAGTCAGAGCTGCTCCTCTCTCCCCCAACTCACAGGTACTTATCAGCAGTCCCTACTATTTCTGGGAACTGGTTACTGGGCACCCCAGTTATACCCCATTGTGAGGAATTATGAAAATATTTAGGAGAATATTCAAGTCAGTAATTGAGATGTTGCGTTGGCTTCTTTGTCTTTGCCTTGTGAATGGCTGTCCTTCATCATTCCTTGCTTATAACTCTGTTCTTATAAAAATGGTCTGATTGGCATGCAACTTTGGGGGAATAAAAAATAAGAAACCATCTCCAGAGCATTGTCAGACATCTCATTTGGAATTGTTGGCAGCACTTTGTCCTCCTTCCACAGGTTAGCCATTAAACCCATGCCCTGAAAGCAGTGCTCACTGGGACAGGAGCTATCAGAAGTCAGAAATAGTAATAGTAATGATATACATTGCTATTGTTTTTATTCAACACGGTGTGTCAGACACTGGTCTAGAGATTTAAATATCAACACACCTGAGGCTCGTGGTAATTTTCCCTGATGAGAAAGTTGAAACAGGTTTTTTAAGTGTCTTGTTCACGCTCAAACAGTAAGAGGTAAAACTGAAATTTAGAGAGTGCCTAACTCTAAAGCTTGTGTTCTTAATTAAAACTCTAAAGCTTGTGTTCTTAATTTTATTTCTTTTTCCCCTTCCTTATTGGGCAGGGTCACAGGGAGGCTGACATCTTTATTTCACTTATATTTCACTTATAGGCCCACAAGGGCTTCTTTCTGCTTTGTATCCACATGCAATCTTCCAGTTTTCTGCTCCATCCTTAAGCCTGGGATATCCTTGAACTTGTGTTCCAGGTATCTATCTGCCTACTGTGAACCTAGGCCATGGTGTGATGCACCCATGCCTCTCTCGGGTGCTGATATCATCAGCATCACAAAGCAAAATTGAATTTCTGCTCATTAGCCCTCATTAAAGGTGTTACCTATTTATTGACTGGATTTTAAATAAGAAATATGTATCACGTGCATACATAAAATTAGAAATTTAGCCTAGATGGACAAGAGTGGTTTGATTTAGAGACACAGGAAAGGTGACTTTGATTTAAAGGGCCCTTGAGGAAAAGGGTCCAATTGTTGGCCTGATGGGGGGAAACTAGGGGGAAAAAGGATGAAGGGCTTATTGGAAGGTGAGATTATGTAGAGATGGAATGGGCTGCCCCAGAGAATGCAAGATCCCCACACTGGATGTGTGCAGGCAGTTACGGGACAACTGCCTGGTGAGCACATCAATATGAGGGATTCAAGAAGGAGGGGAAGATCTTGCCTAGATAGCCCTCTGACTCAGGGATTTATAAGTTTTGCCAGAGCTGTATTTCAAATAGATTTAGAAAAACACTTGAAGATGCTTATAATTCAGCACTCTATACCAGTTAAGATACTTTCTCTGGCAAGAAATAGAAAACTGGGCCAACTTACTTAAGCAAAAAGGGAACATTTTGGTTTATAAAACTGAATTCCAGGGATAGGCCTGCCTGGACTCAGGGACTTGGGCAAAGCTATCACAATCCTGTTTCCTTCTCCCAGGTTCTTGGCTCCAATTCCTTGATGTTGGCTCCATTTTCAGAAACGTTTCCCCTTAGGGTGGAAAAATGGACACAGCTCCAGCTTCCCATAGAGAGAAGAGGGAGAGTCTTTATGCTAGCATTTTCAGCAAAAGAAGTGTTGGGAAAATAAAAATCACACCAACAGAAGGACCCCAACCCATACCACCTGTATATATATATAGAGAGAGAGAGGTAGGAGGAAAAGAGAGGAGAAATATCCATATAAAAAAGAGAGAAAACATGATTTATTCTTGAGTAGGCATATCAGATTAGACGCAGCTAGCCCATGAGAGACTACAAAATCTGGGCAAAGTATCACACATTTTATATATGAAAGAAGAAAGAGCAATGAAAACCTCATTGCCTTGAGGCACAATTGGGCACACCTGTGCTTCTGCCTGCCTCATGAGAGATGTCTGAGTTAATTTTGGGGGTGTCTACTTTAAATCATAAGACTTGTGATTGTGCATTGTGAAATCTGGATGTGGCGTTTATTTAATTGCTGATTAAAAGTCTGGCTATAAGTGGTGGGGAGTTGCAGCTGTCTCCTCATTATTAAACAAAGAAAATTCACCCTTACAGGACCATCACATTACTTTGGCTCTGGTTGGGTTGTATACTCACCACTGAACAAATTTCTATGGCCAGAAAGGACATCCTGATTGGTTTAGGCCTGGCTTATGGTGGGGAGGCTTCCATGAGGGAAATTGAAGTACAACAGAAGGTCACACGGATGCTGTAAAAACCCTTGTGGATCCTTGGGCTTGGAATGGGGAGGAAGCATTCCTCTTGGCTAATTTTGCAGGTATCTTACTTTGCCAGTTGGGGTTTGGTGTCTCCCTGTGCTGCCATTTCTCGAACCCTTTCTATAACCACGGGACTTCAACTGGGAGAAGAATGAATATCCAGAGAGGTTTTTGAGAATAACTGCTATGGATTTCAGAAAACCTACAGTGACAGAATCCAGAATCCAGGCAGATAGCCAACTTTGCATCTAAAGACAGTCATCTTGACTGTTGTTAATGCTTTGCTTGGAAAGTAAATGCTTTAGGATAGAATCTGAACTGATAGTTTTGAAATCTATGATCTACCCCAGGTGTACTGTAAATGAGTCAGGAACATCACCCAAAGTGGACTAAGGCACTTGACTATCCAGTGCACAGGGTGCTGGGGTATGGTGTGCTCTGCCTGTCATGCCTAGTGCCCAGTGTCTCATTCATGAGTGGCCTTATTCTCTGCTGGTGATCCTACCACTCTGGTCTCAGCCACTTGGACTGGGGTAAGGAGAAAGACCTGTTGTTTGGGCAAGGCTTATTATAAGGCTCTGCCAGATAAGGTCAATGGTAACTAGCCTCCAGATATTCTCTTTGGAATCTAAATGTGATGGCTTGTTATCCGTCGGTCACTGGAACAAAAATGTTAAGCACACAGAGAAAAGCAGATTGGAGGAGAAGATATAAGAGTTCTGTTGACCAGAGTACTAGCACAGGAATTGGGGAGCCCCAGGTACAGCTCTATTTTGCAGAGCAGAATACTGAGGCTTAGAGATCAGTTTGCCCCAGGTCACACAGCTAGTTGTGGCCAAACTACAGTTTTCAACCCAACTATCTAATTCCAAAGCCACAATACTTTGCTCATCATGAAAAAACAGAGAATTTTCTGTAGTTACATATGGGTTAGATTCTAAAATGCTGTTGGATGTCATTGCTTCCAAATCCAAGGAGACACTTTCCAAGTGATTGCCAAGAAGAATATAGTATTACTATTTCTTAAACTATATATAAACATGGAAGCCTACTTGGCAAGAGAAATCTCTAAGACAGTGCTCGCAGAACACATGCTAGGAATCACGAGTAGCCTTATTCTTCCTTGCTGGGTCTTCCATTTCTTTCTGCCTCAAATTTCAGGCAGTCCTCAAATTTGTTAGGTGTCAAAGTTCCTCACCTCTCTGTTGTAAGCAGGAAATGCCAACAAGAATTTCTATTCCTTTGATGGGAACTGAGCATAGGGAATGGGTCCAATATCTCATTTCACCTGCACAGAAGTTGGGGCAAGCAAAACTTCAGAGCCAAAATTCACTGTGCTCCCTCTCAGTGGAACACCCACAGAAGGCAAACTGGTGACTGCCTCTCATTCTGTGCTTGGCATTGGTCCACGTGGGTGACCAGCCTGATGGGAACCTCTCCTCTTATTTCCTCTGTCCTATCACCCTCAGGTGTCTGACCGTAAGGATCATGGGGCCTAAGGAGATACTGTGGTTGACCATTTGGTGGAGTCTGTTGGCACTTGCTTGGGTAGATGTGAAGGGACTCTTTTGCCTGCTGCCAATCATTCTTTGCCAGCATTAGTTTTTTAAAGATACCAATGTGTCTTGACAGGTAATCTGCCCTGGCTTATGATTCACATCCCACTGTGAACCTGGGCCACCTTGGCATGTGCTCCATAAATCACAACCCATTTTTGCTGTGGATTCCTTGTCATCTCCGGATTCCTGGACTGAGGTCATTAAAGGTTGTTGCCGCCAGTACTATTTATCTTCAAGCTTTGTTTTCACTGCTGCCTTGCCAAGCCTCTTTTCTCTCAGGCAACTCTCCTTTCAATTATTTCAATAGGTCATCCCCTCAGTGACAATGATCCATTTCAATAATTTTGCTGCAGCTGACATGACAGACTATGGTGGCCAGCCTACTTCCTTTCCTCCAAGGATGCAAGGAGCAAGATGGCAAAATGGTGGTCATGGTGAGTCAGGCTGTGCTTATAGAGAACTGTGCTTGGGAAGATTCTGTGGAGACTAAATGAGTGACTCTGTCTCCCTGTTGGATGGTAGAGCTTCTGGACAGTGACTGGTCTCCATCCCCACTGAATTCTCCCCAACTTCTCCCTTCCCTGGAGCCAGGTACCTCTTAGATGCTCAAAACTAAATATAAAAAGGAATGTCATTAACTATTAAGGAAATCAGTGCAACAAAGCAACACTTAAACACTCAAATCCCTCAGCCTGATTTATAAGGCTGTTTTGGTCTGTCTCTTGCCTGCCTGTTCAGTTTCATCTCCCCCTCTGTACTCCTTAGCACTTCACACTCCAATAATGTAGAGTGACTTGCAGATCTCTAGGTCTGTGGCAGTGTTTCACATCTCAACATTTGTACAAATTGTTGAGTGTTTCTGGAATGCTTTGCCTTTCTTTGCTCAGCTCAGACAGTATACTACATCCTTCCACACCCTACTTGGGCAGTAGCTCTTGTGAAAACCCATTTCCCACAGAGCCCTATTGTCAGCCTCTGGGTCTCCCCTGTAATTGGTGCACTGGGATCCTGAATGGTAACAACCTCTAACTGTATTTATTACAGTGTATTTGGTGAAATGCCATCCAAAGAGATGGTCCACAGAAGGGGTTCTGTGTCAGTAAGTCAGGGAAATGCTTCAAACTCTACTCCCTTATAGAAATTCACAGAGCCCACTGCCATGGAAAAGGCTCCAAGAACTTCAAGAGTAAAGAAAACAATATACTTTTAGCTCAGTATTTCCTAAACATTTAGATATAGAGCCCACTAGTAACTAGTAATTAACATCCCACAGTTTGTTTTCCCTGGAAGCCCTCTTGGCAACCCTGCTCCGTGTTTATCCCTGGGCAGAGACTGGGTATTCAGCACCTGGCACCTTGCAGGTGTGCAGCAAGAATGTGTGGGATAGCATTCATTTGAGCTGAAAAGTGAACAGCTCACTAAGAATCTGTGAGACCCTCTCCCCATGGTTCTCCAGTAGCATCTGGAAAGAGAAAAATTCCTGATTGTCAGCAGGCTCACTTTGCAAGACAGTGTTTTTCACTGGCGGACACCAATAATTCTCACTGTGGCTCTTGATAATGCTTCCCTTACCACCACTGCAGTCAGTGACATTGACCGCTGACTGACGTGGACTAAATGAAGGTGAGTAGCAATGAGAGAAGGGAAATTGTGCCTTGTGGCAGTTTCACACTCAGATGGAAAGAAATCTTTCTCAGAGGCTGTGAGATGGGAGGCAACTTGGGAGAATTGTCAGAAAGAGATGCTGGAGCTGCTACAGGTTGGGTACAGTTGGGAAGAAGAGAGTAAGGATGGTGGGAGAAGCGAAGTACAAATTGCAGTCCTTTATTTAAGAAGTCTCAGCCCATCTGCTATATTGTCACAATGCTAGAGCATGGTATGTGCTGTGATGATTTTAATTCCAGGAGCCAGGGGCAGCCAAAGAGAAGGTTCAGTGAAGTCTCTCTGGGAGTGGGGAAGTATGTGGCAGCCTCCAGCTGGTGGGAAGATGGGGGATTAGATGATGTAGAGCTGAGTCCTTCTAGTAGACAAGGAAAAGAAAGACTTTATGGAACATCAAGGCATGCAAGTGGGGCTAAAAGCGGCTCTGAGGTGCCTTGGATATAGTGGTTGGAGATTGAGTGTGCAGAGCAGGCAGGGGCAAGTTCATGAAGGGCTTTGCAGATCATGTCATGGAATTAGAGCAACAGAAGATGAATTAAGCTGAAAATGAACCAGAAGTAATAATATCACTAAGAGACTATGGCATTCGGAGAAAGGAGGGACAGTTGTAGAGGAATGCTGTAGTCTGTGAACATGTAGGAAGAAAGTAATATTTTTATTTACCTTAAATTTATCAGTAAGTATGGGACTTGGTGATTGACATAATATGGGAGGGCATCTCAGATGGCTTCTGGTTTATGCCTTGAGTGAATGGATTTCTCTACATGAAAAAAATCAGAATGGTAAATTATGATTTTAGGGCTGGTGTGCCAATTGCTTGGTGTTTTTGTTTGTACCAGGTGAGAATGATGGTTCAATTTCTACCTCTGGCTTTTTTGCACTTCTCTTACCTTCCTGTTTGTTTACTTACCCCTTTTGATGAAAAATGCCCTGCCAAACTGAGTTTTTATTTCACAAGTTTGTTCAAATTCCCTAAACCTTGTTTTCACAATATGCCTTAATGTTTTTATTCACAAGTGGCTATAGCCAAGGCAAAAAAAAATTAATTTGGTTTGCCTTCTATCCATTGTGGATTTTGTTAGGAGCTAGTATCCTCAATGTAAACTAATGCACTGGGGTCTCCTTTGGGATTGTGTCTGATCAGTTCTGAGGGTCCATGCCACTCAGCAGTGCTATACACATGGTCAGGGGCCAGCAGCACTTATGGACACATCAACACTCCTGCTCTTCCTGACCTGGTCCTCCTGAATTCTTATTCCTTCTTTAGGCAATGTCAGTCTGCACAATTCCATGTTCTACACTCAAGGCCTAGTCACACTTCTCTTTCTCCATGGAGGCTTCCCTGACTTCTCCTGGGAGGAGCACTCTCCATTTCTGATCCCACTGTATTTTTTTTGTTTTTTGTTTCTGTTTTTCCTGACAAGAATCCATTTTTGCTTCTTCTGATAACACCTAGACTTTCCTTTGTACAGCCATTTCTTTCCCCACATTCTTAGACTATATAGTTCAAAGGGAGATCCGCCACAGCTCAGAGTGGAACATGTGAATCTGGCTTGGCTAATCAGAGCACCAAATCTTACTAGTTTAGGTTCAGGGATTTCCATGTGAGTCAAACCTGTCCAGCCAGTGTAATCATATCCCCGTGGCCACAGTAATTGTTCCAGAATAAGATATATTTGTCCAAAAAGGAATGAGAAATATGATATGTATGCAGGATTTACTGGAAAATAAACACCCATTTGTCTATCTGACTTAAAACTGTAAGGATGCTAGGAAGCGGATTTGGCCCAATGGATAGGGCATCCGCCTACCACATGGGAGGTCCAAGATTCAAACCCAGGGCCTCCTGACCCGTGTTGTGAGCTGGCCCATTTGCAGTGCTGATGTGCGCAAGGAGTGCTGTGCCACGCAGGGGTGTCCCCCGCGTAGGGGAGCCCCACGCACAAAGAGTGTGCCCCGTAAGGAGAGTCGCCCAGTGCAAAAAAAGTGCAGCCTGCCCAGAAGTGGTGCCACGGAGAGCTGACACAGCAAGGTGACACAGATTCCCACAACTGTCCCTTCCACAAGGCCCCAGGGCAGGGGTTAGCAACTGCTCTTCAAGTCAAGCACTTGGGTTCAGATTCCAGCCCCACCCTGTACTGTCCAAGAGACCTAAAGAACCTGTTTCCTTATTTGTAGACCTGGAGATAATAATTGTTTTTCCTCTCTCAGGAGATTGTTGTGTATGTTAAATGAATTATTGCATAAAAAGCAATTAAAACTGCCTGCTGGCACATAATAAGTGCTCAATTCATATTAGCTTTAATTATTGTAATTTTTATTTTTATTAATATTAATATTATTATTACCTCATGTTATTATTATTACCTCATTTGTGGTCACATCTTCCTTTCCAGACTAGGAAGATAGGATTATGACTATTTCATGTCTTTTCCCCTTAGAGTACTTGTCACAATGCCTGCCAAATAATATTCAGTAAATGGGTGTTGAATGGTGAATGAACCTTGCACAATCCATACTAGAAACTCTTGAGAAAAGCAATTTGGCTTACTCCCTGCAATTTCTCCTCTTTCCAGGCCCATGGAATCTCTTCTAAGAACATAGGTGTGAAGTAGAGGGGTTGTCTAGAGTAAGCCCCTCACCTTGTATTATCTTTTGGTCTCTTCCCCTGTCATCTTGTCCTTAAGGTACTTCAGTCCCTTAGAACCTGGGGCATCTTCAGAGAGCTTTTACATTTAGTCCCTTTTTATATCCAAGTAGATTTCCAAATACTTTACATCCTCATCAGATCAAGACACAGAGCCAAGCAACACTATGCAGGTATAACAATTTATAAAACTTAGACTACTGGTAATAAGCTATATTCACTGGGGCAGATGTATGCCTTGTCAGACACAGTCAAATCATATTTGTCCATATGTTCTATTCAATGTATTTAAAAAACAATTGTATATGTATCTACATGTTTATCATTTCCAATGCTTTTAATTACTTCCTGTAGGTATGAGTTTCCATCTGGTATCATTTCTCTTCAGCATTTCTTGTCTACTGGTGACAAATTTTCTCCCCTTGCATTTAACCACCAGTGTCTTTATTTCACTTTCATTATTAGTGAAGGATATTTTCACTAGATATAGAATTTATGCTGATACTTTTTTTTCCTTTTATCTCTTTAAACATGTTGTTCCAGATGTCTTCTGACCTTCATTATTTCTGATGCACTCAACTGTTATTCTTAATATATGACTTTGCTTCCCTCTAGTTGGTTTTAAGATTTTCCCTTTATCTTTGAATTTTCAATAGTTTGATTATGATGTGCTGAAGTGTGGTTTTCTTTGAAATCATCTTTAAGGCTTCCTGAATTTCTTGGTTTTAAGGTGGTGGTTTTCATCTAATTTAGAAAAATTTCAGCTATTATTTCTAAAAATATTTTGTCAGTTCTCTTCTCTCCTTGTTGTTTGGGACTCCAATTAAATTGTCCCATAGCAAACTGAGGCTTTGTATTTTTTTTTAATCTTGTTTTTATATCTGGTTTCAGTTTGAATTATTTCTATTGATCTATCTGCAAATGTACTGATCTTTTCTTCTGCATTGTTCAGTCTGCTAAGTCAATCCAAATAAATTTTTTTTTCAGGTATTATGTTTTTATGGTTCTAATAATTCCACTTTTTAGTGTTTCCATATATTTCCTTAAATTCATTCATGATATCTCTATTTTCTCATGCAATTTCAATATATTTATAGCAGTTATTTAAAAATTGTATGCTCATTTCAACATCTGTTTTATCTATGGGTCTGCTGCTATTGATTATTTTTTTCTTTCTATTATGGGTCACATTTCCCTTCTTTCCATGTCTAGGAATTTTTTATTTTGTACTTAACATTGTTGATGATATGTTGTAGAGTCTCTGGATTCTGTCATCTTCTTCTGAAAGCATTGGGTTTTATTCTAAAAGATAGCTAAATTGATCTTGTAGAGGCTTAGTTCTGTTCTTTGCTAGGGCATGTCTATTTCAGTTTTTCTTTATTTCTAGGTATAATCCTTAGTCATCGAGTATAGTCCTTACTCTTAAAATATGGCCCTTTCTGAAGTTTCAGTCTATATAGCTCTCAAGATAGTTAACAAAATCATCTAACTTGGGGGGATTTGAACTTCAAATCTGTGTTCCCAGCATCAGTAGGTGCTGACTTCTCTGTTTAGCTTTTTAACCTTCTAGCTGTTGTTATTTGCTGGGCTCCATGGAGAATTGTCACAAAAACACAAAATTTCGGAATCATCCAAGGATTTGACAACAATTGTACACAGATGTGAAGTCTCCCCTGCCCCCCCAATTTGTGACGCCTTTGTTTTGGGAATCCTCTCCTCAGTTTTCAGTTGTGATCTGGCATCCCAAACTCCAACCTCTGACTCTTTAGCCAAGTAAGATGATCAATTTATATCCTGTTCTCTGCAAACTCATTATGGCCCTTGGGAAAAATATGCAGGTGTAAATCTCACCTAGTTTGATTCTTTTTTGGAGGTTCATATCACCTCTGGTTTCTCTCTGAGATTTATTGCTCTCTTGTGCCCTCAGGCAGTTGTTTTTTTAAATATTTTGTCCAAGATTTATAACGTTATTGGGAAGAGGACTAGTCAGATACAGACTATGCTGCCATGACTGGGGCTGGAACTGATCTGTTTATATAGTTTTTAAAAAACACTGTAAGAGGAGGAGGAGCTTCTGTGGCTGAACCAAGAAGCTCTGTACATTTTTCCTTCCTTCATTCATTCACTGAACTAGTAGTTCTTGGGCCCTAGAATGTTAAAGAAACTGCTGAGGATGGCACATAGTCTCTTCCACTGTATTTATTAATACAAAACTAAGATTTGGCCACTACTTACGGATTGGGAATTGGGTTGACTTCCACTATAACCAAAGATACCAATAAATTTTAATATATAATTCAAACAGCTTTACTGAAACTAAGGATATGATCCATGACTAATTCATAAAATTGTAGCTTCTGAGATTTGGAAGGAATACCAGAGGTCATCACACAGATTCCCACAGAAGAACACACAGTGAATGGACACAGAGAGCAGACAACAGGGGCGGGGAGGGGAGGAGGGAATGGGGAAGGGGAGAGGAATAAATAAAAAATAAAAAATAAAATGTAAAGATGTAGACCTGGACTGTTGGTAGCTCTCTTGACTTCACAAATAACAAACTAAAGTAATACAGAAGAGAGCAAAGCCAAAATTTGGAGAGAGAGTGGGTGTAAATCATTTGAGGTCTTTGACACAGCTGTACCTGATACACTATAGTTGAACTTCTCAGGCATGTGAGTTTGTAAATTCTCTTTTTTCCCTTAAGCTAGTTTGCATTATTTTTCATTTAATACAGAAATAGTCCTTACTGAACAATAGTTAAGAACCTAAACAGGGTGTGCCAATTATGACACCCAGAGAAGAAAAGGCAAATCCTGCACCACCCAATTTGTTTTTGATTAAACACACCCAAACAAACCACGTCAATAATCAGGTTCACAGCTGATAGCCTTTCTTTGGTGACCTGCAATTATTTTGCAATTTTCCTGAATAAGTACAAACAGACACTATATCAACAACACTGATGGTATGTTTGTATGCTATACATTCTTAACCCATACTGCAAATAGGCTATATCTCTCTTCCCAAGTATACTGAAATTCTTCAGGAATATTAATATTGCATGTGTTACTTCTGAGCTGAGCTCTGATAATTATGCAACCTTAGTTCCTGTCTACTGGTTGAGAAGTAATCTTTGAACATTTTATGGGAACAGTTATAAAATCTAATATCTTACTGTTCCTGGTATAATTGAACTTGAAAGGTGCTTACCTGAACAAAAAATTCCACATGTTGGTTTAGAAGATACACTTGCTTTTCTTTTCAACTTTCAGCCCAAATTCATCAGCAGTGTATCTGAGACATTTTAAGAATTGCTTTCCTGACATCTCACCTATTTGATCTGCCAAATATATTTTTTCATCTTCTAATTGTTATAGTGTTCAAGAAGTTTTGCACGAATTCTCTTTCTCTTTTTTTCCCTGTGTGTGCAACATTAGGCCTTTCTACAGGGCATGGACAAAATCAGAATGTCTCAGGGATGTAAGGATGATTTTTGACAAGCAGAAAGCTGTCACTTTGAACCAAAAAAACCACCCCATTTTTTTTCATAGTGCCTGATTTCTCCACAGAGGCATGAGTCTAGCATGTCTATTACCCCCAATCATAATTTGTTTTAGACAATATTATTGTATCAGTCACTTGTCACTCTGTATCCCTGAGTTACCACTAGCAGGCCTAGGAACCATGTGTCTCCTTGTTGAACTTAGATGTGCAACTGCTCTGACTTCTTCAGTCTCCAGCTTATTTTACAGACTTGTTTTCTGTTCCATTATCCCCAGGTACATTTGCAGACTTCTTTACATCTGTCTACCATGAAGTGTTAGCTCAGTCATGTTTGAAGAAGGAAAGTGAATGAATCACCTACTTAATTATTGTTTGTAGAGAAAGGGACACCTCACTCACTAAGACCAGGTCTGGGCACAAAAATGAAATTGTAGTTTTGGGAAGGCTGGACTTTATTCTTCTTTGCTAAATAAAATGGAAGAAGCCTGAGGACAGGGACTGTGGTAGGCATTACTACAGTTCACCAATATCTGGTTATTTATTTATTTTTCATGAGTATCTAGGAGACTACATTTCTCCAATTCTTTGCATTTAGGCAGGGCCATGTGACTGATCTTGGCCAATAGAAAGTGAGAGGAAGTGACCGATGTCTTTTCTGAGTCTAAGCAGGTTAAAGTACTGCATGATTCACCAATCTCTTTCTTCCTTTGCCATGGAAACTGGAGGAGGCTTCATAGACACAAAATTGCATAGACACAAAATTGAAGGAGCCTGGATCACAGGATGAAGGGAGAGTTGCCTCATATTGAGCAAGAAACAAACTTGCCAGTAAGCTTTAGGGTTTTTAGTTATCATAAAACAATTCTGACTAATGTAATGAATTTACAAATAGCAAAATACTCAAATCCAAAGTGTACAGTTTGAACTGTTTTTTACAAATGTTTGTATTCATGTAACCCATACCCATTTTACTGCTGCTCCAGAAACCTCTCTAGTGCCCTTTCCAAGTCAATATCTTCTCTCTTGAAACAATCACTTATCTGATTTCTTTCACCAATCCTGACAGTTTTGCCAATTCTAGAACTTCATATTGATGGAATCATCATACAGTATGTAGGTTTTGAGGTATTTTACTTCTTTCACTCAGCATATTTGTGAGATCCATGCATGTTGATTAACATGGATTAGTAATATATTTTTTTCCTTTTTCTTGTGAATTTCCTTTTTCTTATGAATTTACTACAGTTAATCCGTTCTGCTTTTGATGGACATCTGGCTGTTTCCAGTTTGGGGCTATTATGACTGAAGTTTCTGTGAGCATTTGTCTTCAAGGCTTTTTGTGGACATATATTTTCATTTCCTTTGGATAAGCACCAAGGACTTCTAGCCTGCAAAACAATCAGATAATAAATTCTAGTTGTTGAAGCCAATATTGTACACTATTTGTCATAGCAGCTCTGGCAAACTTAGATAGAAATAATACAGTTTTAGGCTTTATATTTAAGCCTAAGATTTATTTTGAATTAATTCTTGTGTACGGTGTGGATAGCAGTTATGGATTTATTTTTTTCCAAATGGATATTCATTCAGTTGTTCTAGCAAATTTGTTGAAGAAAAAAATTTTCCCCATTGAATTGCTTTGGCATCCTTGTCAAAAATCATTTGATTTATATATATGGGTCTGTTTTTGGACTCTCAATTATGTTCCATTGATACGTCTATTCTTTCACCAGAGCCACATTGTCTTAATTATGATAGCTTTATAATAAGTTTTCAAGTCATATTAAATAGGTCCTCCACCTTTGTTCCTCTTTTTCAAGATAGTTTTATTTATTATAGGTCATTTACATTTTCATATACATTTAAAAATTATCATGTCAATTCCTACCAAAAAAGGGTAGGGATTTTGATTGGGATTGTGGTGAATCTATAGAGCATGGGAAGAACTGACACCTCAGCAATATTGAGTCTTCTGATCCATGACCATGGTGTGTCACTCCATTTTTTTAGGACTTTATTTCTCTCAGCAGTGATTTATAGTTTTCAGTATAGAGGTCTTACACTTTTTTTGCTAAATTTATTCCTAAGTATTTTATGCTTTTAACAAAATTTTAAATGAAAGTTGTAAATGGAATTTTTCTTTTGGAATGTTTTTTTCTTATAATATTTATCTGGGCATTTAATACATTTGTTAGTAAGCATATATAATGCACTTTCTTTGCTTGTCACTTTGTTTATGAAATTAACCCTACCTGGAAGACCCTTTCTTCTTCTCTGTTGAATAAAATCCTGTTTTTACATCAAGACTTTCCTCTTCCAGGAAGACTTTCTTAATAATTGTGTTTTTGACTCTCTACCCTCCTGCCTTCCATTCATGCATCATCCATTCAAGCACTCATGAATCAGAGAGATGAATCAGAATGACTCATGTTCCGAAGGAACTTAAAGTGTAGAAGGTGAGGAACACAAAGTAGAAAATAGGCAATCTTATCTGAAAGTTAATAACAAATGAAAAGTAAGTTTGGCTGGGAAAGGAAGATGAGATCAAGGAAGGATTCCTGGAGGACTTTTTGAGTTGTAATTATGTTTAAGGTCCTACAGTACTCATGAGACTATTAAGTGACTATTAAGTATTGTCTAAATTCCAAAGTTAGACAACAAGCTTCTTGATGGCAGGGACCATACTGTATTGCTTTGTTGACTAATATAGTAGTACTTCTCAAACACTAGTATACCTAAAAATCACTTGGAATGCTCTCTTAAATATTAATATTCCCAGGTCCCATTCACAGGGGTTTTGATTCAGTAGGTCTGTGGAAGAGCTCAGGAATCTGTATTTCTAACAAACGCTTTTGGTGATTAAATTGCAAATGATCTGCTAAATTATACTCTATTGTGACTAGCATATTTTTAAACACACTGTTCATATTAATAGGATAGATTTACTAATGAATAAATCTGATCTGCATCATAGAAATGTAAGATACTAGACCTTAGGAAGAACCTTGTGATACCTTTTGATGTCAGACGCTATAATTTCATGTGGTCAACATCTTTGATGAAGCTTCTCTTCTCTTTGTCTCTTTCTTTTTCCTAGCTTTCCCTCTATTTAGAACCCTTCTTGTCATTGCTTGCTGTGAAATGACCTTACGCCTTCTGTTCACTGCTTATACAAAATCCTCTCTCTTCTGGGAACTTCCCATCTTGTTCCTCTCCCTTTTGGGATACTTCTTTGACTTTTTCTCTCCTCATCACTCCTAGACTGAGGGTCAAGTTACTTCTTGTGGCAAGAAGTTTGTAAATCTAAAAACAGTAGATTATGTTTGTAAACTAATCTATTCCTCTGGGTAAGATACCATTCAATTGCATTAAATTCAGCTGGAGGGGCCTTTAGATTACCTGTTAAGATTGCTGAAGTGCTTTTTATTGGACTACGTCCATGAGGCATGACTCAGGTTGAGTCCCCACCCCTTTTCTGGGTCTGATATAAATGGACACTCACTCAGACAGACATAGGAAGAAAGAGCTCTGTCATATTTGATCCTGCCACATGAGAAAAGAGAAGGCTCAAACAGCTGAGACCCCAGGTAGCCATTTGCCTGATAGCCTACAACTGAAATTGCAAAGAGAACAGAACAGCAAGAAATGATATAGGAGGCCCAGAAAAGGACAAGCCCTATGCTAACTTGCAGCTGAAATTGGGAAGAAAGTGGAGGAGCTGAGCCTGAGAGAGGAAGCCTAGTAGGGAAGGCAGAGACCAGGCAGTTATTGCCTGCCATCTTGTTTCAACAAGTGGCAGCTGAGTGTGGTGAGAAAGCACCTCTCATGGTGCCTTGAATTGGATATTTCCTGGCCTTGGAACTGTAATATATCCCTTTTATAAAAGCCAACAGATTTCTGGTACTTTGCATCAAAACCTCTTTGGCAAACTAAGACACCTGTATTTTAGTTAAATTCATGCACTGTTAAGAAGGAAAATCCATTTTTTAAAAAGATTATTTATCCCCCCACACACCCATGTTGTCTGCCCTCTGTGTCCATTCACTGTGTGTTCTTCTGTGTCTGTTTGTATTCTCATTAGGCAGCTCTGGGTACTGATGCTGGGACCTTTTGGAGTGGGCAAGAGGCGATTACTCTCTTGCACATCCTCAGCTCCCTGGTCTGCTACGTCTTCTTATTTTCTCTCCTCTGTGTCTCTTGTTGCATTATCTTGCTGTGCCAGCTCTCCGCATTGGCCGGCACTCCTGCACGGGGTGGCTTTCCTGCACTGGGCAGCATTCCCACACAGGGCAGTACTCCTTTATGGTGTCGCATTCCCACATGGGCCAGCACTTCATGTGGGCCAGCTCACTGTGTGGGCCAGCTTACCCTCACCAGGAGGACCTGGGCATCGAACCCTGGACCTCCTATATGGTAGATTAGAAGCCAGTTGATTGAGCCACATCTGTTTCCTGGAAAATCCATTTTTATAGCAGAAGAAAATGTCTTACTTGCCATACTCTTGACTATCTCCAGCTGTTCCCTTGATTAGGCTAGCCCACACCTCACACTTCCTAGGTAGCATACAACCCATGCAGATCACTCGTTATGACAACTATATTTTGTTTCATACAAGGCTTTCTCCTGTAACTTTTTATAAAGACTAATTTAGCATTGTACTCTGCACTCTAATATATAGTATATAGCATACTATAGTTCTCCAAGACACCTTAGATCAAGGGTCTTGAATTTCAATGATAATGGCTTCTTCAGAGCCAAATGAATTGCAGTTCAACTATATAGCTACCATTTAATCTACCAAATGAGACAGGGAGAGGCCAGGTAGAACATTTTTCATAAGCAAAAAGGTTTTAAACCTTGAATGTAGAGACTTTAAAAACTTGCATGTAAAAAAAAAAAAAAAAAAAAACTTGCATGTATTTCAGGTAACTGACACTTGGCTGCTTTATAATGAAAGGTCTCCTCCTGAATAAATATTCCAGAGCCAGCTCAAACTAATCTTAGGAATGTGGGACATTCAACCATGAATAGTTCATTTTGGCAAAATGGGCCAGAGGGAGCTCCCTCCAAAACTGAGTTCTTTATTTGTTCTTAGCTCCTATAATATACTTTGAACTTGGTCCTATAACAGCTGTTTTTTAGAGCATCTAAGAGAATGGATTGTAGCTATGTAAACAAATTGACTGAGAAGTATTTATAGATGCCCTGGTTACTGCACCTGTCCCATTTACACACCTTTCCTGACAATCCCTCCCCTACCCACTCTTCCTCCCACCAACACTGACCCATAATTCTGCGTTGTGGTTGGAGGAGGTTTGATAAAGTCAAGTCTAACAAATACATTGTGAAATACCCATCAGCAAGAATTGTTGACACATAGGAGGTTTAAATCTGGCCAGATGCTGATGATTACTGAACTCTAATTTCCTCTCCCTATAGCTATCATAGGTTGTGTGTGTGTGAGCATGTCTATATGTGTGCAGTGGGGCAATAGAGAAGAGGATAATTTTGTCCACTGATTCAGCTTGTGCTGCCTTTGGGATAGTCAGTGGGCTGGTGAGTTGAGGCATGGTGGTGGCGTGGGGATGCTTCTTTGAGTTCTCTCAGATCAACCACAATGACTCTGAGGTATACTCAATTTCTTTTTCTCATGCTGACACTCCCACACCAATACTCAGCCTCCCCTTTCCTTCCTTCTGCATTGTCTTTCTCCAGGTGGGAATGCTGATTAAAACCCTCCCATACTTTAAGAACTAGCTCAGGGGCCATCAGTCTGAGAAGTCTTCCAGAATCTTAAGACATATTTTGTACCTCCCTTCCCACCTCAGTTTGGAATGGATCACTCTTCTTTGTGTGTGTCATTGTAAACTTTTGTGGAATTTTTATTGAAGTGGTTAATTTGTATCCATTGCTAACCTTGCCACTTAATAGCTCTGGGACTTTGGGCAAGTTACTCTGGCCTTTCCAAGCCTCAATTTTCTTAACAGTAAAATGAATAGTATGATACTTACATTGTACCTATCCTGTAGGATTGTTGGAGGGATTATTATATATTTGTAAAACATTCAATCTAGGACCTGTTTTAGAATATGCTCATTAAATGTTAGTTATTGTTATTATCATTGTGTTTGTTTGTTCCTTAAACAGATACAAGTCCAGCACTGTGCAAGGTGCCATGGATGCAGAAATGAATGGTCCTGCTTTGAAGGAATTTTTATACTACTGGGAGAAAAGACACAAATGATTGAAAGATTTTATCAAGTGAATTCAGTGAGGTAAATTTTGTAGCAGAGATATAAATCTTGGTAGGAATGCAGAGGGCAGAGCCACAAACTCTACCTCATCTCTTCATTAGTTTGGATGAGAGTATCACTGAGCTGAGCTGTTTGTTCCTGAAGGGTAGAAGTAGTATTTTCCTGATTTGTTTTTTCCTAACTCCTTGGAAAATGGTGGTTAAATGAGGTCACAGCTATTTACTGAGTTCAGAGCTGAGAATTGGGCTTTTCCCCATCTTTCCATATTAAATATATATGTATATATTTATTTTATATACATATATATTTAAAGATACTTAGATTACATAAATGTTACATAAAAAATATAGGAATTCTCATACGCCCCACTCCCCATACCTCCCAATTTTCCCACATAAACAACATCCTTCATTAGTGTGGTACATTCATTGCAATTAATAAATGCATTTTGGTGCATTGCCAGAGAGCATGAATTATAGTTTACATTGTAGTTTACGCTCTCTCCCACATAATTCTGTAGGTTATGGGAAGATATATAATGTTCTGTATCTGTTATTGCCTTGTCATTCAGGATGATTCCCAAGTCCCAAAAATGCCCCCAGATTATACCTGTTCTTCCCTCTCCTTGCCCTCAGGGCCTCCAATGACCACTGCATCCACATCAGTGTTCTAATTTCTTCCATTGCTAGAATCACAATGTCTTTAGTAGAATACCAATAAGTGCACTCTGGTCCCTAGTTCATTCCCTAATCCTGAAGATTCTGGTATGGCATTGTCCACTCCACCTCTAATTGAGAGGATGCTTCAATCCCATACACCCAATGGATGGGACTCTCTTGCTTGCAGTTTGTAGGCTCTCTCATTTCCTTAGTATGGTGGTTGTCCATCTTCACCTCCTTGTTAGTTGTCCTGGATGAGTCCAATGAACTGGAGTGTAGGTGTTGCAATTCTGCTAAGACTCAGGCTCCAGCTGTCACATGGATAGCCCACAGTTTTAAATCTCTTGGATGTACACCTACCACCTCCAGCACCAACTATAGGTTCAAATAGAAGGGACAGATGAGCCATGTGTAGGGAAGCCATAACTGAGTCCAACTTTGTCAGTCTCAGGAGCACAAACTCCAACGTAGGGCCGATTGGCAAGGCACCATACTCCAGAGCTATCTACCCTGACCATAGAACCTAGGTGACTCCAGAGCCTTAAGGAGCCCCACTATTTGAGGTAGGATCTACTTTGGCAGTCTATGAGATCCTGCTGGGATGTGCATAAGTGTTACCTTAAGTGTTACCTCTGGGATGACCTCCCAGCTCACTTTGAAGTCTCCTAGCCATATAAACTCTTTTGTCTTTAACTTTTCCCCCTTTTATTTGAGGTCTATTTCCAGTTGCATTGCTAGTTGGTTCTTGGTAGTAATCCCTCAGTGCCAGGGAGGCTCTTCCCCAAGAGTCATGTCCCATGCTGGGGGGAAGGAAATACATTTATCTGCTGAGTATGGTTTGGAGAGAGGCCACATTTGAGCAACATGGCGGCTCTGAGGAGATAACTCTTAGGCACCGTATAACACTAGGTTAAGTTTCAATTTCAAGAGCAAAGGCTCAGAAGGAAAGTGGACCATCCTCCTTCACTAGTCATTGCCCTATACTTGGGAAATTGTTGCCCTTCCATTTGAGAATGTGGCAGAGCTCTTCAGGGTGGAAATTCAATATTCTTTCAGTTATTGTGTGAATCTCCACCCACATCAGAATGCCCCCTGAACATTTGGATGCATTTATATACAGTATATGTATGTCCAGGTGAACTTCCTCCCATGTATCCTTCATCACTGACACCCCCACCAGTGATCCTCCCCTGCCCCTGTTGTAATTCATCTGTGATCCAAAGCTTCTTCAAAATTAAGGCCAATAAAATAGCCAAATATAATTAATAGGAAAATGAAATAATAATATTCGGTTTAAATATAAGAAATAAAACACTTAAAAATTTAAAAAAAAAAACTAAAAATAAAATAAAATTTAAAAATTGGGATGTTAAAAAATAATGAAAAATATTTTAAAAATTTTGACATTTTGCCTTTCATCACTGTAGTATCTGTTGTCCTGTATGTGCAGTGACATTTTCTTCCATTTATTCCCCCATGTCCTACTTTTTTTCATTTTGTTTTCAAAGAAGTTTTAGGTCACAGCAAAGTCACATGCAGAATGCAGAGGAATGAAGAGCCTTTCTATCTCTGCTTTGAGCTCCAGGTAGCATGGGATAAGTTCTGAAGGGTAACTGCAGTCAAAATGATGTTTTAAAGTTCCAATTCGTCCTGAGAAGATGACCATACTGGATGGCACTGAAGGTCCCTGGTGGATGCTGTGCCAAGTCAGAGTTGACTCACTGCCCTTTTTCTATGCCAAGGTCAAGACAGTGGGCAAGAGATTTCCAGGAGAGGGGAGACCTCAGGGGACTCTCACCCAGGTGGGTAGTTACTTTAGATTTTTATGAGCATGGATTGATTAATTAGCTTCTGAAAGGACAGTAGTTATTCCCAGAGAGCCAGTTAGGAGGCACCTAGGTTATTTGCTCCTTGCAAGAAACGATTAACTGAAATTCATGCTCTGCAAAATAATTAACCAAGAATGGTGACACTACATTATGCAGTCATTTTGAAGAAAAGGTCTCTTAGATTGTAACCTAAATCTTTAAATTATTTTTGAGACTAGCTTTGGCTTTTAAATAGATTATAATAAAAGCAAATTATTATACATTTTAATAACTGGCTTCTTTGGAAAAGGAGGTCTGATACGAGGCTGATGACTATGATGAATCTCATAAAAGCTAATTGACAATCTAGTTCTTTAAATACCACAAGAATCCATCATGGTTAACATTACTATGATGAGTTCCAAAGGAATTAAAGATGATTTACCAGCCATTGAGGCATTTTTTGCTAATATTATACATACTGAAGTAAGTAGTAAAAGAGATTAATACTTTCAGGTACCTCCTATTGCCTGATTTGTAAACAGATGCCATGCATATCACCTCCATTTCAAGGACATGTACCTGGTTGCTATGAATGCAGCAGTAATGATCATGCCAAATAGTTTTATCTTGTCTCTAGGTCTTGCTGGATTTTGTGGAGGCCATTGGGATATTATGGTTTTATTCCTGGGAATGGTTGGTTTCTTTTTTTTTTCTGGACTCTCTCTTCTCTGTGACTCTGCACACCACTGCCCGCGCCCCTCCCCCCCCCCCCAAGAGACCAAAGAGTCATTGTAACTTATGGGATCCCCCTTGGAGACAACTCAGTATGAGAGAGTCCACATTTACTGACTTTTCAAACCGAGTTAGGGGGCTGGTGAGAGAAGAGAAGGGATTTTAACTACAAAGAGACTTTTTTTCAAAGGTGCTAAAGAGGGGCTCCTAGCTAAATTGACCCAGTGTATTCAAGTCTTCATTTTTTTTATTTGCCTTTTTTTTTAAAGGTACATAGATTACAAAAAATATTACATTAAAAAATATAAGAGGTTTCCATGTACCCCACAGCCCACCCCATCCTACTCCTCCCACATCAACAGCCTCTTTCATCATTGTGGCACATTCATTGCATTTGGTGAATACATTTTGGAGCACTGCTGTACCACATGGATTATAGTTTACATTGTAGCTTATACTCTCCCCCAGTACATTCAGTGGGTTATAGTAGGATATATAATATCCAGCATCTGTCTTCATTTATAGACTAGTGTTCCATTTGTCTTCAAAGAGTTAAAGAGTTTTGAGCCAAGGTACCAAATCCAGACTTTTTTTTTTGGCCTTTTTAAGAAGACCAGAAATTAGGCAAAACCAAGGCTCAGAATCCCACAGGGCTGGAATCTGGAGCTAGGAAATGTTCCCTTTAGACAGGGCACATTTCATCTGCCCATCATGGGGCCAGCTTCTTCACTCATCATATTATCTAGTAGGACCTCAAATATTAATTCTGAGACCTCGACCAAATACCATTGACTCTAGAACTTTACAAAACCTTTAAGGAAATTAATCAAAGGAGGTTCCTCTTTGCCCTCAGTAAGAATCTAGACTCCTGGCTTGACACTCAAAGTCCTTTGTGCTCACCCTTCATTCCTCATACTGAAAGCTCCAACCGTGTAATTCTGCAGCTGGGAAGAAACATTGCCCAGCTGACGATTTAGAAAACAAAAGGAATACTTTGAATGATAAAATAAACATAAAATGAAGTTGTAAAAGTAGGGGAAGCCAGTGGCTTAACCCATCCTTTCTGCAAGGACAGTAGGAGAAGTTGCAGTAGTGTTAGTCCATTTCCCTTTCCTAAGAGCTGTTCCCTTATTTTTGTTAACATGTTATTGGGATTCAGATAGTTTAATTTTGTAGTACTTATCCTATAAAGTTAATATTTTGTTGACTCACTCTTTCTTCCACTATTTGGAAGCTCATTAAAGGGCAGGGATGATGCTTTACCTATATGGGTATAAACTGGGCTTCTCAGGCCTCATCTGTCTATAGATGCAAACTCCATTTCACACTTTTGGCTCTGCCCTGCTAACTCAGAGCTCCACACTTCTACAAAAGTTTGCCCAGGATGTGGCTCATACTTGCTCACAAACAAGAGCTCTCTGCCATCCTTCTCCACCCCCAATTCCCCTAGGCTTCCTTAGCTGGATCCAGCCATATCTAGCAGATCTCCTGCATCTGCTGAGCTTGCTGACTGAGGTCTCTGCTCCTTCTGATGATCACTTCTATAGCAGGCTGGTGTCAAGAGCTGAGTTGAGCAGCCAGGTGTCAGAGAAGCCAATTAAGACAACAAGCCAAAATGAAAGTAACAGCTCAATGAAATAGTATAAGCAAGATCCTAGCTGAAGACAGTGCTGACTCCCCTACTGTTCCACTTTTCCCTATGAAAACAACATCACAAATGAGGGGCAAATGAATCAGTGCAGAAGCGGGGAAGCATGTCACTGCTGAGAGTCTGAAACAAAAACCTCTTGCTGTTTTAAGGACCCAGAGGCCAGGAGAGGGAGAGGGAGATATACAAGGAGTGGAAAAATACTGAATACAGAATCCAAGTGGAGAAAACTGTCTTCAGTACTTTCTATCTTCCCCTGAAATAAAGAGGTCTCAGAACAGATGCTTGAGGAAGGTCTCTGTTTTTTCTTTAACAAATCAGTTTTATTGATACCTATTAATAAAGCACAAATCCATCCAAAGTGTACAATCTATGGTATTTAGTTTAATCACATAGTTGTGCATTCATCACTTCAATCATTTTAAAGCATTTTCATTATTCCAGCAATAACAATAATAATAATAAAACAAAACTCATCACCTCTCAATCTCTCTATGCTTCCCCTGCCATACATGCTATTCTGATTCCTTCTCTCTAGTGTATTTGTATTCATATTTTGTAAAAAGTCTTATATATGCAATATCACCCATGTTCGTATTTTACATGAGATTACACTGTTTTACAGTCCCATGTTATATTTTTTAGCTTTTGTTCTATTAATATACATGAACTTAGACTTAAACTTTCAACCACTGTTATAACCATGTAATAGCTCTGCTAGTTAAAAACACTATGATGTACTTTCCACTTTTCCTTTCATTTCCAAAGATTTACAAACAACTTTTTTAAAACCAATTCTGCATAGATTAAACCTCAGCTTTCCATTCTCTACCCTCCTATTTTCTGATGACCTATATTCTAATTATTAACTCTAATTATTAATACATAATATATTTAGTTCATAAAACATGATTATATTGTGTTGGGCTTCACTCAACAAAATGTCCTCCAAGTATATCCATGTTGTCATATACCTCACAACTTCATTTCTTCTTACCACTGCATAATATTCCACCATATGTATACACCACAATTTGTTTATCCACTATCAGTTGATGGATACCTGGATTGTTTCCAATTTTTGACAAACGTGAATAATACTGCTATGAATGTTGGTGTGCAGTTGTCTGTTAGTGTCTCTGCGCTCAATTCTTCTGGGTAATGGTATTGCCAGGTCCCATGGCAAATCTATATTCAATTTCCTTAGGAACTGCTAAACAGTCCTCCACAATGGCTATACCATTCTACATTTCCACCAACAGTGAGTAAATGTTCCTTTATCTCCATATCCTCTCCAGAATTTAGTTTTCCAACTTTTTATTGGTGGCCTTTCTAATAGATGTGAAATGGTATCTCATAGTTTTGATTTGCATTTCCTTAATTGGTAATGAAGTGGAACATTTTTTCATGTGCCTCTTTGTCATTTGTATTTCTTCATCTTTTCAAGTCTTTTGCCCATTTTTTAATTGGGTAGTTTGTCTTTTTATTGTTGAGTTGTATGATCTCTTTATATAAACCTTATTGGATATGTGATTGCCAAATATTTTCTCCCATTGAGTTGGCTGCCTTTTCACCCTTTTGACAAAATCTTTTGAGGTGCAAAATGATTTAATTTTAAGGAGGCCCCATTTATCTATTTTTTATTTTGTTGCTTGAGCTTTGGGTGTAAGGCTTGAGAAACTATTACCTACCGCAAGATCTTGAAGATGTTTTCCTACATTTAGGAGTTTTATGTTGTTGCTTTTATATTTAGGTCTCTGATCCATTTTGAGTTATTTTTTTTGCATAAGACATGAGATAGGAGTCCTCTTTCTTTCTTTTGGATATGGCTATCCAGTTTTCCCAGCACCATTTGTTGAATAGGCTGTTCTGGCCTAGGTGGGAGGGCTTGTCAGCCTTGTCAAAAATCACTTGACAGTAGATGTGAGGGTCTATTTCCGAGTTCTTGATTTGGTTCCATTGGTTATTCTGTCTGTCTTTATGCCAGTACCATGCTGTTTCTACTACTGAAGGAAAGTAATATGCTTTAAATTCAGAAAGTGAGAGTCTTCCAACATTTTCATTTTTAAAGACATTTTTAGCTATTTGGGGCTCCTTACCTTACCAAGTAAATTTGATAATATGCTTTTCCATTTCTAAAAAAATGCTGTCGGGAATTTTATTATGATTGTGTTGAATCTGTAAATCAATTTGGATAAAATTGTCATCTTAATGGTATTTAGTCTTCCAACCCATGAACACAGAATGTCCTTCCATTTATTTAAGTCTTCTTCAGTTTCTTGTAGTAATATTTTGTAGTTACTGAATACAGGTCATTTATGTCCTGGGTTAAGTTCACTCCTAAATATTTTATTCTTTTAGTTTCTATTATAAATGGAATTTTTTTCTAGTTCCCTCCTCTGGTTGCACATCAGTAGTGCATAAAAACACTATCGACTTTTGTATATTAATCTTGTATCCTGCTACTTTGCTGAATTTGCCTATTAGTTCTTGTAGCTTCTTTGTGGAATTTTCAGGATTTTCAAGATATAGGAACATATCAGCAAATAGTGCAAATTTTACTTCTTCTTTTCCTATTTGGATGCCTTTTATTTCTTTTTATTTCCTAATTTCTCTAACTAGAACTTCTAGCAGAATATTGAATAACAATGGTGACAGTGGACATCCTTGTCTTGTTCCTGATTTCAGCAGAATATAATGCTGGCTGTGGATTTTTCATATATGCACATTACCATGTTAGAACCTTTCCTTCTATTTCTATCTTCTGGAGTATTTTATCAAGAAAGGGTGCTGTATTTTGTGAAATACTTCTTTGCACCAGTCAAGATGATCACGTGATTTTTATTCTTCAATTTATCAATGTGGTTTATTACACTAATTGATTTTCTTGTGTTGAACCACCCTTGCACACCTGGAATAGAACCCACTTGACTATGGTGTATAATTCTTTTACTGTGCTTTTGGATTCAGTTGGTAAGTATTTCATTGAGAATTTTTGCATCAATATTCGTTAGAGGTATTAATCTGTAATTTTCTTTTTTCGAAGTATCTTTATCTGGTTTTGGTATTAGGGTGATGTTGGATTCATAGAATGAGTTTGGTAGCATTCTTTACTGTTCAATTTTTTGGAAGAGCTTGAGCAAGGTTGGTATTAGATCATTTTTGAATGATTGGTAGAATTCACCTGTGAAGATTCCCAGCACTGCCTTTGCTGTATCCCATAGTTTTTGATATGCTGTGTTCTCCTTCATTTGTCTCAAGATATTTGCAATTTCTTCTTTGACTCTCTGATTATTTAAGAGTGTGTTATTTAATCTCCATATATTTGTGAATTTTTCCTTTTCCTATCCATTATTGATTTTCCAGATTCATGCCATTATGATTACAGAAAGTGTTTTCTATAATTACCATCTTTTAAAATTATTGGGTATTGTCTTGTGAACCAACATATATGATCTATCTTGTAGAAGGATCAATTAGTGCTTGATCTTGCTGTTTTGGGGTGCAATGCTCTATAGATGTCTGTTAGGTCTAGTTCATTTAACATATTATTCGTACTCTCTGTTTCTTTATTTATCCTCTGTCCAGATGTTCAAACCAATACTAAGAGTGATGTTATTAATGTCTCCAACTACTGAAGAGACTTTTATTTTGCCCTTAAGTTTTGCCAGTGTGTGCCTCATGTATCTTTGGGGCACTCAGGTTTGGTGCATAAATATTTAGTATAGTTATTTCTTCTTAGTGAGTTGCCCCATTTGCTAATAGATAATGACCATCTTCATCCTTTACAACAGTTTTGCATGTAAAGTTAATTTTGTCCAATATTAGTATCACTACTCCAGCTCTTTTTTGGTTACCATTTACATAGAATATCTTTTTCCAACCTTTCGCTTTTAACCTGATTGTGTCCTTACATCTGAGGCAAGTCTCTTGTAGATAGCATATAGATGGAATACATTTTTTAAATCCATTCTATCAGTCTGTATCTTTTTTGTGTGTCTTTGTGTGTGTTACTGGGCCAGATACTGAACCTGGAACCTCAGGACCTCATATGTGGGAAGCTGGCACTCAACCACTGAGCTATACCAGCTCCCTGAGTTGTTTGTTTGTTTGTCGTATTTTGGAGGTACTGGGGATTGAACCAAAGACATAGGAAGCAGGTGCTCAGCCATTTGTGCTACATCCATTCGCCAGGATATGTCTTTTCATTTGGGACATTAAAGCCATTAACATTCAATGTTTTACTGTAAAGGCATTACTTCATTCATTTTGTCCTTTGACTTTCTGCTGTCATATCTTACTATGGTCTGTCTTTTAACCCTTTAGTTTACCCTTCTTAATAATCTTCATTTCTATACATTCTCCAAATCTCTCACCCTTATTTTTTCCTTTCAGGTTGTAGCACTCCCTTTAGTATCTCTTGTAATTCTGGTCTTTTTGTAACACATTCTATCAGTTTTCATTTGTCTGTAAGGACTTTGAATTCACCCTCATTTTTGAAGAACAGTTTTGCTAGATACCAAATTCTTGGCTGGCAGTTTTTCTCTTTCAGTACCGTAAATGCACATACTCCTTTCTTCTCACCTCTACAGTTTCTGATGAGAGGTCAGCATTTAACCTTAATGAGTTTCCCTTGTAATGCTTGCTTTTCTATTGCTACTTTCTGAATCCTCTTTGTATCTGATATTTGTCATTTTGATTAGAAGGTGTCTTGGGGTATGTCTATTCAGATTTATTGGGGTATGTTGTCCTTCTTTGATATTGATATTTATGTCTTTCCTAAGGGTTGGGAAGTTTTAATATTTCATTATTTCCTCAAATATTCTTTTGCCCCTTTTCCATTCTCTTCTTCTGGAACACCAACAATGCATATGTCTGTGCATTTCGCATTGTCATTCAATCCCCTGTGATCCTGTTCTATTTTTTTCCATTCTTTTCCCCTTCTGTCCTCCTGTCTTTTCCAGTTCAGATATTCTGTCTTCAAAATCTCTGTCTTCAAGCAATTCATATCTGCTCTTATCTATTCTGATGTATTTTTTCTCTCTTTATTTTTTTAAATGTTACATTAAAAAAATGTAAGAGGTCCCCATATGCCCCCTACCCCCCTTACTCCACTCCTCCCACATCAACAATCTCTTTCACCATCCTGGGACATTCATTGCATTTGGTGAATACATTTTGGAGCACTGCTGCACCACATGGATAATGGTTTACATTGTAGTTTACTTTCCTCCAGTCCACCCAGTGGGCCATGGCAGGACATACAATGTCCAGTATCTTTCTCTGCAGAACCACCCAGGACCACTGCAAGTCCTGAAAATGCCCCCACATCGTATCTCTTTTTCCCTCTCCCTACCCTCAGCAGCTACTGTGGCCACTCTCTCCATATCCGTGCTACAATTTCTTCATTACTTTTTTTTTAAGAAAGATTTTTTTTTTAAAGATTTTATTTATTTCTCTCCCCTTCGCCCCCCACCCCCACCCCAGTTGTCTGCTCTCTGCTTCCACCTGCTGCGTCTTCTCTCTCTGCTTCTGTTGTTGTCAGCGGCACAGGAATCTGTGTCTCTTTTTGTTGTGCAATCTTGTGTCAGCTCTCTGTGTGGGCAGCGCCAGTCCTGGGCAGGCTGCACCCTCCTTTGCACTGGGCGGCTCTCCCTACGGGGTGCACTCCTTGTGCATGGGGCTCCCCCACGCGGGGGACACCCCTGCGTGGCACGGCACTCCCTGCGCGCATCAGCACTGTGCATGGGCCAGCTCCACACGGGTCAAGGAGGCCCGGGGTTTGAACCGCGGACCTCTCATGTGGTAGACAGACTCCCTAACCACTGGGCCAAGTTCACCGCCCTTTCTTCCATTACTAATGACAAGTTCCATACTAGAATATCAGTAAGTCCATTCTAATTCATACTCTATTCCTCTGCCCTGTGGACCCTGGGATGGTTATGTCCACTCCAACTCTATATCAAGATGGGGCTTAGATTCTACATGGATGATGGATGCAATTCTCCTGCTTGCAGTTGTAGGCAGTCTTGGCTCCCTGGTGTGGTGTTTGACCTTCTTCACCTCCATGTTCACTGGCTGGGGTAAGTCCAATAAACCAAAGGGTAGGAGTTGCAAGTCTGCTGAGGCTCAGGGCCTGGCTGTCATGTGGACAGTCCAGAGATTATTCTGATGTATTTTTAATCTCATCCATCATATCTTTCATTCCCATAATCTCTGTTACTTTTCTTTGCAGACTTTCAAAATGTTCTTTATGCTCGCCCAGTGTCTTCTTAATAACTTTTAACTCTTTAGTCATATTTTCTTTCAATTCTTTGAATTGCTTTAGGAGAATTGTGTGATTGTCACTGATAGTCTTAAATCCAGTATCTCTTCTGGATATTTGGTTTGTGCCTTTGACTAAGCCATCTCTTCCTTTTTCCTAATATGTCTTGTAATTTTTTGGTGATGTCTAAGCATGTGATTATGTCAGTGAATTTATTTGGATGGCCAGTTTCTCTTGTGCATTGCTTTTCTTTCCACAGCTCTTCTTAGAGATTTGGTTCAATGTATTCTAAGTCTTTAAAATTGCTCAGCTTAAGTTAATAAATTGGGCCAGAGACTCACTAATGGGGCACATATTTTCTCTAAGGATTTGGTAAAGAAAGAACCAAAAGCAGTTTTTCTCTGTGCAATTTCTCAACCACTCAGCACATAATTCTTGTTGGTGCACCTTTCCAGGGTGGTGTTTCTCTCAATCTATGCTTTCCTGTGTTTTGGTCCGATCAGAGCAAAGATTCAAAGCAGTCTATGCTGGCTGAAGTCACTGAATAGAAGCCCCAAACTCTCCCTCTGGAGGAAGACATCTATTTCCCTCCCACTTGGCTGTAGTGAGTCAGGGGTTTTACCCAAGCTTGATATCTTGGGGATGGGGGAGGGAAGCCCTTTCCAGCCACCGTGGGGTTTGGCAACTCAGGTTTGTTTTTTCAGGTTCTTTGTCTCTCTGTCCTTCATCCTCCTGGGAGTTGTGTAGCACTGTCTTGATCTGCTGACCCCAATGCAGGACCCTTGGACAGCTTTTGGCTCTTTCTCTATTTTTGTGAGAGAATCGAATTCTGTCTGCTTACTCTAACACTATCTTCCTGGAACTCCCTGGTCTCTATTTTTAGCCCCAGATAAGGAGGCCTCTGAATGGAGGGCCTAGGCTAGGAATGCAGATATGTGTAACTGTGTGACCAGTCAGAAGGCCTGAGTCCTTGACTCCAACTCCCTTCAGAAATTGCAGTGCACTGGCTGATGTGTGGAAGGCAGCATTCTCCCATGATGCCTGTCAAGTAAAGTTTTTTAATTTTCTATGTTTGGGTCTGAAATAAGATTTTGACCTGGAGCCAGACTCCTCAGCAAGGTTCATGTTCATTTTTGCCCTACCACTCTTTTCTGACAGTCATCAAGACAATGATGACCAGAGCCTTTGAGTGCTCCTCTAACAACAGTTCATTACAAAGAATCAGCATTAAGCACTACTGAGTGCAGGCATTGCACTGGAAAGTTCTAGCATTGGAGAAGTAGTGGTTGCAAGGGATGGTCCTGGATCTCAGGAAAAGACAGAGCTGCAAACATGCCACTAAAATATGATAGGTAAAGAGGTAAAGAAGCCCAACTCAAGGCTTCTTTCTAGGAAAAGAAACATTTAAATAGAAACCTGAAGGTGAGGAGGAGTTAGGTAAGAAAAAATGGGGCATGGAAGAAAGAAGTAAAGAGAGAAAGAAGGCGAATGGCAATAGCATTTGAATACCTAGATGGGAAGAGGAGATGGGGTTTTCTGTTGACTTCAAGTAGTTTAGTCCAGAAAAGAGACTGGACATGATCACAGAGGCAAGACTTGATGGTGCTTATAAGCCATGCTAAGACATTGAGTCTGTTCTTACAGTGATGTGGTGCTCACAAAGGGTTTATTTTTTTTAGTATACTTTTAAATTTTTAAAAAAATATATACTTGGATTACATAAATGTTACATAAAAAATATAGGAGATTTTCATATGTCCTGCTCCCAACCCCTCCCACATTTTCCCACATTAACAACATCCTTCATTAGTGTGGTATATTTGTTACAACTGATGAATACATTTTAGAGCATTGCCACTAAGCATGGATTATAGTTTACATTGTAATTTGTACTGTCTCCTGCACAATTTTGTAAGTTATGACAAGATATATAATGGCTTGTATCTGTCATTGCAATGTAATTCAGGACAATTGCCAAGTCCCCAAAATGCCCCCATATTACACCTGACTTTCCCTCTCCCTTCCTTCAGAAGCTCTAGTGACTACTGCCTTCACATGAATAATGAAAGTTCTTCCATTGCTAGAATCATAATAAGTCTATACTAGAATACCAGTAAGTCTATTCTTATCCATCATTCATTCCCCAATCCTGAGGATGCTGGGATGGTAATGCCCACTCCACCTCGAATTGAGAGGGGGCTTAGATCCCATGGGGCAGGCAGATGGGACTGTCATGCTTGCAGTTGCAGATTCTCTCTGTTCCTTGGGGTGGTTGATTCCCATCATCATCTCCTTGGTAGTTGTCCTGGGTGAGACTAATGAACTGGAGAGTAAATGTTGCAACTCTGTTAAGATTCAGGATCCACTGGCACATGGACAGCCCAAAGATTTCTTGGACATACACCTATCAACTCTAGTACTAAGAAGGGGCAGATGAGCCATGTGTGGGGAAACCATAACTGAATTCAACTCTGTCATGCTGGGAGCATAAATTCCCAAGTAGGGCCCACTGGCAGGGCACCAAACTCTTGAGCTGTCTGCCCTACCTATAGTGTGTGGATGTCTCCACTATTTGAGGCAATATTTACTTTGGCAGTCAATGAGATCCTGCTGAGACATGTGTAAGTATAACTGCTGGAATGACCTCCTGACTCACTTTGAAGGTTCTTAGCCATATAAATTCATTTGTCTTTGCCTTGCTCCCCTTTTGGTTAAGATCATTTTCCAGTTGCTTTGCTAGTTGGCACTTGGTGGTAATTCCTTGGTGCCAGGGAGACTTATCCCTGGAGTCATATCCCATGCTGGGAGAAAGTAATGCATTTATATGCTGGGTTTAGCTTGGAGAGAGGCCACATTTGAGCAATAGGAGGCTATCAGGAGGTACACAAAGGGTTTAAACAGGAGAGGGAGTTGATTCAATACAAATCTTAGAAAAGCCATTCTTATATGAATAATGGAAGGAGTTCCAATTCTAGCAGAATGACAGACTGGTAACCTTGTGTAAGCTTCCTGCTAAAATGCTGGATATATAACTTACTGGATACAATTCAAATATGTTTTGAATTGGCACATTGATTGGCAATACTCACAGGTGAAAATCTAAGGTTAAAAATGAATTCAGAAGTAAATATAGCACTTAAGCTAGCTTTCACATTGAGGGCATTTGCTAAATTAGGTCACCTGGAGCCTTGGGTTTTGTGGCTTTACAGAGTACACAGTCTTGGACTTGTTCAGTGGAGGGAATCTAGTAGCAACCCTCTCTGTCTCTCTATCACCCTATCCCTGACTTCACCCCCTACACTTAACTCCTGTATCCAAAATGGATAACACTCTCATTACCAACCATTCTCATCATGAAACTCCAAGGAAAATTTCCTAATCTCAAACTTTGGAGCTGGGTGCACGTGGGAATAAAAAAATCTTAAATTTGTAATCACAAACCAGTCATCATTTAGGTTTGCCTTCCAAAATCAAACCACCCAAATAGGTAAAAAACATTTAACCAAGAATTTAGTTTAAATGTTCATAAGATGAACAGTTACATGAACAAGCACATGGCAGAGATAAATTCATATTCTTTCTGTAGTAATTACCGGTCAAACCAGGCCTCAAATAATTGCCATACAATTTAAAGAAATATGAGCTCATAATAACACACACACACACACACACACACACACACACACGGAAGAGAGGCTGAATAAAAAAGAACCAGCAGAAACTAAGTATTTGACATGAAAAGATTTCAGGTAGTAGAATTATGAAACAACTATTTATCTCTTACAAAACTTTAATTGGATTGTGTTCATGGCATCATGGACCTCAGACATACCTGCCTCTGAATTTGACTGGTATAGTCACAGGTAAAAGCTGTAGTTCCTGTATCCTCCAAAATCTGTGCAGCTTGACATTTTGAGATTTCAGTATCATTCAGTGATGGTAATGGTGGACTTGAGGGTTCTTTGTTGTTAACTGTAAAGACTGGGCTTTCCCAACATGAATAATGGGAAGGAAGCACAGAAGTTATCAGTGTTCATAGACCAGGAGGCCTGCATTTGCCTAAGCACTTCTAGAATAGAGCTTCTCAATTTTGTCACTGTTGACATTTTGTGCTGTATAATTCTTTGTTGTGAGGAGCTGTAAACACTGTAGGATGGTTAGCAGCACATCTGGCTTCTACATACTTGCATCCTCTCATGTGGCAACCAAACTGTCT